>NC_068294.1:10958478-11568478 GCF_025860055.1 Xyrauchen texanus
TCAATCATTTTGTATTTGTTTAGCACACCATTTTAATGGTGAGCTAATCAAATCATGGAAAGTAAAAGACCTTCCAAAAGACAGCATCAAGGAAATGGGTGAAGTTCCCATGAAGAATTACACACTTAATCCTAATTTATTTAAAAATTGCTTTGATCATTTTGGATGTTTGCAAGAAAGAAAAATAAATATAAGAAACAAAGACAGAATTACACATTCAGTTTTAGTTGTTTCTCCAATTTAATTGGGTTAACATGTCTTTTAAATAGAGTGCAATATTTAAGTAATTATATCATTTTGTTTATTGACTCTATTTCTGATTTTGGCATCTTAAGCATGGGTTCAGGGAAAATTGAAAACACAGCCAGTACAAACTAAGAGTCATGCTGACTACTTTATACCTTACAGCTAATTGTTTTGGGGAGCAGATAAATAATGCCAATTCAGAGAGCTTTATCTTGAGAAGTATTGAAAAATGCATTGGTCTGGAGAAACTTTTACTTTGATTCAAACATCAACAGAACAGATGCAAAACATTTCAAGGAACAAGCTGCTGGCAAAGCATGCTGTTATTGATCAATGTCTACAGCTCCACAGCCTGTATGATCTGTTATATTGGTGAATGCCTCTAAATCTTTAAACCTACAAAACTCAAAAAGCCCATATCTGTAGAAATATGTGGGAATTTGATGTATGTTTGCAAAGTTAACACCCAATAACAGTTTTCTTTACAATTAAGGAGCATGAGATCAATAATCAAACTTCAGATACCTCTTTTGCTCAGAACTTTGCTCTTTCTCACTCTTACTCTACTGACCAGAGAGTAAGGCAGAATTTTTGGGTCATAAAATAAAGCAAATATAGGGTTATCTCACAAATATTTTATGAATAGATTTTATGTAACCCATTTTGTGCTTACGTAAGCTATTTAACCTAACATGTATTAAACTCTCAACTTTGCCTCTGAACCACCTAAACCAACCAACCACGTCCTCATCAAGCCATGCTGTTGACAATGTTACCATTAACATACCACTAAAGGGAAACTTTAAAGCTATTTTTAATCCTATTTTCAAGTTTAATCATAAATAAAAACCTTTTGATGTGCTAGGAACATTAAAACCTGTAACCTTCATTTCCATAGTATCTGTAACAGCAATGAAAGACAAATAGACAGACAGACAGATAGATGTGATTTGCATAATGCATAAGAAATGTAACTTTGAACTGACACAGACAAACAAATAGTCAGTCAGACAGACAGACAGACAGACAGACAGACAGACAGACAGACAGATAGATAGATAGATAGATAGATAGATAGATAGATAGATAGATAGATAGATAGATAGATAGATAGATAGATAGATAGATAGATAACAAACAGATTGTGTATTGCGTAATGCATATATAACAAAAAATTATTTGAACAGACGGACGGAGACAGACAGACAGACAGACAGACGAATAGACAGAGACAGACAGATATGTATTGTGTAATGTGCTCTGTAAAAATGTCAGTCATTTTAACAATAATATACTGTAAAAATGCTACAGAAATAAAACATTAATTGATTAAAAGACAATACAGTAGTTTTTACAATAAAATGATGTAAAAATTAAATTATTAAATGTAAAAAGTAGGATTTTCCTGTATAATTAATGGTAAAAAGAACAAGAGAGTACATGTACTTTTTTACAGTAAATTATTGTTAAAATTACAGTAAAAAACAGTAACCGGGTGTTCCCACAATTCCCTGCGTGACTCATTACATTTCATTATATTTTATGGGAATAGATATGTTTCATCATATTTTTAATATCAGTTACGTACACTGGGGCGTTCTGTGCTGATGTAGTTTAGTTCATGTTTACTGCATTATGTTTACTAAATCTCATATGTGTTACCATGATGTGTTTAGTGTTTGTGTGAGCGACATTGAGCACTGTCTCTATATGTTTACTGGTCATTGCTCCTGAAAGAGCCATTACTGATGAACTTCATGTCATCTTGCAGTCTTCTGTAGTTACTATGGTGATTAACAAATACCTTATAAAGTAAACAACAGATTTTTACAGTTTCAGATATTATGTTTATGATTTTTTTTTTTACTGTAAAATTAACTGAATTTTTATTTTATTTTTTACAGTGCCAGTGTGTAAATTACAACCATTTTAAACTGTAAAGTGTACAGGTTGTTCTGTATAGTGGTTTACATTTTAACTGTATTATTTACATAATTATTCTGGCAACCACACCTGCCAGATTGTTTTTACACTGTGTATATAACAAAAAAAAAAAAAAAAACAAAGATAGAAAACAAAGATAGATAGATAGATAGATAGATAGATAGATAGATAGATAGATAGATAGATAGATAGATAATTTATACAGATTTTATTTAATTTGTTTATAAATTACATTCATTTATGAATTAACAGTCTATAAATAGTTTTGTTTATTTATAAAAAATAATATAAATATAACTCGACAAACATAATGTGACGTGATATATTTCTAAAGAACTAAAGGCAATTTTATTCACTTACGCATCGTGGTCTCCACGGCTCCCTGCTCTCCATTCCAGTCAAGGGTCCGGGCTCCGCTCCGGGTTTTCTTCAACTACAGCTCTATACATCGCGTCTCCTCACTTCTGCAGTGCTGTACCAGCAGATGTTTGCGCGCTGAAGCCAATCCCCACCATTATCTTTAGCGGACCAAGTATTATTTTGCAGCCGAGAGTGAGAAGACGAATGAAAGTGAGGACGTTTTCTCTCTCTCCACACGTCTGGAGTGTGTGTTTGTGAGGGGGGGGTTAGTGAGCTGAAGAAATTAGAGACGATCTATCTGTATTTACCACACCTGTGATGCGCTGCTGTTTCTGAGCAACGAAGACGCACTAATGGCCAAGGTACAGGAAGGGGATATGTGTTGAAAGAGGACTTATAAATGCTTCTTGGCCGCACTCGTCGCATTTACTATTACAAGAACTAAACACAGACAGACGCTGATACTCAACGCAGCTCTTTCAGCTGATATTATAGACTTAAACTTGAACGACAAGGTGATAAAGACATGATGCCGTTACACCTGGGTCCCTTTGTCCGCCGGAGATCCGGGCTTGTACTCATATGGATCTGCCTGTTTTCCTTCGGATTTACCTGCATCGGTGAGTTGAATGAATTTTTAACGCATCCTTTTCAGCTTCGACTGATAAAGCCATGAGTAATTGATTTTACATACCGCAGACTCTCTTTGTGATGTGCGTTCACTAAATAACATTTCCCACATGAGCTTTTAAATATGTAATTTGGTTGGAATGAATATTATCCATATATTTTTTTTGTTCCATCTTGCACCTTTTGTCTCTACATCTTCCAGTGCTGCTGTTCTTACACACAGCAACACGGCGAGCACGTTGTGGCTTATTTTCACAACATAGAAGGATGGGACAGTTAAATGTTTTCTCATTTTAAAAACTAAGTACGCGCTGAATTTGTGTTTTTAATTAGCTTATTTACAGACACAAATATGAGGAACCTATTTGTGAACTTGAACGTGCAGTAAGTTTGAATGACATTTCTGCAAGCACGAGACTCTCACGGCGCGCAACACGCTGCGGCGCAAATATAAACATGATTATATATAAAACAAGGCTACATTACATTTATAAGGATCAGAAATGTTCATCATCAGTTTAAAACAACCTAATATGCTTGCATATCGCACACTGAATCTCGCGCGGCATTTCTAGTGCAGCGCGAGGGAATGTGAACGTCAGCTTTAATGAACTACGATGCATGCACATTTCCACGCGCTGACATTCATTCTGTCCTGCTCTACTGGCAGTGTTTTTGACAGCTGTACGAAGTGAGCTTTTCCGACCATTGGACACAACATTGGTCGTATGCTGATAAGAGAAAGTAAAATAAGCAGTCGTGGTCATCTCAATGAAAAAGAGGGAACGTGTGTGTACTGAAACAGTCGTGATCTCCTTCCTTCTCACGTCTTGCACTTCTCTTGGCCACCAAAAGCCTTATAAAAGAAGTACAGATTTACTGGGATTTAATTTTCTCATTAATTAATATAGTCCTTCTTATTGATTTCACCTATGATTTCATAATTAACACATTATTAAATAGAATTATTTTCAATTCCAGACCAGTAGCTATGAGACATTCTTAGTGCAGCTGCATGCTTTATAACAGGGGTTCAAGCTTCCTTAACTAAAAGGCTAAAGCAATCCCAAAATGGCCAGCTTCTGTGCTGTTAAATGCATTGTCTTGGCATTCATTTAAATATGGCTTCGTGGCATTTTTATAATGGGAGAAATTGTGTAACGCAGGGGTTTTCAAACTTTTTGATGCCAAGGACCCCCAAGCATGATGAACCCCTTGTGAGGGACCATCTTTCTAAAATATGAAGGCAGCTATACTGAATATGTCTACATGTGTAAATAATGCCCATTTCCACCGTGTTAGAAAAATAGTGCGATATTATGGCAAAATACAATAATTGGCTTTTATATAGTTATTGTACTGAAGCCAAGGCCAATTACATTAAAATGTTGTCTGGAAAATGTTTACATTGTAAATAATAGAGAGCGAATCTTTTTTCCACCCATGCACTAATAGATAGACCATAGAAATAGAGGGATGTTATTGGCATAGATAGAATGAAATGATCAAGGTTAATCTCATGATTTCCAGTATTTCGAAAGCTGTATGAAACAGTAATTATTTGAACTGCATTTAGAAATAATGTGTTAAACTCTTAACCTGTGATATTAAATTCGTCTTTGTCAAATTTGACTACATTTAAAAAAATAAATAAAGAAAGAAAGAAATACATTTGTGGACCCCCTCATGCCCCCACGCTTTTCTGTTCAACCCCTAGCGTATGTATTGTAAACCTTTGTTTACAGAGCTGTCTTTTAAAGCATTAGATTATTATGTTTACTTTGTGTACTAAACTGCCTTTAAGCAATATATTTAAAGAGAGAGAGATTATTTGTGGTTAGAATAGCATAATTACACTTGTTCTCATTGCCTGGACATGCGTGATTGCAAAATTACAGTCACATAGTGCAACCCACATTGTTTGCTTTGACTGGATTAGGTTTGCCGTATCTGTATTTGCATATTGTGTCAAGAGAGTAAGAAAGGTATTGGAGGTCTTGGCTGTGGGAAACATGACTGTGGGAAAGTTGGGTTGTGTTCCTGGAGGTGTTCGAGTAATCATCACCATGGTGCCCAGCTGGGAAGCGTTGATGAGTATCCTCAGAGCACTGTCAGAATTTCACACTTGGCTTACATTATTCTGCTCCCTTTCCACTGTGGACAGAGGGCTAACTTGTTAAAAGTTGTGTAATTACCAATCTAGCTCTAGGACATTTCACATGTATTAGCAAACTGAATTAAAAGGGCATTTTCCTGTGCATTAATTAGAGTTGGATTTCACGTACATTAAGATGAAATAAACAGTCATGCCCCAGGGGAATCATAATTCAAATGGAGAGACAAGAAAAATGGTGGCATTTAGGCCTACAAGGCTTTCCTAACATTCATTTAAATGCAGCAATTTTTTATTTTTTTTATTATTTTATTTTTTGCAGATTGCGGGTCGTTGTGAAAAATGTCTCCAGCCTTGAATTCTCACCATCTTCATATGCTCAGTTTCATCTGTCAAGGACACTTATCTAGCATTGCTTACAATAAAAATGGAAAAGATCAGATGGGAACTTTCTCATGCTCTAGACTATTAAAGATGAGGAAATTTAAATTGGATAAGGGGAAATTATAAAACCATGTGCTCTCGCAGACATTGTTAATCTTAAGATCATAAGAGATCACACAAGGTGCTCTCGGAAGGGAGAAACAGGCTGACGGTGCATTTTCCTTTATAAAAGCCAACATGCCTTTTCCTAGAAACATAATCCGGTCAAAAATAAAGGTCGGCCTGTCAGTCTTCATCAGAGAGAGCGCACGAGACAGAACGCAGCTCTTCCCTGAACAATGTGGTGCCTTCAGGGAGATCAGCTACAGCTGAGCCAAAGGGAGGTTTTTCATCAGTGTGTAGACAAAAGGAATCAGCACATTGTATTTGCCAGTGTGTGTTGTAAGGGTGGATTGAGTGTTTTTTTTATAGACTACAGACTATGCGTTTTCCCATGTCTGGGGTTCAGAAAACTGAGACCACATTGAAAATCCATTCTAAACCTGGAAATAAACAAAGACTTTAGGGTTTAAAAAATGTAAAACCAAACAAACCTTACGATTTAAAATTAATTGGTTGTATTTAAGATTAAACACTATTTTTAGGTCACAAATCAAAAGCAAATTTGTTAACTCATTTGTACAAAAGTTCAGCATTACTTGCTTTGATTGAAGCACACAAGCGCAGTTCATGATTATTTTCATTTCAACTTTTCACTTATTGCTATGCTGATAATATAATTTGTCAGGGGAAAAAAAAACACCAAAACAAAACAGAAGCAGTTTAAAAGTGAACTTTTGAACCCCATTGGATGAGTTCGCTTTCAGTCGTTCCTGCTTACTGATTGTGACAATGTTGTCGTGCAATGGTCCACATCACAACCCTGCAGTAGTATGGTTCCTGATTGTTCCAAATTCTTTGGGAAAGCAGAGATATAAAGTGTTGTCTGTTTTTGTTTTGTGCTTGTGAGAGAGGAAGTAGGAAGGGTTTTTTGTGGTTTGAGTTTGTGGTGGACTTGTTACAGAGATTTTTGGCACTGGGGTGAGTGTGCTTGGTTATACACTGAAAGGGTTGGACATTGGGGTGCATGGAAACTCCAAAGCTTTCTCGTGGTTAAGCTGCTTATAAAGACTCCTAAGAGACGTGATTTTACAGTCGTCATTTGGATTATTGAAATTTGGATGAGGCCAATGTTTTAGTATTCTCATCATTACTATGTCCATTGGGTCTATGAGAGAAAAAATGTTAAAGGGAACGTATTTTAACATAAATTTTTAATGTTGAACATTAGGCTTAGTCCCTTAACTAAAGATTATCATTATAGGCGTATAGTAATGCTGTGTCGCTACACTCATATGACTATATTGTGATCCTTTTCTCACAATATTCCATCAATAGTACACTGCCTGATCAAAAACAAATAATTGCATATTCTAATATTTTGTTGGACAGCCTTTATCTTTCATTATGGCGTGCATTCGTCATGGCATTGTTTCAAAAACCTTATGCAATGTCACAACATTTACATCCATCCAGAGTTGCATACATTTTTGGTCGAGATCTTGAATTAATGATGGGAGAGTCGAACCACTCTGTAAAGTCTTCTCCAGCACTTCCCAAAGACTTTTGATGGTGTTAAGGTCAGGGCTCTGTGGCGGCAATTCATGTGTGAAAATGATTCCTCATGCTTCCTGAACCACTCTTTCACAATTTGAGCCCGATGAATCTTGAAATTGTCATCCTGGAATATGCCTGTGCCGTCAGGGAAGAAAAAAATCCATTGATGGGATAATCTGGTCATTCAGTACATTCAGGTAGTCAGATGAGACCTGACCAATTGAAGCAACCCCAGATTATAACACTGCCTCCAGAGGCTTGTACAGTGGGCACTATGCATGATGGGTGCAACGCTTAATGTGGTTCCCTTCTTACACTGACGCACCCATCGCTTTGGATAGGGTACATCTGGACTAATCAGACCAGATAACCTTTTTCCATTGCTCCACAGTCCAATCTTTTTGCTTTCGACAGGTCTCCAGACTAAAAAAAATGACTTGGGAGCTATTGGCTCCTAAATTGAAACATTAAGGGGCCAAATGGCTGTTTTTAGTAGCCAAATCACAGATTTTCTCGATTTTAGATTGCTGTTTATTAACAAGACAGAAAGCCAAAAAAGAAGTCAGCTGATAACCCATTCATCGAACGTTTAATAAATAGTATATATACTGTAGTTGAGAAGATCATTTTGTCTCATAAATGTTCACAACACTTTCATAATTGATATAAATAATACTGCTCTTCAGAATTTACATTACAGATAATTACATATAGTATGCATATTGTAGTGTGTTGTCTTCTTTAGCATAAATGAATGTTTGCACCTTGTGTAATAGGTGTGTACAAAGTACCTCAATTGTCCAATTGTCCTAAATGTCAAAAGCTGTATATTTAAATAGTTTTAAAATATTGCCTTAGTCTTTCTTTACTGCCCAAAATATACATGGGACTCTTATTTTGAAATGTCTGTGCTCCCAGTTGTGAGCTCCCATGACAGCTGATTCGGTGAGAAAGTGAATCTGATTCAGACTGTTAACCTGAGCTCCTGAGTTCAAAACCTCAGTGCTTTTCAGGTGATTCATGAAAAAGATCCAGTTCAAAAGAGCCATTTGTTCACGACTCTCTCGTGCTGGGTTTGTTGTTGCTTGCAGTGCAGCGAGCACGTCAGAAACAGAAAAGCAGTGCCAGACATTGGTTGTGCGCATTCTAATAAACTTACAAGATGATATCTGACAAAACCGCATATGAACACACACAACCAGACTGTCGCCAATGGCGACTAGATTTTAAATGGTCACAATAAATAATTTTTGGTCGCAAATTTTAGTCGCAATATGGAGCCCTGTCCGTTGCAAATTGAAGTTGTTTTTTTCCCAACTAGTGGCTTTTTTGTGGCCACACAATTGTTTAGTCCCAATCCTGTAAGTACTTGTCACATTGTGCGTGTGGAAATGCTCTTACTTTCACTATTAAAGTGTGTTCTAGTGTCAGTTTTTTGCGATGTGACTTAAAGCGTTTTAGTGATCAACGATTACGATCATTCAAGATTATTCCCGACCGCATTCCTTCTGCAAAGCTGACAGTTCACCACTTTCCTTCCAGGTTTTAATAATGTGTTGGACAGTTCGTAATTCAATTCCAGTGATTTCAGCAATTTCCTTAGTTGTTTTCTTTGCTTGATGCAGGCCAATAATTTGCCCCTTCTGAAACACAGTAACATCTTTTCCACGACCACGGGATACGTCTTCCGACATGGTTGTTTAAGAAATGAGAAGCTACACACTGCATCAGTTATGGTTAAAAGAATTGTTGCCTGCTGAAACATATTAATCACTCCAAAAATGATCCAGTAATAGTCTCTTAAGTATCTGCTTCTTTAAATCCAAATGATTTACTGAATTTGTAGGGTGTTTTACATGGCAGTGTTCATTTAAAATGAAAGAAGGATCAAATATTTTTCACCCCTCCACTTGCAAGATATAAAATCAGATGCATGTAAAGAGAGGACTTTTGCCACTGTGCGTTCTTTCATTTCTGGCACTTGATACTAACCAATGAATTCTCATGATGTATAAGAACTGAAAGCAAGCGATGGACAGTTTCAGAGAAAACAAATGAAGAGATTAACAGATTAATGTCTGAGTGCAGAGCTATTTGGAGTTCCAGCAAGTGCTTGGAAGCAGAATGTGATTAAATATGCTTCACACATTGTCGTTTTTCTTGACAATGTGTGCTTTGCTTTATCAGAATAATCTTATGTTTTTTAGGAATACAAGGTAAATTTTCTCCCACTAATGCAGTTTGCACACACACACACACACACACACACACACACACACACACACACACACACACACACACACACACACACACACACACACACACACACACACACACATATATGGTCTTATTATGGTCCGAGGACATGATTAATTGTGCAATTTTTTAAATATAATTAATCGCACTGAATTAATGTTAAATCGACAGCTCTAATAAATAAATGAATAAATAAATATAAATATATATATATATATATATATATATATATATATATATATATATATATATATATAGCCGTATTTGAGTTTGATGAATGGAGAGGCGTGAAATAGTGTAACCGAGATGAGGAACAGGCAAACAGTGTAAATCAACAGCAGCTGGCTTTCCATAATCCATAAGCATGCTCCATTTGATGACAAATGTGCTCTTTTCTTATCTCATGGTGCTCTATGTCTTCTCCATAAGTGTCAAATGCAAATAGAGAAGGATAGGTGAGAGAGAGAGAGAGAGAGAGAGAGAGAGAGAGAGAGAGAACATGAGAAAGTGTGACACTAACCTTTGGGGTTGGGGAATGTCTCCTATCAGAGTACATAAAATTTGGTGGATATGTGCCCTTTTACTTCGGTTATGAATTCCTAGCCCACTGAAATCGGGGTGGAGCTGGGTTTTTATGCCATTTAGCTCATAGTGATTTCCGATTCCCATTCAACTTACCGGCAGTTCCTCAGCTGGTGCAGAACAACCCGGAAGTGTGTGATTTGAAAACTGTCATCTTTGCTTATGGGCATTCAGTTCTGGAAGCAATTGTTTATTTTATTTTTGGAACACATAAGCCGCAAACACCATGTGACTAACTATTGCTCTGGAGCTGCAGGAAAATGTATGCAGGATGCTGATGGTATCACAAGAACATGCACAGTCCCAAGCTCTTCTCTAGCCCTTCACACTTCTAAGAAAAACCCTCCAAATAACCAGTAAAATATCCACTATATTACAATTAAATAGTTGCTACTTAAATGCTGCTTGGGGAAAAAAAAAAAAAAAAAAAGGTCAGTTTGCACAATTACATTTGACTAGAGATGCACAACTATTTTTGCCGAGAGATGCACCAATGTATCGGCCAAAAAAACAGTATCTACAAATAACAACTATCGAAATTGTTTATCAGTTAATTTTCAGTGATTTGAAACAAGGTATCGCATAAAAATGCAGAACCTACAAACTATCAGTAATATTATCAATATCAATGTTGTTCTTAATAATAGATAGCATATTATCACACAAATTTTAAAGATTTTGAGTGGCCATCAATAGAGAATGATGCTTTTTGGGACCAGATGGTATAGTAATGACATTTTACCAGAAGGGACTAACTGGCCTATGCTAATCAACCAAACCAGACCTCTTGGTTTAGCCTCATTCAGAACTCCCATCACCTGTTCCTTACTTTGAGGGTTTGGGTGACGCCCTTCAGAAAAGACACAGTCAGCATGAGGACCCCAAGATCAGTGCTGTCACCAGAGAGACTAATCACATTCTTCTTCCCAGAGGTGCTGTCAGTGGCCAGAGAATGGTGGAGTGCTGTTGACCTTGAGTCCAGATGCATTTATTGTGTAGACACTGCTTCTCAGCACATCGTGAGCACTGGTGTCTATGTAAGCCTTGGATGAATGCCCTTCCCCGAAAAGATAAGAGTGCATTTCCCGAGGTGCTTTTGGCTTGACTCGCAGACTGTGAGATCTAAGTAAGATCTGTCTGCTTCAATGATGAACCATCTGCTTGAATACTCAATAGACTTGAAGCACTTTGCCTTATCCCACAATACTAATGCTACAAAAGTGTGGGGTAATTTTTTCCAACTGTTATTACTCCATAGGGTTTGTTTAGTGGAAACGGAAAACATTAACATGAAAAATTTGCTGTGGCACTCCACTTGCTCTCAGCCCATCTGTGGATCATCACCCAGCATATTTAAGGTTGTTTTGGGATGCTCTCCATTCTTGAGTGATCAATAACACTCTAACTGTTTAATTGGCCATCAATCAAAGGCAGTGTAGAATTAAACCCAGAGGTGCTCAATCCCTGCCTTTTATGCAAATCCTCTGGGTCCTTTTGTAGCCTTTAAGTTTGCCCAAGTTGCTTCCAGAGCGTTGTTATTTGTTTGCAAGGAAATGCAGCACAAGACTTCCAGAGGGCTCCCACGAGGGAACGTTATCTTGACAACTAGCATCACGTAGATTGAATGCTCAGCCAGCCTGTAATACAACTAGGGCGGATCTTTCTTTTGATCTACTTAATTTAAACCAGTATCAAATGAAATGACAGTGCATCTTATTGATATTTTGTCCACTTCAAGGCTAATGAAACGTGTTCAGCTCTTCCCTCTATCATATTCCGTCCGTACGGGCTTCTGCTTGAGGTTTGAGGGGTTGACCCTCATGTTCTTTAAGATCGAAGTACAAAATTGTGTTTGCAGTTTTTGGATAACCTCAATTCAGAATTTGCTTGGTTATAGTTCTCTTACGAGAGGTTCTCTCGTATTGCGTAAGCTAGCTTACGCTACGGGAAAGATTCATCTTTTCTGAGATATTGAAGCCAAAAAATTATCCTTAATTTTGTATCCATTGTCAACGCAGTGCAGCAACTGCATACCTTGAGCGGGCTAGCTAGCGAGCTCATAGGTTGCTCTGCGACAACTGCTGCAGCCTATAGACGAACTTGAGTGAACTTGCGTCCAATGACAGGCGCCCGCGCCGTCACTGTATCAAAGCCTGCCAAAATGGGCGTGGCTAGAGTGCATATAAGCGTAAGTTCGTAGGCTGGAACCCTGATTTTCATCTATTCAGCGAAGCTCTTCGCATCTCTGAACTGCAGAAGCCGCGTCGCCATTCGAGGGGCATCTAGCAAGCTTGGACAGCTTCGAAGAAGCCGGCCGTCTTCGCCACCTTCAGCCATCCTGCGAGCTACGCCATCCGGCGACGTATCCTTTTAGAGCAAGCAAGTTCCTCAGCGAACTTCACAAAAGAGCAACGGCGTCTTTTTAAGATGCCTCGCACCACCTGCGCCTCATGCTGCGCCCCTCTCAGCGCCGGAGACCGCCACCTCATCTGCGCTCTCTGCCTGGGACTGGAACATGCAGAGCTCGCCCCGCTGACTGGCGGATGCGACCTCTGCGAGGAGCTTCGATGTCGACCCTCGCGGGCTCGACTTTAAGCACTCAAAACCGAAGCCGCCGTGCACGCTTTCGTTTCGCCAGCGCAGAAAGAAGCGCCGCTTCAAAGGCTGCGGAACCGGTGTTAGAAGCGACTACCTCGCCGGAGCCTCTCCCTCGAGCCTCGCTTTCACCCTCCCCGCCCTCCCGGGACGCGCAGTTGCCGCCGAGCAGCCGCACTGTTGCCATCTCTGATGGCGAGGCGGAGGATAAGGGCTGCTGTTCCATCATGGCTTCGGACAGCGAGGAGTGGTCAGGCTCCCAAGCCTCCTCCTCGGCCCAGGAATCCAGCAGGACCCGCGCCGGAGTCTAGGAAGAACTAACGCGCCTCCTCACACAGGCCGTCGACCGCCTCGAGCTCGAGTGGTCACCGCCCTCTGAGCAGGCTCCCAACAGACTCGACAGCTGCTTTTTTCAGAGCCCGGGCCGCGCCCTTCCTGCCGGTACTCCACGCCAAGCTCTCTAAATCGTGGAACGCGCCTCTCTCGGCCAGGAACCGATCCCACGTCTCCACCTCTCTTGCTCTGGTGGACGGCGCCACCGAGAGGGGCTACTCTTCCATCCCCCCAGTCGAGGATTCGGTAGCAGCACACCTTTGCCCGCCCTCCGCGAGATGGCGGTCTAAGCCAGTGCTCCCGTCTAAGGCCTGCAGAACTACTTCCGCCTGTGTTGGCTGCGCCTATGCCGCCGCCGGCCAAGCCGCATCTGCTCTGCATTCCATGGCCGTTTTACAGATCCTCCAAGCGGACCTTCTCTGAGAATGGGATGAGAAAGGCAGGCACCCAGAGGCTGTTTCAGATCTAAGGAGCGCGACGGATCTCGCCCTTCGCGCCACCAAAGCTGCAGCTCAAGCCCTAGGGAAGTGCATGGCCATGCTGACTGTGACCGAGAGACACCTATGGCTAACACTAGCCGATATGGGAGAAGCTGAGCACTCCACGTTCCTCAACGCACCGCTCTCTCCGTCGGTCTCTTCGGTTCCACGGTGAGTGGCATTGTTGACTGTTTCTTGGAAGTCCAGAAAGCCACCCAAGCCATGAATCTCTTCCTGCCTCGTCGCGCTAGCTCCTCTGCAGGCCGCCCACGTGACCAGCCTCCTGCACGAGCCTCTTCACAGCGCCCAGCTCAGCAAAGCCAGACTTCTCAGCGTCGACAGGGCGGCCGCCCTAGAACGCGCTCAGACAGCCGCCGCAGACCGCCACCCCCTGCGGGCCTCGGCCTAAGATTGCGCTGAAACCTGAGCAACCGAAGTCCTCCTAGCTTTGTTAAGGAAACGACGGCTCAGTCCCCGCCACGGCCGGACCACCATCAAAGCTTCGCCCCCTGTCAGTCCCCTTCTCTCAGTCTACTGCAGTGGTGGATTCAGCAGCCAACAAGCCGGTGATACTGCCCGCTTGCCTGCACTCAAATGCCATTTTCACGGCGAACAAAAGAAATTTTGTGAAAAGCAAACATGCCTTATGTGTAGAAAATGTGCCCACAATCCAGTGCTCACCCCTACACACAAGCATTACACTTCCCGTGCCCCTATCAGAGCCCACTCACATAACAGCCAGCTCGAGTGTTAGAGTCAATAAACGCGCCCACGAATCCGTGCGCGCGCCCCTTCTCTGCCCGCTCTGTCACACGGCCAGCAAACACCTCTCTGTATGTAAGTCCCATGCCCGTGACTATGCTCGCGCATCACTTCACAGATGTGACTTTTTCCCCATCCACCTCAATCGGGAAGTCACTCACAGAACAGCCTGTCCCTGCTGTCTGCGATCAGTCATGCATAAGCACAGTAAGCGCGCTCACACATTCTGTTCAGCTCGCTGTGTGCGGCAATCAGGGCGACTTGGCCATTCACCCTCTAGCGTTACGCTTCAAAGCGTGGAAAGCTATCCCAGGGATATCCAAATGGGTGTTAAGCACAATAAAACAGGGCTATTTGCTACAGTTCGATCGCCACCCTCCCCGCTTCAGAGCGCGGCTCGAAACTACTGTGAACACGGAAGCAGCCTGCATGCTTCGTTCAGAAATAGCAAACCTTCTGTGCAAAAGGGCCATAGAGAGAGTGCCACCTTCTCTGAGCGAGTCGGGGTTTTACAGCCATTATTTTCTTGTCCCCAAGTAAGACGGCGGCCTCAGACCAATATTAGATCTCAGGGTTTTGAACAAGGTGCTCGCAAAAAGACCGTTCAAAATGCTTACAATCAGGAAACTCCTCGCGCATGCGCGCCAGGGGGACTGGTTTATTTCTCTCGATCTGAAAGATGCCTACTTTCAGATTCAGATAAATCCCGTCACAGGCCATTCTTGAGATTCAGCCGGCGGCCAGGTTTATCAATACACCGTCCTTCCGTTCGGCCTGTCTTTAGCACCCGTACTTTCACGAAGTGCATGGATCGCGGCTTCGCACCCCTCGCGGAGTCAGGGCTTGCGAATTCTGAACTATTTGGACGATTGGCTGATTTTGGCACAGTCACATACGGAGCTTCTGTCTCACAGGACAGTTCTCCTCAGTCATCTGAACAGTTTGGGTCTTGCAGTCAATTGGACCAAGAGCTCACTACAGCCCAGTCAGGCAATTTCCTTCCTTGGAATAGAACTAGACTCCATGGCGATGGCGGCTCAGCTTATCTACACAGCGTCGCGCCGTGTTCAGCGACTAGCCGCGTCCTTTCAGATGAACCGCCTCACGCCTCTGAAAAAATTTCAGAGAATGCTAGGTTACATGGCCTCAGCCGCAGCAGTACTTCAGCTGGGCTTACTGTGCATGCGCCCGCTTCAGCATGGCTAAACACCCGTGCGTCTCGCCGGGCTTGGGCCACGGGCCGCCAGCCGATCAGAGTGACTCAGACCTGTATCTCAGCTCTGCAGCCCTGGGCAGTGGCCGAATGGTATCAGCGGGGAGTGGGGAGTGGCCGAAAAGTCATCTCGACAGACGCGTCCAACACGGGTTGGGGCGCGGTCTGCGAGGGCTCTCCGTTTTTTTTGGCCTATGGTCAGTTTAGGAAAAGCTCCTTCACATAAATTGTCTGGAAATGATAGCGGTCAAGTGCGCGCTCGTGCGCTTCCTCCCGGTCATTCAGGGTCACCACGTCCTGGTCCGTTCGGACAACAGATCTGTGGTATCCTATCTAAACCGTCAGGGCGGTGTCAGATCCAGGAACCTCTTCCATCTGACAAAACGCATACTGAGTTGGTCCCAGTGCCACCTGCGCTTGCTGAGGGCGACGCACGTGCCAGGCCACCTGAGCGGCGGCCCAGACAGACTGTCCAGAGACAATATTTCCCCAGGGGAATGGTCCCTGCACGCTCAAACAGTCCAGAAGTTATGGAGTATATTCGGCAGAGCAGAGATAGACCTCTTTGCGTCAGAAGAGAACTCTCACTGCCCATTATTTTTCTGGAAAAGCGAGGACGTGCTGGCCCAGGACTGGCCCAACCGCCCGCTTTACGCCTTCCCTCCCGTCTCGCTATTGCCACAGGTAATGCAGAGGATCAGGGAAACGCGTCACTCAGTGCTCCTCATAGCCCCGCGCTGGGAGAATCAGACATGGATGGATCTTTCCGTAGTTCTCGAAGCTATGAAAGCCCCCCCTCCTTTCGAACCGCTTCAATCCGTGGATTTGAAAAACCTTTCACTCAAAACCATTTTTCTGATTGCCCTGTCATCAGTTAAACGTGTGGGAGATCTTCACGCGCTGTCTGTCAGCGCTGCGTATCTTGAGTTTGGACCAAGTGACTCCAAGGTCATTTTAAAGCCTAGACACGGCTATGTCCCCAAGGTGATCGGTACTCCTTTCAGAGCACAAATCATTTCCCTATCGGCGCTGCCAGCATCCGATAGCTGAACGCGACGCCAATCTCCTTTGCCCAGTCAGAGCACTGAGATTGTATACTGTGCGCTCCGCCTCTTTCAGACGCTCTGAGCAGCTTTTCGTTTCGTTCGGAGGGTGCACCAAGGGTTTCGCCGCCTCGAAACAGACACTGTCTAGATGGATAGTGGACGCTATTGCTGCCGCGTACGCGTCAAAAGACCTGCATTAGGGCTCACTCCACTAGAGGCATAGCCTCCTCGTGGGCATGGTCCAGCGGGATTTCCATTCACGACATATGTGTGGCAGCGGGCTGGGCTTCCCCCTCCACCTTTGTCAGATTTTACAATCTGGAAGTGCCCGCCCTGCAGGCGAAACTACTAGCGGTTTAATACGCTACAGCTCCCCTGGTGAGCTGCACTATTGGGACACATTCCACACAGACCGGCACCGCCGCTCTGTCTTTTCCTTCCCACTATGTGCTTATGTATTACACACACTGGCCCGCACTCTTGCCGGCCAAATGTTATTCCCCCACTCACAAGGGCTCCCCCGGGTCCCCCCCACCCTCGGGGCTCAGGCAGTGGATGCTTGGTGTGCACGGCGTTGACAATGGGTTCCCGTAGCGTAAGCTAGCTTACATATCTGAGAGAACCTCTCGTAAGAGAACGAATCGGTTACCTTATGTAACCTCGGTTCTCTCTAGAAGAGGAACAAGTATTGCATAGCCGGCCATGCTCGCGCCACGCAGCGATTTTCAGCTTCATTCAATGAAAACCAGGGTTCCAGCCTACTGAACTTACGCTTATATGCACTCTAGCCACGCCCATTTTGGCGGGCTTTGATACAGTGACAGCGGCGCTGTCATTGGACGCTAAGTTCACTCAAGTTCGTCTATAGGCTGCAGCAGTTGCCGCAGAGCAACCTATGAGCTCGCTAGCTAGCCCGCTCAAGGTATGCAGTTGCTGCACTGCGTTGACAATGGATACAAAATTAAGGATAATTTTTTGGCTTCAATATCTCCGAAAAGATGAATCTTTCCTGTAGCGTAAGCTAGCTTACGCAATACTCGTTCCCTCTTCTAGAGAGAACCGAGGTTACGTAAGGTAACCGATTCGTTATGAAGGCAAACATGCTTTAATATTAATTTGGTAGACCTCTGCCTTTCTTAAGGAGGAAGCAGGAGCTGGGTGAACAATCAATGTAAGACATTTAATGAACACTTTACAGTGTATAAAACGTTGCCTATCAGCAATAAATTAAAATATGCACTGCTTTTCAGCCAGCTATATAAACATGAAGACACACAGACAGGCTTTGTGCATCTCTCTCTCTCTCTCTCTCTCTCTCTCTCTCTCTCTCGAACAGCAGCTCCAGCTTCTCTTTACCCCTCTCCCGGCTGATTGCGATCATTGTCCCTCCTCATCGCTCGGCCACGCCCCCACTGCTTGCCACAATTTAGAAGTCTGGTATGTTGAATCCTAAAAGCAAAAAGCTTTTTGGGTCACAACGAGATATTGATATTGGACGTGATTGGGATATATTTGTGAACTTTGATTTTATTCCATTTGGAAGGAGTTGGAGGTTGATCATTTGGAGAATGTGTATAAAGCCAGTCAAGAAATTGATATAATTGAAATATATATATATATATATATATATATATATATATATATATATATATATTATTATTATTATATATTTTTTTCATAAATGAAATAAAGCCTATATTTCAGACAATTCTATTTTTTTTTTTCATTGTGACATTATTTTCAAGACACTTTAGCACGTTTTACCCCCCAAAAAGCATTACTGTAATGCGTCCGGACATTTTACTTTACATTGATTGTTTTCCATGATGATTCTCATTACCATTTAATTTTTTACTGTCTAACAATTAAAAAGATGCTGTTGTACTATTATTTTTTTTTTATTAAAATGAGCGAACATAAAAGGAAATACTAAAGGAGCAGTGCTAGTTGTATTAATAGGGTTGTAACGATTCATCGATCCGGATCGAAGCATTGGTCAAATAACCAACAACGTGATGTCATCGATTCAACGCATAAACATCGATGTACACTGACTTTGTACTTTATTAGGAACACTATACTAAGACTGGGTAGGGCCTCCCTTTGCTCTAAAACTGTCTCAATTCTTCGTGGCTTGGATTACACAAGATGTTAAAAACATTCCTTTGAGATTCTGGTCCATGTTGACATGATTACCTCACACAATTTCTGCAGATTTCTCAGCTACATATGCATGCTGCGAATATCCTATTCTACCACATCCTAAAGGTGTTCTATTGACTAGGCCACTGAAGAACAGTGAACTCATTGTAATTTTCATGAAACCAATTTGAGATTACTTTTGTTTTGTGACCTGGTGCATTATAATGTTGGAATTGGCCATTAGCAGATGGGTAAATTGTGGCCATGAAGGGATGCACATGGTCAGCAACAATACTCAAAATAGGCTGTGGCATTCCAGCGATGATTAATTGGTATTAACGGGCCAAAAGTGTGCCAATAAAACATTCCCCACACCATTACACGACCGCCATCAGCCTGGACTGTTGACACAAGGCAGGTTGGGTGCATGGATTCATGCTGTTGGTGCCAAATTCTGACCCTACCATATGTGTGCCTCAGCAGAAATCGAGATTTATCAGATTAGGCTGCATTATTCCAGTCTTTAATTTTACAGTTTTTGTGAGCCTGTGCCACTGTAGCATCACCTTTCTGTTCTTGGCTGATAGAAGTGGAACCTGACGTGGTCTTCTGCTTGTTGCAGCCCATCCGTTCACTGCAATTGTACAGCGTGATTATCTGAGTTACCTTTGCCTTTATAGACCATATAGCAACTCACTAAAGGACACTCAGAAAACTCTTTGTGCCATTTGTGTGGCCCACAGAGTTACACAAATTAGTAGCAACTGCCGAAGAAGACCCTAGTAACCACCCACATCACCCTGGCAACATGGTGGCGAGTTTTTCACATCAAACACCACTCAAGATTTAAAAATCTTGCTGCATTATGTTAATGTTGAAAGAAGATCTCATAATGCTGTATATCAACTATAGTATTCTGGCATATGTTTTATTATTAGCATGTTATTGCATTGGCCTGTCTCAGGCCTGGATAACATGACACCTGATGCAGGCTGGAGGTGGTGTGAGTTCACTAATGGCGAGGATATTTTAGGGCAGGTTGGCTTAGAGACATCTAAAACATGTCCTCTTGAAGTGATGTTGTTTATAGGGAAAGAGACCTACTGACCGTTTGCTCATTATGTTCGTATTCCATGCGGTTGTGCCTCAGTCAACACTGTCTGTTGCACAGTCCTCACTGCGTAGACATCAGGGGATGCAACGGCCAAATCAAAACATCTGCTCACCCCATTCAGAAACAAAAATTATGTTTAAAATCTGAATATTTAATTAAACATGTTGCGACTTTTAGAACCTTCTTCTATATTGTAGTATTTCAATTTTTGTAGTTTTAAAAATATTAGCGGAAGTGTCATAGTGGAAATGACCCATTTTAGGGTTGTTTGGTGAACATTGAAAAAAATCTACCTTTAAATTTGCTAGGGTAACTATAATAATTTTGGTGGAAATGTATGGTTAGCATGGTGAATATTTGTGAGCACAGGTGTTAGCAGTATTAGCGACACACTAGGATCTGCAATCGACTTAATATTCAGTTTGAAGAGTCAGGATTGGCAAAACTAGCACATTTTCTATTTCCTTTGGCAACGATTTTTAGGCTATTAGCAGTCTCTAGCCTGTTGAATGTGTGTGGGTAAAACATACATTTTCTTCCATTTACTTTAACACAGAATAATATAGGCTAATGCCAGCCTTTTGTGTAAAGCTTGGGTTACGTGTTAAATGTGGACATAGTGGACAAGATTTCAGGCTTTGAGAGATGCAGAAGCAGCATTTCTTGGCAAGGATGTCAGGAGCATTGAAGCTGGTGAAATAGCCAACCTTTATTTATTTATCATTTTAATTCATTTATTATTATATATTGACATAATTGCTCATTCTGGGATATGTGCTGGCTATGTATTTAAATGAATTCTGTTAATGTGTGTTGTTAAAGAACATTTATTTTTCTTTTCAATATTGCTGTATCTTTTTAATCCCTTGAGCACTCAAGATTTTCGGTTGGCTATATTTTAAAGCCCTTTAAAGGTGGATTTGTCTTTGTTTATAGCAACCCAGGGGGCTCATTAGTCATATAGTCATTCTTTAGAGACAAGGCTGAACATGTCTATGTTTGCTGTAAATTTGTGTCTGTTTGTCTAAAATGACTTTAATCTTATTATTTGAGCCATACACTTGTTTTCTGGTTCACTGACAAGAGATGATGAACTTATGTTTGTGTTTGGCTCTAATGCATGTTGACAAGCTCTAGTGAACGGCAACATTTATGGCATCTTTTAGTGCTGGAGAAGGCTGGGAAAACCACTGGTTGGTATATACCATGAAACTATAGAAATGTCAAATGGTAGATATTTTAAACAATTTATACTGTTGTAGATATATTTGGCTTGCTATCAGTGGGCAGGACTACTTTGTATTAATTACACAATAGGGCTATATAAACATGGAATAATGCATGGAACAATACAAAGTGGTGTATGTAAACTTCATAGAATTCAACTGTTGTGCAGTCATAGGTGTGTGTGCATTAGGAATGTCATAAAATATCTATATATCAATTATTATTCAACATATTATTTTATCAATATATTTTTGATGCATTGATATATTAAAATGAGCCGACATTTAATTTAGAAGCCTAATTTGAGTGCTTTCCAATTCAGTCAGTTGGCCTCTGTTTAAAAGTCTGCCATTATGGTGTTGGTAAAAATTTACTGAAGCTGGTCACAGGTACCACACACACACACACACACACACACACACACACACACACACAAGGATGAGCTGATGTGGTGCAACTGATGGCAGTCCAAAGTGTAACTGTGAAAACTGAACGATTAGAGGTGGTGACGTTTATGCAATTTGCTTGTTTGTATCCTTGAATGGGTCTTTCATTCAAGCTGTCAAAAATTACATACTTTAAACTTGTATATATTGTATATGCAGGGCTCCAGACAGTGAGTAACATGGTCACAAATCAGACCAAAATAATTTATTGCGACAATTATTTAAAGTATAGTCGCCATTGGCGACAGTCAGGTTGTGTGCATATACATATGTGGTTTCATCAGATATCATCTTGTGAGTTATTGAGTGTGTATTATAAAACTGTATTTTGTGTTTACTCAGGTTGTCTTTTGCTTTGTTATATATCATTTGAAGACAATTTAGTTCAAAAATACACAAAAATGGAAGAAATCAGGAAGGGGGCAAATACTTTTTAAAGCACTGAATGACCAATCAAACATAGTGGTCCCGTTATATTTTGTTTGGGGGGGGGCACCCTGCACCCTGCACCCTGCACCCCCAACATTTTACAGAAAACTTTTACTTTGTTTAAATAAAAACCTATGTAAAATGTTTGTGTGTTTTAGATTTGTAAAACCTGATTTTTATTTAGTCAATCCATATTCATGTAGAAATTGTTAAAACAAAAAGGAAGAAAATAAAAATAACAACAGTGCACATAGTAATCCAGTCACTACGGATGGTAGTAGCAACCACATTTTCTCTCAAAAAGACCAAATACAATGATAATATGATTTGAATGTCCTTCACATTCAAACCAGTGATTTTCGGCACCAACACTGCTTGTTAAACTAATCGGCCAAAGGGGAAAATATTGGCTATTTTATCAGCTGCAGTGTTTTATTGGTCAACCACTACTATGGTAGCATGCTATTTCAAACAAAGGCATTGCCTGGCCCTGAAATCCCCAGCAGAACAGAGGTGACACACTTTGTCATTGTGATCTGGATGTGATCTGACACAAGTGGCAAAAGATATAAGCGTATAACCCCAGACGTTTGCTCACGCTGCAAAGCTTATGTGCTGGCATGCAAAGTTAGACAATCTAAACATGCATTTAAATGTCAGATCATATGGCATTTCAGGAAAGCCTTTCCTGAAATTTAGGGCAGTACTAAACTTACTTCCTTTACATGCATTTCCATTCATTCTTTACGGAGTCCAACTTTTAAATCTGCTTTATGTTGCTAGAGCTCCCGGGATTAAACAAGATATGGTGATGTCCTGGATTATTTTATCTAGTGTGCTCATACCTGACTCACTTTGCACTTTAACTATGAAATGATGCAAAAGCTTTTGCATCAACAATAAAAACGGCACCAAAAATGATGCAGACTGCATTAAGTCGGTTATGAGAACCGAGAGGGGATTTCAAACACGAACCAGATGACACCTGGCTTTTTTTATGAGATTGATAACATCCGCACATATCTTTGATGTTGAAGGATACAAATATTTTCTATCATCTTAATGTGTACCTTCACGATTAAAGAGCTGCCAGAAGTCGCATTAACATCTTTGAGGAAAGTTGGGGAAGATCATATCCACTTGAGGTGAGGGAACAAAATAAATAGATATTCCAAAGTATGTCGATATTCTACTTGAAGAAACAAATCGATATTCTAATGCCAAGAATGAATATTTTGTTAAATGTTTCACATTACTAATTTTGGGAACTAAGATACTGTGGCATTCAGTCAAAAAACACTTTAATTCTTACCAAAATGTAAACTTGGAACGAGATAAGAATGAAAAGATCCTCCGGTTTTCGTAAAAAGATGTTATTACTCAAAAGGTTTGTTTGTTTGTTGACACTGACATACTGTATGCTCTAAGCTACTTGTATGGCTCTATGATGATGTAAAGCAGGAAGATCACCACTTGTTGCACAAAGCACCATCTAATGAAGATGAATGAGCAAAAAAGGGAGTAGATCACAATAGCCTGATGACTAAAGATAACAACACCCTTTTTTTTTTTTTACACTTACTGGGAGTGCAGTAAATGGAATTTTTAAGCTTAATTTTACCATAGAATGCTTGAGCCTAATAAGGAAATGTGTGAGAAATTACATGTCCTTCCCATAATTCTCTGCTTTTCACATTTCAGCTAAATAAATATAAATATAAATGTTAGCTATCACCATCATGTTAACCACTCATGAATAAATGGAAATTACAGATGTTTCCAGATACTGAAATCAAATAACAAATTAATAATGCAAATCATGTTAATTTATAACTCATTTACAAAAGCCACATTCCAGCATTGATTTTCAGAGCTCTCGTTGTCAGCGGGTCATGCTGAGAAGAGAGAGAATGAGACAAGTTCATTTATTACTTGACTAAGACTTATTTTTTCAAGAATTAATTATTTGGAAGCCAATTAGCTACAAACATCATGTAATTTCCCTGGATTCTCAACAGTCACCCTTAAACCAATGGCAAAAACAGCATAATTTTCTTTCTGATAGCTATTTTATATCTATCATTGAAATTGTTGAATTACATTTTTAGGGGTGAATTCACTAAATAGTTGCACAACTTTTTAGCACAAAAAGCTGTAACTTATTCACTAACCACCTGCAATCTAGTTAAAGCAGGTGCAGACAGCACTGAATTTGCACTGTGTCTTGAGTATTTAAGTTGGGTTGTTAAGATACCAATATTTTGGCTTTGGTACGATACCAGCCCTGGTACTTCGGTATCGATACTAGCTCGACACTAGCAAAAAAAAAAATAAAGGTTGGAGTTGGCATCAGTTCATCCTCTGAAGTCCATCATAATAGACTGAAGTGATGTTTGGCTGGCACCGGCTGCATTTAGTCATCATCATTCAGCGACATGTAGCAGTGGAGTCTAACATGAATCAGAAATGGTGCTGGATCTTGCTGGTTCTGGTGACCTCAGGATAGGAGTCCCGAGGTTGAGACAGGGAAACAAATAAAATAATATAAGCATAGATGCCATTCAATTTATTGCCGAGTTATAAATCATGATCAATGTTTCTGGTTTCTGGTTATTCTGGCTATAATTTTTTTGTGTCGCAATAAAAAATATTTTGCACATTCAAAGTGGTAGGCATGTTGTGTAAATCAAAAGGTACAAACCCCCCAAAATTCCGGTTATAATGCAACAAAACAGGAAAAAACACCAATGGGAGGTGAATATTTTCGCTAGGCACTGAATTATGTGAACTCTAATGTGAATTTTGGACCCCATTGTATACCTATACTGTATGTGTTTATCATTTTCAAAAGAGATGAGCAACCACATGCTCCATAATATTACATGTGAGTCAACCGCATACATATTGGACCATGTGATGCAAATGTGTACAGGAATGTAATGGACCACATACACACACACTAGACAATTTACTCAGCCATAACGATTCATTAATCCAGCTATAACAGACCAATACACTGAAACATTAATGCACTAGAACACTAACATGTTCGAGTAAACAAGCTCATGTTTTCATCCAATTAGCACAGAGTGTGACATCTATTGTGGATCAACATATAGAGTGTCATTAAATGTGTGGTGAAACTATTACATGATTGTCCACTACAGAGACATGAATGTTCATGTTGGCTGTGTTAGGACATAACCATTTTGAAAATGAACCATCAAGTAATGTATAACATCATGCAAATGTAGCAAATATTTGGAGCTACACAACTACACAAATGGTTAACAGAGTTTAACTAAACATATAATGTTTAGAGCAAAATTCTCTGTTGTTTTACTGGATGCAAATGCAAGCTTTTTATTGGTGTCCTTAAACGTTAATAACAGACAATCTGAAGGAGGTCTATGAAATTCTTGTGCATTCGAATTTTCAGATTAATTTCCTTATAACGCTGCATGTAACTGGCAAAGTTTATAATCGTTTTAGCATATCAATTGGTGGACAGGTCAGTAGACATTTGTCGGAAATTAACCAGAAAATGTATACAACACTTTTACACTACAAGCCCGATATGGTCACATGATCTCCGAACATGTTTAAAATGGACAAATCTCAAAATGTTTTGGACCCCGTTTAATTTTTTTTCATGGGTCTGTCTGCATTGCCTCTGATATGCAGAATGGTTTAAATGACACTGTGTTCAATCAATTCTCATAGAATAAATGTAACCATAACTACAGTACATTTTTGCAGATTGAAATTAATGTGCCACGTTCTACGTTTTGCTGCAGTTTTCTAATGAAATTAACATGAGGCACCCCAACAACTGTGCATTAATTAACTTTTACACAAATCATGACTACAGCAACTTATGACTTTATAGACACTTATTTGTTACTCGCACACTGACATGTTATGATATCGAAACACTTTCACTATCACGCATCATTTGAAATGTATTTTGGTTACAGTCATAACCTCCGTTGCCTGATGGAGGAAACTAGAATTTGTTTCGATGTAGTAACACTAGGGGTCACTCTTGGGAGCACCCAAACACCACAGATATTTGACAAAAGGCCAATGAAAATTGTCGTGTGGAATTTGCATGCCACTCCCACAGACATGCATGTATAAAAGGAGCTGGCTCGCAACCACTCGTTCAGGTTTGTGCTGAGGAGCCGAGACAGGGTCCTGAATATTTCAGTGGGTAGTACAGCATTGTGGCAATGGGGACACAATGTCTCATTCCCTCCATCAGTAAACGGAAGATATGACAGTGACCGAGACGTTCCCTATCTGTCACTCACTCGACGTGGACTGGCGGTGCAGGCAAGTTGCTGTGTGCAAAGTAGCAAGTGCACCTGATCCGCACATAGCCTCCCCAATGCCCCATGAACATCGCATGGTCCTTCGCACCCGGAGGCAGTACACATATACAATGGGAGTAGGCCGCATCAGCTGTGACCTTTACTACTCCTTTTTGTTTTCTCCCAAAAAAAATAACATTTGTTCAACTGAGGCCATATGTATACGTGTTGGGGAAGGTGCTCTTTTCAAAAGGGAAGACACCACAGTGACCACATCCTGCCGAAGGGAAGGTTAACATGTGGTGAACATGTGGTTAACATCCTCTGTTTGGAGACAACGTCCCCTTTCTGCTGTCCCCCAAAACAGACAAAGAGCTGCTCAGATCTTCTTAAAGCTCTCTGTGCTGTTCAAGTAGATACGCAAAACGTGCACCGGACACAGCAACAACAAGGCTGGGTCTGTCTCCTCCCGGGGCAGCGCATGCAGGCTCACCACCTGATCCCTAAAAGGGATTGTGGGAACCTTGGGCTCATGAGAGAGTACGCTGGACCGAACTCCAGCCACGTGTCGCTGACAGAGAATGCCTGCAGGTCCCTAACCTCTTGATGGATGCAAGCACAGACAGGAGGGCCATCTTCAATGAGAGAGATTTTAACTCAAATGACTCTAGAGGTTCAAAAGGGGGCTCTCCGCAGGCCCAACAGAATCGACTCCAAATCAGCTGGACCACCTGGGGGTGGAGTCTCCACTCTCCCCTGAGTATCACCTACTGCGACAGTGTGCCCACTGTGGCGTTGATGCTGCCCGGGACCTGAGTTGCTGCTGAATCCAGAGAAGATGGCGTGCAAGTTGCGACATGCGATGAGAATGTAAGCTGCCTTAGCGATTTGTATACGCTACCAACGCTGTATTGTCTGTCTGGACCAACACATGCTTGCCCTGGATCAATGGCAATAGCCTCCATAGGGCAAGCAGTACTGCCAGAAACTCAAGGCAGTTTATGTGCCAACGCAGCAGCGGCCCTGTCCAGGAGCCAGCGGCTGCGTGCCTGTTGCACACGCGCCCCAGCCTAACTTGGGAGGCATCTGTCATAACCACGATGTGTCTGGACACTTGTTGTAGGATGACTCCTGCCCACAGAAATGCAAGGTCTATCCAAGGGCTGAACAAGTGACTGCAGACCGGCGTGATGGCCACGACGCTGGACGCACGCCAAAATGCACTTCTGCATCGGCATCTTGAACGGGAGTCTGTTGCAGGTCTGGTTCAGAACTCACAGGCCGCAACCCACCACCTTTCTTTGGCACGATGAAGTAAGCGCTGTAGAACCCTTTCCTCATCTCGGCTGGAGGGACAGGCTCTATCGTGTCCTCTATAGGACCACAATTTCCACGTGCAGGTTGGCAGTATTCCCGCCCTTGAAGCGTATGCCACTGAACCAGGGCGGGCACCTGGCGAACTGAATCGCATAGCCGAGTCGGACGGCCCTGGCCAGTGAACATGATGGTTTGGAAAGCGTGTGCTTGGTGTCCGTGGGCACCGGCTGTGTGATCTAAGGAGAGAGGAAACCGCACGTCTTAACTGAACCTGCATGATTCATTCTCTCTCTCGCCGGCAGGCTGGGTCTCCACGCGATTGGTGGAGCTGTAATCTTAACCCAATTATGATATTGTGATGTTTGCAATATCTTAAATCGTGACATGTTTTGCGATATTGTCTCATGAGATGGATGGCGATAACCAGCCCTACAGTTTAGTAGTGATGGGAATCAGCAAGAACCTGGTGATATGATATCAATATCTGGGTCATAAGATAATACTGTGATTTCATTAATGTATGTTTTGTATGTGCTGTATACTAAATGTTTTCTCATTCATCGGCATATGATTCAATGGTTTGAATGAGCTAAGAATATACTGTAATTGCATAGTGTGGATTGGGTCAAATATAAATAATTTGTGTGCGTTGGCCTAATGCCACATTACATTTCCTCTTCTTAAACTTGCTCTGTGGTGGTCAGTGTCGCTTCTTCCAAAAATATTAATGTGAAATGTGATTTAACAAATTTATCAAATCTCGATAAATAAAAATCGACATAATTTCCTGTTTATATTCTGCTTCTTTTCTGCCACAGAAAATTTTCTAATTTTCTCCTGTACTTCCTGTCCTTATCTCACTCTCAGTACCGTCATGTTTCCATGTCTGAGGCCACACCTTTGTCTGTGAGCACAAACAAAGGCAGGCGGTCTAATGGAGAGGATATATATGATTTTGCCCTGTAAATCCGCCCTTTGTTCCACCCCACACTATTAGGAAATGCCATTAGTGCTGTGCCAGACAGTGATGGGTACTGACAGCCAGTGACTTCCCTGGTCAAGAGAGCAGCCTACAGCCATAAGTGTGTCACCAGCCTTCTCACGTCACTGCATCAGACTCTAGCTTGCAGGGATCACCTTTGTTCTAGCTCCCTCAAACAGGACAGCTAATTGTGTGACCGCAAGTCGAAGACAGAAGACAGGAAGGGGAGGAGGCGGCAGTCAAGACAGGCCATAGTGTTAGCGCTTTTTCTTAACGTCAGCTTCACTTGTCAAATACACTGAGGGAATTCAAGCAAAATACGGCCTTTCTTTCTATGGATAGGCTTTATATATATTTATTTAAATACACAGACTTTGTTGGGCAAATTAATGTTACACTGTATGTGAACGCATAGGCTATTTTGGCTAATATGATACGTTTTTACAAGGCCTGGCGTGAGATGATAGGAAAGACTCCTATAAGCATATATCATACACCTCTGAGTTGATTAATGTTTTTCAAATAACACCTTGGTACAGGGAGATCTGCAAGAATGAACAATTCTACAGAGGACCAAAAATGGCACATATCAGCATTTGAGGGATATTGCACCATAGACAAGTTTTAGCTGCTCTTAAGCGGAAACTAGGGTTGACTCCTGCCATCCTGAGATCTGGAGCAAACATGGAAGGAAATGGACTGGAATATGACTGGTTTTGGACAGGAGTGCCAGAACTATCCAATACTACAGCACTATTCTCTTTTTTTAATAGAGGTTTTCTAAGTATCATGTGATCATAAGTCACAATTTATTCAGTTTCTGCCTAAAAAATGTATTTCATTTTGTTTCAAAGAACATTCAAGAACTACATAAAGTAATCATATTACATTGCTTAAGTGATGAGTGGCAAAATGTTCTGTTCTACACATTCAATTACGGTTTAATTTTATTTTAAAAGGCATGTTTTGTTTTTAACAAAGACAAACCCATAATTAAATATCAGAATATGTATGTATTGCTATTTTACAACACATTGGGGGGCCCAAATGATCTTCAAAATGTTTCTTTTATTTGAAATTGTATTGTTTGTATCCACCAGCATACGCTGCCCCTTTAGTGTATGCAAAGTGTTCGTTTGGCTGTGCTTCTTACCAGATTTAAACCCATCTAAAAAAATAAAAATATCAAACATTAGTTTGGTGTCAGATATACTATAATGCTTACAAAAATATACCATGGTATTAAATGGTACCATGGTATTACTATGATTTTTTGGACATGGAAACATGGTAAAATCATGTTGTTTGGGCATGTACCATGGTTATATTATGTTTTTGGGACATGTACTTTATGATGGTAATACATAATTGTCAGGGTTGCTGGATGATCTGTTTGGTGAGTCTGTTCTGTCTCTGCATGTTCCCAGCATTCTCTTTTGTTCATTTTTTTATTTGCCATGCACAAGGCTATGCCAGCACGTGGCTTGATTAGCAGCACCTGTTCCTTGTTGGAAGTTAATTTCTCCCTCTATATAACTCTCCTGACTCCCGTCGGATGCCCTCAAATAACCAGTCTGCTTTGTGGTTTATCCAGTATTTTCCCTATGTTTGTGTCTTCAACAAATCTGGTTTATTTTCACAGTTGTGTATTTGCCTCTTCACTCACCTTAACACATAATATCCTTTTGAAGTACCTTGTATATAATATGGAATATGACAATGATAGTTATTCCACAGTATATTACAAAGTGGCATGGTATTACCATCTGATTCCATTGCTATACCATGGTATTAATCAACAAGAGTGGGCCAGTGCCCAGGGGCTACCATGGGTGTTCAAACCTCATAACCAAACTAAATAAATAAAACTGTGAAACACAGAGGGAGAAAAAACCCACAAAATTTACATTCATGGTCAGCCTACTTTTCGTCATTATTTTTTTAACCAAAGAAACTTAAATAATTGTATTGTACTGTACTACTTTTAATAATACATTAAGAAATTATGGAAATATTATTGTATAGCAATAATAGTAAATAGTAATTTATGTAATTATTTTTTTAACTTGCTGGTGTTTACGTCTTGTGGAGTATTTTAACATTGGCACCATTGACTTCTATTGTAAATGACTTACTGTAACCCAGATTTATGCAAAAAAAATAAAATCAATTTGAAATAATTTGTGGGAATCAACATTGTAATAAATGCTGTCAACTGAGCTAAATTTCTATTGAACACAAAATATTCATTTAATTCCAGACTAATTAAACCAATGTTCTGCTTTAAATATATTCTGCAGCTTTAGATAACTACAGAGATTTGTTATGAGGAAAATAAGTACTAGATTAACAAAACGTACTAGGGAATTAAATCTTTTTTTTTATTGTGGGGTGGATAGACATGACATAATGGTAATCTTGTGAACCATGGTTGCAATACCATGTACCTTGGTCATTCGTGGTATTCTTTTGAAGGACCTTGGAGTACCCTGTGAATATAATTGTACAGTGGCAGGAAAAAGTGTGTGAACCCTTTGGAATTAGCTGGTTTTCTGCATTAATTGGTGATAAAATGTGATCTTATCTTCCTCAAAGTCAAAAGTATAGACAAAAACAATGTGCTTAAGATAGCAACAAACAATTATATTCTTTCATGTCTTTATTGAACACATCCCATTAAACATTCACAGTGATGAGGAAAAAGCGAACCCTTGGATTTAATAACTGGTCGATCCTCCTTTTGGCAGCAATAACCATAACCAAGCGTTTCCGGTAGCTGCTAATTAGACCTGCACAATGTTCAGAAGGAATTTTGGACCATTCTCTCTTAAAAGAAAACTGCTTCAGCTCACCCACATTCTTAGGATGGCTGGTGTTAACAGCTCTCTTGAGGTCAATCCACAGCATCTCTATTGAGTTAAGGTCCACTCCAATAGGTGGATTGTCTTTTTTGAAGACATTCTGTAGTGGAAGTACTTTGATTTTTAGGCTCATTGTGCTGCTGCATCACCCAACTTCTACTGGGCTTCAGCTGGTGCACAACCACCCTGACATTATCCTATAAGAAATCTTGATAAACTTAGGACTTAATTTTTCCCTCTGATGGCAAGCAGTCCAGGCCCCAAAGCAGCCCCAACTCATGATGCTCCCTCCACTGTACTTCACCATTGGGATGTTTTCATGTTGGTATGCAATGCACTTATTATGCCATATGTAGTGCTGCATATTTTTCCCCAACATGTCAACTTTAAGCCCTATTCAGATGGCATTGTTTCTCAGGGTGACGTCTGTAAAAGTAAGTAAGTAAGTTTCATGGCTCCTCTGTGATAAAACTCATGTGTTCGGATGACAATTAAATAATTGGGATGAGCGAGACTTTTTTTCCATCACATGATTGCATTTTAGATTGTTATATGGAAAATTCATCAATCCACAAACTGTATCCTCCGTATTTGCATTTAAATATGTTTGGAATTACACTAAATTAAAACAAAATTTTAAAGCATGAGGGAACTGCGCTGTAAAGTGCTGCAAACATTTACAGTGTACATTTTCACATACAGAGCAAGACAAAATTCTTGCGAAGAGCAATTAAACGAACCAAGAAACTGTAGGGACAAGACTGTTCATCAACGCAGCCAAATAAATATGTCAATGGGGGTATGCATGTTTAGTTACCTGCATCACCTCAGTTGCACTGCTTGTATGCACTCTCCTAAGCATATATAGAAGTGTATATATACAAGCCGCACATATCAAGTAAGTAATAACAGTTAAAATGAAATTTGAGGAGCTATGGTAAAAAGGATTTTCTTATGTTTTACCTGTCAAAATGACAGTGTGTAAAAAGTGGAGGTGGACTTTAAACCTTTTAAATAAGATCGACATTAACCCGGTAACTTTTATAGGACTACTCGACCCGTAAAAGCAAGTAGTCATGCAAGCCCTATGTATAAATGTATTTAGTAAACATTTCTACATTAAAATGTAATATACAAAAATGTATTCATAATAATGGACCATTTCAAAGGTTTACATGATATGGCTCTCGTTTTGCTTTCCCTACTTAAAGAGTTCAGTGTGGTGGAGTGGTGACATATTTCATTATTGTGAATTATTTGAAAGATTTCTGTTACACAACTTTCTACCAACTTTCACAACTGTGTATTACTGGCAGAGCCATTACAATGCACATCGCAAACGTACGGCACTTAGCAGTGGTCAAAAAGGATATTTTTGGATTATAAACTCAGGGATGTGGATTTGGACAGTAATTAAAAGACCAGATGATCTTAAAGTTTGCCAAAAAACATGTAATTTGGCTGGGAATTTTCTCGCGGGAGATGGGACATTTCGGATGGCAATAAAATCACTGACTACCCCGTGTAAATGCTGGAATTACCTCACGTCCCCATAATTGTAAAATAATTACAATCAGAATATGGCTTTAGTTTCAGCAGTCCGCAAAACATTTTACCAGTAGCATTGTGGAGTGTTAAGGTGGTCTTTGGCAAACTTCAGGCATGCAGCAATGGTTTTGTTTGGAAAGCAGCGGCTTTCTTTGTGGTGTCCTGCCATGGACAATATGCCTGTTTAATGTTTTCTGTAGAGTAGAATCATGAACTGAGATGTTAACCAGTTCCAATGATTCCTTCAAGTCTTTAGCTGTCACTCTAGGGTTCTTTGTTCACCTCATTGATCATTTTGTGGTGTGCCCTTTTGAGTAATCTTGGCTGGACGACCACTTCTAGGGAGAGTAGCCACAGAACTAAATCGTCTCCATTTATAAACAATTTGTCTAACTGTGGACCGATGAATATGTAAGCTCTTCGAGATAACTTTGTTACCTTTCCAGCTTTGTGCAAAGCAACAATTCTTGATTATATGTCTTCTGAGATTTGCAAGGCATGGTCCATGTCAGCAAATGCTTCTTGTGAATGGCACACTCAAAATGTTAGCTCTAACGCACACCTACAATCTTGTTTCAATAACTGGATGCCAGGTTTGCCAACTCCTGACTTTAATTAGCTTTTGTTGATGTCATTAGCCAAGGGATTCACATTCAGTACATTTTACAACCTACACTGTGAATGTTTGAATGATGTATTCAATATGTAAAGATAGACAATACAATAATTTGTGTGTTAGAAGTTAAAACTGATTATGTTTGTTCATTATTGTAACTAAGACGAAGATCAAACAAGATTTTAAGAGAATTTTTATACAAATTCCATTCATTCCAAAGGGTTCCAATGCTTTAATGTTTATTCCCAATTAAAATGACTACACCTTTAAAACAGCATTCTCTAGTATTTGCCTAACTTGGTGCATAATTTCACAATCAATTGAAATTTGCATCAGAAGTTTTTATCGTTTCCAAAGGGTACTGTGCTCCAGGACACTGTGAACGCATCCTAATTTACTGGACACATATCTGAATGGCTAATGTTCTATCTGAATAAACTACACAGCACATTTTTCTCTAAGTGGAAGTGTACACCTTCAATACAAATTTCACACTAATATGTTTTGAAAGCAACTGCTTTCATAAAGAATGCTTATTACTAAACACACAAAATGACTGAAGCAAAAAAGAAAGTGAAAAAGACAATGGTACTACATCTCTCCCCACTTGCAGAGGCACTGCCTCATCTAATGCATAAGGACAGCTAATGTATGCCATTGATTACATTAATAGAATCTGAAAGTTAAGACATGCCTGCTAGAGTAAGACTGAAGCTTCTAGGTAAGAGCCCAGCGGCCTATGGGGAATCCTAAATCATTTGTAAAAATGAGACAGTTTGTTTCTTTCCTGCTTGTTTGGTATCCCATTTATAATTTCTGATCCTTTAAACCCAGAACAAATCTTTCAGATTTGGTTGGTACAAATCCTTTATTCCTTTCTAGCGAATCTACAGAAGAGGTTTGTTGAGGGTACAAAGTGCCCCATTTCATTCAAACAGAAAGAAAAATAAGCAGAATTCATTAAGACTACAATTCATCATTGCTGGCAGAGCAATGACCAAAAAGCTCCTAAAGCAAATTTGAATCAGTCACAACACACCTTACCCTCTCAGAAAAATAATTTATCTTCCCACAAAACAAATAGAAATTGTTGCAATATTTCCTGCCTCTTTTTATGTGGTAACGACCCACAACAACGCCATCATGAGTTTTTAAGTCGGTATATCATGGTATAAGACTGCCATACCATCAGTATTTTAATACATACCATAGTACTGAATGATTGTCATACACATATACCACAGTATTTGCAATCCAAGTTACTTCAAAGAATACCATGGTATTCCCATGGTCATTTTTGGTTGGTAGGGTAATTATTGAGGCTGCAAACACAAAACTAGCAGATTCATTGAACTCCATGCGTACTATCATCCATCAACCGTGGGAAGTATTCCTACAAATAGTGTACATGGAAAAGCCTCAAATATATAAAAAGTAACCAAGTCTACCATTTGAATCCTCCAACTCCCATTGAAATAGTCCCACTTCAACCACATAATCACATTAAAACCCAAACACAATCTCTGAATGAGGCTGAATAAAGCTTTTTTCTGTCAGCCAAACAGGTATAATAGATTACATTTGTGAAGCACCAGTGAATCTCAAAGCTCTTTGTACTCTGGGTTAATTCATGGCAAAAGGCAGAGATTGTTATCCCCAGAGCAATTCATAACCTGATTTGGCATCAAAACACCTCAGATCCTGAGTGGTTTACTATTTAGAAAAAAATGTGTTTGTCCAAATTTATCAATCTGAGATTCGTTGTAATGATTCATTGGGGTGAAGCCGTATGATTACCAGCTCTTGGCTGGGTAATGAGGTGGCCCGAGAGTTGGGATTGAGACAATTCCAGGACACCTCTATGCTTTCCATCAGCCTAGTGAGACCTTGAGTAACCACATGAGTCAGGGGAAGAAGAATGGAGATGATTCATAGGGCTCTCAATGAAAACACTTCTAAGAGCAAAGCTAAAAATGTTTAAAATAACAATTGTTGTGAAAGTCTGGCATGAAATTGCAATAGTTAAGACTTGTAAATACCAAACCGCCAAATCTACATGCAGGGAGAGTGCCTCCTTGAGTCAGGCATTTGATAATTAATTTGATAATAATTATGATAGATAATTAATTCTTAAATATTGTTTCAATATCAAGATTGGCTATTGCATGGTTGGATGGAAGTACTGTAGTTTAAAAGTGAAGTGCAATTATTTCTGCTACTAGTTAGTTTCAGAGGCCCAAAAAGTTTGATTCCGATTTATGAGATTTCAATTCGATACTGATTCATATGGGTATTTTTCAGATATAAGGTCCATTTTTACTTACATATGAAAGTATCTGCCAGCTGATGCTGTTAATTATACTGGGGACCTTCTAACAAGAAATTAATTTTACAAATGATATTTTATTTGTTTTTAATAATTTGTCACATTTTAGTTTTTAAAAATGTATAAATCCATGTTTTACATCTATAAATATGATATTATATTGCATTTATATAGATATTAACTATATAAATGCATTATACTCTGCAACAAAATACTTTAATGTTTTTTTTTGGGTTGTTTTCCAATAAAAATATCTAAAACTAATTAAAAACAATGTACATTTACTTTAGGAACTATACTGCAGAAGAAGAAATTGCTATCTGAGAATTTTGAATATAATATAAAAAATACTAATATTTTAAAATATCTAAAAATCTTTAAAAAAAAGATTCATTCACCTGAGAAGCAGGATATAAGATATTCAGATTTGCTTTTTGATAATAGATCTTGAATATAAGGATATTTTGTCTTAACTGCACTTGCAGAAGTATAACCATGTGAAAAAAATACACTTATGTACAAAATACACTTACTGTAAATTTAAGATAAATGATCTTAAAGCAAGTCTAACTTATATGTTGCTTCTCAAGTAAAGATATCTTGTTTTAAGGATTTTTAGACCATTTTAAAAGGAAAACAAGACTAAAACACTTGATAACAATAGGATTTCTTTGCAGTGAATTTCTTAACTGAATTAAACTGGTAATAAAGTATTTTTTCCCTTTAACCCTCTGGGGTCAACGGACACGCCGGCGCTCCCTGCTGGAATTTTCGTCATTACAGCGGAAACCACATAAACTTCTCCGTCATTTTGGGGCATACAGATAAGTGTAAGACATCATTAGAGACTATAAAGGGTCTACTTTTATTTGTGTACACTCACAATAACAACAAAACCTTGTGCTTTTGTAAAATAAAGAAAATAAAAAGGGTGAGCTGTAAGTAGTCTCTGGGTTCGCGAGCATATATCTGAAACGCGTCAAAAAAAGGAACTGAAACTCCGCAAATACTTATCACATAAACATGAAACATACAGTATCTCACAAAAGTGAGTACACCCCTCACATTTTTGTAAATATTTGATTATATCTTTTCATGTGTCAACACTACACAGAACAAGTCAAAACAAACTCAATTTGATTCAAACAAAATCAAAATGAACTCTTTAACACGTAGTGAAAGGATACTGAACTTCTTCACCAATAAACTACTCAATATACTACTGAACATTACCCAGCCTGTAATAGCAGACATTGTCGTGTAGTGCTCAAATATTGTGCACCGCTGTGAAGGCTAAAGATATTGTGTGTGTGTGTGTGTGTGTGTGTGTGTGTGTGTGTGTGTGTAAACAGAGCAGCAACATTCACTTTTATATATTTACTTATTAAACACAGCCTTTTGTGATTCACACAGCTATTGCACGTCTTCAAGTGGCTTTGAATAAAACGCACGAGTCTAATGAACTACTTTTAATGGTTATTTCATGTAATTTTTGTGAGCTTGACCGTAACAAACATGATTAACACACAGTAGCGGATTTGGATCAGGCTCGTCGGACCGATACACGGTCCGTCTAAAAGCTTCTGTATCAGAGCCGATACCAATCCAGGTATAGTAACGGTTTATTCCTATAAGAAACTTTTTTTTTTTTTTTTGCACAACCCTAATGCTGACCTGACATTAATGTCTATTTGGGGCATGCTGTCATAAATTACCATAAAAAATGATTTTGACTCTATCCTCAGTTATCAAAAAGGAACTAAAAACGTGCTTGCAGTATTGCACTTACTGGAAGCCTAGTAGGCATGCTGACAGCGCTATGAATACACTTTTAAAATAGACATTAATTTGTAGATAACCTGTAGTATTGCTTTAAGGGTTTAAAGCAATTAAAAACAACAAAAAATCATACACATTGGCTACTTCCCTCACTTCAGTATGCATTAAACATTATTAACACTCCATTTCCATGTTAAACTTAAAAATTATAATTTAAAAGGTGCTAAAGGTGTTTGACGATCACCTGGGAAGGAAAACTTCGAACCATCCTCTAAGGACAGGATGTGACACAATGAAACATTTGGCACCATAGAACCTTTTATTGTGATGACATCATACCCTAGGCTCAAAAAACCTCACATAAAGCTTAAGAGGTTCACTTCCATAGCGAGAGTGGAAATGAACAGAAGGCCTTGTTAATTTCTATTTACCAGCTCCCCAATCCTCTTGCCCCAAGAGACTCTCACATTACATGCAGTATCTCAGCAGGCCATTTGTGAAAATGACTGATTTACACTCATAATTATGCGATAGATGTGACGTAATTTAGGAGACAAGCTAGAGGTAGTTGGTCAAAACATACTATTGACCATTCTCAAAAATGTTGGGGAATTTCACACGTTTAATTTGACAATTTGAAATAAACAACTTAACACAGGAAATCTGACATGTTGCTACTGAATGTGCATGTACCCTGAAATCAACCCCATTCTGACAAATGACTGACAAGCACCATTCCCATCAGGCATTTTTGCAACAATTTATATGTGATCACCTTTTCTTCTAGAACTACTGTTTTGGGGTGTAAATAATATGCATTCCTGTTGACTGTAGGGATATCACGATGTTAATTTTTTATGGTACGATTATTGTCTGATAAAAAAATCACGATTTCAAGATTTTTTTTATTATCTGCAAATGTACCTATTATGCAACAATAAAACCCTCCACAAACATATCAAAACAAGTTTTATTGCAGCATTCATTAGGATGCATTTAACACATATATTCCTACTTCTAAGTTGAACACAAGTAGGTAAAGTGCTTGTATTTAAGGTGTCATTTTCTCCATCAGCCCTCTGACACCAAAATGTACTGTACCTTTTCAGCAAAAAGTATGTGTACCCTTTCATTAAATAAAAATTAAATTTGTATATAAAAAAATAAATAACCAAAGACAACTATAACCTAAACCATATGTTTAAAATAAAACGGTGTCAGGCTAGGAGAACCTTCTTTCTTCATTCAGTAATCTAACGATCAGCCGGATAATCACAGCACTTTTACGCTCACTAAAATCTTACTCAAGTAGGAAAAACTATTTGGAAGCATCGCATTCACAATATAAAACTGAACCTTTTTTGTGATAATCAACATTATGGCACAAATGCTGTCGATTGAGCTTAACTTGTAATGAACCTGTAATATTCTTTTAAAATACAATGTAATGAGGTCATGTGACAACAATGTAGCATACTGTTTGAAATGTGTAGCATTGCATAATGCCTACTGCTTCACATACTATTCTTAAAAAAATAGCAGGTAGTATACAGTGTATACTGCATTTCATGTAGTAAACACTATTTATTCAACTCCGAACACAGCCACTGGCACTTAGGAACTACCATACTCTTATCTACACACCTGCACCCCCCACCCCCCATATTCAAGCCAATTCTAGGCCCTTGCCTGCATCTCACCACAACCCCTGCCAAACACTAGACATTCCCACGACTGCCAACTCAGGCAAGTCATACTGGTTTATGTTTAATATCCCCAGTAATACCCTTGAAAGCTGTAACTCATTGTGTTATTTCAGCCTACTGCCGTCCTGCTGAGTCTGTCTCAGCTGCCTGGTTGCCTTTGATGGGTGATGTTTCAACTTGTTTTTGTTCGGATTGTCTTCCTTACACGTTCGTGGTTCATCTATGTATTTGTGGATTACATTTTACACATTTCCCTCACAGTATGTTTGTGAACATGCTGTGAAGGGATGATGCTGTCATGTATTCCTTGTTGCCTGTATTTTTTTGTATGGTTTCTTTTGTGTTATATTTTCATTAAATTACAATTTGACTATTTTAATTTCATAACAAAATTCCATCGAATTGAATTGAGTAATCTGACTTATCTAATAAAACTTAAAAAAAAAATATATATTTTTATTTTGTTAAACATAAACAATTAAATTTGATGGAATTTTGTTATGAAATTAAAATGTGTAAATCTTAAAAAATAGCTAAAATATCAGTTTGATGAAAATAAAGGTGAGATATAGGGTTATATATGGTTCTTTGGAGAGCCAAAAAGTTCTCGATGTGACATCATAGGTTCTTTTAAAGTTATTTAAAACACCAGTACATAATGTGTGTGTGTGTGTGTGTGTGTGTGTATATATATATGTATGTATGTATGTGTGTGTGTATATATATATATATATATATATATATATATATATATATATATATATATATATTATAAAAAATTTTTATTGTATTTATTAACATCGAAAGGTTCTGCAATGATCATTAAACTATCGAGCTCTTGATTTTAATTGGAACCTTTTATAAATTTATTTTTGGTCTTTTATGCCTTTTTAGGCAGAAAGTAGTGAACATGACATGGTATAGTGTTTGTAATAGCATATGTAGTATATTGATTATTAGTTGCAGTACAATGTACTGAAAAATTATCTTCTGTTGGTTCATGGTCTTAGTTGTCATTAGCAAACAAAATTGCCATAATAAACAATAGTAATCTTGTAATGCTCATTGATTGTAAACCTCTGATATTTATTTCAGATAATGAGAATACCATATCATCTTCCCTATTATCCCTTGTCTGTGCACCAAGACAGAAGTAAAAATAAAAATAATGATCAAAACACAATCACAGGGTGATTCTGCCGCTGGAAACACAGGCTGATAAAATGAAAATGAGAGCTGGTAATAATGGAACGGCATTGCAGGAACCCTTGACCCCCTGATAGAGGCCAGATCGGCTGATATACTAACCCCCTCTCCGCCTCTTATTACTCTGTCCGATCACAGGGTTCAAAACACTCATCCTGCTGCTGCTATCTCACTATCTTTAATTTAAAAATGTATCAGTACTGCTTGAGAGGGAGATAAATATCTGTCTGTCTTGTCTCAACACACGTGTTGTTCAGTCATGTCCAATGCCCTTTCTCTACTGCTTGTCTGCTTGTTTATCATCTCCAGTTCCTCTGTAAGGTTGGGAACCAAGAACCAGGCACTAGAAAACTGATACCAAATCTACAGTGGCAACGTATTTGCTAACAAATGAATCTTATGAGCCAGTTCTTATTCCAGAATAAGTCATCAGTCATTTTTTTTTTTGGCAAAATTCTTTCAACTTGAATCTGGACGTTAAAGGATTCAGGTCTCTTTTTTGTTCAATTTAGCTGTAAGATATCAGCTCACTTTTCATTCACACAGTTATTTTTTGGAAACCATTCAAATGAAATATCATTTGTAAACAAATGATGATGATGATAATAATAATAATATATTATAATCGTAATATACCTCAATCGTGCACCTTTTGACATGGATCCACCGGTCTCTCTTTCTTCCTCACTGCTGTCACTGTGCTCACTCTCCCCTGGGTTCTGAATACACGCACCTGCATATCATTTGTGGCTAATCAAGGACTGCATATATATATATATACACCCCTCTTTCACACATACTCTTCGTTTGTTCTCATCGATAGTATTTCTGAGACTCCAGACCTTTCTACTATGTCAAACATACCTGTGTCTTCATTATTGCCTGCAAGTATCATAAGACTATTGTGAGTTATCTGTTCATCGTGTCTGTACCCTGTCTGGATATTACTCACCTGCTGTTTGCCACTCTGCTCAACTGAATTTACTCACAATGTTTACATCACAGTTTCAATCATCTGTTCAATAAACCCTGGTACTGAGTTCATATCTCTGCCTCCGTGGGTCTCTCTGTGACACCTTTAACTTCTAAAATCTCATGCTTTTACTTTGACATTCATCGTCAAAATAGCCGATACCGATCCAGGTATAGAAATTTCGGTAACACTTTACAATAAGGTTCCATTTGTTAACATTAGATAATAATATTAGTTAACATGAACTAATAATGAAAAATACTTATTAAGCATGTATTAATCTTGGTTAATTTCAATATCAAAATATAGCAATACATTTTTAAAAACAAAAGTTGTTCAGTGTATGTTAACATTAGTTAATGCACTATGAACTAACAATGAACAATTGTATTTTTATTATACAATTATATGTATTTTAATAACATTAACAAAGATTAATACATGTTTTAAAAAATATATTGTTCATCGTTAGTTAATGATACCTAATGATTTAACTAATGTTATGGAAAGGAAACTAATTGTTAAGTGTTACCGTAATTTCAATAGGTGAGGTGGAATTTCCAACATTATTATATTTAATTATGTTTATTACTTTATATTATGTACAGTGGGTACGGAAAGTATTCAGACCCCCTTAAATTTTTCACTCTTTGTTATATTGCAGCCATTTGCTAAAATCATTTAAGTTCATTTTTTTTCCTCATTATTGTACACACAGCACCCCATATTGACAGAAAAACACAGAATTGTTGACATTTTTGCACATTTATTAAAAAAGAAAAACTGAAATATCACATGGTCCTAAGTATTCAGACCCTTTGCTGTGACACTCATATATTTAACTCAGGTACTGTCCATTTCTTCTGATCATCCTTGTAGGGATGCACCGAAATGAAAATTCTGGGCCAAAACCGAAATTTTTACCTATTTAAAAAAAAAAAAATGTTGTGTATAATTGTATTAATTTTATACTTTTTCATTAATTTCATGAATTTAATGAATCTGAATTGAAAAACTACAAACCAGTAAAATAAATCACACTTTTATTGAAAGTAACACCAAAATTGGACAAAAAATATATTAAAACTATATTAAATATTCTTCTTCTTTCAGTTCTGTAAAAATCTAATTTTACAGATTTTATTAACAATTATCCAAATAATGTAAAGTTTTAGAAAACTATTTTATGAAAAACAACAGTCAAGTAATGAACTTAGCTAGCATCTTTCAAAAAGTTTAATATGCAACAGTAATTTTAATTAAAACAAAAGGCAGAACACAGAATGGCAGAGGGCCTCTATTCCACTGATCTATATAGAACTATAATATATAATTATATATATAGATCAGTGCTCTATTCTGTTTATGTAAACGTATATACACTTTAAGTGAACATTATTGTGCAAAACAACAGTGCAAAACAGCAATAATTGAACTAAATCCAAAGGCAACTGTAAACGACAGATATATCCTCAAGTGAAGAACAAGTGTAATGTAATTGCTATACACGTCATATTGGACCGGTTTCTATTTAAGTACAAGTGACAGGTTTCTCTTCAAGAACAAAAGTTGCTACATTTTCTGACAGTCTCTCCTGTCTGAAAGCTCATCAAGAACATGAGATGCTGCACTGAACAGTCTCTCACTCTCTGTGCTGGTGCTTGGGCAGATAAATACCTGTGCGCAATCCGCGCAAGCAAAGGAAAGCGGTCTTTGTTTATGCGACCGTAGTCAAGGGGATTGTCGCTTCTGGCGTAGTTCAGCTAGATACGCCTCAAGTTGTGTTGTAGCAGCGCTAGGTGTGGCACTGATGTGGATCGGGGCGCTTTCCTGTAGAATCTCTTGCTGTACTCTGTGTGTGTGTGTGTGTGTGTGTGTGTGTGTGTGTGTGTATATATATATATATATATCTTGAAAGTTCTGCTGAACAAACACTGCAGATCGCAAATTTGATGTCCTTATCAGAAACTTTGAAGAATTTCCACACCGCTGACATGATCGGCCTTTGTTTGGTAGCGCCGCGATAAGGGCTAGATCGATCCAGAGTGAAATCAGAGCACTGAGGGGCGGGGCGAGGAGGTATATATTTTCGGCCTTTTTTCTCTTTCGGCCGAAAACTTTCAGCAGCCGAAATTTCGGTGCATCCCTACATCCTTGAGATGGTTCTACACCTTCAATTGAGTCCAGCTGTGTTTGATTATACTGATTGGACTTGATTAGGAAAGCCACACACCTGTCTATATAAGACCTTACAGCTCACAGTGCATGTCAGAGCAAATGAGAATCATGAGGTCAAAGGAACTGCCTGAAGAGCTCAGAGACAGAATTGTGGCAAGGCACAGATCTGGCCAAGGTTACAAAAACATTTCTGCTGCCCTTAAGGTTCATAAGAGCACAGTGGCCTCCATAATCCTTAAATGGAAGACGTTTGGGATGACCAGAATCCTTCCTAGAGCTGGCCGTCCGGCCAAACTGAGCTATCGGGGGAGAAGAGCCTTGGTGAGAGAGGTAAAGAAGAACCCAAAGATCACTGTGGCTGAGCTCCAGAGATGCAGTCGGGAGATGGGAGAAAGTTGTAGTAAGTCAACCATCACTGCAGCCATCCACCAGTCGGGGCTTTAGTCTCCTCAGTGCAAGACACATGAAAGCCTGCATGGAGTTTGCTAAAAAACACCTGAAGGACTCCAAGATGGTGATAAATGAGATTCTCTGGTCTGATGAGACCAAGATAGAACTTTTTGCCTTAATTCTAAGTGGTATGTGTGGAGAAAACCAGGCACTGCTCATCACCTGTCCAGTACAGTCTCAACAGTGAAGCATGGTGGTGGCAGCATCATGCTGTGGGGGTGTTTTTCAGCTGCAGGGACAGGACGACTGGTTGCAATCGAGGGAAAGATGAATGCGGCCAAGTACAGGGATATCCTGGACGAAAACCTTCTCCAGAGTGCTCTGGACCTCAGACTGGGCCGAAGGTTCACCTTCCAACAAGACAATGACCCTAAGCACACCACTAAAATAACGAAGGAGTGGCTTCACAACAACTCAGTGACAGTTCTTGAATGGCCCAGCCAGAGCCCTGACTTAAACCCAATTGAGCATCTCTGGAGAGACCTGAAAATGGCTGTCCACCAACGTTTACATCCAACCTGACAGAACTGGAGAGGATCTGCAAGGAGGAATGGCAGAGGATACCCAAATCCAGATGTGAAAAACTTGTTGCATCTTTCCCAAAAAGACTCATGGCTGTATTAGATCAAAAGGGTGCATCTACTAAATACTGAACAAATGGTCTGAATACTTAGGACCATGTGATATTTCAGTTCTTCTTTTTTAATAAATGTGCAAAAATGTCAACAATTCTGTGTTTTTCTGTCAATATGGGGTGCTGTGTGTTCAATAATGAGGAAAAAAATGAACTTAAATGATTTTAGCAAATGGCTGCAATATAACAAAGAGTGAAAAATGTAAGGGGGTCTGAATACTTTCCGTACCCACTGTATATTGTATTAAAATATAAAGCTGCCATTACTAAAAAGTACAAATAGGTAATTGTTGTAATAATAGCAGATTTAAGATGTCCATTAGTACAGGAGAAACTCACTTGTGAAATGTTGAACTAAAGAGACTTATTACAGTTGCATTCTTCAAATCAAATCAAAAGGCAAAAAATCAAATGTATTACTAAAAAATAAAGTTTAACAGTTTCATGAATTTCATTCCATTTCAACTCTACTTACATTCAAATTCACATTGCATTTCTTCATCCTGTTTGCTACCTCAGATCACATTCAAGAATTGAATTGGAATTGATTTGGCATTCTTAATTACATTCTGAATGGTGCATAACCTTTGGTACTTGATACTTTTGAGACTTACAGTTTAAGACAGAAGTTTACATACACTTAGGTTAAAGTCATTAAAACTCGTTTTTTAACCACTCCACATATCTGATATTAGCAAACTGTAGTTTTGGCAAGTCATTTTGGATATCTACTTTGTGCATGACACAAGTAATTTTTCTGACAGATTGTTTCACTTTTAATTGACTATATCACAATTACATCGAGTCAGAAGATTGCATACAAAAAGTAACTGTGCCTTTAAGCAGCTTTGAAATTTCCAGAAAATTATGTCACGCCTACAGACAATTTGCCAATTATCTTCTGATAGGAGGAGTACTGAATTGGAGGTGTGTCTGTGGATGAATATATTGAAGCAACATCTCAAGACACCAGCCAGGAAGTTAAAGCTCTGTCGCTCCAAATGGATAATGACCCCAAGCGCGCCTCAAGTTGTGGCAAAATGGCTTAAGGGCAACAAAGTCAAGGTCTTGGAGTGGCCATCACAAAGCTCTGTCCTCATTTCGAAAGACAATTTGTGGGCAGAACTGAAAAAGCATGTGCGAGCAAGGAGGCCTACAATCCTGACTCAGTTACACCAGTTCTGTCTGGAGGAATGAGCCAAAATTCCAGCAACTTATTGTGAGAAGCTTGTGGAAAGCTACCCAAAATGTTTGACAACAATTTAAAAGGCAATGCTACCAAATTCTAACAAACTGTATGCAAACTTCTGACCTACTGGGAATGTGATGAAAGATATAAAAGCTGAAATGAATCACTATTATTCTGACATTTCAAATTTTTAAAATGGTGATCCTAACTTACATAAGTCATGGAATGTTTTCTACGATTACATTTGAGGAGTGTAAAGTGCAAAGGTGTATGTAAACTTCTGACGTGAACTGTATATCAGTCGCTGGTTTGTATGACAACATGTACTGTAGTCAAAGATAAACACACTATATTTGGATTGCATTTATGCTGCCTCTATGCCACATTAAAAGGTGTAAATACCTTTTGCAAGAATTGATTTACCTTTAATATCTGTTTTGTTATATCTATCTGTAAATAGATCAATATAAAACAATCAGTTATTTGGCAACAGAGTGCTGAATAAGAATTGCATTTCTTAATTTAATATATTTCTTTCTCACAAATACTAAACAAATCGTGAATGGAATCATTAAGGAACCGGAATCGCTAAGAAGAATCGGAATTGCTTTCAGAATTGTAAAATTCCTTACGATTCCCCTGACATTGCCACCTTGTTGACTCCTTATCTTGAAGCAGAGAGAGCCATAATTATGGGTTTGCAAACTAATTTAGCTCTGGAGCACAACCTTGGGACTCATCTACTTAACACGCATCCAAATAGCATGAAGAAAATATAGCTGGATCAGCCCAAGATGTTTCAACAAAGAGTGATTAGGCTTGTGTAAGAGACCACTCAACATTTGGGATAACATTTGAAGTCTTAAAGGAAATTGTGTACAGTTTTATGATGGCCTGCCAACACAATTTCATTGCTAAAGGTCAAATCAGACTTGTAAACAACAAAAATGAACTGTTGATAAATGAATAAAGACTCTAAGGCTACGTACTCACAGTCAGTTTTTGGAAATGCAATCTAATTTAATATCAGGTGACTCTCGAATTGTCCAGTTCATACCAACTTGTTGGGAACAGATCAAATACTGTCTGTAATCATTATTTATTTGTTATTTTTTGAATACCTTTTCTTTTGAAAGATAATGAAACATAAGCTATTTTTTCACATAAAAAAAATTGTTTACTGGAAGAGATGTGGCAGAAAAAAATCGAAAATAACAACAGAATGTTTTAGAAAATGTTCTGTTCATGAATATATTATCACAAAGTAACAAAAGTATTCTGCCCTACATTTTGAAACAAAGGACTTTGTATAAGTACATGAATTAATCAAACAGGACTGAATCTTAGTAGCACTGGGCGTTCCATGCATAAAAAAATAAAGATGATCTGACATAGAACAGGAAAAGAGATAATGTAACCCATAGAACTGTTCAGTGACGTCCCCTCAAGGTCAAACCTTTTGTTGAGCTGTAAAAAATATCCATCTGTTTGCATTCACGATCACCACTTATCATTGTTGATTGTCAGTAAAGCTATTTCTAGATGATGCAACAAAATGCCCCCCCCCCAACAGCCCAAAGTGCAGAGGCAGAGTGCAATTTGTGTAAGCAGAATCGACGGGAATCAATAGGATTTTCATCAGTATTATGTTTTCATACTTCACAAGAGGCCCTGCCTGCTGTGAGGATAAATGATGCACTCTCCGTTCCATTCCACTCCTCCCTTTCTATCCCCCTCTCCCGTCATCCATCCTTTCACTTTGTGCTCCAACAGCAAGATGAGTTTCAGCATCGGGAAATAATTCACTTCACTTACTTTTCCCCTCGCCGACTGCTGTCCAGACTTTTGTTTTCAAAAGGCTTTTTTATGTGCAAGTGATCACGAAACTGCTGGTCAAATGCTGTTTAATATGAGATTTCTGTGAGACTGTTATTCTGGAGTAAAGAAACATTTTAGGTTTATAAAGATCAAGAACAAGCGTGATATTTTAAATTGGGTGTTTTCGAGCACTGATTAATTGATAAGTTGATCCCCCCCTTCTCAGAGCAGTTTTTAGTAGTTTCTGAGTAGTTTGGTAGTTCTTAAAAAGAAGCAGTTTGTTTTTACCAGTGTATACCATTATGTTCATGTAAATAGTACTATTGCTCATACCTAGATTAGGAAGTTGAATGAACACTTAACCTCTAAACTTTGAGGTTAAAATAGAGGAGAGGTGTGCTTTTTCTTTTCTAAGTAAACTAATTTAAGATTTTTGCCTGGCGGAAGATCAAAAGGCGGAAAACAAAAACCCCTATAGACCAACTTGTGTCAGTTAGAAACCACTTTGCTACTATCCACAGTATAACTGCCCAGACCACTTTAGCAACTACATAGCAACATGTTCAAAATACCCTGAACACCGTAGCAACTGAATAACAGTGGCTTTTCACAAATTAAATTTTCTTCAGAAAATGTAAAAATCGATTTCTTACTTGACTTCAATTAGATATAGAAGCATTGACATGTATTAGCATTAATATGCTGTGCATCTTCAGTAAATGACCTTCATGCTTTCCACATCAATTAGTCCTTGGATACAGAAAGAAAAGTTATTTTCCTCATGCAATTTTCTTATCATTTGAAGTGTCTTTATTCACTCAGAATAGAGTGCTTGCATCGCCATCGTAGTCATTAGATCTCTCAGTCTTCATGTCAGAACAATTAAACCAGAAGAAAAAAAGCATGTCGTGATGTAGCATGGTTTTGAAGCAGGACATTGCAGCGGACTAACCATATCCCCCATCATGATGGGAGAGAAATGCACATAATGTGCTCTGTCATTTAAATTGTGTGATATAATTGGAGGCAGCAGCTCTGTTAGCAATGCATCATAATCATCTATTTTAGCTCATCCAAAGCTTGTTATGCCAAAATCACATTGTCCTCTGGAAAGAACCCGATGCATCTGGTCTGAACGAAAACTGTCCATTGCCATTACAGAAATCTGTGTGTCCTTTTTTTAAACGAATACTGATAATTGTGTAAGGTTGTGTCTGAGACATACAAATCTTTGTCAATATGTGATTGATGTGCTCGGTTCCAAAACCTTGTATGCTGCCTGCTGAAGCAACATTTTAATTCATCATAGACACACTCACAACATGAAGGCTGTTCCAAAAGCAAGGCAGCTCGACTATGCTTAGATAGCTTTTTTTAAGTCAAATACTAAAGCAGCATTGCATGTATGTTTTGCGGGGAAGGTAATTGCAAAATGGGGTTGATCTCAGTGGAAAAAGTCAAAGATGATGCAATAAGCAAGAGAAATGTTAATTAGTTACCACCATCAAATATATTATCAATTTTGAATTTTATTCAGTATTGAAAAGTATTTACAAATAGTTCCATATGATTTAAAAATGTACTAGTTTACACAATTAATGTGGAGAAGTACTATGGATTTCTATGTTTATTAGTAGAGGTGTGAATCTTCTCTGGCCTCACGATTCGATTACGATTCAAATGGTCACGATTCGATTTATAAAACGAATATCGATGCATCACGAAGCATTTTGTCCTTCAATATCTTTCTTTTTTCAGTTTCTTCCAAAAAAGTTTTTCATTTTATTTTTTCCTTTTTCATCTTTTTATTTAACAGCTGTTTTAAAAATCAGAACGAGTCACATTACATAAACTGGCCTTTTACAGTCATTATGAGCTGTGAACAAAACATGGAACATCCACAAGATTTTATAAATGGTTCTATATTCTAAAAGAGTGTCTTATTTCTTTAGAACCGTATAAAAAATCTCTTAAAAGCACAAAAAAAATGTGTTCTCCACCAGACCACACTGAATACTATTACTTCAACTGATTATATTATTTTTTTTATTTTTGTTTAAACATCGTAAATCATTTAATAGTATTTCATTATTATTTAAAATTAATCAATTCCATGCTATTCATTTGAATTGAGCACAACTGGATGTTGCTAGTCCAGGATGAGAGATATATCTGCTTCTATGAGAGTTCAGCTGTCAGCTTCTCCTCACCTGCACAGGTGATAGTAAAGCCCTTTAAATAGCGCAGTTGTTACTTCAGAAATGTATCAAGCCTCCCGTATGCACCGTTCTATATGTTTGTTCTGCGAGTACAAGATAAAACCTTTATCATCAGGTGTGCGCACTGTCCTGACAAACAAGTGACCGGGAATGACAAAAGCCAATGAAATGGTGAGCGCCCAAGAGTACTGAAAGGCATCGGGGGAAGAAAAAAAATAATTAAATGAAAACATCACCAATATTTCCCAACCGCTGCCTTGTCATTATATTCTTCTGTGTTCCCCCCGTTGTGTGCAAATCAGTGCAATTATGGCTGTGAGCTCATCTTTCATGTTGTTTCTAAATCAGTCACTTGGTTAGGATGCTGCCTTAGAAGGCAGTACATAGCAAGGCAGCTCACTAGGTTTTTGAGCAGAGCTATTTGTTGTCATTAAAGTACTTTAGATTTCCTTCAAAGAATATTCAGCGCTGATAGGCCTTACTTTCTGTTCTATTGCTTTCAGCAGTTATTTGTGGCCCTTTACCGACATGATTTATATCCTGTGTGGAGGAGGTAAATGGCAATGGAGGTGGACCCACATCTGCAGATCAGAGGCATTACTCATATTTTCATTATCTTTGATTTGCTGTTTTTTCATTGGGGTCGAACAGTGTCCTATGATTGACTTTTTTCAGGTATTTTCTGTTTTTGTGCCTTTACCCATCCTAACATTAGTTTAATTCAAAGATCAGCTATGAAGAGACAAATTAGAACAAATTGGTTCTTTCTTCGTTTTATTCATGCATCACTATTACAATGGCTCATACTTAAGGTTGTGGATTTGAATTATGCCCTGATCCTAAGAATTAAACTTGAGTGTAAATCGTTGTTTATGTTATGGACATGAGTCACACCTCCAATTTGGCTTGTTGATTAGAGCTAAAATGTTCAACTACCAGAAAATAAAATGGCAGGAAAAGGTCCCATGTTTACGCTGAAATAGGGACTTAAGCCATATCTAGAGATGAGAATGTCATAGAATGGGTGGGCCCTTTTAGATTGGACCATTAAGCAACTCCATTGGCGTAATTTACGGGTTGATGGTTGGGACATATCTCCACTTTTTGAAATAGCTTTTGTCAGCTAAGTGTCTAATACAAAAGAAACGTATCCAGTCCTTGAGCAGGAGATTCCATATCGCTCATGTGTGTAATAATAGGCGGCGATCCAATGCCGAAGTGTGTTATTTTTTTGTCACGATGAGCACTTGTTGTGACTGTTATCAGTGGAGTTTAGTGACAGTGGGCTGCGACGTTCTCTGGTGCATTCAAACTTTACCGTGAGACCAATAATTTATTCTGGCTAAAATGTACTGATCTATGTATTCATCCACTGACTAACAAAATCCAAGTACTATCAGTGCCAGATGTACGGATCAAGTTATCAAATTAAATATGTGAAATATTTATTGGAGCTCATAAATTGGTCATTAAACAGTTTATCGAAACCGTAAACTATTAATTTACATTGTCTGCACATAACCTAAGTAATATTCATGAGTTTCACCACTTCTTGATGTAAACCCTGTGATGTTTTTAAAACAAAGTGACACTTACCATGAGTAACCACCTAGCAATGCCCTAGCAACCACCTAGATTACCTCTGAAACTGCATAGATACGCACTAACAACCATTCAGAACATTGCATAAAACGAACACAACTCAAATTTTATTCAGAAAATGTAGAAAGTATAGATGATTACAACAGCCTGGCAAGTATTATTATTATTTTAATGCATTAAATCTTCAGTGAAATGGCTTGTTGATCATCCATCCATCCATCCATCGTCAACCGCTTATCCTGTGTACAGGGTCGCAGGGCTTGTTGATCATGTGCTTTTAAAATAAAATATTCAATCAAATCAAACATCTGTCTGTATACAAACAGTTGAAATTTGGAAAATCTCTTACTTGAAACGTATCCTCTCTTGCTAACCCAGCATCAGCTTACTAGCTGTCAGCCACAGTTTGATCGACATGTTCCTGTTTGGAAAATATCACATCATTTGGATTGGTGTGCCATCTCAGTTGTGAGTGAAGAACATCAACCTCTGATTGTGAGTTCTGTCAGAGTTATCTGCCGCCAAGGCATGGAGCGGACAGATAAAACGGTTCTAAAGGGGAAATGACTACACTTCTAATCAGATTTATTTATGCAGCTCACGGAGAGAGATTGATGTCTTATCTGTAGCCGAAGATTTCAATTATCTATGCTACGATACAGATAAACAATCAGCCTTCTGTCTGGAAAGCATTGCTTTAATTGTCTGGGTGTGAGTGCATGTTTTCTATGCATATGTATGATTTGTATGTGCATTCATGTCAGAATCTTTTTGTTTGCATTTGTGTCTGAATCTATAGCTTTCTAGATTTTGTGTGCATGTATGCGTGCATTTCCATTTATATGAGGGTAGCTGACATGAAATATTATGGAATTATATTTTTGCCAGTTGTTTTGACCATATATTTTCAAGAAACAAATAAAATTTTATTTTTAATGAATAAAAGCCAACTAAAATTGAAAAAATTAATTTAAAGGCAAAATGTACAAAATTTTCAAATAAACTGCATACTTGTTAACAGAATTCTCTTCTTGTGTTCACTGATCAGGACTTAGGAATGCGCTTCTCGCATTTTTAGTCACAATTCCAAAGTTTACATTTACGCTCCCGGAGTTTTCATTTGCAGTTCTGGCGCAGCATTTGTGTGTGGGCGGGGCTAGAAAAGAGGAATTTTCATTGGCTTGTGAGATTGTGAGTGACAGCTCTTTGACTTGGATGTAGAGTTAATCGGATGGGGCTTCTGGTTCAGGTTTTGTGTGTAAAAGTGCAAGAATCTGTTAGCGGCTTCATAATTAATTATATAGATAAATTTAGGTGCTTGATTTTGTACATTATCTGTATTATTTTCTTACGACTATTTTGTTCCAATTAGCTTTCAGGAGCAGCATGGATGACCCCTTTGTTAGCGCATGCGATTTTTTTATTTTTTTATTCTGAAGAATTGAAACAGATTATGAAAATCTTAATCAAGCATGGATCTTGTTTTCACAGTATTGCATTGCATGGGTATTCACTGTTTCAAATGTGGCTTCTATAAAAAAACCAGCTGAATGATTGATTTTAAAGTTTGCAAGAAGTTACAGAAATCAAATCACTTTATTAGTGCAGTCCACCAACATTGCATCTCATCGTTACAAGATAATATACAAGATATACAGAAAACACAACACTCACTGAAATATATGCACACATAATACACAATATCCATATTACAAAATGCACACGTTGTACACAATATACAGACAGCAAACCACATTGTACATAAAATAATACACATTGGTTTTTAAAGCGTTACACCATTTAAAATTTTACTTTCATGAAGACACCAACACAGGCTTGTTTCTTTTCATTTATTCAGTGTTTCTATACTGTACATTTCACTGTCAAGCACAATATAATTAATCAGGACAAACCATTAATCATTTGAAATGTCTTAACATCAAGCATCAGTAATAGACCACTGTTTTACAACTAATCAAATAGCTAAAAAAAGTGCAAAATCAAGCTAGAGAAATATCGTTCATGTTCATTTTCAGACATCAATTGACAATCATAATTTATCATCCAGAAAACTCACACATGTCTGGTCTCGAGTTAGACTATGGATTAAGTTCCATATTCTTTCTCTTAAAGCAGCTGACAGATGAACAGATATTTACTTTTACTTTAAGCCAACAAATAGACTATAATGATTTTTCTATATCTTCAAGTGCTCTCAAGTATTTTTATAAGCATAAATGATGTTAATATAAGAAATGCTAAACAACTGTTGCCTGAATTTGAAATAGAATGTGCCTGATGTAAGGGCCCTTCCTAGTGATGTACTGTATCTGTAACATAAGCCATTTCCTTTCCAAGTATGCATTCTGGGTATTGAGATTTATTTGTCAGGATGCTAGTCAGAGACTTGCACATATAAAGAGTCAGATTTAGACTAATAAAGTGTAACTGCTTGTGCGCTTGTGAATTGTGTTTGTTTGAATCTAGAACTCAAAGCAAATTTAGTAGAACATAGTCTGTATAATATCACTGTAAAATATTGTCTGGAGCTCCAGGCCTTTCAAAGGTGATGTCAAGGGATTCATGAATCCATGAAGAATAGCAAGATCCTAGTTTGATAAGGGGCAATGGATCTCTGGTACCATCACTCCATCCTCTGGGTCATCTGAATTTTGTTTGTGAAAAACTGTTAAATAAAAAGGGAAAGAGATCATAGTAAAAGACTACAAACTGCTTTGAACAATTTTCTAGAATGTGGATATGCCTACTCTATTGTTTTTTAAGAATTTGTTTATCCCCCAAAAATGTTAATTATGTTATTACTCGTAGCCTTATTTAATTTTGAGCCCATATGTTTGACTTACTTTCTTTCATGGAACATAAAAGGAAATGAAGAATTACAACTAATGAACACAATATAATCAAAGAAAGTAATAGGAAGGATAACCAGGTCAAGTACTGTGCTAAACCAAGATCAAACTAGTTTGGTAAAGTTGGAAATATATTCACAGATTCGAACTTCCCGGATCAATAACACGTAAGAAAAACATTGTTAAAACACACACGATGCCTCTTTCCAACTGTAGTAAGGTAGACAAAGAGCTACAACCTCATTTTCAGTGGTCTCCTGTTGGTTGTACTACAACAGCTAGTTTGGAAAAATGTACTTTTGCCTAATTTTAGGGTTTTTTGTATTAGGACAAATATTCAATCATTTCAATAAAAATAATTTATCTGTTATCTAAGGGACTCACACTAGCTCTCCGACTGAAAAGCACTAACTTTTATTTGTTTATTAGCCTGTATTAATTACACTGACTTGCCTCAGGTTGCCTCGATTGTCCTGCTGATGACGATTAAGGCATTCAGCTGTATTGCTCTTCAAAATGTATTACCGCAAAATAGTCCGAGAAAAAAATACTGCTAAAATACACAACCAAAAGCCTAAATATATCACTAAACACTAATTAATTGTGAATTCCTTACAGATTCTCGCACTTTTACACACAAAACCTGAACCAGAGCCCCTTCCAGGTTAAATCTCACAAGCCAATGAGAACTCTTCTTTGTTAGCCCCGCCCACATGAGAGCTTTGTTTCAGAACTGCGAATGAAATCTCCGGGAGTGTAAATGAAAACTTTGGAAATGTGACTGAAATCGCAAGCAGCACATTTGAATGTCCTGATCAGCGAATGCAAACAGAGAATTTAGTTAACAAGTATGCAGTTTAGTTGAAGACTAGGTGTCAATTTTGCCTTTTTGAATTACATTTTTTTCAGTTTATATTTTTATTTATTTATTGGAAAGATACACAAAAGTTGACATGTGCTGCGTGCGGTGTGATATGCTATTTGATAATCTATAATTAAAAACATTTTAAACTGCATTTTGCTTATTCTTTTATTATTATTGTGCATGCAGTTTTTATGACCATCCATTTGACACTTTAATGACCATCCATTTTTCCAATGACAATTCATTGGAAGCCATGAGTTGGTTTTTGTGATTGCCACATTCCAGGTAAAGAACAACACTACCCATAATCCTAAAAAGTGATCCACCAATCAGAGAAGTCACTGTTATCATTTACTGCAAGAACATTTAAAATAAACTAGTGAAGCCAAAAGTTGATTTAAAAACCATGAACTTAAGAGCAATGATTACCAGTCTCTGCAAATAAAATATACACTTTTCTTATTAATGTATTTACATTTTTAACCAATAACTTTACATGACTCTGCTTCAAATACATCTATATTAACTGCAACAAGCTACGTATGTTATGAGACCCTGTATCTGTCTCCTAAGCCTTTCGTGGATTTTTTGCATGGTTGTTAAATTCCAAACATCTGCTTCTGCCTCCGTAGACTAACGTCTAAAAATGGGAGCTCAAGCAGAGATCAGGTTGATGCTTACATATCCTTCCATGTTTACCACTGTCTAATCAGTGTATGACGTTCCAGCCACCATTTTGAATGTGACTCAGTTGACTGCTTACATTTAACCTTGGGACGCCCTGTGCTCTAAAGCTCACGCTTACAGACCACTATTAGACTGATTATGCAGCGACCCTTCATCAAGACTGATTGGATGACTTGACTGAGATATCTTTAAGTGACTGCATTAAACAAATTAAAGGAGAACAGGAGAGAGGGGGGAAGGGAGAGTAAATGATTTTCCCATTTTACCATTCACTTTAAATGGCCAATTAATCAAAGAACGGAGTATAAATTGACCACAAAATAATGGTAAATAAATCACAACAGTTAGAGGCTAGTGGAGTCTGCGGTTTTAGAACCGTTCGACAGCCGCTCACTATGTTTTCTGATGTATTTTAAACCCTCATTACAGCAAAGTGCTTATGTCGTGATGAAATTCTGCATTTGTAAACAAATGCTTATTTTAGAGTGCAAGAGTCCAGAGTTCCAGACGTAAAAATCCAATTCATTTTCTCCGTAGAGAAATTGATTCACTTTTATGTATAAACATTTGAAGACACACCAAGCATGAGCCCTGATGTTAAGCGATGATTCTGTAAAAGTCAATGTAATTTAAAAAATAATAATAACTGCCAAACTCCTGGTGAAGAACTACACTACCCACATTCCTGAAGATAGCTCAACCAATCAGAGAAGTTGTTACCATCTAATTTTATGGTGCGATCATGTCATGTCGGAATTACTGTAATTACGAGTTTCTTAGACTACTTGGAGCAGTTTCACGTCCTCATACTCATCATTTGATTTTATGCAAAACTCATTACAGATCCATGTGTGTCTTTTGTTGTTGATGACAGTCAAATATTTAATCGCTACATTAATTAATTCATTCACCTCTGTATGTTCTTGCTAAATGTTTAAGAACAAAGAACGTAAACTAGGTAACACTGACTACAATAATATTCTATCAAACAGAAATATATGTAAGCTACCTTGAGGCCGCTGCCATTTTTATTATTTTAACATGATGTCATGACTCTCAGGTCGGAGCTTTCATAGATAGCTTTACAACTTGAGTAATTTTTCATATTTATGTTCTACTTAGGCGGTCGGATCAGGTACGTCTCACTAAAAACGCAAGCAGTTCAACAAAGTTATACACACAACTAGCTAACTCAGTCACAGTCATGAAATCAGCCTGTTTGGAAGTATTCACAGGCTAGTGGCTCTATATATATATAATACAAAATATTCCGATAATTACAATACATTGTATTCTTGAGGCAGAAGAGTTAATCATTGATAAGACGATACAAAAAGTGGCTTTAGAATACAATGTATTGTTTACTATCATATTATTGATCATAAGTCAATCATTGGCATACAGTTCACAGCAATCCATTACACAAGTGAATTTGTCAATTAGTTGGAGATTTATTATGAGGGCTTGTTTAAGGACCCGTCAATGTCAACAAGTAAAAAGTATGATTTAACTAGAGTGGAGTGGTGGTGGCTTTGGATAAAAGCATCTGCCAAATGCATAAATGTAAATGTAATGTACATCATCTACATCCATCTCTTGCATTAATGAAGCTGCTGGCTCGGTGTCCATTCTATCGTTGTGATGATGCCCTGTTTGGCCTAATATTGAGATTTTTTTTTCTCTAATATTTCTACTTTATTCACACAGTATTTTTATTTATTCTCACAATGCTAAGACTTTTTCTAATCATTTTTACTTTATTCTCAAAATAGTATGACTATAATCTCAAAATGCTACAACTTTATTCTAATAATTTTGACTTTGCTCAAATATGGAATTTAATATCATAATGCTTCGACTTTATTCTCGTAATGTTTACTTTATTCGTTTTCTAATTATAACATTTTGAATTTATTATCGAAATATTATAATTTTTTTATTTAACGTGGCATTAAAACACCATCGTGGGATCACCAAGTAAAGTTAAAAATAACTTTTTTGTAAATGCATCTCGAAACATCTGCGTTGGGTTTCATGACTGTTATTAAACATTACTCCAGGTTGTTTTTTAACAAAGCAAAGTTTCAATGCTTGATAAACGAACGGTAAGAGTGTTTTTTCCCCTTTTACTTGGTGTGCAGACTTAAGTACAATAATTTGATAAGTTCAATGTCATTTGATTTTAAAACATTTAAAAATCAAGGCACCCCATAGAGGCAATTTATATGCAGCAGTTTAACTCCACGCACATGACATGGCATTCGCAGAGTTCACAGAAAAGCTGCACCCCCGTGAGAGAAAATAGAATGCTCCCACTCGAGGCGTTTGTAACGTGTCTGATGAACTTGAGTACAAACAGAAGGTAAAAGTGCGAACTGTCAATTAATGCAAGTTGCACAAGGAATTTATTTACATTTAAAGCCAGAATTGAAGCCTGCCATGTTGCTTTTGTATCCTGATGTAATTAACATTAAGCCTTACTTTTTTTTTTTCTTATCACAAAAAACATTTGGGGCTGTTAACAAAATATCCAGAGCTTCAGCCCTATCAGCCATGGTCTAGCTACACTGCTGCTTCAAATCAAAGTTTATAATGTTGTGATTCATCTCAAATCTGGTTGGTTTGAATCATGGCTTAAAACTATTTTTTGAACAAATGAATGTAAGAATGTTACATTTATATAGCACTTTTCTGACACTACACTCAAAGCTCTATACACAGTGAACAGGGGACTCTCCTCAATCACCACCAGTGTGCAGCATCCACCTGGATGATGTGACGGCAGCATAGTGCGCCAGTACGCTCACCACACACCAGCTATTGTTTAGAGGTGAGAACAGAGCTATAGAGCCAATAAATGGATGAGGATTATTAGGAGGCCATTATTGAGAAGGGTCAATGGGGAGAATTTGGCCTGGACACCAGGGATACACCCCTACTCTTTTCAAGAAGTGTACTAGGATTTTGAATGACCACAGAGAGTCAGGACCTTAACGTGTCATCTGAAGGATGGTGCCTTTAAACAATATAGTGTTCCAATCACTATATTGGGGCATTGGGACCCACACAGACTGCAGGGTGAGCACTCCCTGCTGGCCTCCATAATACCTCTTCCAGCAGCAACCATAGTTTTCCCCAGGTGGTGTCCCATACAGGTACTGACTAGGCTCAAACCTGCTTAGTTTCAGGGGCAACTGGTCTTGAGCTACAGGGTGATATAGCTGCTGGCAACATTGAAGAATGGTATGAAATCCCTATGGAGGAAATAAATAGGAAAAATAGTTCCAGAACCAAGGGCATTGAAAAGTGGGCAGTCACTGTGCTCTATTGATGTGCATTTGGTTAGTGTGTATCTGTGGTTTTTTCTAAGATATATGTCTTCCCTTTGGTGGCTTTGGAAGCTGGCCCTTTGAAAATCAGTAATCATGAAGTGATTAGGTGAAAAAATGCTAGTGTGAAAACACTGTCGGCAGAAACCGGTGTTGCACGACTGTCAAATGCAACTACTGCTTCTAACAACTCATAACAAATCTTTTCTTCCTCTCACTCTCTATATCTCGATCTCTCAAATGCAAAGAACCATTTGACAGACAGTTTTTTTTTTTTTCATGGACACAAAAGCTTCCACTCATAGTAAATCAAGGCTCTGCAGATTTAAAGGGAAATAGAGAGCGAATGATGTTGAAAAGATCTAAGATGTCTCCAATCCACCACCTCTCCCTTTCCACCTCTGACAAAAACTCAGCGTCTTACTATCTTATGAGATGTCAAACTTGCAACAACTTCAGGGCTATAACCCTGCCCTCCTTTACTTATGAATCCTGCAATGGAAAAGGCCTTCTGATTAGGCAAAATTGAAGGTCAAAGGGATAGTTCACTCATAAATGAACAGTTCTTTTAGATAGAATTTTCATCTTTGGGTGAACGATCCCTTTGGGAGCTGGCAAGAAATATTTAACATGTGGCATTTTTACACTGATAATGATGTGTTGGATTTTTGGATGGTGTGAAATCTGTGTGGGAGATATTAAATGCCTTTAGTGGACTCTGGGCTTTGGTACCTCTGGCAATAATCAAAAATGTATGAGGGAGACTTAGGCTGATCTTCCACACTGAGCACCAAAAGCACATTTCTTTGTTAGTCTGTACACGTTTAGCATATTTAACGCCTCTTTTTTCAATACTCAACCACCTTCTACCCACCCATCGTCATACCTCTGTGCTGTTTCCTGTGTGAATGGCTCTGTCTCACACTCCATCTTGGTTTGGTAATACAGCCCGCCCTCGGATATTTAGCAAAAACCATGAAAGTCTCAGAGTAGCTATTTCTCTTCACGATGCAAATTGATTCACACATTTTCAATAGCCACTAATGAGTGAACATTACAGTCATTAAAGATGGAGAACTGGACCTCCTCCTACTTCAAATTATATTCTGAATTTTTATCAAATGCTCTTTGGAACATATCTTAGTCACCCTTAAAGGCGCAGTGTGTATAATTTTTTTATTACTTTTTTTTATTCTTTCCTATCCCAGTTTAATATGCAAATACTTAAAGTAAGCCATTGGTAGTTTCCCAAAGAGAGAGTATTTCTTGGCTCTGTGGCACTTTCAAAACATTGTTCTGTTTGTTTGAATGGTCCTAAATGTCAAATTGGAGCTTCCTCTAGGTGGCCTTTAAGACATTAATTCTTAAAGGGTAACTAAACACCTGCTCAGAGTCTGACTCCACGCACTAGAAATATTTGAAAATGCTGGAAAAGTGGACAGACCCCGGCGGGGATAGAGGGGACGAACCGAGTGCGGGGCTGAGCGGGGGGGGGTGGCACCTGAGACTCGTAGTGACGGATTAATTGACAGCTGCTGTCAGACTCTATGTTATTATTATTCCTCACACGGTCGCAAGACGACATGTACATGAATCTGGCGTGGTGAGCCGGAACCTGCTTACGTCAGCTGTCACCGCTTACGTCACAAAGTACCGCAACAGCCAATAGGAAAATTCAACTGCAGTAGCCACCGTTCAACCTGAAGAGGGCAGCACTCAGACGTTTTTACACCATATATTGTAGAATTAATCAATGACCAGTACTAATAAAGCCCCATGCTTACAGATCATTAACTAAAAAAAGTTGGTTTAGGGTTTAGTTACCCTTTAAAGGAACAGTTCACACAAGAATGTATTTTCTCACCCTGTTGTTTCAAGATTGTATGGTTTTCTATCTTCCATAGAACACAAGAGGAGATGTTACACAAGCACAACTATTAACACTCAGCACATTTGCCATTTGAAATAGTCATGAATAAAACAATTTACTTCCATTTTTGATCGGGTTTTTAACTGCCCCATTGTTCAATAACAGTTGCTTTGCAAAGCTGGAATCGTATTATGATTGGTTCACTAACAATCCATGCTGATATTAGCCGGAAAAACTTAGTCCACATTACGCACATAGTCCAAAGCACAGTGAAAAGATGTGTTTCCATTGCTGAGACTGTATGTGTATGCATCAAAATGGTAAAAAAATGTCCATCTAGTGCATGTTTACACACATCTATAATTAAAAATAGCGCAGTTGAGCGAAATAATGCATCCAGGACATGTTTGTGCACAAAACGGCAAGACCCAGAGCAGCTGATGAAACCGAATGGGCTCTCCTTTTCAGAGTTGTAACTTGACACCGCATCTTTTAAAAGCACCGCCAGATACATGACAGTGGTCAAAGACATTTATTTAGTGCATGTTTATATAAAACATTATTTTAAATAGTCTTGGTGTTCAAGAATAGGTAGCCACACTAGCCACTTTAGTGCAATTACACAGAGCAAGAGCGCATGCAAACAAGCCATCAAAAGGAGGCCATACCACATTTAGGAGGCACAGAGGTGTGAGAAAAGGAGGGCGTCCCTGAACGGAAAGCTCGGGAGAAATATTTATTACTCCCACTGGCACTAAATCTAATCTATCTGCTTTTTGCTCTGTGCTTGCAAGGGAAATATATATCGTCCATAGAGGAGCTTGCGTAATCATGAAGTAGGCAAATTGTTCAAAGCCAAGGATCCTCTCTCCATTGCTTTGATATAAGTGCTTTTTAATATCTGAAGTATCACTGTTCAAACCACTAGACTGTCTTTACCTTTTATTGGTGAAATGATGTCTGGCGAGGACATCCGTTACTTGCATCCATTTGCTTTCAGAAAAACAGAGGAAAATGCATTCTCTTAATAGGCATTTTTGTCTTGTTTGGCTAAACATCCTTTAATTCACTTAAAGTGAATATTGAATGAGTTGTTTTCAGAGAATTTATCTTGAAATAGGTTTATTTTTTTTACCTTGTTGGCAGATTTATTTCAATTTGTTTTCCCTTGTTTTCATACTAACAAAACAATGTTAAAAAAAAGTTTATGCTTAACCAAGAAAACAATTCTGTTAAGATTTACTGTATTTTATTATTCAAGATATTTTGTCTGAAACAAGTCTTATTATCTTACACAATTTTGCTCCTCAAATAAATGTTGTCTCTCTGGTTTAAGGATGATTAGATTTGGGATGAGTCGTAATTGAGATCAACACACACACACACACACACACACACACACACACACACACATACATAGTCCTTGACCCTTATGTAAATTCCATAATAAAAGTATGTATTTTCATACCATCTGAGAAATTAAAGTGTGAAGTACATGTAATGTATTGTTGTTTAAGTAGCGTTTTGACAGTGTACTGTGTTTTAAGTGTTGGACTTTTTTCATTGTGCAAGAGACAGTGACAGAAATATGTGACGCATATATATTCTGACAGATTACCTCTGGTTTGTTTGTCTAAATAAATGTTGAGTTTTTATCCATTCATTGGATTTGCATACTGCAGACTCTGGAGAGTAACAACAGGGAAAAGCATAAAAACAGCTTAGCCAGAACAGATGCTTCACACAAACACATTTTGTCCTCTCCAGCTCTACTGACTCATTCATACATGCGTGCATTTCACACATCAATATTTGCTGCAAAGTTAAACGTGGGGTTGTTGATATGATATACTGTATGTGTGTGTGTGTGTATATATATATATATATATATACACACTGTGTGTCCAATTATTAGGCAAATTGTATTCCTCAGGATTAATTTCTTTGTTGAAAAAACACAATGCTCTGTCAATCCAAAATGTTATTGAACCTCAAACCTGAATGTTTAACAAAGAAAACATGAGTTTTGTCTTTAACAATCATTATGCAACTATTAGTGTGCGCAATTATTAGGCAACTAAATGACAAAAAAATAATTTCTCCCAACTCAATTGTTTATTCTCAATTTTTAGTGTAGGTGCAACAAATGAGTAACACAAAATTACAATTAAATAATATTTTTGGCATTTCAAAAATATTCAGTGACCAATATAGCCACCCTTCTTTTCAATATCTTCCATGCGCCTTCCATCCATGGAGTCTGTCAGTTTCTTGATCTGTTCACGATCAACTTTCGCTGAAGCAGCGACCACAGCCTCCCAAATGCTGTTCAAAGAGGTGTATTGTCTACCCTCACTGTAAATCTCACGTTTGAGAAGGACCCACAAGTTCTCAGTAGGATTTAAGTCAGGTGAGGAAGGGGAAGTCATTATTTGGGCATCTTTGAGGCCCTTGCTGGCGAGCCAAGCAGTGTAGTACAGTACTTGGATGCATGTGATGGAGTATTGTCCTTCATCAAGATCATGGCCTTCTTGAATACTGAGGACTTCTTCCTGTTCCAGTGTTTGAAGAAAGTACTTTCCAGAAACTGGCAGTAGGTTTGAGAGTTGAGTGTCAGTCCATCTTCAACTCGAAAAGGTCCAACTTACCTCATTCTTAATGATAGCAGCTCATACCGCTACCCCTCCTCCACCTTGCTGGCACCTGACTCGAAGTGGTGCCCTGTGTCCATTAGTAAACCAGCCATGGGCCCATCCATCTGGTCCATCAAGAGTCACTCATTTCCTCTGTCCATAAAACCTTTGAAAAATCTGTCGTCTTTTATTTCTTTGCCCAATCTTGACGCTTTAACTTGTGAATATATTCAGTGGTGGTTGTGTTTCAGCCTTCTTGACCTTGGCCATGTCATGGTAATGGGTTCCTGGTAGCTTCACATTTAATTCTTCTCAAGTCTTTTGCAGTTCATTTGCAACTAATCTTCTCCATGTGTTTTTTTGCGCCCCAGTTGACTATTCGTAACAAAACATTTGCTTGTCCGTTGGTCATGCCTGTATAGTTTAGCTATTTCAAGAGTTTTGCATCTGTCTGAAAGGCATTTTACAATATTTGACGTTTCAGTGTCAGTTAAATCTCTTTTTTGGCATTGTGAGATAATGAAGCTGCCTAATAATTATGCACACCTTGATATAAGTTTTTAGTCACTTTCACAACACCCTCCCTCATTACACAAATACATACCAGCTGAAAATTATTGAATAAATAAGCATTCAAGTTTATATGGTTTGGAATTGGAAAATGTGCATAGAAATAATGATAAGATCAGAATACTCACTTGATTAATAATTGGGAATGCAGTGTGTGTGTGTAGTATGTATGCATGTGTGTGTATATATATATATTATACTGTCGCCCGGTCCCTAACCACTCCTCCGCCCTCTGGTGGATGCCAGCTCGCTACTTCCCCGGCAGATGGCAGCGAGTCCTCCGGCCCCAGGCAGACTGCCGCAACTGCTCCTTTGGCAGACGGCAACAGCGAGGACTCTTCGACAGCGCATCCCTCCTCCCTTCCGGGTTTCGGCTCGTTTTTATACCCCTCCCGGGTGATTAGCCCGATCCAAGGCCGGCCGTGTATCCTCATGGCCTGGCCCCGCCCTCCTCTTTGTCACAGGAACCATTTGGAGTAAACTCTAAAGACTGTTGTGTGAAATTCTAGGAGATCAACAGATACAGAAATACTCAAACCAGCCCATCTGACACCAACAATCAGGCCACAGTCCAAATCACTGAGATACAATTTTTCCCCATTCTGATGGTTGATCTGAACATCAATTGAAGCTCCTGAACCGTATCTGTATGATTTTATGCACTGTACATGATTGGATGATTAGATATTTGTATGGATGATTGTTGGTGCCAGATGGGCTGGTTTGAGGATTTCTGTAACTGCTGATCTCCTGGCATTTTCACACACAACAGTTTATAGAACTTACTCAGAATGGTGCAAAAAAACAAAAATCATCCAGTGAGTGACAGTTCTGCAGATAGAAATGCCTTGTGGATGAGAGAGGTCAACAGGGAATGGCCAGAGTAATGACAAAATCTACGGTAACTCGGATAACTGCTCTGTACAATTGTGGTGAGAAGAATAGCACAGTACACGTACAACTTTTGCACAGTACTGTGTATATATGTGTGTATATATAATATATACATTAATGTTGTGTATAATTTATGCACTACTAGTGGCAAAATCCTTACAATCTTATTTATTTTAAAGTATATTCAGGCTACAATATCTAAGTGTGTGACTGTCTGATTTTTTTCAGTGTTTAAAGAAATTTCGGCATAAGCACTTTGAAATAATCTGTTATTAGCATTTCTTTAAAAATTAATCAGTGAAATAAATTGTCTTTAAAAAAAATTTTATATAAAAAGAAAAAAATAGATTTACACCAAATTGAAGTCAGGTGTCATAACCAACATGCAGGTAGCCATTTTGTTGTCATCCATCAAATAAATAAATAAAACTGAGACCCTCAAGACTATGGAAGGACTATAGGGTAGTACACTAAATTAAATAAATATATAATGTTAAGAAGTATAAAATTATTTACTTATATTCTTATTTATTAATTTAATCTGTTATATCCTTCTGTACAAATCTGTGTGTAAAGTAAATAAAACAACAACAAAATATAAAAAAACACAAAAAAACCCCAGATATTTAATTTGTTTTATGAAAAGGCCACATTTTTAATGTCAAATGAAGTAACCCTAAGAAAACACACACACACACACACACACACATATACATTATATATATATATATATACACTCACCTAAAGGATTATTAGGAACACCTGTTCAATTTCTCATGAATGCAATTATCTAATCAACCAATCACATGGCAGTTGCTTCAATGCATTTAGGGGTGTGGTCCTGGTCAAGACAATCTCCTGAACTCCAAACTGAATGTCAGAATGGGAAAGAAAGGTGATTTAAGCAATTTTGAGCGTGGCATGGTTGTTGGTGCCAGACGGGCCGGTCTGAGTATTTCACAATCTGCTCAGTTACTGGGATTTTCACGCACAACCATTTCTAGGGTTTACAAAGAATGGTGTGAAAAGGAAAAACATCCAGTATCGCGGCAGTCCTGTGGGCTGAAAATGCCTTGTTGATGCTAGAGGTCAGAGGAGAATGGGCCGACTGATTCAAGCTGATAGAAGAGCAACTTTGCCTGAAATAACCACTCGTTACAACCGAGGTATGCAGCAAAGCATTTGTGAAGCCACAACATGCACAACCTTGAGGCGGATGGGCTACAACAGCAGAAGACCCCACCGGGTACCACTCATCTCCACTACAAATAGGAAAAAGAGGCTACAATTTGCAAGAGCTCACCAAAATTGGACAGTTGAAGACTGGAAAAATGTTGCCTGGTCTGATGAGTCTCGATTTCTGTTGAGACATTCAGATGGTAGAGTCAGAATTTGGCGTAAACAGAATGAGAACATGGATCCATCATGCCTTGTTACCACTGTGCAGGCTGGTGGTGGTGGTGTAATTGTGTGGGGATGTTTTCTTGGCACACTTTAGGCCCCTTAGTGCCAATTGGGCATCGTTAAATGCCACGGCCTACCTGAGCATTGTTTCTGACCATGTCCATCCCTTTATGGCCACCATGTACCCATCCTCTGATGGCTACTTCCAGCAGGATAATGCACCATGTCACAAAGCTCGAATCATTTCAAATTGGTTTCTTGAACATGACAATGAGTTCACTGTACTAAAATGGCCCCCACAGTCACCAGATCTCAACCCAATAGAGCATCTTTGGGATGTGGTGGAACGGGAGCTTCGTGCCCTGGATGTGCATCCCACAAATCTCCATCAACTGCAAGATGCTATCCTATCAATATGGGCCAACATTTCTAAAGAATGCTTTCAGCACCTTGTTGAATCAATGCCACGTAGAATTAAGGCAGTTCTGAAGGCGAAAGGGGGTCAAACACGGTATTAGTATGGTGTTCCTAATAATCCTTTAGGTGAGTGTGTGTGTGTGTGTGTGTATATATATATATATATATATATATATGTTTTATACCCAGAAATATATGTTTGAAAATATTTTAAAAAGATGTCTCATTTGTCAATGACCCAAAAATAGTTTTCTCCATATGAGAATGGAAATATGAATCTTTTTCTTTTTTTTTTTTAATATTTCTGTCTCCAGGTGAAACTGTCTGTCACAAAAACGCCAAGAACCATAGTGATTTTGCTCCACATATATTTATTTTGGTTGCTTAATATTGCACATATGTGTTGTCACATGACTTCTAGATAAACAAGTTCTAAAAAATAATCAGGCATCCTAGATAGAATTCTGATGGTATGTTCCACTGAGATACGCACCAGTCGCAACAGATGTTCTCTTTAGTAGATGGTTTGTATGCCTTTCAGTCAAGCCACTTACATCAGTGACGTTCTGACTATCATTCTTATAGTTCGTTTATGTTATGTTTTAGTTCCTTAAAAAGCCACTGGCTAACCTGTTTACTCTCCAAAGCCAATTTTTGCTCATACATGGCACTTGGCAAATAGGAATTTTGGACTATGCATAAATGTGCTCTGACTTTCTAGAAGCATACATTTCTTGTCAAAGATCTGGCAGCACAAATGCATTGGTATGGAAAAGAATACACATTATCATCATGGTATAAAATATACTTGTTAAAAACAATCTTGTTAAAGTTTTACGCCTGTCTTTCAGCTCTGACAGCTCACACTTAATTTATGAAGTGATATTATTACACTGACCCAACAAAAAATGAGTGTTACAGCTTTCAATCATAGACGTGATGTGAGATTAACCTTTTCTAAACAGTGAGAGAGAAACTGACTGCAAACTAATGGTGTAAGATACTTAATTACGGCTCAAACTATCCACTGAGTGTTGCATATGACACTTTAATTAATCTACCAACTTGTATTCGTCATTTTCCTCTGATGAATAATAATCGGTGATGGCTGTTGTATTTAATCATATTGAACATTGGCAGGGGTAATTGGTAACTGCAAACACTCTTAATATAGGCAAATCAACATGGGAACTGGGGTCACGCAACGTGTCGTCCATGTGGCAGGGAGGGAATACAGACAATGGGTTTCACTCACTAACCATGCATATACATATTTGGGCATACAACCCGTGTGCAGAAATAATGATTTATCAGTACTCACATTTTACAAATCATATATATACTGTATATATACACACAGTACTGTGCAAAATTCTTAGGCACAGAAGATGTGCATAAAATCATTTGTCTTAAGATGGTTATTTATATTTTCAGCGTTAGTGTGTCAATAGGAAAATTACATTTTAGACTCCCAAACATTTATTTTCAAATAGAATAGAAGAACAGGGAGACCTGCAACAGATGACATGGCCCCACAGTGCCCCCCACTGAACATCAAGTCTGTCTGGGATTACATAAAGAGACAGAAGCAACTGAGACAGCCTAAATAGATAGAAGAACTGTGGCAAAATCTCCAAGAAGCTTGGAACATCCTATCTGCCAACAACCAAGAAAAACTGTGTCCAGGTGTACCTAGGAGAATTGGTGCTGTTTTTAAGGCAAAGGTGGTCACAACAAATATTGATTTAGCTTTTTTTCTGTTTATTGCATTTTGTAAGATGTTAATTGATAAATAAAAACTATTTATGCATTTATGCATTTGCATTTGCATTTATGTATTTGGCAGACGCGTTTATCCAAAGCTGACTTATAGAGCCCTTAGTACAGGGACAATCCCCCCGGAGCAACCTGGAGTTAAGTGTCTTGCTCAAGGACACAATGGTGGTGACTGTGGGGGTTGAACCAGCGACCTTCTGATTACCAGATTACCAGTTATGTGCTTTAGACCACTACACCACCACCACTCATTTATGGCATTATTTTTAAAGACATCCTCACTCTGCAACATTTTTCCCAAGTTCCTAAAACTTTTGCTCAATACTGTATATATATACTGTATATAGTGGCAAGATAATGTATGTGAACACTTTGGAATTAGCTGGTTTTCTGCATTAAATGGTCATAACATTTTCATTTGTAATAAAATTTAATGTTGGTATGCGGTGCACGTTTTACGACTTATGAGGTGCTGCATGTTCATCCCAATGTCATTACCTTAGTTTCAGCAGTCAACAAAACATTTTTCCAGTAGCATTGTGGATTTTCACGGTGGTCTTTGGCAAACTTCAGGCACGCAGCATTGTTTTTGCTGGAAACCAATCTTCCTTCATGGTGTCCTGCCCACAATTTCTGTTTAATGTTTTCTGTATGCATTCCGTTGCAATAATGACCTGCTGACTGTATATTATCCCTCTTATTATGACCGTTGTTTACCTGGGACAATTGTCGATTTATACAGTGTTCGAGTATTTCAAAAAGCTGTGAAAGCTGTATCAATTCAAAAGAAGTTTTACTATGTTTGTAGAATGGGCTGTTAAAATCTCTAGGCAGAAGCCAGGCTGGACTGCAGGCCTTGTGTTTCAGTATTGGATGCTGTGCATCATTAGTTGAAGTTCTGTTTCACTGGAGCATTTTTCATTACCATCTGCTAGCAGCAGTAGTGGAACAACATTAACAGCAATGCTATAGGGACAGCCTACCAAGAAAAACCTTCAGAGAGAAGTTTAGAATTGTTTCATCAGCTTCAATGCTGTTTGTTTGTTAAAACACTTGTTTAAAGTTGTTTATAGAGTTAGTATAGGCGAAAAATGGGGCTCTGTATGCACATACACTAGGGCTGGACAATAATACGATTTAATCGGATATGGACGATGTCTTGCAAAGATCCCGATTCCGATTCAGAACACACATGATCGACAATATCAGGAAATGGTAAAACCATGGATCTGGGAAGTCACCAAATATATTAAACAGTGGCCAGGGTGTGAAACTAGCACCTGCCACTTGCCAAAAGCTCCTTGTCTAAATGTATTTCATGCGCAAGTAATTTTGCTCATCTTCCCGCAACAGGTGGGCGACTTGCAGCAAGTCAATAGCTGTTTCAATAAACAAATTTTCATGCGCATTTTAGGATATTGCATAAAATCTGGATGGAAACAACAAGATGCGAATAAAATCTCCAAAATGCGCATGGAAAACGTATATGCTCGCTTGTGGTGGATACATTTTTTATTTGATATTAAGGAATGTGCATAAACTATGATGAAAACACATTTACCAAATAAATTCCTATTGGATTTAACAGGAATACATAATCAAAACAATCATGTGACTGAATAATTCATTCATAACTGGACGAACCAGCGGACCAATCATAACAAATGAATTGTTGCCTTGGTCTGGAATACCAGTGTCCTAAATATCCAAAGCCTGCATTGAGTTTGCAGATCAAATAAGTTAAACACAAGCTTGCACTTTTTCCTTTATCTTTGTCTGTACATCTATAATTGTCTCCAGTTCTTAATCTTTAGGCTATTAGTAATTTTCCACCTGTTGTCATTGATGGATGCTTGCGTGATGGCAAATGGGGCCGTTGGAGATGGTAAATGTTTGGATTTGAGGAGGTGGTTAAAAAATATATTTTGATCACTTCACTATTTTAATGCTTTTTTTGTTTAGTTTAAAGTGCAATTTGAATTTAGAAATGTATTTTGTTTACATTTTTGTGTTTTAGTATATTAATGAAATTTTTAAAGCAAAATCAATAAAGCAAAAAAATTCATCTCAGCCCGGCCTCGGCAGGTGGGTTGACGATGTAAATCGGCAATTATTGCTAAAATATTTTTTACATATCGCCCAACCCTAACATAGACTACTGTGTGTAAAGCCAACACTTGCATTCAGCCCTGCTTAAAAGCAGCTTATAAGCCAGCTTAAGGTGGTTTGCTTGTATCCCAACCTGGCCAAGCCAGTTAGGCTGGTCTGTTTTTGTAGTTTTAGGAGGTTTTGGACACTTGTCAGGCTGAAAGACCAGCTATTCCAGCTTAAACCAGCTAAGACGTTAGAACCACCTTAGGTATATGTTAGATGGCCCTAATTTGATGACAAATTGGTTGAAATATGAAACTGTCTGAATTCCTTCTTGTATTCAAGCTTTTGCATTTAAAATGAGCCAAAATGAGAACAGTTGTCCATTTTTGAAGTAACCGTCTGTTTTCCCAATGATTATGTTCTTGGATAAAGGACTGTGGGAAGACAATCTGTTGGGCTTCTGCTGCCTCAAAATACAAAAATAATTGAGTGATGAGCATGGGGCAGTGATGGATATAAATGCTGAATGATTCACAGGATATATTCAGAATAGCATATTAACTACTTATGCAGTATATCGTATTTACAGTACACTGTGCACATATAATACCGGGATGACCTACTACATTTTGCAGATACAGATTGCTCTATGTATTGCATTCCTAACATAGCCACAGATTAAGAATGTTAACCTAAGAAACTTTTCTTGGCATGGTACATTATGTTTACGACTTGTTAAAGCATAAAAGTGAGGTATGTTGTTAATATAATTCTAAATCTCCCAGTTAACTAGTATGGGACACCGTTTCGCCCCATTTACCAGATTGCTATAGTGTATATGTAGTCTAAATGGATGGTAGTTCAGTAGCACAAAGCATAGAGTAAAAGCATTTTTCTGAAATGAAACGGAGGATGGACTTGCCGCCAACGAGACTGACACACGTAAGACTAAGGAGCTGTTGACAGATGGATAATGTAATCCTCTAACTGGCATGCACTGTGTTGTACCGCCAAAAAAATTGGTGCCCATTCAGAAAATACCATCTTAAAACATGTGATAAAATAACATCATTATAATGGGAGCGTTTGCAATCTCTGACATTTTTCTTTGATTCGGTGGTTGTATGCAATAAGAGTATTGGTAGAAAATGCATGCAATTTTATGTTTGAAGTTATATATAGTGTCAAATCAGGAGGCACTTTATAATCTCCACATTTTGCTGTTTATGAAACATTCTGTCATATATTTTACAATCTTTACATTCTTTACCTTTATGGACTTGTAATTGGTTCTGGATGTTTTTTTTATGGTGAAGTTTGTTTCTTTTTTTAAGTACTCATACTGTTTCTGCTGTACACAGTACACTAAAAAATTGAAGTCATTACCCTTACCTTATTGAATTTTAAAAGGTTTTACAATCAATTTAATTTCTTTGAGTTTCATTCTACCAACATAATACCATATAGTTGGATTAGGTCAAATCATCTATAGTCGTTTTATCTCTAATTCTCTCTCTCTCTCTCTCTCTCTCTCTCTCTCTCTCTCTCTCTCTCTCTCTCTCTCATATATATATATATATATATATATTCTTTTTTTTTTTTAGAAATGGTCACTAATTTCCCTAATCGGTGAACTAAATCAAAATAATTTTAAATCACCACCAACATTTGGAAAGTTATGAACACAGAGAAGTGGATTGATTACAAATAGTGAAGTGTCCCTGTGCTGTTATTGTAAATATCCGTCCTCTTGGATCGCCGCTTGTCCAATCAGATTCGAGTACTGGAACTAACTGTTATATAATATGCATTCAGCATTACGCTAGTATTCCATTCTAAACATGGCAATTAAGGAGCATTGCACTAACCTAGTATGAGTGTGAATGCCTGTAAAGAGACAGTGGCACAAGTCTTGTTCATCATTTGCCCTTTCAATCAGTAGAGCTCAATCTGTTGTGCCACAGATGGCTGGCGTGCAGGTAAGGATGGGTTCATAGGCCAGGTGGACCCAATCAAGCTGCTAAATCAAATGTAAATGGTGGAGGCAGGGCAGGGTGACACATCCTGCATTGTAATGCATTGGCAGCACGTCCAGTGTGCAGGTGTTCGTCAAATGACACATTTGTGCCGAGGCGATGGGACATCTGTACGCAGAACCTGAACAATTGAATTGGGGGATGCCAGGGGAGATGCGAGAAAAGGAACGATAGTTCAGAATGATCTGCCTGGTGAGGTTCAGCCAATCTCCTGCGTTTTTGCCTCTTTCAAACATCAGGCCAAAGGGCTGTACCAAAAGCTGGAGCTTTGTGGTGATCTGTAATTACCTTTTCCATTGGCATGTGGTTGGAGTGAATTGCTCTTGGACGTTTGCCAGTCCAGTGACGTGAGTCGTGCTCCTACCTCAGACCTTGAATACGTTTAACCTTATGTCATCTTTGACCACAATTATTTTGCCTCACATTTATAAATACAGTGTCACCAAAAATGTTTTTGGACACTAAAGTTACACACTGGAACATTATATTAAGTGTTTTGTTTTCCATTAAACATCCTTTTAATGAGATTCATTTACAAATTTACATTAGACATTAAGGCTTGAATAATGTTTTAAGAATTTTGAATGATTTTTCTCAGCTCACTGGGAAAGTGAGCATACACCTCATTTAAATTTTGTTTAGTGATGTGTTTGCTAAGCTAACAAACTAAATGTACTTAATTCAAGATAGAGTCTCTGAAAACAAGTCTTAACAGCTCATTGCAATTTGACTTCTCATTAAGAACTTGTGATATCTGTAAACAAATAATGCTTTTCAGAACTAACTTACATTTATGCGTTTGGCAGATGGTTTTATCCAAAGCGACTTACAGTGCACTTATTACAGGGACAATCACACTGGAGCAACCTGGAGTTAAGTGCCTTGCTACTGAACACTATGGTGGTGGGTGTGGGGATCAAACCATCAACCTTCAGTTTACCATTTCAGTGCTTTAGCCCACTATGACACCATACAATTACCTTTACCTAACTGGTCCCAAGGTAATTTCTAGTGGATGTATGAAATATATAGTATCTATTGATTTAAATTAAAACTTAAAGTGTTCTTTTGCTTTCTTTCTTTAATATAAATGCCACTTGTTTTTTTTTGTTTTTTTCCCCTCATCTAATTCAATGACATTTTTATCCAAGTATGACTTGCATTTCCAAATGCTTTTCTTTTAGAAGAAAGGGAACACAGTACAAACAAGTTATTCAAATCAGCTAAGAGCATTGAGGCAGAGTTTTGAAGGGTTGTGTGTGACTCTAAAGGACTTTTTCAAGGATGAATGTTTTCATTGTAATCAGCACTTGCTATAGAGAAGTTGCTTTCTTTGAATGCATTAAAGTGTCAGAAAGGCAACTAATTGCATTGATGAAATGCATTTTAAGACAGACAAATAAAGAACCTGACCAAGGATCTGTGTGACACTGTTTTACCTCTCATTTTTTTGACTTTCCTCTGCATATTTGAAAGAGAAATTACCTCTGCATGACAGCTGCATTGTTTAAAGTTCTGGGTGTTGGAGTGTTTGCAGCATTTGCTTTGACTGACACATACATTTATATTGCGTCTGGGACAAACAGAAAGCATTCCATTCACTCTAAACACCCATATCTCTCTCACTCTCACAAACAGAGCACATCCAACCTCAATAACAGATCAATCCTGGTGACATTTGGACATTTAGTGATTTTTTTCCCCTCGGTTATCCTCTTATTATGCTCAAAGAATGAAAACAAAATTAAACCTTGAGCAAAAGGTAAACAACCAGCACAAAATAAAATGTTCAGTCTCAGTGTCCAGCTGCAGATTATACACTACAAATACTAAAATTAAAAAATACTAAGTTTCTAAGGTAAATTACTAGAGAATCATTGGGTTGCTTTTACAGGTAAATGTACCACATGTGCTGTTCATACATGCAACTACTTTCTGTCTTTTTCCCATTTTGCTAGTACCATTCAAGCATTAGCACCAAATGATGTTAAGCTCTGTGCCGGAAATATAGGCTTCTTGTTTAAAAATCTGGCAGTTTTGTATTTTGTATCTGAAGATGTTGTCGGTAATGTTGTTGATGTTGATGGTACATTTATGCAGTGGCTTGAGATTCAATGACATTGTAAGCGACATCAAACAAGACTGATGAACTACAGAGCACAAAATTATGTCCCTAGCGTCCGAAGGCGGAGATAATGTACTATCTGTGGTTGAAAAACACAGTTGTGTACGTAGGCCTATATCACTACAAAGAAGTCTGTGCTTTCACAAAGGAGACAGGTGATTTTACCTTACGTAACGAATCACTTACTGTTCCTTTGAGCTGTTGTAAAATGTCTTCATCCATTTGAATGAAGAGAAGCGCACTAGTTTCACTATCTGACCTATTTGTTATCTGAACTTGGACTTAGGATGGACCACACCAAACCTCACCGAAATAACCAGCCAGGTTGAACTGCGTTTCACATCCCTGATCTCTGCCTGCATCACCTCGGTCTATTGATGGACTACACTCTTGAAATGGAATACATAGACTATCAATTGCAAACAAAACCCTTCATCAGCCAATTAACAAGGACAATTGTATCTATGTGAACTTCTGCAGTTAATCCAGGATGGACTTCAAAGACATTAGTCATTAATCTTACAGTTCATACAAAATCTATGTTTAAACACTGACCCTTAACACTTACATTTTAAACCATGACTTGCACTATACATAAGTAAATTGGCATTATATTCATAATGTTAGTCAGAGGGGCACTGGCCCCCACAGTGAGTCTGGTTAATCAACATCTAATGGAGTTTTGTGTTCCTTGCCACAGTCGCCTTCAGCTTGCTCACTGGGGTTATTAATACAATTATTATTTAATTACTTATTTTTATACACAATTAACAATCGTATTTTATCTAATTACACAATGATGATTCATCGACATTATAGACATTACAGTTCTCTTACGAGAGGTTCTCTCGTATTGCGTAAGCTAGCTTACGCTACGGGAAAGATTAATCTTTTCTGAGATATTGAAGCCAAAAAATTATCCTTAATTTTGTATCATTTGTCAACGCAGTGCAGCAACTGCAGACCTTGAGCGGGCTAGCTAGCGAGCTCATTGGTTGCTCTGCGGCAACTGCTGCAGCCTATAGACGAACTTGGGAGAACTCGCGTCCAATGAGAGGCGTCCGCGCGCTTACTGCATCAAAGCCCGCCAAAATGGGCGTGGCTAGAGTGCATATAAGTGTAGTTCAGTAGGCTGGAACCCTGATTTTCATCTCTTCAGCGAAGCTCTTCGCATCTCTGAACTGGAAGCGGCGTCGCCGTTCGAGGGGCATCTAGCAAGCTTGGACAGCTTCGAAGAAGCCGGCCGTCTTCGCCACCTTCAGCCATCCTGCGAGCTACGCCATCCGGCGACGTATCCTTTTAGAGCAAGCTAAGTTCCTCAGCGAACTTCACAAAATGAGTATCGGCGTCTTTTTAAAGATGCCTCGCACTTCCTGCGGCTCATGCGCGCTCCTCTCAGCACCGGAGACCGCCACCTCATCTGCGCTCTCTGCCTGGGACTGGAACATGCAGAGCTCACCCTGCTGACTGGCGGATGCGACCTCTGCGAGGAGCTTCCGATGTCGACCCTGCGGGCTCGACTCGAAGCATGCTAAAACCGAAGCCGCCGCACCGCCTTTTGTTTTGCCAGCGCAATAAGCGCTGCTCCCAAAGGCTGCGGAACCGGTGTTAGAAGCGACTGCCTCGCCGGAGCCTCTCCCTCGAGTCTCGCTTTCACCCTCCCGCCCCGGGGCCGCGCAGTTGCCGCCAGCGGCCGCACTGCTGCCATCTGGGATGACGAGGCGGAGGATAAGGGTTGCTGTTCCATCATGGCTTCGGACAGCGAGGAGTGGTCAGGCTCCCAAGCCTCCTCCTCGGCCCAGGAATCCAGAAGATTCGGTAGCAGCACACCTTTGCCCGCCCTCCACGAGATGGCGGTCTAAACTGGTGCTCCCGTCTAGGCCTGCAGAACTACTTCTGCCTGTGTTGGCCGCGCCTATGCCGCCGCCGGCCAAGCCGCATCTGCTCTGCATTCCATGGCCGTCTTACAGATCCTCCAAGTGGACCTCCTTCGAGAATGGGATGAGAAAGGCGGACACCCAGAGGCTGTTTCAGATCTAAGGAGCGCTGACGGACAAGCGCCGCTCTCTCCGTCCGGTCTCTTCGGTTCAGCGGTGAGTGGCATTGTTGACCGTTTCACGGAAGTCCAAAAAGCCACCCAAGCCATGAATCTCTTCCTGCCTCGTCGCGCTAGCTCCTCTGCAGGCCGCCCACGTGACCAGCCTCCTGCACGAGCCTTTTCACAGCGCCCAGCTCAGCAAAGCCAGACTTTTCAGCGTCGTCAGGGCGGCCGCCCTAGGCCGCCCCCCCGCGGGCCTCGGCCTAAGATTGCGTTGAAACCTGAGCAACCGAAGTCCTCCTAGCTTTGTTGAGAAAACGACGGCTCAGTCCCGCCACAGTCGGACAGCCGTCAAAGCTTCGCCCTCTGTCAGTCCCCTTCTCTCAGGCTACTGCAGTGGTGGATTCAGCAGCCAACAAGCCGGTGATACTGCCCGCTTGCCTGCACTCAAGCGCCCGTTTTCACGGCGACCCAAAAATCTTGTAAAGAGCAAACATGCCTTATGTGTAGAAAATGTGCCCACAATCCAGTGTTCACCCCTACACACAAGCATTACACTTCCGTGTTCCTATCAGAGCCCACTCACATAAAGCGGACACAGCCAGCTCGAGTGTTAGAGTCAATAAGCGCGCCCACGAATCCGTCGCGCGCACCCTTCTCTGGCAGCTCTGTCACCACGACCAGCCTTGTGTACAAAATGTGCCCACAATCCAGTGTTCACCTCTACACACAAGCATTACACTTCCCGTGTTCCTATCAGAGCCCACTCACATAAAGCGGACACAGCCCGCTCGAGTGTTAGAGTCAATAAGCGGCTCACGCAATTCGTGCGTGCGCCCATTCTCTGCCCGCTCTGTCACACGGCCAGCAAACACTTCTCTGTATGTAAGTCCCGTGCCCGTGACTATGCTCGCGCATCACTTAACAGATGTGACTCTTTCCCCATTCACCTCAATCGGAAGTCACTCACAGAACAGCCTGTCCCTGCTGTCTGCGAGCAGTCATGCATAAGCACAGTAAGCGCTCACACATTCTGTTCAGCGGCTGTGTGCGGCAATCAGGCGATTTGGCCATTCACCCTCTAGCGTTACGCTTCAAAGCGTGGGAAGCTATCCCAGGATATCCAAATGGGTGTTAAGCACAATAAAACAGGGCTATTTGCTACAGTTCGATCGCCGCCCTCCCGCTTCAGAGCGGCTCGAAACTATTGTGAACACGGAAGCAGCCTGCATGCTTCGTTCAGAAATAGCAAACCTTCTGTGCAAAAGGGCCATAGAGAAAGTGCAGCCTTAGCTGAGCGAGTCGGGGTTTTACAGCCGTTATTTTCTTGTTCCCAAGAAAGACGGCGGCCTCAGACCAATATTAGATCTCAGGGTTTTGAACAAGGTGCTTGCAAAAGACCGTTCAAAATGCTTACAATCAGGAAACTCCTCGCGCATACGCGCCAGGGGACTGGTTTATCTCTCTCGATCTGAAAGATGCCTATTTTCAGATTCAGATAAATCCCGTCACAGGCCATTCTTGAGATTCAGCCGACGGCCAGGTTTATCAATACACCGTCCTTCCGTTCGGCCTGTCTTTAGCACCCCGTACTTTCACGAAGTGCATGGATGCGGTGCTCGCACCCCTGCGGAGTCAGGGCTTGCGAATTCTGAACTATTTGGACGACTGGCTGATTATGGCACAGTCACATACGGAGCTTCTGTCTCACAGAACAGTTCTCCTCAGCCATCTGAACAGTTTGGGTCTTGCAGTCAATTGGACCAAGAGCTCACTACAGCCCAGTCAGGCAATTTCCTTCCTTGGAATAGAACTAGACTCCGTGGCAATGACGGCTCGCTTATCTACACAGCGCACGTGCCGTGTTCAGCGACTAGCCGCGTCCTTTCAGATGAACAGCCTCACGCCTCTGAAAAAATTTCAGAGAGTGCTAGGTTACATGGCCTCAGCCGCAGCAGTACTTCAGCTGGGTTTACTGTGCATGCGCCCGCTTCAGCATTGGCTAAACACCCGCGCGTCTCGCCGGGCTTGGGCCACAGGCCGCCAGCCGATCAAGGTGACTCAGACCTGTATTTCAGCTCTGCAGCCCTGGACAGTGGCCGAATGGTATCAGCGGGGAGTGACGACAGACGCGTCCAACACGGGTTGGGGCACGGTCTGCGAGGGCTCTCCGTTTATTTTGGCCTATGGTCAGTTCAGGAAAAGCTCCTTCACATAAATTGTCTGGAAATGATAGTGGTCGAGTACGCGCTAGTGCGCTTTCTCCCGGTCATTCAGGGTCACCACGTCCTGGTCCGTTCAGACAACAGATCTGTGGTATCCTACCTAAACGGTCAGGGCGGTGTCAGATCCAGGAACCTCTTCCATCTGACGAAACGCATACTGAGTTGGTCCCAGTGCCACCTGCGCTCGCTGAGGGCGACGCGCGTGCCAGGCCACCTGAGCGACGGCCCAGACAGACTGTCCAGAGACAATATTCCCCAGGGAATGGTCCCTGCACGCTCAAACAGTCCAGAAGTTATGGCGCATATTCGGCAGAGCAGAGATAGACCTCTTTGCGTCAGAAGAGAACTCTCACTGCCCAATATTTTTCTCGAAGCGAGGATGCGCTGGCCCAGGACTGGCCCAACCGCCCGCTTTACGCCTTCCCTCCCGTCTCGCTATTGCCACAGGTAATGCAGAGGATCAGGGAAGCGCATCACTCGGTGCTCCTCATAGCCCCGCGTTGGGAGAATCAGACATGGTTCCCGAGCTTACGCAGCTGTCACTGACAGCGCCGTGGCCCATCCCAGTGAGAGCAGATCTCCTCTCTCAAGCTCGCGGCACGATCTGGCATCCCCACCCAGAGCGCTGGGCGCGCTGCACGCATGGGTGATCAACGACTACCCGTCGCTCTGCCAGAAGGGGTAATAAACACCATCATACACGCTAGAGCCCCTTCCACGAGAAGACTCTATGCATCAAAATGGTCTGTGTTTTCAAAATGGTGCACCGACAGAGACCTAGACCCACGGACATGTGGGGTGTCGTCGCTTCTCGTGTTTTTACAAAGAGCTGCTGGATAAGGGCAGATCCCCGTCCACGCTTAAAGTGTATGTGGCGGCCGTCGCGGCATTCGCTGAACCCCTGCATGGCCAGTCACTGGGAAAAAACGAGCTGGTCATCCGCTTCCTCAGGGGAGCTAGAAGGATGAACCACCCGCGCCCCCCCATCGGTTCCTATCTGGGATCTTTCTATAGTTCTCGAAACTATGAAAGCCCCCCCTTTCGAACCGTTTCAATCCGTGGATTTGAAATACCTTTCACTCAAAACAGTTTTTCTGACTGCCCTGTCATCATTCAAACGTGTGGGAGACCTTCACGCGCTGTCTGTCAGCACTGCGTGTCTTGAGTTTGGACCAAGTGACTCCAAGGCCATTTTAAAGCCTAGACACGGCTATGTTCCCAAGGTGATCGGTACTCCTTTCAGAGCACAGGTCATTTCCCTATCGGCACTGCCAGCATCCGATAGCGAACGCGACGCCAATCTCCTTTGCCCAGTCAGAGCACTGAGATTGTATACTGTGCGCTCCGCCTCTTTCAGACGCTCTGAGCAGCTTTTCGTTTCGTTCGGAGGGCGCATCAAAGGTCTCGCCGCCTCGAAACAGACACTGTCTAGATGGATAGTGGACGCTATTGCTGCCGCATACGCGTCAAAAGACCTGCCATGCCCGTTGGGCATTAGGGCTCACTCCACTAGAGGCGTGGCCTCATCGTGAGTATAGTCCAGCGGGATTTCCATTCACGACATATGTGTGGCAGCGGGCTGGGCTTCCCCCTCCACCTTTGTCAGATTTTACAATCTGGAAGTGCCCGCCCTGCAGGCAAAACTACTAGCGGTATCATACGCTACAGCTCCCTGGTGAGCTGCACTGATGGGACTCATTCCACACAGACCGGCACCGCCACTCTGTCGTTCCCTTCCCACAATGTGCTTATGTATTACACACACTGGCCCGCACTCTTGCCGGCCAAATATTATTTCCCCACTCACAAGGGCTCCCCCGGGTCCCCCCACCCCCGGGGCTCATGCAGTGGATGCTTGGCACGCACGGCGTTGACAATGGGTTCCCGTAGCGTAAGCTAGCTTACGCAATACGAGAGAACCTCTCGTAAGACAACGAATCGGTTACCTAACGTAACCTCGGTTCTCTCTAGACGAGGGAAGGAGTATTGCGTAGCCGGCCGTGCTCGCGCCACGAGCGACTTTCGCTTCATTCAATGAAAACCAGGGTTCCAGCCTACGAACTACACTTATATGCACTCTAGCCATGGCCATTTTGGCGGGCTTTGATGCAGTAAGCGCACGGACGCCTCTCATTGGATGCGAGTTCGCCCAAGTTCGTCTATAGGCTGCAGCAGTTGCCGCAGAGCAACCAATGAGCTCGCTAGCTAGCCCGCTCAAGGTCTGCAGTTGCTGCACTGCGTTGACAAATGATACAAAATTAAGGATAATTTTTTGGCTTCAATATCTCAGAAAAGATGAATATTTCCCGTAGCGTAAGCTAGCTTACGCAATACGAGAGAACCTCTCGTAAGAGAACCGAGGTTACGTTAGGTAACCGATTCGTTTTATCGTCTGTTAATGCCTGATCTTCTGTAATGCTGCTTTGAAACGATGTGTGTAGTGAAAGGCGCTATACAAATAAAATGGACTTGACTATTTGTTGCCATTTTTCTTCCTGTTCACCGTTACTACAGCACCTTAATAAAGTCAACTTGGTCAGGTCTTTCTTACATTAGTGCGTCCTGACCTTGTAGAACTGAAAGCAGTAATCTTATGTCTATGTTCACACATACCATCAATATGGTAATTTATAGGTATTGATACAACTTCTCATGTAGGGAAATTGCAAGAGCACAATTTTCTGGAAACGGCTCTGTGTGAACAGGGCAATTATTAAAACAAGTTACATTTACAACATTGTGTAATATAATATAACTTGTTTTCAGAGAAACAATGTGTTCATTTAGTGCGATTTTATTTTTTTTTTAAATAAAGACTGACCCTTACATAAATTCAGTAAAAACAGTATTTAAAGTATATTAATGTACATGAAACTTTGTGTTTTTACAACCCACGTCAGCAGGGGTCAGTCATTGCGCCACAACAGCTGGATGAAGCATAAAAGAAAGCAGGGATCTTGAGACATGATTTACAAAGTTTCAACTAGGGCTGGGAGATAAAACTTTATCGATATTTTTGGAAAAAATAATTTGCGATATCAATGATAAACTTTTGAGTAGTTTTAGATATTTAGCCTATGTTCTAAATATAGACGATCGAATCAGGTACGCGTTGCTAAACACTCAAGCAGTTCGGCAAACAACTAGCTAACTAGCATCTAGTAGTCATGAAATCAGCCAGTTAGGAAGTATTATCAGGCAGCCCTGCTGTCATGGAGCTAGTTATCCAACAAATGTAATATCGTTGTGTACTGAACAAGACAGCACTGACACTGCAATATAGCTATTGACTGAACACAACAACAACTCCAACATCAACACCATTGCTGTTTATTTATGTACAATATAGTAAAACTTTATTTAATTCTTTTTAATGATTCATAGCGATGTCACAGGCAAAAAAGTGTTTCTTCTTCTTGTGATGTTTATTGGTGGTTGGCAATCCAGCTTTTTTATGGAAAGCAGTTCCACCCCATTAATAGTATGAAATGTGTATCTTGATAAATTTCGATATCGAAGGATCTGAAACTTGCCTTTTTTGGCCATATCGCCCACCCCTAATTTGAACTACTTTTAACTTGACACGGCGTCCTAAAAATGCAAAATGTTTGATGCTGAAAACCAGTGAGATGCTACAAAAGCATCTGACTGATATATTTATAGACCTTCAATTACAATGAGTGCAGATGGAAGCATGGAAGTGTCCTGTTAGAACAGGACAGATTGACGAACTCAATAGCAAATTGGATTGCTGTCAACTGTAGGCTTATGTTCAATGATATGTGTATATTTGGTATATATTATACATTTGGTTAGATACAAAATAAACCTAACTCAAGGTATATTTTGGTTTTAATAAAAATAATAAAACATTTTGTTTTTTGATTCATAATACATTTTGTTGTATAATTAAGTTTTATATTTCTTACACATTTTTGCTTCTCAAGTAAATGTATCTATTAGTATCATTTATTTAGAAGGAAATTATTAGTTTTAAAGAGGTTGAGATTTTTACTGAAAATCGAGACAAAATACTGATTAAGGATGTTTTTTGCAGTGTACCGAAACAGTGCTGCATTTAGCATTCGTCTGAGAGGCATTTTAGATTATAAATGCGAATAACTGAATTGTGTTAATTATTATTCACAAAAACGTTTATACTCATGCAAACAGCCTTGCCCTGCAGTCGGGTAAGTACAGCGGGGGTGTGTTCCCGAGGCGTTCATGCCGGCTCCCACGCTCTCCTCCTTACATGAGCGCTCCCACCGGCTTCTATTTGTAAACTCTGTTCTCTGGAGCCATGCTCCTAATAAACTGGCCTGATTTGATTTCCTGCAGAAGAAACCACACTCCTCAAAGGGGCCTCTCTGCCTCTGCCTTTCTCTCACTTCACACTAACCCCTCCCCCCCGGGGTCCCTGGCCTGGTCCCCGGTCTCTCGCAGCCTTGGCTCATTATGGAACGCTGTTGGCATGTCAGTGCAGTAATGGAGTGTTGGGGTAACACTGGCCCTCTCGCAGCAGGAAGGGAGATGTGCCTAACAGGTTCTCCTATAAAGTGCTTCCCCCACCTGCTGCAACTGCACTGTGGTCAGAGAGATGGAAAACTCCTCACTGGAAATGGCCAAGGAGGTCTGTTATACCTGGAGAGAGCTATCCCTTAACATTCCCATTCATCTTAATGGCAGTTGCTCGGCTGTTGCAGGAATCCCTAGATGTACACAATAAGAAATCGATGAGCTGTGACGTGAAAGGCAGTAGGCAGGGGAATATATAAATCCACTTTTTAAACTTTGAAGAGCTTAAAAAAAAGAATCACTGGCAAAACCTATAATATAATATAATATAATATAAAATATATGATTTATCTGTGATATTTCCCTGCCTTTGGCCCAAGAGAGCTGGGATAGGCTCCAGTTCTACCCTTGACCCTACATAGGACAAGCGGCTATAGAAGATGAATGGATGGATATATATGATCAAAAACCTAGAAATGTCAGGAAATTGTGATTTTAAAGGTCTGGGTAAGTGATGGAATGTAATAAAATCTTAAAAGTCATAGACATTTCCAGTCAATATAAATTTCTAAAGTGAATGCATTTATTTTTCCTTAGTTATGTTGTGCTTTAAAATATTTAACTGGCTAGATATGGCTAGAAATTCTTTGGCTAGATTTTCCTATTGAAGGCTTGTATGTAGTAATGCAGTATTGGAGACATTACACTAGCATGTATAATACTAACATGTATAATCTATTAATGTTATGGATTGGTGTCTTAGATATAGTACAATTGGAGAACTGACCTCCCATAAATCATGGGTTTAAATCATAATAGGGACAAGACAAGTCAAATATTGATTTTGGCTTGACAAAAATATGTGAGCCTATGTGAACTCTGGTGGCTAATTTTTTAATGGCTGTCAATGGAGAAATATGATAATTGCCTGCATAGTGATGGTGTTACGCTATCTACCAGCAGGGACTAATAGCCCATGCTAACCATCAAAACCTTGACATCTTGAAACAGTGTTGTAGTTTGCACAGGCAAATTTACAGCAGCAAGCTCAACATGGTTTAAAGCAATAGACAAAAAAAAGTGTACATGCAGTGAGACACCCATTTCTTCCTCACACTAGAAACTCAAGCCACTCTTTGTTAGATAAATAATACACAATGTCCTGAGGTGATAAGTAGCCATCATTGATCTCCATCTACAGAGTGCGCAGAGTCATTTCGGGCTAATTCCTCACAGTTGTTTTTTCAGCAGATGCCATATGGCGAAGGTTTCATGCCACCTGCCTTTGGATGTGTTGTTGTTGTTTTATTTGAGGAAGAGTGGCGGGGCATTTTTTGCCAAGATGGAGAAACATCACCTTGCCACTCTGAATCCGCTAACAAGCAGAATTGAGCTTGTCCTTTTAATATCTCATAGACGTCTGCTTACTTTAAATGGCTTCTCTCTTGAGGTTGGAGCAGGTGTAAGCTCTGTAAAATAAGCATAAACAGATTTGATTTATGAAAAAAACAAAAACATTTTTACACTCTTTTAATGTGCTAGACGCACTTAAGGGAAACCTTAGACTTTTTCTGTTATCAAAGGATGCTGTTTCCTCACCTCATTTATTATTAGCATTTTTAGTCTGGATATTAGGGAAAAACTCATTGAGGGAGACACTTTGAAAAAAGGCCAACTCATCAGTTTTCCATCTAAATGTTTGCGTAATCTAATGCATGACAAGATGATGCTTTATAATTTATAATATGCCCCTTGAATCTGTTTTTTTTTTTTTTTTTGGAGCAATAGGATGAATATCAGTTATTTTAGACATGATTATAAATGATTAGATATGAACAAAAAAATAAATAAATGGTGAAATAAAAGTATTTGGAGTGAAAATCAAAAATGTAAAAAAAAAGCGTATTTCAGAAGCTGAGCGCTTTTTTTGGCAATTCACACTCAATTATCTGCCTTTGCTACATAAGAATTCAAGGAGAAATGACTCTGAATGACATTTGTTTAATAAAGAAATCAGTATAATAATTTTCAGATCACTTGACCTTAGAAGTCTTCCATTATGCTTTTTCAAATATTTGTGTTTGTTTCTTAAAAGATGCAAATGTCTGTTTGTTTTTGGATCTCATTATAAGCCAAGATATGACTTTTTCCAGCACTTCAATTCATACATTGGCTATGTTCAGAATGAAATAGTAGCTTTTTGAATGTTTATTTGAATAGTGTGCATACATACTAAATACTGCAACAATAGTAAGTAGTATGGTAGTATGCTATTCCAAACACAGCTTATTGTCATTGTGGAATTCAGCTACAGTGGTTTTTAGTTATACTTTGCATTTTCTGTAAGTGTATTTTGCATTATAAATACAAATATCTGAATATAGTCTACAACGATGCTGCTGGCAGAGAAGAGTTTCTCAAAGGCTTTTATGTTGGCTTCCATGCTTGTTTTTTTTGAGAGGTTTCCCACAGGCTTCTGTTTATATAACAAAAAACGAATGCAATACTAATAAAAATTACAACCCATGATACAAGATGATATGCCTCCATAACACTGCAGTTCAGCACAGCACCCTTGCAACAGTTTCACTGATTTCTGTGTGTATATATTCAAAACAGGGTGAGCAGTGCACTTCTTCAGTGTCCTTTTCTGCTCAGCAACTTTTTTTTTTTCTCCTCAAAACAGAAATGCACATATTTCCTCTTTTTATAACACTGATTGGCATGAATTCACTAAACGAACAGATTGAGTTAGTTACTTTCTGTCCGTGAAAAACAATGCTTTATTTATTCAAGGTACCTAAAGGACTTTGAATCTTTCAAACTGAATCTATTCTTTGCGTGGGTGACATGCTGTCTGTCAACTTCAGCTTGCAGCAATTTATTTCCAGAACAACCATTCAAAGTGAAGTAATCTTTCTTGAGATTTCATACAGTACATGATAAACAGGGATTGTTTATGAAACTCAAATTTTTCAAGGCATGTATAAGATAATGTAACTGCACTGCCCCATTCAGATTCATCATCTGCCAACCACCTTTATATGCCTACATCCAGCCACAAAGGGCAGTCTTCGTTTAAAATAACATGCCTTTCTAGCAAAAAATTTAAAAGTACAAAACCACCTACTAAAGCAACAGATTGTTGGAGGCTAAGATTTTTGAAACAATAAGTTTGAGAATCTTTGATTTTGTTCTGAGATCTTGTGATGTTCTTTATGTTTGTTCTTGGAATGGCAGACATTATTTCACCCATAAAAACGAAGAGGTGGGCCTTTACTTTTCAAAGTGATTGGACTTAAGATTTTTGCCTGCGGTCAATAAAACAGGTGACAAATCCCAAAGACTTATTGAAAGAGGGAACTGAGCCATGTCTAAGACCAGAATATTATAAGTTGCATTTCCACTATCGGGCCAAATGAGGGAGTCCTAGTGCTTGCCAGGGCCAGTTGCGTTCCCACTGTCACTTCTGGGGCTTCATCATGCTGCCTCAGGCCAATGGCCTTTTACCTGCCAATTAGAGATGCACCGATCCGATAACTAGATCGGTATCGGTTCCGATACTGCCGTTTTTAAACTGATCGGGTATCGGTCCGACAAGCCCAATCCAAAACCGATACTGTGTGTTGGTCATGTTTAAGCTCGAAAAATGACATAAAAGAACCATAAAAACACTATTAAAGTAGTTAATATGACTTGTGCATTTTATTCAAAGCCAATTGAAGACGTGCGATAGCTCTGTAAATCACAATAGGCTGTGTTTAATAAGTAAGTAGTATTTTATATATATATACTAATATACTTTATATATACTATATGTATGCACCTGCAGTGCTAGCATGTTAGTGAGTGGTGCTGCTCTGTTAACACACATATGCACACGCAGCCCTATAGGTGATTCACTCGCAGCTATTTTTAGCCTTCACGCGGTGCGCAATATTTGAGAATATTTGAACGAACAACATCTCAGATGTAGATGCTTAATAGTTCAGTTCAATTATAATATGCATTTAGAATGGCACAGGAGGTGCTTTTTACGAAAATTTGAATAAGAAACGAATTAAACTACTGTGAACTTGCCTACAAACAGACACACTTAAAGGACTTCCTGGAGAGTTCAGAATGTTGAAATAAAAGTGTGAGTGTTTAAAAATTGCACAATTTATACAAATTACTGATGTATTTAAAATTAAAAGTCAATAATAATTATATTAATAACAATTTATTATCATTATTATTATTATTATTATTATTATTATTGTCTTAATTAGTATTTGTTTACAATTTATAATAATATTTAAGTTGAATGGGTTCCAAAAAATAACTGTTATGTGAAAGAAAAGTGGACTGATGTCTTACAACTAAATTTAACAAAAAAGAGATTTGAATCCTTTAAAGTTCAGATGCAAGTTGAAACAAAAAAAAAAAAAAAACAAAAAAAATGCTTTCTTTTATACTGATGACTTAAACTGGAATTACTGTTAATTTTGCTGCTACATTGTCCAGTATACTAGTTAATAATAAAGTTTTTCTTAATAAACTATACATTTAAATTTAAATAATGTGTAGTTAGAGGTTTGTGTTTCTTTACATATTAAAGAGCACACCCAATTAGTTATTCTAAAGTTATAAGATATTCTAAACTGATTAAAAACTGAAAAAACAACAACACTGGTATTTGGGATCGTATCGGCCGATACTGAGATTTCCGATAACTTAATCGGATCGGCAGTGGGCCAAACAAGGCCAACTGGGGAGTGAGGCAGGGTTAATGTCAAAGACGGAGTTTTGGCGAACTTGCCAGTTTGTGTAACCTGCACACAATGGTACAGGTTCGGGAAATTAAAAAAATGTGGGTACAGTACAAATCCGTTAATATGCACAATGGATAAAGCGGTGCCCAAAGAATTAAATTTCCATGGTTTGAGATCATGGACGGTGTGCTGGGACATCATCCCGCTGTTAGTGAAGAGACCACTTGGGACACCATGGCTGTTTAAGTCGGTGAGTTGTCAATGGCAACTTATCTTCCTAGCTAGCTAATGTTCACATATGATATAAACTCGATATTCTATATAACTAGATAACATGATACATTAGCTTGAGCTTCTCTCTTGCTTGTGAAATGGCTGGGGTGTGTGATGTTGCGCCAGAGCCCGATTGTGACAATGCAGATACATTTTGGTCACGCAGCTCGAGGTCTGAGGCTATTGACCTGGCTGGCCAGTAGATAGCCCTGGCTTACAGTGGCTATGGAGACTTTGGGGTGGGCCATCAAGTACTGAAAACCCCATTAAAAACCTGGAAACTACTAGGGGTGTAACGATACATCGATCCAATGACCAACGATTCAATGTTATCGATACAACGCGTAAATATCAATATAGAAATTTTTTAAGACTTACTTTTATTTTAATACTCTCATGTCAGCCTCGTCCGCACACATTTCTGTCAGGCTATGAAGCAACTTTATTACATTAATTTCCCTTTATGTGCACTAGACACGGATGTGCACGGGGTCTTTGATGCCAAATTGTGCTGTGCTATCCATGTGGCGTGCACACGCGTAAACCAGGCTTCCCGCAAACTGCGAACTCCATTGACAAGATCCTTGGGAGCACATCAACCAGGCACACTTTAAAATGTGAGCTCTCGTGACAAACGCAGAGCAGCTCACACGCATGATAAATTCAGTCTTCCATCGATATCGTTGACCCATTTGAATTTTAAATGAGAATTTGCTATTTTAAAGTACCATGGAGAAGATCAACCATGTGAAACAACGCCGACATTCTGAACAGCACTAACGATGGAAAGAGAATCACCTGCTCAGCTCCAGCATCTCTTGTAAGACTTCTACACATCTACACATCAACACACTTACTAACATGTATCCCAGTTAACTGTAACAGAAATTTTCATTACAACTGTGGAAGTTGTAGCCAAGAAAACCACGGATGGCATGGATAGTTGGAAACAAGTTATGAGTACGTAAGTACTTTGAATTGGACTAAACTGAAAATTTAGCTGTCATCAAATGAGTGATGATCACTTGTGTGTGACTTTATTTTTTACATTATTTATCTATATAATGTTTTTCAACATCTGAAGTACCTTATTTTGTTGTGGATGTCTCAATGTGTATACAGAGAGCTGAATAAAATAATCAAATAATATTTTGGTTGCATTTGAGGGCAAAACAAATAAATAAAAAATAATTGATTGAGTAAAATATAATATACAGTGGGTACGGAAAGTATTCAGACCCCCTTACATTTTTCACTCTTTGTTATATTGCAGCCATTTGCTAAAATCATTTAAGTTCATTTTTTTCCTCATTATTGAACACACAGCACCCCATATTGACAGAAAAACACAGAATTGTTGACATTTTTGCACATTTATTAAAAAAGAAGAACTGAAATATCACATGGTCCTAAGTATTCAGACCCTTTGCTGTGACACTCATATATTTAACTCAGGTGCTGTCCATTTCTTCTGATCATCCTTGAGACGGTTCTACACCTTCAATTGAGTCCAGCTGTGTTTGATTATACTGATTGGACTTGATTAGGAAAGCCACACACCTGTCTATATAAGACCTTACAGCTCACAGTGCATGTCAGAGCAAATGAGAATCATGAGGTCAAAGGAACTGCCTGAAGAGCTCAGAGACAGAATTGTGGCAAGGCACAGATCTGGCCAAGGTTACAAAAACATTTCTGCTGCCCTTAAGGTTCATAAGAGCACAGTGGCCTCCATAATCCTTAAATGGAAGACGTTTGGGATGACCAGAACCCTTCCTAGAGCTGGCCGTCCGGCCAAACTGAGCTATCGGGGAGAAGAGCCTTGGTGAGAGAGGTAAAGAAGAACCCAAAGATCACTGTGGCTGAGCTCCAGAGATGCAGTCGGGAGATGGGAGAAAGTTGTAGTAAGTCAACCATCACTGCAGCCATCCACCAGTTGGGGCTTTATGGCAGAGTGGCCCGACGGAAGCCTCTCCTCAGTGCAAGACACATGAAAGCCTGCATGGAGTTTGCTAAAAAACACCTGAAGGACTCCAAGATGGTGATAAATGAGATTCTCTGGTCTGATGAGACCAAGATAGAACTTTTTGGCCTTAATTCTAAGCGGAATGTGTGGAGAAAACCAGGCACTGCTCATCACCTGTCCAATACAGTCTCAACAGTGAAGCATGGTGGTGGCAGCATCATGCTGTGGGGGTGTTTTTCAGCTGCAGGGACAGGACGACTGGTTGCAATCGAGGGAAAGATGAATGCGGCCAAGTACAGGGATATCCTGGACGAAAACCTTCTTCAGAGTGCTCTGGACCTCAGACTGGGCCGAAGGTTCACCTTCCAAAAAGACAATGACCCTAAGCACACCGCTAAAATAACGAAGGAGTGGCTTCACAACAACTCCGTGACAGTTCTTGAATGGACCAGCCAGAGCCCTGACTTAAACCCAATTGAGCATCTCTGGAGAGACCTGAAAATGGCTGTCCACCAACGTTTACATCCAACCTGACAGAACTGGAGAGGATCTGCAAGGAGGAATGGCAGAGGATACCCAAATCCAGATGTGAAAAACTTGTTGCATCTTTCCCAAAAAGACTCATGGCTGTATTAGATCAAAAGGGTGCTTCTACTAAATACTGAACAAAGGGTCTGAATACTTAGGACCATGTGATATTTCAGTTTTTCTTTTTTAATAAATGTGCAAAAATGTCAACAATTCTGTGTTTTTCTGTCAATATGGGGTGCTGTGTGTACAATAATGAGGAAAAAAATTAACTTAAATGATTTTAGCAAATGGCTGCAATATAACAAAGAGTGAAAAATTTAAGGGGGTCTGAATACTTTCCGTACCCACTGTATATATTATCGGAATATTTATTGCAGGCCCCTGAATCGAATCATATTGTATCATGGCAGACTTTGAAGTATTTGCAAATAAAGTAGTATCTGCAAATCGCAGACCAATAGAACCGATACAAGATCTTATTGTGATGAAACGTAAATTATCACCCCTAGAAACAAACAAGCAACACCATAAAACCCTAGCAACCACAGAGAAACACACTGGCAACCATCCAAAGCACCCTAGAAACAAGGCTGTGAGTTTTACAAGATTAGAACCATTAGAAATATCTTCAGAAGACATACAATTCTAAAAAAAGTGTACAGCATATTTAAATTGAGATACAATAAGGGTGGTGGTAGCTTTTTGGGATCTGAGCTGCTATGTCAATGGTTGTAAGTTTAATCCCAAGTGGAGTTGAAGTAGGAGCTGAATAAATATTGAAAACGCTCACATGTCTTGCTTCCTGAGCATTGTGGCCTTGAGCAAGGTGCTCAGTCCCAGAGTGCTGCAGGGTGACTGTCCCTGTAATTAGTATGACTTTGGATGAAATACAGACACACCAGTAATATGCCAGACACTGCTGCAGTAAAAAAAAAAAAGTATGGTTATCTGTAGTGGAGAAACTTTTTGGTGTAAAAGATTGAACAAGACTGTTTGTTCTTATTCAATTAATTAGATTTTATTGACCATCCACAAAATGCACAGAGCTTCAAAACTGCATTTTGATATCCCTGTCTATGGACTTGTTTGCATTCAGATTGGTTTAATGAAATAATTCACTCTTGATTCATTGATTAGTCTGGGTTATACAGACTTTCATTAGATAAGCACCACCACATCTAAGTGAAAAGGAGTCTTTCTTATTCTGCCTTTAATGACTTAAAAAAGCGATTGATAGGAATTTGATTCAGACGTAGGAGCAATAAGCCCAGTTCTAATGAGCATTATTGGAATGTAGAGGCAGTGGTGTAGACATTACAGCCTTTGCCTGTAATGAGATGGCTCTCTCAGCTCCTCTAATTGCCACACGGGCCCCTGGACTGCTCATCACAGAGGGCCTAATTGGCCATCACTGCCCATGCAGGCACAGAACGAGGTGCGAACGCCATCAGTCATTTCTCCAGACCAGAAAATAGAACATTTAAAGTCCCACATATTCTCAATTCAACAAAGCACTACAGGATTTTGATTTTGATGTGTTAAATGGCTTACATGCTTTTCTTTTATGGGGATAAACACTTAAAGCATAAACCAATCGACACATACATTTTTGATCCCATTACATCGATTTTGTGTTGCATGAAAACACTTTTATCCCCATTCTTACAGGCTTATCCAATGTGGTCAAGTGTTGTGCACATAACTGTTTACATGCTGATGTCAAAAGAAGAGAATAACCGATGATTCTTATGAAGTCTCTTGTAAACGCCAGATTGTTATTTTTTGAATAAGCAGATTTTTGGTAGTTGTCAGCATATTGCTGTGCATGTTAACACACTCAGTGTTTGCGTGTGTGTATGAAAGTGCATTGTCTCATTTGTCTGTTTTAAGTCAGCTGTAGCTGGACTGCTAGGACATTGCAATGACAATGTCAAGGTCATGGGTTTGATTACCAGGGAACATACTGCATAGTATGCACTAAAAATAGCATATTTTGAAAATATTGTATATTAAAAAATACACGTTATGCAGTGATGTTATATTTTGTTTGCCACCTCATCTAATTTTGTTATATATATATATATATATATACTAAACATTTTGGCAAATCTAGTATGTCACTCAAATGTAGTTGGTCATCTGCATATTCTGTTAATACAAAAAAATACAAATGTAATGCAGAAATAGTAAGAGTGGTGTAGGCCCTACTGGTTGTTTAGATACATTTTACTATCAGAAATAATTAATATTAATTATTTATGAATAATTAAATAAAATAATAGAATTTAACTCATTAAATTCTATCCTCAGGGCACCACTCTTTGACAAGAGAAAAATTATAGTCATTTACTGGTCGAGGCTCATAAAAATCTACACTGAAGGTTGAGTATTTTAATTATTAATCAAATATAAATCAAATCTGAATCGAACGGTAATCTAACTACACTTAGCTTGTAACACCAATAAGATAACAATACACTGTGGTAATATGGGTGTTCTTGACGTAATGGAGGCTGGCTTTAACACAATATTCAAGCAAAAACAACCAGGAGTACTTCTTATTATAATATAACATGATTTATTATAATCAAGTAGTAATGAACACCGCCAATACTATCTGAATATAACACAAAACATGAGGAAATCCTAACTAATAGTGACACTATTTGTGTGTATGTGTGTGTGGGGATGTGTCTAGATATGGTAACAAAGAAAAAAAAATGGCGGTGCCAAAGATAATTTAAGTGTGGTAGGGAAGGAGAAAGGAAAGATGGCTGGATCAGTTCCAGAGAAGTAGAGCTAATACCATGTGAGGATGTGATTGAGCGGACACACAAAGGAACTGACAAAACAGGTGGGAGAATTTGAAACACCAGCCTGAGTCGGACATAAACAACGGTGCCGCTCACTCCGTAAATATCAGAGAGAGCGAGAGAGAGATAGAGAGAGCTCACGAATAACTGCACACCGATGTTTTCATGCTGACTGGCTGAATGGGAATTAGCTGTTGACCTCAAAGTATGTAGAGCTTCAGGTCACACCTACTGATGACACAGACAAATAGCAGTAATAAGATGTTTAGCAGCCAGTAAAATGTTTTCCTAAAAGTTTGCCCAGTCAAGCTATTACGAACCACAAAATCAAACTCAAAAACACCTTTTTTTGCCATATTTTGATCTATTCCTTCTTCGATTTCGTATGAAGTATATAGGGGCATGAAGAAAGAACATCCATCCATCTTCAACCGCTTATCTGAAGTCGGGTCGTGGGGGCAGCTGCTCCAGCAGGGGGCCCCAAACTTCCCTATCCTGAGCCACATTAACCAGCTCTGACTGGGGGACCCCGAGGCGTTCCCAGGCCAGTGTGGAGATGTAATCTCTCCACCTAATCCTGGGTCTTCCCCGAGGCCTCCTCCCAGCTGGACGTGCCTGAAACACCTCCCTAGGGAGGCGGCCAGGGGGCATCCTTACCAGATGCCCTTTTGGAAACCACCTCAACTGACTCCTTTCGACACAAAGGAGCAGCGGCTCTACTCCGAGCTCCTCACGGATGACTGAGCTCCTCACCCTATCTCTAATGGAGAAGCCCGCCACCCTTCTGAGGAAGCCCATTTAGGCCGCTTGTACTCGCGACCTAGTTCTTTCGGTCATGACCCAGCCTTCATGACCGTAGGTGAGGGTAGGAACAAAAATTGACCGGTAGATTGAGAGCTTTGCCTTCCGGCTCAGCTCTCTTTTAGTGACAACGGTGCGATAGAGCGAGTGCAATACCACCCCCGCTGCCCCGATTCTCCGGCCAACCTCCCGCTCCATTGTCCCCTCACTCGTGAACAAGACCCCGAGGTACTTGAACTCCTTCACTTGGGGCAAAACCTCATTCCCTACCTGGAGTACGCACTCCATGGCCTCAGATTTAGAGGTGCTAATCCTCATCCCAGCCGCTTCACACTCGACTGCCAAGCGATCCACTGAGAGGTGAAGGTCACGGACCGATGATGACATGAAGACAACATCATCTGCAAAAAGCAGCGATGAGATCCCCAGCCCACCGAACCGTACACCTTCCCCACCCCGACTACGCCTCGATATTCTGTCCATGAATATCACAAACAGGATTGGTCAAAGAAAGAACATAACTTTGTTATTTATGATTGTTTGTGTTCTGGATTTATCAATTTATTAATATATGAGTTAGGGTTTTTTAAATGGCTGTTAAAATGAACGAAGTTTAAAGAGCTAATTCATTCTCTTTAGCTAGAGGAACAAGTAAATAAATAATCAGGCAAGATTGCTTTGCCATTTTAAAAGTATAGCCAGTCAAATATACTATAAAAAGTGCAGAGGAATGCTGGGATCCAAATGCTTTAGCAGGCTTCATGCGCTTCCATTAAATTACTTCAGTCTTATGTCGCTAATGTGTGCTTTGTACGTGAACAGAACAATTAATTTGTGCTTGCCCACACAAACATGCTTGAGTATGTGTGTTTCTGCATGAAAGGTCAGATGTAAGGACTGCCGAGTCCTTGGAAAAGTTGCTTCAGCTCAGCGAGAGAAAAAGGCCCTGCCATAATGCAATATTGATTGATGCTTAAATCAGTTTGATAACAGCTTTGTCAAATCAGATGTTTTAACAGTCAGATTAGAGCTGTTAGCATCATCGATTGGGGAGTTTCCAATCTGAAAGATGACAGTCCCAGAGTAACAAGCGTTATGTTTAAATCACCCATACATCATACATTGCGAGATCGCATTATTCCCCTGTCAGCATGTTTGAAGATGTGATTTGAGAGATGGTATAATAGACTCTAATTACAGGTACAGTAACAAAGAACTTCAAAATTATAAGAGGCCACATTGTACTTTGAGAAAATAGCAATTACAGCATAATAAAGAAAATAATCGCATTAGACATTCCCCGGAGAAGGACTACATGAATGTGCTATTTTTAATCTCTTATGTACTATGTTACATCAGCATCTTAAAAACAATATTGCAGACTTTGTCATGGAGGTTCTTTAATTAAGCAGAATAGATTCTAGATAGTATTTCATTTAAGCTTTGGGGCTTGTGTTAACCTAATGCTTATAATAATAATAATAATAATAATAATAATAATAATAAACTTTATTGTTTGTAGCGCCTTTTAAAGAGGCCTCTCGAGGCGCTTTATATAGAAAGGAAAAATACAAATTAAATACAAAAATACAGAGCTTAAAACAAATGGATAAAACATGCATCTCAAAACAACTAATGATAAAACACAGTAAATAAAGTGATAGTATTATATTAATTTAATACAATAGTATCAATTCAAAGTTTCTCGGAAAAAAAATATGTTTTAAGACATGATTTAAACTCAAAAAAAGATTGAACTTCTGAGGATAGAAAGTTCCATAGCTTCGGAGCATAAGAAGAGAATGCCCTGTAACCCATAGAGCATAAACAAGTCTGAGGAACAGGTGGGGCGCTTGGTGACCTGAACGTGGATGCCGCGGTGGATGTGTGAAACCTCCACATGCGCTATGTCTCTGACAACACGCTCAACGAGCCATGTGATAAAATGTGTGGGTTGACAATCTCAGACACGGAGGCAGCAGGGATTTGTCAATATGCAACCACGAGGACTTAAAAAAAGGCCATTGGGAATTGGGCATTCCAAATTGGGTGAAAAAGGAAAAAAAAGTACAGTCAAATGCTGACTATTTGGATACTGCCAGTCAGTTTGGGGCAAGTTGTAAAACAAGAAGCATTAACACCACACTGCTTTACTCCGCACTGTCTGCAGAGCCACTGTCATATAAGCTAATATCGGCCAACCGATAAACTTTTGCACGTACAATCAAATCGTTGTGATTACTCTCGGCTGGGCTCAGAGGAGTGCTATCAAACCGGTGTGATCTGCGTTTGTTCATTCTAACCACTTCTGGTGCTGTAAAAATGGAAGGACTAGGCTTTTAGAAACGTCTATGCTTCTGTGATGAACTCACAAACCCACGTTGCATTGCATGTAAACAATATGGCGGCGCACATAGCCGGCAAGCGCATTTGCGATCGCATCTTATCTATCATAATCTATCATTATGAACATCTAAAAACCTCATTATACGTTTGATAATAAATAATCTGACCTTCAGTGCACCTGCTTTGAAATAATCTGTCCTTCAGTGCATCTGCTGTGAAGTGTAAGGTACGATTTAATTTTTTTTTATTACAGCTTGCATTAAACAACTCCCACCAGGAGGTCTGTCAGTACAGGAGAAGCTCACATGTGAAAAGGTTAATATGTCCTTTGAGGTTCACTTATAATATTACCCTTTTTTTTGCACAAAAAAAAATATATATATATATATTTTTTTTTGTAAAACATGATCATTTTCCACCCTCATTCTGACCCTCTGTCAGAAACGTATTGTTTTGGTGCTGCTCCTCCTTGAAGACTTGACAGTAAATGGCCACTTTTATGATTGGTTCTCTGCTCTTGACTGACCTGCTTTGTATACTTGCAAAAAAAAAAACTCTTTTTACAGTGATTATGAAGTTTTGAGTTGTGAAACATTCTGATGATTTTTATAACCTGTTATTTGTCAAAAAATGTAACTAAATTTGATTCTTCAGGTCATGACCCCTTTTAAAAATGTATCTGTTTTCTTTCCTCAAGATTCTTTGTGCAAAATCATCAGCCAAATGAGAAGTCAAAAAATAGTCAGCTTAGGATACTTTAACAAACATGTACTGGGCTGTACCATACTGCTGACTACAAAGTAGTTTATTATTTCATTTTGGATAATAATAAAGCTAGATGGTGTGTGAGAGTAGGATCTGATATGTATGAGGAACGGTGACTGTGTTTACGATCTCTTCTTCATCCGAAGGGCTTTTCTCACTGCTTGTATCTCCCAGGAAAGGTGACCGAGTGTTGCTGTTGTGGATTCCTCCCCCCACATATCACTCCTCTCCCAGAGGTCACTTTATGGCCCATCAGGCTCCGCAGTAACTCCCTCTCTACTTCCCTGATCTCTTAGCAATGCCACCTCAACCTTTCTCATCGTTCTCTTGCTCTAAACTCCCTCCCTCACTCTTGGAGGTTCTCGTCTCTCCTTTCATTAAATTCTGGGACATTTTCAAAGCACTTGATTGTTTACCAAGGCTTTTAGAAATGCATGTAATTCGGTACCACTAGCATTACCAAATGGAATTGAAAAAAATATGCTTTCATATAAGTTTCCTGAACACTCCCATCATTTGCCATTGGTCGAACAAAAAGATAGTTCTGCACCAAACTCACGCAATTGGTTGAGCCAATGTTGCTGTGTTGAGCTGGTCTAAAGGTCTACATGACACAGAACCATTTATCAAGCACTGAAACTTTGCTGTTGGGACTACAATAAGATGTACTATTTCTCGAATTATTAGCTATGCAACATTAAAAATTATTAATTATTTCTGTTGATATTTAATAGCTACTATATTATCATTCATCAGGTAAGCGCTTATAAATCAGCTGTTCGACTGTTGCAAACTTTATAATTCACCAAATCTAAACCACCAATTTTAAAAACTGAGACCCAGTTTTTAAAATGTATCAAACAGGGCAATGCCAATTTTGATTCAGGCCCACCCTAGGAGCTACCTCAAGTCATTCATCGTTGAGTGTTTGCGAATCGTGTGACGAAGGGGGTCTGTAAAAACTGGTCGTAGTGACCTATTTTCATGTTCAGCTATGATTATGACTATCAGAGAAGCCAAGGTTGTCTTTGTCTTGATGTGGTAGACCCCCTTGTGCCATATGATATGGAGGTGAGACAGGACGTGCTAAGAAACCATGGTACAGAGGAATTTGTAATCCTGCTGCGCTCTTTTAAAACTTTTAAAGTTACCGTGTACGCTGTGTAACCTTTTCACACAGAAAAGGGGCTCTTCCTCTGAGCTCTCGACAGCCAGACTGCTCCCGTTTGAGTAAACGGCTTTTGAGACCATCTGTGTAATTAAATTTGCAAATGAGTGTTGCAAAGATCTGCTGTGCTCATTTTGACACAAGAACAATTTAGCAACATACAGTTGGAGGAAGGAAAGAGTAGGGGTGGAAATCGAGACCCGGTTCTTATTTAGACTTCCATTTAAAAAAACGAAATCAAATACTGGAACCGAATGATTTTCATGATGTTCGGTTCTTTAACTTTTTAATCTTGGATGAGAAAAGCCCTCTAGAAAAAACTAAAACAAATGATCAAAATATTAAAAACTTGACCAACCATAAGTATCATTTTAAAGCCTATAAATTCTATTTTACAATGCATGTAGGCATTATGACCAAAACTGAACATGTGCTTTGAAATTAGCAAACATCAAATCAAAAATGTTATGTTTTGATCATTTATTAAAAATGTTGCCCTGTACATATTATTGTAATCAGTAAAAACATCAAACTCATCAAAAAGCCATGTGTCCATGCCCAGATTGGCTAATCTGGAGCACCAGGAGAATTCCAGATGCACTCTAAACTTTCCAAACAGCTTCAGGTGATGCAGTCCCGGCGCCATGGGCGGGCATTGGGGGGCCTGGCCCGCCCTGTGAGTCACTAGTGCCCGCCCTGGACGATCCTGTCTCCCTTCATCAACTCTACGTCACGTCTCACATCTCATTTCATCGCGATCTCACAAAGCTCTTTTATTATGCAGCATGCAGAATTCAGCACTGAACAAAAACTCCAATGTTTTGAGCGCTGAGTAGATTTTATCTGAAATGCATCTGATTGGCCAATGCGTTTTAGAAATCAACACATATGTCTGTGATTGGCTACATTGCACAACGCTGCAAAAACAGGTTATAATGAGAACATCTAGGCTACTTATGCTTGCGACTGTAAATCGTTATTTTGTTTAGATGTTCTTATTGATTTTGTGCAATAGATGAATAACAATGTATTTGTTTTAGGATGTTTTATTTAGATAGGGAGACCCACGAATCGTTTTATTCTCCCGCAACCCATTACCGCCGCGCCAGACTCGACCATCAAATCGAGTCGACCAACCACCAGTCCTTGCTTCTTGTTTGCACTTTTATTTATATATTTTTATCAATAGGCTACTGTAACTTTCGTTACAAGTTGGTAAGTTGTCGTTTTGTATATACATGATGAATAAACTCCTGAATAAAATAAAAAATGTGTTTGGTCTGATTTAAAAAATAATATTTTTAAATGGATTTGATTGGTTTGTCGATAGTGAGCGCGGGAATGTTTGTTTGTGTCCTAAGCATAGTAACGCTTAATAACGATAGCTGTTATTTTTTTTAAACAACTATGTTGAGCTATTTCGTGTGACAGTTACCATGGATATACGGCGTTTCTTTAATCAAAGACCACCAAAGTTGGCAGAAGAGAGCAGCGAGGTAAGGGGAGAAGACCCAGGGTGTAGCAGTTCACAAGAGGTCGATCCAACTCCCAACACTTCAATCAGCTTTGACATATTTAAATCTGCATATTTGTGATATTTTTACCTTTATAAAAGGACATTTCCCCTAATCTTATTAAATATATGATTATATATCTTAATGAATCCTCTTTCATTTTAAATTCTTTATTTGATCAATAAATTAAATTAGAATAAGATACTATAGGACTATTACCGATCAAATTAAATAATTTACATTAAATAATATACATTAAATAATGTTATGAGATTGTTTTAAATCTTTTTTTTAACTATACAAATAAGAAAAGTTGAAAGAATGACACTTTTAAACATGAAACTAAACCGCCAGTAGATGGCGGTAAGGGATAAGCGGCTGCGGTGTTAAGCGAGTCATTGAGTTATTTGTTCAAACGATTCGTTCAAACAGCTGATTCATCAAGAATAAAGTAGTCGTTCATGAATGGGTCATTGAATCTTTGACTCAACCGATTCGTTTAAAACACTGAATCATTTAGTAATGAAAACACGGTTGACTGTGAGATGCGTTCTGTTTCTGCTGGGATCTTTGTTTTAAAATAGAACAAAAAGTCAATATTGCATCTAAAATGCAAGTGACTTAATATGAATTACTTGTTTATTGAACTGTCGAAATCAGTGTTACATTTTCAATCCTGATGGTATTCAGCACATGGTTGTATGGTGTTGCTTTTAGTTTGTGATTTTTTTCTTGGTTGTATGGTGTTGCTTTTAGTTAGAATTTTTTTTTACCGCAGTATGCTAACTGAGTTTCTTTGTGTGAGCTGCAGTTAGGCCTATTTGTTTCATCGAGAGGCTGCGCAAGCCTAAACAGCACAAATCTTTAGTGTCAGTTATGAATTTGAATAGCGTCAGTACATTATGTAACAGGCTACTATCGATCATTATCATTGTATCATACATATTCAATTCATAATCGGTCATATCATTTAATGTTATTAGGGAATTATGTTTATCTCAGTTGTGCCCCCCTGAAAAAAATTTAATGCCCGTCCGTGAATTTGTGTCTGGCGCCGGGTCTGAGGTGATGTAGATCACAAAGTATTGGGGAATTATACAAACATATCCAATAAGTAAATACAGAAGCACTCTCGATAAAGGAGGGAGTCTTTAATGGAAACACCCTGGCGTTACATCTTAAATGCAGATATATTAAATGCGTTATGGCTTTATTAAAGTTCAAATAATACAGAAGCCTTTTCTATGAGCTGCGCGAATGTCCCGATCTAAGGGGGGGAGATTGAAACTGCACCCGGCTGAGAGACACACTGTCACCCTCGAGCCTGCATTTACTAAAGCTAGATTATAACGCGAGGGCTCACAATTTATCGAATCATAATATATGTGTCACTGTCAATTTCTTGATTATAAGTATATTTTGTCTTTACTGCACTCGCAGAAGTATAACCATGTGAAAAAAAATACACTTAATTTATATTTAAGATAAATTCTATTAAAGCAAGTCTAACTTATATGTTGCTTCTCAAGTGAAGATGTCTGCTTTTAAGGATTTTTAGGCTTAAAATGGAAAACAAGACAAAAACATTTGACAGAAATAGTTTTTTTTCAGTGAATTTCTTTACTGAATTAAACTTAATAAAAAGTATTTTTCGCTTTAATTCAGTGAATGTCATTAAGAGTTATTTTTAAAAGATGATTTTGTCCTCTTTATTGTTAGTAAGCACGTTTAATACAACCTTTTGAGTCAGGACATAAGCTGAATAATCGGTTAAGAGCTAATGATTATTCGTTGCAATAATCGGCAAATTTTCGAATAATCATTCTCATAATCGTTAGATTAATCGATAATCAAAATAATCGTTAGTTGCAGCCCTGGTATGGTGTACACCTGCTCAATGAAAAAAATGCCCTGAGATAATTAATGATACCAGATGATCCAGCACTACATTAATGAAACTGACTTGACTTGATCAGTAAGCTTTGTAAAAAGGAGAGATTTGTGATGAGAAATATGACAATTTGTCAAATTTGATTTAGTGTCAAAAGCAGAGCCAGGACCCAGTTGTAGGTCTATGTAAGAGATTGATGCTCTCACTGTGGAAGACACAGGTAAGCTGTATGAATAAGCAAACATGATCACATTAGTTACACTAGGCCTATAACAACTTTCTATGCCCAAGTGTTACTAGTGACCCATTATGTTTTTTTTTCAAAAGATAGTCCTAGTAAATATACAAAATGCCTAGAAAAATACAATGAATTACAAGGCTGTAGAGAACAGTGCACTATTGCAGACTTACTATAGACTTTATACTGAGGTTTTAATTACATTATTTTAATAGTCAGTCGTGAACTAAAGTGGGCCGGTCTAAGGCATGAAACTCCAGGGCTGAAAAGGAGTCCCACTCGGCCCTGCATGTGTCTTGTGTTTTTGGAAAGCTCTCAAAGAGTAGAATACAATCAGAATATGTGTTTTAATAACAGACAAAAATATAGCGAGTTATAGCCAAGTATGTCTTTGACATACATGTTTTATGTGAACAGGTGTTGCTCATATGCCACATTCTTGCTTATACAAAAAATAAACAGGACATGAAATACCACATAACATTACTTAGAGGAGGAGATTATCTTTAAAGTGAGCCCACACAGAAAGTAATCAGATGCGTAGATCATTAGATAACCCACACATCTGGCTATCTGCCATCTTGCTATCTGACTACAAACACATTAGCTTTCCTGGATCAGATGATGTCATCAGAATTGCTGTTGTGTCATGGAACGCTAAACCAAATCGAATTGATTTTATATTGCTCTAAACAGTGGTGATAGTCCTCTATATTTGGGCAGAAAATCATGTGATCAGTCACACTAATCACATCTGGCCAACAGGAGATGACGCCAAGTACATGACACAGACTCAATGGTGACTCAAATGGCACAGAATTAAACTCATTGTGTGAAATGTCATTACTAAAATCATGTCTGCATGCTATGCAAACATTTAGTCATTGTTGTGTTTGCATGTGTAATTAGTTATTTAAAATGTACTTAGTTTAGTCAAATTAATGTTTTATTTGTTTGGAGAGATTTTTGGACACTATGATATTTTTTTTTTTGTAATGCTATAACTTTTGATTGCTTTGTTGTATCAACACAACATTTTACTCAGTTACAGGTGACATGATTGGGAACAAAACAAAAGTCATTTTCTCTGAGCCACTTTATTTACACCCTGAGATATATCATGTCAAATCAGAAAAAAAATATTTTTGGCTTAAGTTTTTTAGTGATGGTTTATTAGGCTGAGAGTCTCAGAATTTATCATAATGATCATTATTAAAACAATTAAAAGTTGTCTTTAAAATGATACCATGCACTTGACCCTTCTTGTTTTTTATCGCGTTATGAGCTTTTAATTTTGGGTATGCCACTGAAACAGGAAATCTTTAAAAACAATCTCAGAACTTAAAGGGTTAATGTATGCATTGTTCTCCAATGTGGATTGAACAGTCTGTAATAATTTATAATCATTTTCATTAATAAATAGTTTACAAACATTAAATAATGTTTATCAGATCATTTGTTAATGTATATTCAGATAGTTAGATAATGTGTTTGTTAATGTTTACTAATGAATTTAACTAACATTAATTAATGATCTGTTAAGCATTATGTAATGTTAGTTAAATGCATTAGTTAACATAACAAGCCCATTATCTCTTATTTCTAATTATTTGAATATACATAATCTGTTAAGCATTATATAATGTTTGTTAATGATTTAATAATGAAAGTTATTATAAAGTTCTACCAAACAGTCCACAGTCCACAACCAGTGTAGTCCAATTATCATAGGACTTTTGAACAGGTTAATTTTAACGAATCAAAGATTTATGAATCAGAACATTCAGAACCAGACTGATCACACTGTGAATTTCTGAAACAGTAGGTGAAAACATGTAGCTGCTGAAAACTGTCTGTGCTTACCAAAAGCTGGGGGAAATGTTGTTGAAGGTATGAGCTCCATTTTCCTGGTCAAATGTCCATGGAGTGGTGCTAAAAAGCGAGATTTATTTTTAGTTGTGTAATAGTGTAATACAGTCAATAGGAATACATATTTTATGAACTCCAAATCCCCAACCCTAAACCTAACCATCAGTGGAGTAAAAGTGCAATTTACAGTGAAAATGGAACTATGGAATTGCAATCACCATTGTTAGTGTGAACGGAATTACGTCCCACTGGATCAGAACCCATGTCTCGGTGGTTGCTTGTGCAGCGTACTATAAGTAGCGCTAGAGGGAAATGTGTTCACTCTTGAATTGATGCAAAAAGGTCTGTTGAGGGATGACGCTTGTCAGTCATTTGGCTGAATAGCATAGATGTTGGGGTATGTGAAGTCTTTGAATTCCAGTGTGATCATGTTGTCAGTGCAGAGTTTTACTGAAACAAATGGGACTTTAGATTACCAAAAAGTTAATTTTGTTAAGTATATGTTAGGACTTATGGGGGTGCTTTTTCTAAAGTAATAAAAAAAGAATTAACCAAATAATTGAGGAACTGTAATCATTAATTTGAATGAAAATATGAACCAGAATCATTAAAATCCTTACAATTCCCTTGCCTCCCAAAGAGTTGCACCTCTTGTTAAATATATTTAGAACTTTCTAATTGTAATATTGTAATACCCTCAATAATAACTGACTAAATTATCAATGCATCAGTTTAAGATTCAGCTAATTCTGTATGAATTATTGAGCCTTCCCATTTTCTTGTCAGAAATAATCCTGGTGCATTTTCTCTCAATATCAGAAATTATGTTTCATGAGCTTCAACTCATAATGGTTGACTAAAAAGCACTGACAAGCTTTGCATAATTTAATAAAGAATTAGCTGGAAACCAGTGTAGATTATTGAAGGCAGTTCAATGGTGAGTGGTGTGTCTTTTAAAACGCCTACTGATGAAAGCGATTAAAAAGTCCGGTAGTTTGTTTGAAGCTTTGATTACATGTGCTATTCAAATGACATTAATTTCCCAATAATGGACATGAATGCAACCCTACCACAAAAATAGCTGACCCACATCTGTTGATGATAAATTCTCATGGATTTTACATGAAAAGCCATCAGCGGTATGCAAGCTTATTTACAGACATTTGTTTGTGACAGATGTTACATCAAGGGCCATTATGATTTTGATGTTAGGATGAATACGAACAAGAACGACTCTCCGCTTCGGTTTATATAATCAGTGTTAGGCAGAACTAGTTTAGTGCATCATCATGCTTTCAGAAATGTCTGATTATCAGTTTCATACGCAGAGTAGAATCAGTCCCTATTTTTCATAAGAACACGCTGGCGTCTGTTCAAGTGCTATGAAAGCTGGTCGTTCTGACTGAATCAAGTATAAAGGAAATGTCGGTGAGGCCTGTGCTCCGTCACTCACAGCATTCTGGGCACATTAGTTCTGAGTGCTGCACAGTCTCCCATTAATGGAGTGGAAAGGAGAGCGTAATTGAATTTCTCCAATGTATGAAACCGTGAGCCATGCAAAAGTTTAATTCATAGCGTCTGTCATTGTTTTAAAATAAGAGGGAATCGTAAAAACCCTTGTGTAATTCAAGATGTCCTTGTTTCAGGTTAACAATGTTTTGAACAAGATCTGTTAAACAAATAGTTCACTCAAAGAATACAAGTTCTGTCATCATTTACATGACTATCTAAGCCTACATAACTATAAGTAAGCCTACAAATGGCATTCTTACAGTTGTCTCTGCATATTAGGCTGGGATCAAAAGAAAAACATTTCACTTTTAAATCACTTAATATTTGGCAGATAAGCTGAAATAAATGTTCAATATGTTCATTGAATAAGGTGATTCCAGCTAGGCGACAGCCATCTTACAAAAATGAATGGATGATATTAAGTGTGTTTTGTGGACTGTAAATCAATATCGACGATCAGCTGTTGAATGATGCATGGCTATTGAGGAGACCATAGAAAACAAATTAAGACAGCAATTTGAAACTCATGTGTAACAACTTGGACCTGTCCATTTTGTTTTTCTTCTTGTCAAAGATGCTAAAGATATTATCCAGCAAACAGGCCATTAACATTGTTTTTGGTTGCGCATTGAAGTTTTGTCAGTTTATCCAGACTTGTACAAAGTATTTCTTTTATGATAACTTCAGAGGCTGAAACAATAATGAAGAGGTGTGTAATCTGCAGGGGTTTAAATATATCTCAATAAGTGCTTGGGTTTTGGGCCAGTTAGTGCTGGGTGATATACTGTTGCAATAATATATCTTAAAATGTATGTATTTGAAATGGCTTAAAATGGAACCATAATCATAATTTAGATATCCATTGTTGTCAAGCAGATTCAAAATATTTATAGTAACAGGGTTCGTACGGGTGCTGGAAATCCTTGAAAATGCTTGAATTTTAATGTAGTGTTTTCAAGGTTTGAAAAGTGCTCGGATTTTGGATAAAGTGCTTGAAACTGCTTGAAATTGTAATTGCATTGCTTTCATAATAATTCACTATCTTACTGAATAGTTCACTTTTTAGATAAAATAAGCCTAATTGCTTTTGCCTTTTGCATAAAACGAAAACAATGCCCAAACGAAAGTTTACGAAAATGTACAGAAGATTTGCAACAAAAATCCCCTCGCTTTCGTCCAGGTCGAGATCCGTGGGAAGCAGAATGTATGACATGTAAAGCTGGCACATATGTATCAGTTGCTAATAAAGGTGCAAGTGATTTAGAAGCAAACATTAGCCATGTGAAGCATAAAGGTTCAGCAAAAGGTGAAAGTTCATCAGGTAAATTAACGGACTACTTTTTGCAAACAGGAAAAAATGTTATCACATTGCTTCATTTTCAATTTAATTTTAGTACATGGACATTCAAAAGAATGTTGGACATTTTTATTTATATAATTATATATCTGAAGTGGTTATTCTGAATAAGTTTTATCTGAATTTGTTACTCAACAGTACAAAACCGTAATATATATATATATATATATATATTACGGTTTTGTACTGTAATATATGTAGCATTTTCTTATGCTAATAGTGTATTTTTCACTGAATTAAAGTTTGCATTCATAGTAACACTGTTTTGAATATGGTCACCCTACAGTTCTTTCAATTTCATCACAGTCTAAAATAACATTCAAACCCAGTTCATGTATGTCTCACTGGCAAAAATAATTTTGTGTGCCCTCTAGTGTAGAAACACCAATATAGTTGTCATAAAGGTCAGAAAAATATTCAATGAAATAACTCAATCTTTTGCGGTTAAAAAATGCATCTACTCATGCATCGTGCGTCACACAAGTATCTTTTTTTTGCCACCCAGGCACATTGCTAGGTGACAAAGCTTAGTGATAGCAAGTAAAATACTGTTTAACCAAACTCAAAGTCATCCACGATTTTAGTTTATTTTTTTGTAGTTTTTTTTCGCAGTTTAAAACGTAATTTGTATTTATGGTTAGATGCATAAGGAGTTTTGATTTTGATGGTATAAGTTCATAAGCTTTGATGACAGGTGTCAGACATTCAGCACCACTAAATAATTTTCCACATTCACACGTAGTAATTTCCACTCACATTTGCTTTCACGCTAGAGACCTGTTTTCACATTGTTGCCTGATATGTTTTTTTTAATAGCACAATAACATCTGATTTAATGTGATGAAGTACGTATATGTATGTAAACATATCATTTACCACAGTTGAAAGGTGCTGGAAAAGCATGAAAATGCACCTTGAAAAGTTCTTGAATTTGACTTGGAAAAGGTGTAAGAACCCTGAACAATTAGTCAAAAACGTCTCGGGTTACATGTGTAACCCTTGTTCCCTGAAAAAAGCGGAACGATGATGCTGCGCTGCTAAGCGCTACGGGGGAACAACTCTAGCTGTGAACCGAGCTGAAATAGTGTGTGTAACACGTCAATGAACATTGACTGGAATTTATAGCCTCGGCTGATGTAATCATTAGATGCACCTGTGGCCAGGCTATAAATGGATACGTCACCAGGTGTCGTCAGATACTTCTTTTTGAAGAGCAGTCCTGGGACGTCCCAGTGCGGCAAAGCAACGCAGCATCTCGTTCCGCTTTTTTCAGGGAACAAGGGTTACACATGTAACCCGAGATGTTCCCTTTACAAAAAGCTTCACTTTGATGCTGCGCTGCTAAGCGCTACGGGGAACACAATACCCACGCCTCCGCACTTGGGGCTGTCCGGACCCCTACGGTTGTGCAGTGAAATATTGCCCTGTGCCTGAGATAGAAGATCCTTCCCGTTCGGAATCGCCCAAGGCGAGCCGTTGAGGGAAGAGATTAGCTCTGAGAACCAAGCCCTGTTCGGCCAGCGCAGTGCTATCAGTAAGAGGCAAAAACCCTTGCTGGCGAACTCTGGGCAACTACTACCTTAGGGTGGAGTTCTTAACTCCCCCGTTGGTATTTTCTGTCTGGACCGTAAATCTGCTCCCATATACGGGCATCCAGGTATATAAATGACCTGAGTGACAGGAGCTTGCCCTGGGCCCTAAGGAGAACCTAACGTGTCAGAAATACAGCTGACAAGAACGTGGGTCTCCTTGATGATTTATGTAAGAGGCTACCGCTGTATTGTCCACCCGCACCAAGACATGGCAGCCTCAGGAGGAGGTATTTCAGGGCCAGAAATACAGCCATCAACCCGAGACAGTGACTGTGACAACCGAGCTGACGACCCTCCTATCCCCTTAAGCTGGACGACCACTTGAGGCCGCTACCCCGCCCATCAGGGAGGTGTCTGTCGTTAGCAGCCTGCGACAACAAGACGCACCTAGAGTGGGACCCAAGGCAGAAAACCGGGGTCTGAACCACATAGAAAGGGAACGAAGCCTGAGGCGCGTAACCCTATTTAGCCTAGGGGTTTTGGCCCTTGGAAGAAATCCCCTGGCTTTTGGCCACAACAAAAACGGTCTCATGAGCAGAAGGTCCAGAGGGATCACCGTGGACGCGGTCGCCCTGAGACCTGGAAATCGTTGATACTGATAACAGTGCAACCTTGACCTAGCCTGACTTTGCTCAGGGTGATCTGAATGGACTCAATCCTAACGGGAGACAGTTGTGCCCGCATTGTGATTGAACTCCATACGATGCCCCGATAGACAGTGTTCTGAGTGGGAGAGAGGACGCTTTTCTTGGCGTTGAGCCTCAACCCCAGAGAAACAGATGAGCTAAGATGATGTCCCTGTGCTGAACTGCCAGTTCCTGGAACTGCGCTAGGATCAGCCAGTCGTCTACATATTTCAGAATGCAGATGCCCCGGAGTCGCAAGGAGCCAGCGCTACATCATGCATTGTGAATGTGTGGGTAAAAAGGGCTAGGCTGAGTGAAAGAACCTGACCCTGGAAGACTTCGCCCCCGGAAGTGAACCTCAGGAACTTTCCATGTTGTGGCAGAACTTCTAAATGAAGTATAGAAGTGCGTCATAAGATCGATGGTGACCAGCCAAACGAGTTGTAGGGCTTGAGACACGACCGTCTTGACAGGCATCATCTTGGACTTGAACACCCACGGGTAGTTCAAGCTTTAAGAGCTAAGCCAGACGCCACCCCTCACCCTCCATGGGAAACGGGAAGTATTTAGTGTAATAACCTAACTCTCTCTCTGGAAGGGGAACACATACCATGGCCCCTTTAACCAGGAGATTGATTTTTTTGTTTTTACAAAAAAAGAAATCCGGTTTACGGTAGTGAGAACACGCCGTTGAAACACGGAAAAGCGGCGAGTGAATTAAATCCTGACGCCCTTATAAGACCCACAGAAAAGAATATATCTGGCAGAAGTTTCCACGCTGCCAGGATCTCTGAGATGGGTATTATATTTTAACACTTCCTGTTGAGGGGTTGTCGGGTGTTTGGCGTCCTGAATAAAATGCAGGAACAGCGAAAACACCCAATTTTGACGGAAGCCTCTGCAACCGAAACACCAAGAGGTGGTGGGAATGGAGGGGCTTCGAGGGCGTACCGGGAGGGGTGAAGTGAAGCACGCGCCCCGTCCCGAGGGGAGCTACCCCCTAATCTAGGCGCAAGACCGTCAGGGTTTTCTCTTGGGTCTTGCTTCGGGGGCTGGCGAGGGCGGCGAGACTGTCCCCAATCCCTGGGATGAGGAGCACAACTCGCCACGCTTTGCTTTTGAGCCTCCCTTCAGTCAGGACCGAGGCGGGTCTGAGGCTTGCTCGTCCAGGAGGTCAGCCTGGTATGCCTGTAAAACAGCATAGTGTGCAGAGCAGCACCAGCCTGACCTGCTGCTTGATAAGCCCTTCCCACTAAAGTGGAGGTTGTCCTACAAGGCTTTGAGGGGAGAGAGGGCTTCTTAAGTGACGATGCCGAGCCCGGCGAGAGATAGCCCGCAAGCCTCTCTTCGACCGGCGGCATCACTGAATACACCCGTGCCTCAGCACACACGATAGTCCAATATAATGACGTCGAGGGAATGTGAACACGGGAAGAAAATATATATCCCCTAATTTGGAGCATTTGGGGGTCTCTTTTCTGCGTGGCCAGTCCAATCTGGCAACCGCACGAGTAACAACATCGAGCAATTCCTCCGTAGATTTTCTATCGCGGACGGAAAGCTCGGAGGCGGGAAGAGAATCGCGATCCACCTCATGATCCGAAGAAGCGTCGAACGCAGCCGAGATGATGTGAAGGACCAGCTGGGTTTGGGGAGAAAGTGAGAGAAAGGGAACAACCCGTCTCTTGCTCCTCAGCCAAATCCATGCAAGAGCCCCACGAACGATCTTTTTTTTTTTTTTTTCGTGAGTGCTGACTCCCGGAAGCAAGTGAGGCGAGGACGACGCACTCTGCCTGTTAAAGCAAATCACAGTGCTCGCACCCGCCCTGCTGCAACGCGAGAGCAGCGTGCTCTTACCCCCAAACAAACAGCAAAAACTGATATGTGTCGTCTTCAGCTATAGAGCGAGAAGAGGGGAACATGCACCGTTTGCGGCTTTCAGTCATTCTCTCTTTTTTTTTTTTTTTTTTAGAAATATATATATATATATATATATTTTCAAAATAGAAGAGAAAAGAGAACAACGTTCACTGCACACTGCCTAACTGATTCTAACTTCTAACAGAGGAAAGGAAGTTTTGACAGGGTTTGTGAAACACAGAAACAGAATCGCTCTGAAAAAAAGAGTTTCTGACGACACCTGGTGACGTATCCATTTATAGCCTGGCCACAGGTGCATCTAATGATTACATCAGCCGAGGCTATAAATTCCAGTCAATGTTCATTGACGTGTTACACACACTATTTCAGCTCGGTTCACAGCTAGAGTTGTTCCCCCGTAGCGCTTAGCAGCGCAGCATCAAAGTGAAGCTTTTTGTAATGGGAACAGTAGAAATCTACTCTGAAACAAGTGGTAAACTGCAGCTGTTACCTTAAGGTGCCATTTATACCTGATCTAACCTTTAAAATGACTTTTGTTGGCGTAACCTAATGCATTCAGGTTGATTCAGTGATGTTAAATGATATTTTTGACTTTGATAAAACCAGTTAATTTTGATGCTACCAAGTAACGCACCTTAATTTAGTTTTTTTCAGTGTAGTTAAAAATAATCAAGGCATGTTTTTCTCTAAATTATATTTGATCATGTATTTATACATACCAATATAACATTACATAGTAATATACAGAAATATTTACCTATGGTATATTTTAAACAAACATTTTAAGGCATGTAAAAGGCTACACTGGCACTTCCGTAAATGTTTTGCATCGTGACACAAAACAAATCCTTGAATCAATGTTTTGAACCAATTCATTGAAATTGAAAGTTTGAAAGAAGTGATCTGTGGAAATGAATCAAGCTCTTTGGGCATTTTTTCGACTGAGGTTTACATTAGAGGCAATAGTATATCCGTCTTAACATTTTCATTCTTGCGAGTTGTGACACATGGAGTCTGGCCAAATAAGAAGTGCATTAAAATCAGTGCAATATTCACAATGTTGCTTAATAAAATATTGACCAAAAATATCCTTGAAAATCGTAAATATTCTTTATTTCAACCAGCCTAGGGCCAGTTGTCACATATCTACTACAGAAATGGTTGTATTAGTACACCATCAAAAAGTACACTAAGAGGAAATGTAGGACCATAATTTATAGTGGCAGATGGAGTCGGGACATGGCCGATTTTCTTGGGTTATTTGTCCCCTCACTCAAAATGTCAGCTGTAGACTGTAGATTACTGGGGCTGCAACTCTGGGATGTGGAGATGTTGAGAGAATGATGAAAAGGAGTAAGAGACAAGTGCAGTGTAAACAAACACTTCTGGTTCATAGTCTGCTCAATGTACACTGATATACCACTGCTGGAAGCTTTTTTATGAATGTAAGACAGATTTTACAAATGTTTCTCTTTTAAAGCTAGTAATGGAAATGTCTTGCTTCCCAGCAAGCAGTACCTGCCCTTGTCATGAATAATTTGGAGAATGTTACCTGAACTATGATTATGAAGGCATCTGGAGTTAAATATCTTATAAGTGTTTTTACAGAAGCAAGGTGTACGTCTCAATTTAAACAGTGATTCTGTGTAGATATAATTATGTTGTTTGCCCACCATAATTACACCAAACTAGACATAATCTTATACACATTTTGATGATCTTTGAAATTTATTGGTGATATTCATCTTTTGTTGGCACACACACACACACACACACACACACACACACACACACACACATAGATAGACAGACAGACAGACAGACAGACAGACAGACAGACAGACAGACAGATAGATAGCCAGCCAGCCAGCCAGCCAGCCTATGGGCATGAAGTCTGATCCAAATTGGAGTATATTTTGTCCAAAATACACACATTAACACAGGAAATGTCTGTCTGACCAACACACTCTCACAGCAAAATCATAAGGATTCATACAACATTTCTAAATTTGGCTAATTTGTGTGATATCATACGACTGCACTATGAATTTTTTGCTGGACATGGTTTCCATCTAATACGCAACAATTACTTGCTTCTGTCACATACAACTGCTTCCTATCATGTTTACACACAACTACTGATCAGTTAGATTTAGATAAGGGGTTTAGGTTGAGGCATAATATTTATAAGAATGTACTTGACACCTCATGCATGGAACTCATGCTTACACAGTACACATTCAGATATTTGCACATGATGAAATCGTACAAATTCATACGAACTAAAACTTACCACAAAAATTATATGAAGTAAAATATGTACTAGTTGTTCTAGTTGAAATGTAAAGCAACCAATCACAGTACACTTTTAATTTACATGCTGTTTAGGGGTGGGTTTTACTGAAATACGACCCCAATCCTGAAAAAGTTGGGACAGTGTGAAAAATGTGATTTATAAATTATATTCACCCTTTGCTACATTGTAAGCACAACAACTACACAATATATGATGTTTTACCTTGTGAATTATTATTATTATTATTATTTATTATTATTTTTCAAATTAACAGTAATTTACATTTACATTTACACATTTGGCAGACACTTTTATCCAAAGCGACTTACAGAGCACTTATTACAGGGACAATCCCCCCGGAGCAACCTGGAGTTAAGTGTCTTGCTCAAGGACACAATGGTGGTGACTGTGGGGATCGAACTAGCGACCTTCTGATTACCAGATTACCAGTTATGTGACAAGGTGAAATAACAAGGCGATGTGAAACAGGAGATGTTAAACAGGTGAGGTAATTGTGTCATAGTACTGTATACTGAATAAGGAGCCTCCAAAAACAGCCTAGTCCTTCAAGAGCGAGGATCGTTCAAGACTTGTCAATTTGCCAACAGATACTTCAGCAAATAATCCAGCACTTTGAGAACAATGTTCCCCAAAGAATAATTGTAAGAATTTTTGGCATTTCAAACTCTAAAGTGCACAATAGTTAAATGAGTCAAGGAGTCTGGTCAAATCTCGTTGTGTAAAGGGCATGACGAAAAACACTTCTGAATGTGCATGATCTCTGATCCCTCAGACGTCAGTCTTAAAAAACATCATTCATCTGTAATGGATATCATGAACATGGGATTGGGATAACTTTAGTAAACCTTTGTTAGTCAACACCACTTTTAGTTAAGACTTTACTATTGTAGTGAATCAGCTCTATGAAATATTAATAATCAATCATAACTTGTTATAATCGTGTCCCACCTCTCATTGGCTCGACCAATAAGAAGGGTGGAAGTTCCAAGCAGGAATTTGGTTAATTGCTCTTTGTTCTAAGGGTGCTCATTGCATGTGCACCCTGGAGGGGTGGTAGCCGATGAAGAAACTAGGAGATATTCTTGTAATACTAATATGTTGTTGTTATCGACATATCATGTACACAGTCATTTCGATCTTCAAAATACCAAGTTATAGAGACCAAATATGCCACACATATGATTTCGGTTAACCATAGTATGCAAAGTCTGAAACATTAACCCATTAGAGTTTGCAAGAAAACATAGACCAAACAACATAAAGGAAAATCATGAGATGGAACATTAGATACATGTCAATACATTTATCACATGGATATATATATAGAATATATGGGATTAAAAGGGTTCATTTCTCCTTCTCAGTAAGAATTAAGTGAGAGTCAGCACTCTCTGAACATTCCTTTGGAGGTCGTAAAAGTCTCCTTATCAGCCCTGTAACCTGAGACTTGGTTCTGCCAGGGTGTTCGTTTCATTTGGGATGTTAGTTTCGGAGGAGTTTCATAGACCTTTGTATATAATGAATAATTAGTGTGTGTCTGGTTGGTCCAGACCCTACACTATGTAAAGGAGAATCCATACATCAACACTGTTCAGAAGCGCTGCCGACTTCTCTGGGATCGGTCTCATCTTAGATGGATAGTAGAACATTGGAACTGTGTTGAAGAGTCCACATTTCAAAAAGTTTTTGAAAAACTGAGCTGTTTTGTTATCCGGGCCAAAGAGGAAAAGGACCATCCAAGCTGTTATTAGTGTCAGGTCCAAAAGCCACTGTCTGTTGGTGCAAGGGGTGTGTCAGTGTAAGCACAGATTGCAGGTGCTAGACTGGCCTGCCTGCAGTCCTGACCATCTCCAATTGAGAATGTGTGGTGCATTATGAAGCACACCATCCGGCAACGAAGACCTCATACAATTGTGCAGCTAAAGACTTGCATAATGGATGAATGGGGGGAAAATCCACTTTCTAAACTTTACAAACTTGTGTCTTCAGTGCTCAAATGCTTAATAAGTGTTATTAACATAAATAGTTCACAGTTGTAAACACTCGACTGTCCCAACATTTTTGGAGCGTGTTGCAATTGTCTGATTTGAAATGACTATACATTTTCAAAAATCAATGAAATTCACAAGGTAAAACATCATATTATGTGAAGTTGTTGTGCTTTCAATATAGCAAAGGATGAACATAATTTAAAAATAACACATTTTTGGTTTTATTAGCATTTTTCTGACTTTTCACAACTTTTTCGGAATTCGGGATGTAGTTGATAGTACAATAACAGCCTGCCACTGAAATAATAATAAATTCTATATACATGTAAACTATAATTTCTGAGAAATAATATGTAAAGACTGGTTCACAGACTTAAAGGAATATTACAGGTTTATTACAAGTTCAGTTTAATCGACAGGATTTGAGGCACAATGTTGTTCACAACAAAAATACATTTTGACTTGTCCTTACTTTTCTTAAAAATAAAGAAGCAAAAATCTCGGTTACATTGAGGCTTTTATAATAGAAGTGAAATTGAAACAGTTAAATACTCACCGTTTTAAAACTATAACCACAAGACATAAACAACATGCATCTTAACATAATTTTAGTGTTATAAAATAAATTACTAATCTTTTCTGTGTTAAGTTAGATCAGAAATTATTTAGCAGAGATGGGCCACTTCTATTAAAATGAATGGGAGAAATTGGAACGCCCAATGGCAGCCAACAGTCAACGGATATAGAAAGGAAGTCCCACCTTACAGGTAAAAGAGCCAATCACCTTTTAGATACAGACATCACCTGTATGTACTCAACTCACAATGCGCTTTCGTTTTACAAGCCGAAACAATTTTGTTTTTAGTGCAATCTGAGGTAAAGAAGCATCATTTTATGCCACACACACACTTTGGCAAATCCATTGATTACTTCTTCCTTAAAAGCATAATTTTATCAACACTGTTCCTTGTAATCATGACTTTGTTGGTTGATGCACACCAACTCCAGGATGTTTATGTAAAGTCCACCAATCAGATTAGACCTTGTCAGACAGGGAAAGTGCTTGCCATTTTTGTATGCAATATGCATCATCTGTTCAGTACCGTGTGATGATGAAAGTAGGACATATAGGAAATTGCAAGAGTTGTGTTAACCCTTAAGACCACAGGCTTACTGTTGCGTTTCAAAATGTATCAGACCACAATTCATAACACAGTGCAAGTTTGCATTGCATTCTCAATTGTGCCGCAAGCCACAAGGAGTGCAATGGCTTACATTGGTTTGAACTGTCCATTTCTTTGGTAAGGTATCTCTTTCAAGCCAACTACTATTATGGCAGAGCAACAGTTTGTAGAGAATATTGTGAGCTAAAGTCAATATATTTATTGCAACTTACCTGAATAATAACATCCAGTTTAATGGCACAGGCTTTTGATGGTAACTCTATCGCCCTCTTGAGTACTAAGGTTTGTTACGCCACAGTAAAACAAGAACATACGCTAAGCATGTTCAAGCGGACAGCACGTTGGCAATACATTGGCCAAGCACTCAAATTTGCATGCATGCACTTGCATATAGTATGATTCCAGCCTTATACTGTCAACAAACTTGGAACACAATAATACGAACTAGTACTTCAATAGAGAGAAAAAAATCCAGCTCTCATTTGATGAAAGACTTGATTTGTAGAAGAAAAGCAGGACTTGTAGTGAACCCGAACAAACCATTTTCTTCCTAATGATTTACCTCAGAGCACCAGAGCTTTTTGCTTTCCATTTGTCAGAGAACATACAATAGTCCCACTTCTAATTTAGCATTGAAGGTTATCCTAAAATAAGGGCAAATTGCAGAAGTTCAGCAATTCAACTGAGTGCATTGTCTAGCGCCCAAAAGCAATGAAAGAAAGTGGGAGCCAGGAGCAATGGAATCCAATGAGTGGTCTGTCGCTCTGAGTGCAGTGACCATATAGCTTCAGTACAGAACATGCCTGGAGTGCGGTATTGTCGATATTGTCCTGGGCGGGTAACAGATAAGTGTCCACTGCAACTAACCAGGATGGTCATCGGCAGCTGTGTCCTCGGGTGGTTGCCATTTTTTCAGGCAGGTGTGAGTAATGCACCACAATTGTTCTCATTGCAGTAGATTACTTACTTATTGATTGAGGCCCAACATTGCACAGATGGAGACCTTTAGAAGGTGACAATCACTTTAACAACTCTGGAACCTAATACTCCTTAATATGGGTCCAGGTGGGTGTTAAATGATGTCCCATCTCTAATTCACCCAAATTCACCGCTACTCGGTCCTGCAGCGATTAAATAGTTGTCTACGGGTCAGAGATTAACAGCCGCAATTACACCCAACCACACGTTGCCTGGCTTTGGATGTGTAACAAATAACACAAAGGGTTTTAAGTACACTTTCCAATTTTCTGCATTATTGACAGTTTAAAGGAGCAATACATCCCCTTCTGATCAGGTAGAGGCAGTTGATGAAGAGACGAGTCTCCTCTACTCCTGCTCATCACTGTCACTTAGGGAGCTTTGAAAAACAAGGCTTCTCCCAACATGCAGGGGAAAGTCACAGGATACAAAGTCTAGATGGCATACAACTGCACAAATCATGGGCAACAATGTTTACTCAGTTCTCTGTCTTCCATTGCAGAGAGGTGGTGTAATGCATAAAAAGCTCTGATTTGCATATCGCATTGATCCAGTGCTGTGAGCGAGCTTTATGGGGGCCGATAAATGGCAGATGTTTCTTAAATCCTCTAACAAGAATTGGCCCAGCTCTTTCCAAGCTCGCTAACAAGTTACCTTGGGCCAGCTAACTCAACAAGGTGTTAAATCTCAAAATGGCTCTGCCCAAAGGAACGTCCACATGGCATTTACTTGACAGCTATTTTGTTTGAGGAATTTAACTCATTATATTGTTTTGCTGTGAGCTCGTGATCAGTGGGGAAGCTTTCAGTTTACTTTCAATTGATGTGTATGTCTGCCAAGATCTGTGAGGATTTTGTATCTTTCTCTGCAAATGCATGCATGCACTTGCACTTTCAGTCTTTTCAGGCCAACCAAGAATTCCTCATTGTTTTTTATCCAAGCGATATGAAAAATTGTAAACAAGTTTTTACATGGCTAACTGTTGTTTAAAATCAGCTTGAAGCAGTGTTAGCAACCCATTTTACTTCCATAATGTGACATATTCCCAAGTGAAACTGGATATTTAAAGGTGCACTCAGTTATTTTTTTATGCATGTCATCTTGGACTTGTACTGACAACTAGTGGTGTCAATGCAGCATTCAAACACAATAGTCTTCACTTACCGATGTCATTGTAGACATTCACTATTCACAGTCAGCCGTGATTAATTTAATCTATGGGTGAAAGCGTCCAATTACCAACCTAGTATGGAATTTACTATATCTACATTTTTGCAAACTGAGTTTTTTGTGCCTCTTTCTACGTTTTGCTGCAGTTTCCTGGTGAAATGAACACTTGAGTGGATACAACAACTGAGCATTTTATTCACTTTCACACAAATCACGGATACTATGTTTGTTTATCACTTTTATAAACACTTATTTTTAGCTCTATTACTCACATGTGCTTTGTTACGATATCGAAACACATCATTTAAAAAAATATACATTTTAACACTTATTACAGACCAGCCTACATTTATACACTTATTCCAACATGATTAGCTTCTGCTCTAGCTCACCTGATAGAGAGTTGTACTTTGAACTCAGAGACCAAGCTTCAAGCCCAGCCAAGGACTCAAGGAGTGAAAGTGCAGCAAAAGTGCTATAGAAGCAACACGAAATGATGTGGATGCTTCAGTAAATCTGCTTTTCATGTTGAATCTGCTTTAGAAACACTATCAGTTAGGTTTAGGTGTTGTTTAGGGCCGTGGCTCTCAACCTTTTATTGATGAACACCACCCTACTTCATTCCCTTACCCCTATTTCTGCCTAAAGTACAGTTAGTGTTACTATAGTATTAATTCAGGGGTGGCGATATAGAATTCTGTGCCAAAATCAAATGGTTTCCACTTCTCGCAGCTTGCTTCTCACTGATTCTCGCAAAGCTGCGAGTTTAAGAGCTTGAGATTTAAGAGCTTTGCTCTTGCGCTGCTCTGTCCATTGAGCTGTATCCATCTACAGAGCCATGCATTAACTTTTAGACGATAGATTTGATTATTATTACTGATAAACGCCCTCCATTTGTAACGCCCCGCCCCTACTAATTTACTCTCAGCGCCCTTGTTACAGATGTTTATTTTGTTCACCTCTCATTTATCTTTTAGTACACTGTTGGTTAGGTATAGGTTAAAGTTTAAAGTTAGGCAAGTAGGTTTTTATTAAAACATCGATCTAAGGGGGCCTGGGTAGCTCAGTGGTAAAGTTGCTGGTTATCACCCCTGGCTGAGTGACTCCAGCCAGGTCTCCTAACCAACTAAATTGGCTCAGTTGCTAGGGAGGGTAGAGTCACATGGGGTAACCTCCTCGCAGTCACTATAATGTGGTTCAATCTTGATGGGGCACGTGGTGAATTGAGCGTGGATACCGTGGTGGGTGGCTTGAAGCCTCCACATGCGCTGTCTCCATGGCGACGCACTCAACAAGCCACGTGATAAGATGTTTGGGTTGATGGTCTTAGACGCGGAGGCAGCTGTGATTCGTCCTCTGCCACCCGGATTGAGGTGAATTACTACGCGTCCTCAAGGACTTAAAAGCACATTGGGAATTGGGCATTCAAAATTGGGAGGACAAGGTAAAAAAAAAGAAAATATCGATCTAATATTTACCTTAAATATATAATCTAATTACAACATCCTGTTACTCACTTTTGATGCCCCCCTCCTGAACATTCACTGCGAAACTTGTGTGATGTGTGTGTGTGTGATGAAGCTTGCAATTTTGGTTTGAAAACATGTTGCTATTGTCACATAAATTTCATGAGATCAGGCTGCCAATAACAGGGTGGTTACTGAGATTAAGGTAGTAGTATTTGACTGGTCATGTGATCCTAACATGGCAGCCCCATGAGGGGACCCTCTCAAGTGGCCTCTATAGGGCCCAATAATTTTTCATAATGCAGAAAAAGTTGACCAAATCATGCAGTTCATTCATAAAAATGCAATTAAGCGTAAACCATGGAATTTCTCGGTGACAAATTTGTGATGATATGAATGACAATGATGCAGTTTTTTAAGCATATGAGTGGCTTTGAACGATCCACACACACTGCTTTAGAAATTATACTTGGCATGCATTTTCATTTGATAGGAGGAGCTTATTAAAAACTACAGTCAAATTCACACAGGAACTCAAAGGTTTTCACTCAGTGATCCACCTATGTGCAGACTGGCCATCGAGTAAACCAGGAGCTTCCTGGTTGGCTGCTGGGCAATGTGGGCCAGCCTGCTGCTACCCAAGTAAAAAGAAGTAATGATGGTTATGATGTTACTTTTTCATCTCCTTTCCTTCGGCCCAGGTGAATGGCCCATGTGGCCCACTTCAGGGGAGGGGGTTGGTCCACTTTATTGCGTTACTTAAAACATGCCCTCTTCCATATCTAACCCCTAATTCATACAGACAGGGATATTGATCTATTCTGTCTTAGATACTGCTATAGATACCTTCAAACAGCACTGTGGGGATAATTTATAAAATAATTTTTAGTGGATACAAACGCACTTGTTGGCTTTTCTTTCATAGGAACAATTTACAAGTCTCATTTCAAGCATTTAAGTCTTTTGATTATTTAATATCTTTCGGTCATTAGAAACATTCATTCAGTCAGGTGTGTCCAAACTTATGGGTGGAACTGTGCAAGTGATGAAATGATTTTAGGAATTTAATGTTTGTTTAACACCCATTAATTCAGGACAAAATCCTATAATAAATAAATTGACCCTTTTACAAACACTAGCAGCCAATAGATTATTTTTACACAAAAAATTTAAATTGAGCTGGAAAATGAAACCAATGTGCCAGTTTGTTATGGTGTGGTGTGTTGTAGGCCAGGTGTGGTGGGCCACTCTGGGCTAGAAAGTCCAGGGCCACATTTTAGTCCCAGTCCACCCCTTGTATACCAAAATAAAAGCTTGATTCCACTGGGTGCATGACATTAAAGACATTAGGGAAAAACACTAATACAAAAAAATATATTCAATGTAGTAATTATAATAATTTAACATAACATTGTATATGATTATTAATAATAATTATAATAATGCTTCATTATTATTACTGCATTTAGAAAAAAAAAAAGATTATGCTCACTATTGAACTTTAGAATAAGGCCATGAATGTGTATTAATAAAGATACTGATTTTGTTTTACATTTTTTTTTTACTTTTAATGGATGAATTGTGAAATGTATTCTCTTCACTTATGTAATTATCTCAGAGAACTCAATAGTATGGGATAACATGAGTTAGTTATAGATTAGTTTCCCTTGGCATAAGCCCTGTCCCACGTCAGGATTCTCGCTCGAACCATCAGAACCGGCCAGAAAGTGATGACGTCAGGGTAGAGGAGCTTACCCCCCACAACAGGATGGGATCTAAACTGGTGATGTTGGATGAAAGCAAGGCCTGTGGCATACAAGCAATTAGTTAGCTGTGGGACCTTATAAGGCATAGGCTAGATAATGATTGGATGAGATGCTGGAATTGAATGAATGAATGAATGAATGAATGAATGAATGAATGAATGAATGAATGACGTAATACTACTACAAGTCCTCTGCGAGAATTATCGCTTAGGCTTACATTTTCTCGGATAAGTGAGTGGATATTGTTGCATGTCCATAAATACACAATGTATTGTCTGTACAGTTTAGTTGAACACTGTCTGATTCAAACCCACATGGCTTATAATGGTACTCACTTCCTTTTTTTGTCATACATAGTCTTGCTCTTAATAACTAATAAATGCTGTCTTCTGAAAGAACTCAAAAACATTCGCAATGGGATAGGCAGTCTTTTAACAGACTTTAAAAAGACAGGCTCTAGCCTACACTTTGGCTTCCATCTCACTTAGTGTGATTTTGACAATAAACTCTGGTATTGTGAACAAATGAGAACGCTCGGTTGGTAAGTAGCTGTGTGAGAAGGCTGATGGTTGCTCATAATATGCTTTTTTCTGTCTCTCTCCTTTGCTTATTTTTTTTGTGGAAAATAAAAAGACAACGGTGAATACTTGAGGGAATGAAGAGAAAGTGGATCACAGATCAAAGAGCTCTCGCTGTCTCTTACGCATGCAGCACGTTGGCGAGAAAGTGCAACTGTGTTTTTACTTGACTGTGACAGCATTTTATAGTCACCATTTACTGTGTGTTAGAGGTGACCATCACATGGTAGTCAAAAGTACAGACATAATGGCAGAGTTTTATTTTTGGTTTATTTCTGATTGACGTATTTCTACATTCCACCTGCATTTTCACCCATACTTTGAGACAAAGCCATGTTTATCGCATTGCTATTACATGACCATTTAAACCAAGAGAGACATTTTGTCAAAGAGACAAAGAGGATAGAATTTCCATAACAAGGCTATCATCACTTCACAAAAGAATTGGTACAAAGATGCAGTTTGGGGCCTCACTCGCTATAAAAGACATATTTGAATGCTTTAAATCCCAGTGCAGGCAATCTCACAGCATGTTTACATATCATATGAATTGTTAAAATATTTCTGAGGTGTTCATTAAAGACATCTTTAATGAGATCCAAACACAAACACTCATGCAGGAACCACAATACTGCTCAACAAAGCCGTCTTGAACCAGAGTTTGCGTGGTCTGTTTAGATGGAGTCAGCAAACTAAATAGCAATTATGTTACGGATCTTGTGCCTTCATTTTCAATTTCATAGTTAAATGTTATAGTTTATTAATACTTAAAGAGATTGTTCACCCAAAAATTTTACATTTGTCTAACCCTCATGTCATTCTAAACCTGTATGCTTGCTTTCTTATGTGGAACACACAAGGATATGTTTGGCATAATTATTACATGTATCACGGAAGTTCAGAGGTGAAATATCCCCTGTGTGGTGCTAAAAGTGAGTTAAATGTTCCCCAAACAGGTGAGGTTTTTAAAGTTAATGCTCTATTGAGTTTTAAATCAACAAAACCAACCTCCCTACCCAAACGGCTTCAGGCATTTCAGCATTTAATGCTCATTCGTGAGATGTGCTATCATAGAGACTGAGTCTAACTCCATCCCGAGAAAAGAGACACTCTGAATCGGGGAAAGCTTGCTCTTTGCCCAGTTGACCTGAAGCCCCAACCGGCTGAGGTGCCTGAGCACCAGGTCCCTGTGCTCACACAACAAGTCTCGAGAGTGAGCTAAAATCAGCCAGTCATCGAGATAATTGAGGACGCGAATGCCCACTTCCCTTAGCGGGGCAAGGGACTTTCGTAAAGACACGAGGCGACAGGGACAGACCAAAGGGGAACTCGAAGGCGAACAGCACAAAGGGTCTGTGCCGTGATAAAACCGAGACGTGGAAGTACACATCCTTCAGGTCTACCGCCGTGAACCAATCTTGATGCTGGACACACGACAGAATGAACTTCTGCGTCAGCATCTTGAATGGAAGTCTGTGGAAGGCCCTGTTCAGCATTCGCAGGTCCAAGTTTGGCCTCAACCCACGCCTTCATCGTGCCAAATGAAGTAGGGGTTGTAGAACATAGCCGAGCCGGATCGTCCTGGCCAGCCAGCACAATGGATTGGAGAGTGCTAGCTACGCCTCCAAACTCGGAGCGAGGGGCACGAAGGGGACAATCGAGTCTGATGTACCTGTGGGTGGGGCTTCGTGGCGGGGCAGAGCAGGAGCTGCCATGTCAAGGAGTGTGTCCCCTCAGGCGTGCAGCGAAATCAAATTAAAAGTAAACAAAAGATTCTCCTCCCGGCCCTCCACCGAGGAAGGGAGTGGTCTTCCACCACCTCCAAGCTTACAGCGGGTCTCCTCGTCCCTGTGTCGCCCATCTTCGAAGCCTTCCAATGGTTCTTGCTGCTGGATCGTGGGACAGGGGGTGCCAGCTTCCTGCGGGGGGGCTCTATGCCAGGGCCAGTCTGTCGACCTGGGCTGCAGCGGGGCTGGTGTAATCAATGCAGGGGGATGCCCTTGGTGACGAGCAGATGGGGTGCGGGACCTTGAGCCACGACGGGGCAGGATGTGTTGGAAAGCCTCAATCTGCTTTGACAGCCAGGAACTGCTGGGCAAAGTCCTCGATGGTGTCACCAAACAGGCTAGCTTGGGAGATGGGGGCATCAAGGAAACATATCTTGTCGGCATCCTTCATCTCGACCAAGTTATGCCACAGGTGGCGCTGCTGGACCACCAAGGTGGACATTGTCTGCCAGAGAGCCCGCGCTGTGAACTTCGTTGCCTGGAGGGCGAGATCATTCGCCGAGCGCAGCTCCTGCATCACTCCCGGGTTGGGACTACCCTCGTACAGTTCTTTCAGTGCCTTGGCCTTGTGTACTTGCAAGAGGGCCATGGCATGCAGGGCAGAGGTGGCTTGTCCAGTGGCACAGTAAGCCTTGGGCCTTCTCTTTATGAAGAATATATACTCTATTAGAAGGCCGATTTTTTTGCATTTTTTAACATAATCGGCATCGGCCAATATCCAAGTATATCAAGCCGATTATTAGGCAGGCGCATCTGTGGGCAGCCTAGTGTTGTTGTGGAACACGTGTTTGACGCACGCTGCCCCTAGAGTCATTTTCCAGCAGAGTGAGCAGACCTCATCCAGTGCTAAATTCCTTGGAGAAAACGGTAAGGATTAAATTTGTGTAACTTCTTTATATTTAATTAAAAACTTTTGATATGTTACTGCCAACTTCGAGAAAAATGCGACATGACGTTCGGATACTTTGGATATTGATAGCGTAGTTGAAGTTGCATTATCACAGCAGAAGGGTTGCTATCATGTCACAATAAGTAAGCAAGAATTTTGCAATTACAGACAGTGAATCTGAGACTTTTATTTGTTCTGTTTGTGTGTCTTATATTTGAGAGGGTTGTCACTCAATGCAGATAAATAAGTAATAAAAAAGATACCAACGTGCTATAGGCTATTGAAGGACTGGCTTTGGTAAGCTCGGACGTTATTGGTTCTGCTGTCGGTACTGGAGAAATTAAGAAAATACATTCTTTATTGCTATAAAGAGAAAGTTATTTTATCTCGCCAGCCATTTCTATGTATAATAATTCTATGAAACCATTCGTCTGTGATGCAATTTAGCTATTCGCAGTGAGAGAGAGAGAGAGAGAGAGAGAGAGAGAGAGAGAGAGAGAGAGAGAGAGAGAGAGAGAGAGAGAGATCTCGCGCACAGCGAGCACAACATATTTATTAGCCCTCCATAATAAGTGACAGAACTAAACATTCAAACATAGCCTGGTTTAGATCTGTGATTATTAGTCTGATTTTATTTTAGATTTCGCCTTCCAAAGATTATAAAAATAATATTTATACATAAGCCGCAATCTGTCTAGCATAACTTCCTTCCCTTCACAGCGGTGCACTGACATTTCTCCCTAAAACTCAAACTTAACATCAGAATCAGCACGATCGGTGATTGTTGTCAAATGCAGTCTAGCTACTGTTGCTAAATTGCGGGACGCGTTTAATAATAAAAAGAGCGCAAGAGACCGTTCCCAATGCGGCGCGCGGTCCGATACAGACCACAACGAGACAAGCAAAGTATAGACTACTTTGGGTTTCATGTGCGCGTCTAAACGATCAACTATACACAAAATATGTCAAAACGACCGGCTTGGAGATTCATTAAACACAGATTATGTCTTAAATGGATGTAGTTATGGAAATAGTTGGGAGAAAATATGCTGCATCAGCAGCCTATTAGACTCGGTCTTAAAGGGGAAGCATCCTAATAAACGTGACGATTGAGCCATTACTGCGAATCAAACAACAAAAGGCAAAGAGAAAATCACTTACAGCTCTTGAATGAATAACTTCTGCATTAATAAGAATTAATCTATGATAAACTATGCAGTGTTATTTTACAATTGATTACTTCATTAGATTTCTTTTTAGACCACACCTGAACAGTAATGTTAGTAGACCTTCCTGAAATTAAATCACTGTGCCTATATAACGTTTATCTTTGTGTAATATATATATATATATATATATATATATATATATATATATATAACAAAAAGAACCGTTAAGAATACCGTTAAAGTACCGTTAAAGTACGATAAGCAGTATCGGTAAGATAGTAATACCATTAAAACCTTAATGATACCCATCCCTAGTTATGCCTATGCTTCTCTTGGATGCTCTGAATATTGGATTACGTGTCTGGATTGCCCCTTAATTAAAGCTGCATTTGGATCTCAACCTTCGTGTCTTGGAGCAGTTCGTAACACCTGCTTTGTTTATTTAATATATTTGTTATACATTATTTATACAATATGTTTTTACATTATACATTTTTAATTTAAGTGTACAAGTGCAGATTGGTCAAGTGTTCAATAAATGTATTTGTTCAGAAATTTTGTCTATCTTAATTAATTATTTGTGTTACATTTTATCTTTCAAATAAAAGGTTCAAATAAGAGGTTAAAAACAAGCACATATCGGCCAAATATCGGCCAAAATAAATCGGCAGCAGTAATCGGCCGACCTGGATTTCAAAAGATCGGCATCGGCATCGGCCTGAAAAAAACAATATCGGTCGACCTCTATACTCTATTAGGATGTTGAAGTGCCCATGGGCATTCTCTGCACTCAATCCATGCACGAGGGGGAGAAACTGCTGTATTGCGCCATAAATCCAAGAGCATGCAGAGGTGAATGGACCGGCAGTGGAATTCAGCTCTTTGAGAATCAACTGTTCAGCTCCGAAGAAATAATCTGAATGAGTGGTTGCGAGCCAGCTCCTTTTATACCCGGATATCTGGGGGAGTGGCATGAAAATTCCACTCACCAATTCCTATTGGTCTTTTCTCAAAGATCAGAGCTGTTTGGGGCTCCCAAGAGCAACACCTAGTGTCACTACATCGACACAACATCTAGTGCGGGACCGATAGGGAACATTTATCTACCTTTTTTAAAATCCTTTAAAAGCTAAAAGATCCATGAAGCCATGGTATCAGTGTTTCAACACCTACACATTGCTTTAGATCACTTTTATCACTGTGCATTTAAATAAATATGCAGATTGGCTTTTAAGAGTGTCTGCACTCTACCATAATAAATTTGAATTCAGTTTTATAGTTTGTTTGTGGACAGAGCCCCTGAGTCAAACACTGCTATAGAGAAGCTTTTGCGCTTGTAACCCAGCAAACTTAGCATTAAATGTGCCCCAAAATATCAGCCAGCTAAATGTTTTTGCCCTGTGTGTCAGTGCTGAATGTACTTGCCACTTTCCACTTCACATCTTTCATTTATTTCCAATATGCCTTTATGATTTCCTGCAGAAAATTGAAGATTTCCTGGCTTATAAAAAAACGGTGGCCTGGCCAGTGCAGATTAGTTTTTTGCAAATAGCAGCTTTTGGAAATAAGCATGAGGTGGATAGGTGGGTTGCTCAGAATGCCACACAGCACTTCGCAGAAGATTGAATAAATGAGTCATTTCTTTTAGGTCCAAATGGCCCAAATGGATCAGTGTAACCACCTCTTCCAGAAATCATTCTGGCCTTGTTTGCCCCACAGAGGTAATGGCTTAGTTACAGAGACAGTTGTTGGGTGCTTTAATGGTGTTATGTGCTCTCCTTAGACATTAACTTGCCACAACAGATTTGTTGTACTTGTAAGAGCCACACATTTCGGCTTTTGTTTTAGTGTGTCTAAAAAAACACTATTCAGGGATCCTTCCATAGTGGGACTTTTGTGGAGATTATTTGACTATTGCCTTTAGCATCTGTGTTTGTGACTTGATTAGGGATGCCTAATACCTAGAAATATTAATGTTGGCTTTTCTAGTATTGATTTGAAGCAGATTTTTATTGGTTATTGACTGTTATATTAAGATTAGTACCATCTGGTCTCGATCAATGAAACCTTGAATAATCTGATTGAACAGAACAGCTCTGTTGTTTCAAAACAGTCAACTGCCTTGCTGTCTACTTCCTACATAGGTAGTTGCCTTATAAGGCTGCATTGTGACTCACTGGAACTGGAAGTGACTGATTTGGAACGCTCTGCATAGGTAACTACTCTGTGCATCATAAAAATTGCACTCCTCATATGAACCAAATGAGAGATTGTGTAAGGTACATGCAATGCTGCCTTCTAATTTAGTCAAAACAAGGTGGCTAAGAAGGTAGCATAATTATTTATAGTTATTTACCTTTTGGAAGAGCCTTAACGTCAGGATTGGACCTAATATTCCTTAAAATGCTCGCAAGGTATTGGAACTGAGCCACTGATTTCCTATTTAAATAACATCTTATTTTGTTTGATTTGACAGTTATTGGTCAAAACAGACATGTGGAATACAGATCATTTCAGGATGTATTTGATCTTACAGAATTGTAGTAGTGTGTGAACGAGAGTGAATGTCAATTATGATGTGATTTCTGACACGATATCTGATGTGGATGTCTAAATGCCACTTGGTATTGACTGAGAGGCTGTTCTTCAGACAAAGGCTTTCATGTAATGGAACTGTAATCCAACCTATCTGGTGGATTTAGCTCAAATTACATGGATGTAATCATGTAGACAAACACTTTGAGACACACTAGCGACTGAGGCTAGAGGTCATGTCTTTTATAGACTCCTTGCTAGTGTGTCCAGCTCCCATGCTGGGGAGCACCGGTTCAAATCCCACTTGTGGCGTGATGAGTAGGACCGGCAACAATCGCGAATTTCATTTAAGTACGAATTGTAAAACAAACCTGTGGTTAGCTGACCAACAGTCCTCCAAACGTTAGCTGTTACCTTTAAATTATCTTATTAAGCTAAATGAAATGTCATGCTGTGCTGGTGGTAGTTAAAAAAATCACAATGACAAAAAACCGAGGGCTTCACTTTTATTCATGATTCAGTCAACAGAGCTGACTGTACTCAGGAGATTATTTCCAACTCAATGTTTGCAGCAAACATTTTATTACAGGTATGTTTTTAACTCTTTATAGTAATAGTATAGCTACAGTAAGATCTGTATTTATGATGGCTTTGTATTGTACTTTTGCTTAATCAATGATTATAACTAGCTGTTTTACTAGCAATAGTGTACCCAAACCTAGCTAGCTTTGAACCTAAAGGCAAATTTTATTTTATGTTATCATTTAGCAATATTTAGAGGAGCTAGCTAGCACTAGCTGTCTAATCTGTCAAATCTAACACAACAGTTTGCCGGCTTTCTGTCACCACTTACTGTGCATGCGCTGCAATGTTTGTAAGCAGTGGGTTTGGTCTATTAGTTGCCCTTACGAAAATGGAGAGTTCATGCAAATGTGCCGCAAATTCGCCACTGATAATTTTCACATGCAAACGAGCTTTGCTGCAAACTTGCATCAAATTGCAAATTGCAAATTTGAACTTCTGGCAAACATTTGCACCGAATAAAAAGCTAATTTGCATATGAAAATAAGGATTGGCATATTTGCGACACGTTTGTGGCTAGTTTGGACTTTTTTTTTTGCAAGGTTGGCTTCCAGTATCACAATTAAGTGATTATAATTGTCGTTGTTGCCATGTGGCAATTTATTATGATTTTTTTTTCTTTCGCTAATCAAAATGTTTCAAACTAAACATGTTAATCATTTTATAGATTTTGATTTAACTTTTCAACTGGTTAGTCTTTTGTAATATCCCTTGAACACAAATGTCAGGTCCTTAATGACATGATCATTCATGGAAGTGACATTATATTTGGTGGAAAAATAACAACACAAACATGACCATTTATTAGCGATGGATTTTATGCATTCTGTGATGTTTTGTGGTATTAGTTGGTTTGTCTTAATTTACAACATTTCATTATGTTAGATACAATTACAGAAATCTGAATTCTAATACAAAATAAAAACAAATTGAACTTTAAGTTGACACACTCATGTAAGCTCATTTTATATCCCTCTCTGAACTGTAGCTCTTTATTTCCATCATGCAGCATCCTGTTAATTTTCTTGCAAATGTGTAAATGACAATATTTCAATTAAAACATTATTATTATTATTATTTTGTTTACGAGCTTGACCAGAACATATTTCTGAAAGTCAGGTTTATTCTTCTATATAGTCTATTAATATTTTAAAAGTTACAAAGCTCAAAAGATAATTCATAACAGGAATAACTGCAAGTAGATATTTCATCAATGTTTGAATTAATGTATGTATAAGTGCATCATCCTGTAGCATTTTTCCTACCAGATCTTGATGAATAATAACTTGATTGACATCAAGAAGTGCATACTTTTACACATGTTGATGCATACGAGAGTACATATTGCAAGGTTGTGTACATGCACATCTGTCTGACTAACAGGCCTACAGGAAATGCAAAAAAACGTGGCACCTTTCCATTTTGTGTCAATTATGCACTGCAGCTCTGAAACACCATCCTGCTGAATTCACATTACTTGTCACTACAGAAACGTGGGCCCATGGCTCCACACCGGCCCCTGTAATTTCACTGCTGCCACTGAGCAGCCAGGTGGTCTATTATAAATATGACTCCATACATCATTTGCAGCACATTACGGATGAGGGATGAAAGCAGAATTCATCGCTCCAGGCAAAACCATGCCTTGACCTTTTCCCAGGGCAGAGACTGGAACTTTTGAAAAGCTTTGCCCCTCCATTGACTGCCTACACACACACACACACACACACTTGATTTCACTGCACAAGGGTAATATGCAATACCAGTATGGTCTTATGCTGACCTCTACATCCCCGCCGATTATAGATCTTTGTGGCAAATTCACTTAGAATTGAATTGTGGTTTATTTCCACACAATGTCTGCGTTATTTTGGCACTTTGCTTTAATTCACTAAAAGGAAGTATGCAGGTCATACCAATTTTGTGTTGGTTATATGTACTGTGTTGTAGAGGATTCAGCAAACTATGACCAGGCACGTCATATAACACTCTTCTTCATCATTTGATTAATTACTGCTTCTATGATCACCAGAAAATTGTCATATTTCTTTCAAATATATTTCTGAGGGGGACTGGGTAGCTCAACGAGTAAAACCGCTGACTACCACCCCTGAGGGTAGAGTCACATGGGGTAACCTCCTGGTGGTCACTATAATGTGGTTCTTGCTCTCGGTGGGGATCTTGGTGAGTTGTGCATGGATGGCGCTTAGAATAGCCTGAAGCCTCTGCGGTAACGTGCTCAACAATCCACGTGATAAGATACATGGATTGATGGTCTTAGACGTGGAGGCAACTGAGATTCGCCCTCCGCCACTCGGATTGAGAGTCACTACGCCACCACGAGGACCTATAGTGCATTGGGAATTGGATATTCCAAATTGGGGAGAAACAGGGAGAGAGAAAATTTGTTTTTAAATATATTTCTGTTTTATAGCGCATTAAGGGACATTTACACTACACTAGCTAAATTAAGCAAGCTAAATTATTTTGGACACCACAACAGATAGGATATGATGTCATACTTGATTCTGTTTTTAATAAATAATAAATCACAAATAGAAGTCTCCAAACTTCGAATGCAAAATTTCTTTGCATAAGCTTGGGTTGGATGGTCTCTCACATTCGACTGTGCTTGAATGGGACTGAATGGAGCACGAAGTGCAGTGTGACTGCCTATTTAATTGCACTGGGCAAATAGCAGTGAGTTTTGTGAATAAAGTGCAGGGGTTTATGTTCTGGGGAAAATTTTAAAAAGCAAGTACTAGTGTGACCACCCCTTAGGGGAGAAATGTGTGGTGCTGAGTGTATGACTTGTGTCCAACAAGGAACAAGAAGCAAATATAGACATTTATTTTGGATTAGTTGAGTGGAAAATTGTTTTAGAAAGTAACAAAGTAAAAAAAAAGTAATCAGCATAGTAATCTGTTACAATGTTTTAAGTAACATACGAAACATTGTTAGCAAATGACATGTAGGTTTTTGGACTCAAATACCAAAAGTGGAGCAACTGTTTAGTGAATTTGCTTTTAATATTTGCATCAAGAAAACGGTTCATGGTCTGTGTACCATAGGGATGTGCCTGAAGCCAAATACCTTATTCGGAAAGGCACAAATATTGACTTCAAACAGATTCATCCGAATAAAATAAAATAAAATATTTGATGATTATCTAAAAAGCTTAAGGATAAGGCAACGTTTTTAATAAACATATCCAAAATTACAACAAATGTATGAAGCTGTGTAGCCAATATTTCTAAATTGTAAACCTTATGAATGAAAATGTGGATGTTGTGATTTCAGATCGGATGGGTGCAGTCTTAACACCATTTGTGGTGCTTCTGGAGCTTGTCAAGTGTAACATTAACTAAGATATGACATCATATACACTTTCCACTTCTTGAAATATCTGTTAATGTATCACAATATTCACACATAATTCCCATGTATTCATTTATAGCCTAAACTTGAGCACGATGTTAAATTGCTGACCTGAAGTGATTTAACGTCGGAGTCTTTCCGTCTTTTAATGTTGACCAGTTATAGCCACATTAGCGATTCGGGTATTTTATTCCCAAAAAGGTTCAAATGCTCCATAAAGTTGTAAATGTTCCATAGAGTATTCATCTTTTAGGAATATTACTCCTTATATAAAACGAAGAAACTAAAACATGCTCAATCTTTTTTCTTTTCTTCTTCTTTAAACTGTGCTAAATTTGAAAATATTAAGTGACCTTGAACTCTGGTGCGGCACTTTATACTTGTAACATTATTATTATTATTATTTAACTAAATAATGGTGTCCTATTGTAAAAATTCCTGATAGACTGACGAGACTTTCAACAGTTTTTAGGCTATATTGAATGTATTTGAATTTATTTTAATGTTTGAATTTTTATTTATTATCCACTGCAAAATGTGTGATTTGACATTTAAAATTTTGCTGGACACCTCTTGCCTCCAGAATAAAGTTGTTATACATGAAAAGACAAACGAAAATACTGTTTCATGCGGATATAATATCTGAAATACCAGGAGAAACCACAACATATTCCACTGTTAATGTAGCCTACAAATTCAGCCTCATCTGGTAAGAAAAAAATATTTTTTTAAAACAATAATTGTATAATAATAATAATTATTATTATTATTATTATTGTTTGTATTAATATTATTTGTAGTATTATTATTAGGCTATTAATATGAAAATGCATAGTCAAGGCATATTTTATTAACATAAAATATAAATGTATGAGGAACACTTAAAAATGGGCGCACTTCCGGTTTAAGCCCCCCCAACACCCTGTTCTCTCCGAATACAGAGACAGATACAGATAATTTTGTCATATGAACAGATACAGATACAAATATAGATAATGCTTTGCCGCACACCCCTAGTGTACCAGCAAAATTGTACATGTTATTTTCCTGAAGGAAGCTATCTAGCTATCTAATAAGGTTCGTAATTGCTGTATAATGACTCAACCTTTTCCTGATAGGTCTTGCAACTCAATTAACAGACTGCTTTTACTTGAATTTAGATAAGAAGATAAATTAGGCTTGTAGAGTGTTTGTGATACTAGATGCATTTAAAGGGCACAGAAAGGCCTGATGCCCTGGCTGTCAGTGGATATTGGGGATGTATGGAGACTGATTAGGCCATGTGGTTGAAGCTAATGTGTGCTGGATGCTATCAGCGTGGTTCAGTCACACCGCATCAGCAGGGCCATATGTCAGCCAAGTAGAGCACTCTGTACTGCACTATTCACCCAGGTGTCGGACGAAGGCATCTGTAAAACAAATCGCCCATCTCACCAAAGAATGACACAGAGTGGGAGAGAGTGAGAGAGGGAGAGCCGTAAAATAGTCCCTTATTCTCAAATGCATCTTTCCCTTTGCCAAATTATAGGCATTTCAAAGGCTTTTGTATACAGTCGTAAGACTCCATTGTTGTCCTTGGACTGCTTGGTTTTTGTGGATTTTGATATAGAAACACACTCAGCAGTTGTGCTCCAAATCTGTTGTTGCATCTGTGACAAAAACTCACGCAGTGAGTGCGAATGTATAAATCCTCGAATCTGTGCCCGTGATTATGCTGAATCTGCCAAACTCACTCACAAAAACACAAATCTCTTGATGAATAAATCAATAAATAGGCTAATAAATAGCTAATGAAATAAATATGAAAAGGCTGGCATGATGCGGAAGATTCACAAACTGTGAATTGTGCAAAGTTCTGCACTGAGGCACTAATTAATTAATTAAAAAGAATAATAATGAGGAAATAAACACTTATTTTTCTATTGTGCTTTGCACAGAATGTTTTGAATTATACTGGCAAAAAAATAGCGCAAGGAAATTCATGATTATAATGTTGCCTCTGGAATCTAAATTATTCAATTTTCTGATATCGCTACAGAAGATAACTGGCTAATTCAAGACAGATGTGAGTTTAATTACAGATATGAAATGGTGACATATAGTCTAAATCTGTTATTCATGGAGAATATATTAAACATTACAACAGAACGTATATTATGGCTCACATATTATGGCATTTTGACTTTTTGATATTTTCACAGAAGTTTAGCATTTGAATGAAGAAGTTTCAAAGAAAATGTTACACATGGCATGTTTTCTAATACATTGCGTAAAATGTATCAACATAAATGGATGCTTCAGCCTTTTGTTATTTAATTAACAAACAATCTAATTGTATTTATCTGTTCTTTATGTACCAGTTTCTAATTATTATCATTTTAAAGCTGCAACATATTTTGTGCAGACATCTAAAAGTTTGCAATTCACCTCAGCATGAATGGATAAAATGTGTAAATCCAGGTTCTCTCTGTCATACAATGCTAATGCTAGGTTATATCTGTAGTGCATCTAAAATCTCATCAGGCCCTTTCCTGCCTTAAGATGTTTGTAAGAGAGATTGTAAAATATCTATGAGCTCATTAAAGAGCTCCGGTGTACACCCAGGGAGTCGCTGTCATGCTAGTGTGCTGTAAGTAGCTGTCAGTGCTAGCTTTAGGGGCTTCATATTTTTGTTTGCTCCTCAAGGACTCAGATTTGTCACAGTGGCACATTTCAGCACAGGTTCTTTCTGTGGTCTTAGACCTTCACACTCTCAGTGATGGATTCACCATTCTATGTTTGAAAGGAAAATGGCAGATGCTTTTGCTTTCACTGCTGTGCCATTAGCTCAGAGGCTAACAGATGACGACAGGTGAAATGATGAAAGACTGAGCATTTACTTTTGTCTTTCTGTCATTGTTTACTCAGTCATTACATTCCAAACATGTATGACTTTCTTCAGTGGGAGACTAAATTAGATATTTTAAAGAATCTTAATGCAGGTCTTTTCCATACAGTGACAGTTTAGCGGTAAGGCCTGGGTAGCTCAGTGAGTAATGCCGCTGACTACCAACCCTGGAGTTGCTAGTTCGAATCCAGGCTGTGCTGAATGAATCCAGCCAGGCCTACCAAGCAACCAAATTGGTCCAGTTGATAGGGATGGTAGAGTAACATGGGTTACCCTGTCATGAGTCTCCACAAGCACTAAGTATCTGATGTTATGCGCCCTACAAGATAAGTGATAAGATGCACAGGCAACTGAGATTTGTCCTCCACGAACCGGATTGAGGTGAGCAACTGTGCCACCATGAGGACCTAGTGAGCATTGGGAATTAGGCATGCCAAATTGGGGAGAGGGGGGGAACAATAGTCCATAGGACATGTGTGCTATATTCCAAATCTTGGAAGCCATGCTATAACTTTGTGTGTGGAACAGACCAGAATTTAAGTCATTTTTCACTTACAATCATACCCTCCAGGAAGTAATCACTTTAACATAAACAATTGTAAATGTGACTTGTTGGTTGCATTTTGGTTGTAAATGAAAAATAACATTTTTAGATGTGGTTTGAATTTCAGTGAGCACAGACCAATTTCAGCAGCAGAACATTCCACCTACTGTCACCAAATTCACAGTGTGGTCAGTTAGATTTGTGAATGAATCATTAAGTCTGATTTGTAAACCAGATCAACCAGCTCATTGAAAAGAACCACATAAAAGAGAGATTAATTCCTTAAACAAAGCTATCATATGGCTTCATAAGACTTTGAATATAGTGCACACATCATATGGACTACTTTTTAGGAGTTTTCTTCCATGGACATTATCAGCTGTCATTGTATGGTAAAGAAGTTTTCTCAAATTTCTCCTTTTGTGTTCCATTGAAAAGTTATACTGGTTTGGATTGACATGAGGGTGACATAATGTAACGATGGTTGGCAGTAACAATGACAGGCAGACAAAGACGGTAATTAAGCAAGACCCACGTGCAGTTTATTTATATGGTGCAGTAAATCCATAAACTGGAAACCCAAGATGTGAAATTAAAACATAAACATGAGTTGAATCTAGACATGACTTGACTATAAAACAAAACATAAACATGAACTAGACTTGACTTGACTTTACATCCAAACAACGTACATTAACAATACCTGACAGGAGACAATAGCATACATGAGGGATTAAATACACAGAAATGGGTAACAAGTAAACACGACAACTAATCATAAGACTGAACTAATAATAAGACCATGAACCAATGACAAAAGACTGATAATGAGATAAGACAATGAACCAATGAAAACAAGACACATGAAAATGGAGGGGAACAGGATATCACTTGACCAGGAACAGATGAGGAAACAGGAAATCGCATGACATGAAACCACATGACCTGAACAGGAACTTAACTTATAAATAAAAGACATGAAAACGAGAACAAAGCACATAAACGTGACACATAATAGGAAAGTTTTCATTTTGGGGTGAACTAACCCTGTAACAATTTGCTTAGTCGGTAGGCAAGCCCTGTTCGTCGTGGTGACAAACAATTTGTATTCTTCCTATGTACCCTGCTCCCCTTCACCAAATCTGTTTTGGGATTATGCCAAGGCGGTAGCTGCGTTTTTGCACACTCATAGGCCTCAACCCTGGCAACCCTCAATCAGAGGTTCTTTTCTCATGTTTTAGAGTGCTTTTCAAATATTTATATGGAGTACCCTAATGTTCTGCTGTTGTTAAGGCTCTTGGTTGACCACTTTGCTGGTGGCACACTATAACTCTGTTGTTGCTGCTCAGCCTGTTTGGTCTGTTCTTTGTCTTTGCAAAAATTAATTACCAACTTCTTTATAAAGTTTTATGGTGTTGCGTACTCCAGACCATCCCATAATGCTTTAGAGTCTAGACAAATGTGTAACCTGTTAACAGTCACAGCAAACACATCCATGAGTCATTTAGCCATTCATATGGAAAGATACAGAGTCAATAATCTGTCGAGGAAATTAAACATCTGCATCAGTGCTAGAGTTGGGAATTTAGTTATTTAGAATTTTTGAAACAAATTAATTTCATGACAATTGGTTCTGTTAAAGGGATAGCTAACCTTCATGTTGCTCCAAAAGCTGCACTGTTAAAAGTGGTAACTAGTGGTCGACCGATATATTGCACACTATGTTTAATTATTACATTGGGAGAAAAATGTTCCCATTTGGCCGATTTGTTTCTTCAGGGCGCCGAGAATCACCTGCTTGCATGTGAAGTGACTAAGACATTTAAACGACCAGTCACAGTTTGTTTTCTTGTTACATGGAATCGTGTTACTACAATAATAGAGTGGTGTGCAACACAGTGCCATTTAAACGGTCTACATATCAAAGCCGCAGCAGATGTTAATGTTAAAGTGTTCACCTGTTTCATTCTCCCTCTCTCTCCTCAACAGTTCCCTGTAACTTTAACTGTCTTGTCTAATGATAAAAAGCATATATCAATAAAACAAATTTCATATACTTTCTGTAAAAATGCTCATACCTCATTTAAACAGATGTAATAACCCAACCTCACACAACTTCAGCCGATCCAGCATCCTGTGGAGTGCTCATTTATTTACCTCCAAAGCACGTGTTCTAACAGTCACTCCTCAATAGCTCCCTGTCAACTTTAACTTTATTTTCTAATGATGAAAGGAAAATATAAATACAACTTGGATTGTGTACCATTTGCAAATATTCAAATTTTTTTTTTAAACCGATGTAATTCAAGATCCTCACGAAAATCCAGCATTTTCTTCCCATCGAGAGCTTATCTAATATCTTCCTCTGAAGTGCGTATTCTATCAGCCCAAATCAGAAATTTCAGGATCAGGATCAAAAGTTGTCACAAATCATAAGTCAGTCCGTCAATCCAAGTTGGCAATCCAGGCCGCTTAAACTGTCAGGAGATTGAGGCTGGCGTTGTGTCGATGTAGTGACACTAGGGGTCTCCCTTGAGAGCCTCGATTACCTCTATCTTTGAGAAAAGGCCAATGAGAATTGGTGAACAGAATTTGCATGCCCCTCCCCCTTACATACAGATATAAAAGGAGGGAAGCGTGCATCTTTTCAGACCAATTTTTTTTCTTCTGAGCCGTTGTGTATCAGCGAGCTGAATAAAAATCCACTGCTGTTCCACTCACCTCTACAAGAGTGTATGCTGCAAATCAGCAGCTTTTCTCTTCTCTGCACCCCAGTGCAGACTATGCCCCTGCAGCGCCAACTACCTCGACAACTGGCTAATCTTAGCATACCCTCAACATTTGCTCTGTGCACACAAGGACCTGGTGCTCACGCACCTCAACCGTTTAGGGCTTCGGGTCATTTGGGAAAAGTGCAAGGTCTTCCCGGTTCAGAGCATCTCTTTTCTAAGCATGGAGTTAGACTCGCTCTCAATGACAGTTGGTGCTGAACTGCCCAAGTACGTTCAGACTGGGCATAGCGGTTCCACTGAAACAATTTCAGAGGCTCCTGGGGCATATGGCATCCTCAGCGATGGTCGCGCTGCTCGGGTTGATGCATTTGATACCGCTTCAGACTCAAGTCCCAAGATGGGCATGATGCCACTGCACATACCATGTGACCCTCACCCCTTCCTGCCGTCACTTATTCAGCCCTTGGACAGACCTCCGTTTTCTACGGGCAGGAGTCCCCCTACAGCAGGTGTTCAGATGTGTCGTAGTTACTACGGACGCCTCCCTGTTGAGTTGGGCATCTTGTGGAACAGGCACGCTGCCGCTGGCTCCTGGATGGGCTGGAGAGTGGAGACTCCACCCTCAGGTGGTCTAGCTGATTTAGGCTCGGTTCAGCAGAGCACAGGCAGATCTGTTTGCCTCCCGAGATTCCACCCACTGCCCACTCTGGTACTCTCTGATGGAAGCCCCTCTCGACACAGATGTGCTGGCTCCGAGGGCTGCGCAGGTACACATTTCCCCCAGTGAGGCCTTTCAGGGTTCAGGTAGTGAACCTGCAAGCGCTGCCCTGGGAGGAGGCAGACCCAGCCATAGCGTTGCTGTGTCTGGTGCATGCTTTGCACACCTATTTGGATCACACACTGAGCTTTAGACACTCTGAGCAGCTCTTTGTCTGCTTTGGTGGACAGTGGAAAGGAAATTCTGTCTCCAAACAGAGGCTTGCCCACTGGATCATGGACGCCACCGTGTTGGCCTACCAGAACAAGGAGGTGCCCGCCCCCTTGCGGGTTCGAGCACTCTCTACAAGGTGTAGCATCCTCGTAGGCATTGGCCAATGGCACCTCTCTAGCAGAGAGCATCAATGGCACGTCTCTATCAGTTGGGCTGGGCAACACCCAATACCTTTGCAAGCTGTTACAATCTCTGGGTTGAGCCGGTCTTGTCCTGAGTTTTGACAGGCCGAACACGTAGAATTCGGTAATACGGTACAGCTGGCCGGGTGTATCGCTTGCACATAGCTACTTTCCCCTCCCCTGAGGTGAAGACGTGCTCTCTACTCCCCCAGTCAAGTCCACAAGTCACGGACCCTGGGTGTCCTTCCTCCCTAGCCCTCTGGCTCCGAATTGAGCGGAGGAAGTTTGCAGCCAGACCGACCGCAGACACCGACTTGTCTGTACTGGAACAGGTGCTCCACAGGTTCTGATTATTCCAATATCTCCTGTGATGTATTTTCCGCGGTACGGTCCCCCTGTCAGCTGACCTGCGCCTCCCTTAGGCAGAGTTCCCTCTGCCCCCAGTCACTGTGTTTGTAGAGCTCCTCCCCGTCGAGGCAGGACCTACCACCGCGCCACTTACATATGTGGCTGGTAAGCCCATGTGACGTATTTGCCACATGTTAACCTCCCCTGCTGGGCAAGATGTGGTCTCCACGGGCTCTTTTCCCCCTGAAAGAATAGGTTTGGGAAAGAACTTCTTCACCAATGCGTGTTATAGCATTAGATGGCCACACTCCTTCAGGGATGTGGGGAACAATATGATGTCTTTTGGGCCATTGGGAAAGGTTACATGCAGTCTGATGCACCTGCTATTTTTGCATGCAGCAGCTTGCTTAAACCTGCATCAGCAGTCCACTTAACATGGTTTGGTATTGTGGCGTTTTTAGACCCCTAGATTCACTACATCAACACAACGTCGAGTGAGTGACTGAAGTGGAACGTCTCGGATACTGTCATAACCTCCATTTCCTGATTGGCCACAACACTGTTCTAAGCCGCTGAAATGGCCGGGACCTTACGCTCGGCTCCTCAGCTCAAAACCTGTCTGAACAGATGCACGCTTCCCTCCTTTTATACCTGTATGTCCGGGGGAGGGGCATGCAAATTCTGTTCGCCAATTCTCATTGTCCTTTTCTCAAAGATAGATGTAACAGAGGCTCTCAAGAGAGACCCCTAGTGTCACTACATCGACATAACTTCTTGTTCCCTGAATGAGGTTACGATAGTAACCGAAACGTTTTTCTATCTTCTGTGGAACACAAAATTTAAAATGTTAGGACTGACAGCTTCAGTCACCATCCACTATTGTTTAATGGAAAAAGATGCAATGATAGTGAAAGGTGACTGAGATTCACACCGTCTACACTGGACATAAGCGCTGTGACACTTTGTGTCAGGCTGCAGAGCTATTCAAACCAATTTATCATGCCATCCATCTGAAATTAAACAATTTTACTTACCAAAAATCATGCGTTTGAATCTATTTGCCATTTTTTATTACATATTTAAATAACTTCTGACTGATATATTAAAGCCAGTTCATGATGATTCTGGTCTCTGGTCTACTTATTTAAATTATTTTGTTTCTATCCACATCTTTATGCAGCTATAGCAACAATAACATTACAATAATAATTATATAATAAGTAAATGTTTATACCAGTAGATAGATTTCCATTGAAAATAAAGGTTATTTTCCCTGTTTAACCCTTGCTGAATTCTACTTGTGCTCACAGTTGATTGGTCTGTGCTTTCTGCACATCGTTCAGAATGTTCACTTTGACGATTCCATATTTCCAGCAGTTTTGTCATTTGTAATATTTATTTTCATTAAAAACATTAAAATATATAACCATTAGTAGTTTGTTTTGTTTCTGTTATGTTTTGCTTTGCTTTGTATATTTAGTATATAGTTAAATTCCTTTCAGTTCCCATTCCTAGTTGGTATTCTTTTTGGAAAATTTCCAAAACCACATCTGCGTTCCATTTCACTACACATTGAGTGTAGTCTGCCTTGTGTTATTTTAACCAAAGCATAATGTGAGGGAACAAATTATGCTAAGCATGAGTTGTCTGGGGTGTAGTGCAAAAATAAGATGAGGAGGAAAAGAGGACAGTGTGTATGTGGTGCGAGCGAGGCCCCCTACTGACCGGGATGGCTGTAAGAAATCTGTGCTGCAGGCGGTGAGACAGAGAGCTCGCCAGCACAGCCACAGGAGGTCCAGCGTCGACTTCACAACACTAGCATGAAATGTAGAAAACACAGGATAGAAAGTTGGAGGATTTGTTTTTAAGTAGCAAGTGGATGCAACATTTCTTGAACTCCTCAGATTGTCAACCCTACTTGGCAAAGACTTTTTTCTGTGTGGCTAGTCTCGTTAATGCAAATTCATTCACTTTAGTCAGCTTGTTAATATGAAAGGCAAAGTGAAATTGATTCCTTGTCAAAAGTGTTTAGTGTGAACTCTAATAGAGACCAACTCTGATCCGTCACACCATAGTAAACATGACTAGGGAGATTTGGAGATTATCTGCACTTCAGGTAGGGGCTTAAAGGAATGGTACACCCAAAAATGTATAATGATATTCCAAACCCATATGACTTTCTTTATTCTTGGGAACATAATTTAAAAGGAGAAATGTTGAAGAATGGACTGGACACTCTTTTTCATATAATAAAAGTGAATGAGAGCTCTGGCTGTATAAAATAGCCACGTTTCAACCTTGGGTTGTGCTCCCACTGTAACTTCAAGGGCTTCATTGTGCCTCTTTTGGGATTCATCGGGGGCCAATGGCCAAGCACCAATTACCTGTGGGCCAACTGGTGACTGAGGTGGGGTCAATGTCAAAGGCGGAGCTTTGCTGAGTCAGGTCTTGCTTTCCACCAAGCAAAGACCACAAATATCAAACAAACAACAGCTTCAGTCTTCATCATGTTCATTTGGAGGGCTAGCTAGTCTCCAGAGTCTGATATCTCAGCTTGATCATCCCTCTTTATGATGAAATTGGCGGGGTGTGTGACATTGGCACCAGGCGTGGCATATTTAGGGTGTGTTTTAGGGCAACGCTGTGGGTTCTATTGTCCCGATGGTGGGAATGCAGATTGATCGGTCTTGTGGTTCGAGGTGCAAGGATATTGGCCCTGGCTGACCATTTTCCCGGTTGTGTTCCACACACATATGGGTTTGGACTGGCATGAGAGTAAGAAAATTATGACAGAATTCTAATTTTTGAGTTAACTATACCTTTTAATTTGACAATCTAAATAGTCACACCACTCTCTTGAGCCTCACTTTGGTGCCCCAAAGGGTAAAGCTATTATTCATATTATTTTATTTTTGGTGAGAAATCATCTTATTGGGAGTGTTAGCCTGCACAGTTGCCATAAATTACCCATCATTGACATGACAGCTGCACAAGAAAAAAAATAATAATTTATGTTTCAGCACTAAGAAACGTCTCTTTCTGTGCTGAGCAGAGATAAGCATGTCCCAGGGGGACTGAGTATGTGAGAGAGATGGAGAGAGAGTAAGAAAGCAAGACAGAGAAGGAGAGGTAATATTGGGAGATAAAGAAATTTCCAGACATGCAGAGACCTGTTCCCTTGTTATCAGACAGAGCTTGTCCTCTCTCTCCAATTTGTGGTAAGGTGTCATTAATGGCCTTTGCTGTCCCACCCCATCTTGATGCCGGTCAAAGAATCAGCAGCCCCCGAAAAGCAAATGAGAACACAAGTGTACACACACACACACACACACACACACACACACACACACACACACTCAGGCTATATTCGGAATAGCATACTAACATACTACTTTGAATATTGCTCCAGTGTACACTGTGCACAAACAAATCTAAAATAACCATATATATTCTCAAGATGATAATTGGACACCAATTTTATGAAGTGCTGTGTGTAATCTGATTACACATTTGAAAAATAATATTATTTATGAAGAATACATTAAAACATGAATATTGTTCATATGTATGTCATTTTTCTGTGACCGCTAAAAGGCACACTGCCTTAATGAATCATTGCAAGGGAGAAATGTGGGATTCTGAGTATATGAATTGCATGTGACAAATTTAGACATTTTGAATTCATTAAGCGGAGAAATAAAAGACTTATCTGCTTTATAAAGTAACTTCAATATAAATCAATTAGTAGTATGATTACTTTTTCAAATAATTAATCAGTAATCTGTTTACAGTTTTGTAATTAGTAATGCAACGTGAGGTCATGTAACAACATTATAGCTTTCTACTATTTGAAACATTTCTCATTGCAATAAGGTATTATGTCAAACTTTTAATTTACTATTATGTCAAAAGTTAGGTAGTATACAGTTTAGTATACAGTTTACATAATCTTACATAGGCAATCTGAGTAAACACAAAATACAGTTTATAAATGATAATGTTATTTATTGAAGCAAAAAAAATATCCAATACCAACTAGGCCTGTGTGAACAAGTTTTTAACCCCTTAGTTACTAAATTCCCAAATCTATGAAACTGCATTCATAATGGGGTTTAGCTGGACTAGACACACCCAGACCTGATTACTGCTAGTCCTGTTCAATCAAAAAGATCTATATATATAACTTTTTCAGCAGCATGAAGTTGGCTAAAAGGTCTCACCCAGTAACACACTATGCCACGGTCAAAAGAAATTTCAGAAATGATGAGGAAAAAGGTGATCGAAATACATCTGTCTGGGAACGGACACAAAGATAGTTCAAAGGCTCTGGGACTCAGTGAGAGCCATTATTTCCAAATGGAGAAAACTTGGCATAGTGGTGAACCTTCCAAAAGTGGCCTACCTGCCAAATTTCCTCCAAGAGCACAGAGGCGACTCATCCACGAAGTCACAAAAAAGCCAAGGACAACATCCAAGGAACTGCAGGCCTCTGTCACATCAATGAAGGTCACTGTTCATGACTCCACTTTCATAAAGACACTGGCCATAAATGCTACTCAAGGAAAAGTGGCGAGGCGAAAACCATTGCTAACCGAGAAGAACATTAAGGTTCCTCTGAATTTTGCCAAAACACACCTTGATGATCCTCAAACCTTTTGTGAGAATGTTCTGTGTACTAATGAGTCAAAAGTGGAACTATTTACTTCTGGCATAAATCAAACACAGAATTCCACAAAAAGAACATCATACCTACGGTCAAGCATGGTGGTGGTAGTGTGATGGTGTGGGGATGCTTTGCTGCTTCAGGGCGACTTGTAATAATTGAGGGAAACATGAGTTCTGCTCTCTACCAGAAAATCCTAAAGGAGAACGTCCGGTCATCAGTCCGTGAGTTGAAGCTCAAGTGCAACCGGATTATGCAGCAAGACAATGATCCAAAGCATTGGAGTAAATCCACCTCTGAATGGATCAAAAGAAGCAGAATTAAAGTTTTGGAGTGGCCTAGTCAAAGTCCTGATTTGAACCTGTTTGAGATGTAGTGGCAGGACCTTAAATGGGCAGTTCATGCTCGAAAATCTTCCAATGTGGATGAACTTAAGTAGCTAAGCAAAGAAGAGTGGGCCAAACATCCATCAAAGCATTGTAAAAGACTGATTTCCAGTTATCGGAATCGTTTGGTTGCAGTTGTTGCTGCTAAAGTTGGCACAACCAGTTATTAAGATTAAGGGGGCAGTTCGTTTTTCACATGGGTGATATAGGTGTTGTATAACTTCTTTGCTTCAATAAAAAAAATTACATATTTGAAAAATGTATTTTGTGTGTAATCAGATTGCCTTTGTGTGGCAGGGCGGAGGGCGGGGCCGGGTCGTGATCATACACACCCGGTCCCGTATTGGGCTAATCAAGCCGCTGAGGTTTAAAAGTCGACTGCAGAGTATCTTACGGTAGAGAGAGATCGTTAGCGGCTTGATTAGCCCAATACGGGACCGGGTGTGTATGATCACAACCCGGCCCCGCCCTCCGCCCTGCCACATTCCTCCCTCGTCCTCAGCGGCTTGATTAGCCCAATACGGGACCGGGTGTGTATGATCACGACCCGGCCCCGCCCTCCGCCCTGCCACATTTTGTTTTATGTTATATCTCGTTTGAAGATCTAAAACAATTTAGTATGAAACATACACAAAAATAGAAGAAATCAGGAACTGGGCAAAAACTTTTTCACATCAGTGTATACAGCACCGTATTCAGTAAGATGCATGCTAGTATTCCATTCCAAACATTCTGAGCCATTGTTTAGCTCTATGTGGTTTCTCTTTTTTTCTTTTTTTTTCACCCTCTTCATACATTTGTAAGTTTTCCCATGCAACCTTGTCTCTTGGTGTATGCCTCTCACTTTCTGATCTGAAGTAGCGTTCAGGGTCATCTCTACCATGCAATCAAGTCTATAATGTCTACTTTAAATTTCCATTATTCATTGTGTGCTGTTACCACAACGGTTCTCAATGAATACTGCATGATCACAATCAACAGAGTCTCACACCACAACACACTTGAACCAATAAACATCTTTTCCCTTGTCTTGGAAACAGGCGCCTGTTGCATTCATCTCATTCAGTGATGGTATTTTCTGTATACTTGTGGCATTCTATAGGAGTTCAAGTAACATTTCTGGAGCCGTACAACAAACTTTTTTCAGTTTTTGCTACTGCTCTTCTTAAAAATATATATTTGTACAATTATTTGAAGAACATGTGAGTGGTTCCTCCCTATATAAAACTCAGCAAAATGATACTAAGGATTTTGGATGGTTGCAAGGGTATTCTGGGTGGTTCCTATGTGGTTGTTAGTTGTCCAAGTCGAAAGAGCCCACTCCAAGTTTTTATGATTTTCTGGCTCCACCCTTTAATCAAAATCAATATAACTATTTTATCATGTCATAGGCAAAAGAATTGTAAGCCTGATCACTTAGAAAAGTAGTAAGACACCTCTCCCCAACAAACTACATAATGCATCATTCATGTCCATAGATGGCTACCACTCACACACACACATTCTCCAATCCTTTTTTTTGCAACATTCATTTAACATTTTCTAACTCACTATAGCATCCACATTTGCAGTGCAAATCTTTTGTTCAGTGGTAGTTTGTCTACTTTTTGAGCAGGTATAGATTATTTCCTGTCAGTCTGTCTTTTAAGTAGTCTGATAATGGCAGTTCCCATTTGAAATGGCATTCTCAGGAATGAAATTATACATTAAGTTTGACATTAAGTTACTGTTCATGTGGTTGTTAGAAATAAGAACAGCTTGTCATACAAGGACAGCTGTGCTACATGGTTCGTCATTACAACACCATTTGATTTATTTATTTATTTTTAAATAGGGGACAGTGGAGTAAGATGTGTCACCTACTTAATCTAGAAAACTGTTTTGTTGTTGTTCCATCATAAACAGCTGCATGTAATTGAGAGTTGCACACAATTGAAGTGCAAAGCATTTTTTTCTAATGAAAAAGTTTTATAACAGTGAAATATTCTGAATCTTAAATCTTTTATGAAAATGGGAATAATTTACAGCAAAATAAGACTTTGGAATGGTATTGTTCATTAGTAAATCATAAATATGTTGGGCAAATATGGGGCAAGATTTGTCACTACCATTATTTTGTAAGAACTAATTTTTATTGGCCCTATGTTATAAACGCTGTCTTCTAGTTTAAGTTGATTAAGCAGACATCCCAACATATAATCAGGTGTCTTAGTTTTACCTTTATCCAATGTCTCCTTGCTTAAAGGACAACTTAAAAACAAAGTGGGATAGCTTACCTCACTCACCCCTATTTAAACCAATCATTCATCTGAGCAGTCCAAAATTAAGTCTCTTTTTGGCTCGCTCGAGTTTCCCAGAGCTCATGAAGAGATAGGCCAATAAAACGTCAGCAATAATCTCCAAAATTTATTGACTGTGTGCTAGTAATTCAATAACTGCAAGGCATACTTGTCCTTCAATAATTTCATATTATTAATTGTGAAAAATAAATCACGCCAAGGGTCAAATATGCTGTCAAACAGAGAACAAAAATATGCAAGCATGTACTAAATGACAAAGAAAATTATCGTATAATACGATCATATTAAATCCCGAGCCCATCTATCAGGAATGGAATGTTTGAATGCAGCAGAGACCTTTACACACGTGGATTTCCTTTATGTGATTATTCATGTCGTAACAAAGCAGCTTCATGGTGTACTGCACGCTCCGGCTTATCTTTGATCTCTCTGGCTTTGGGCAGGACGCTCCGGAGGTGGTCTCTAGTCATAAAAGCTGTGCTTTCGAGGTAATTCGTACGTGGTGGGTGTCAGAGGACATGATATGTCTGTCGCTTGTGAAATCAGAACAATTCGTCTGGAAGTTTGCGGCAGGAAATGAATAGAATTGATCAGAAAGGTATTTGAGTTGAGCTTTAGTTTCCTCTGCTGTTGAAGGTTGATATTCTAAACACGCATGCAAGTCTGATCCCAACTGTGTGACTCAGAGGAAAACTCTGATCAGATTTTGTGCTTTGTCTTTCATTTTCAGACAGGCTTTACTCTTATCACATGTCGTCCCCATTTCCCTTTCATACGTACTCTCTCTCTCATCCAGCAACATCATGTCCATCTTCCCAGAAAAGAAATACTGTTCATTTTAAATTCTTATATCTTATAAGTTAATTTTGTCATATTTTAGGTGTACACTAGCATATACCTACGGTGATTTCAAATAGGGATGTGCACAAGTAATCAAATACTTTTTCTGCACCAGCTGCTCGACTATTAAAAACACTACTTGAATATCGCAAATTGGTTTTTCTTTGCACATTTGCATGCCGTGAGCAGTGCTGAATACTGTACTTTCTCTTTGAATCTCTAACCAAATCTCCCAGTTACAATTGAGTCCACTGGGGGCAATGTTGATGTTTGTCTTCGAGGTATTGGATGAGAGAAGAAGATATGATGGCGTCTGTGCTATATTGTAAAGCCAAGTGTGACAATATTTGTAAGATTTTTATTTTTAATGAATTCTACTCTATTGGTTTCCAGTTCTTGTTGGAGTCATGCACACCAATGGATGAGGATCTGCTTTTATGGTGGAAAGAAAATGAGAAGTGGTACGAGAAACTTTGATGCTTATCAGACCATGTGTGAATGTGCGTTAAATCTCTAAACGTGTGCAGAGCATATTTTATTAAAAGCCAACTTTCACAACTTGTTATTCTGAATAATAACATGTGAATGATAAAAATGTCATACCCTTTATGGAGACTTTATATGTGCGCTAACTTATCGCCATCAGTTTTGGTTTCTATGTAAGCTCCAGGTGAGGGCAGATGTTTTTTACTGTTATTTTTAAAGGTTTATTTTTTTTCCCCAAAGAAAAACATAGTTTGTTGTAGTCAGCTTATGTTGCAACTGTTCTCGTTAACGTTTGTGGTTAAAACAAAATCTAAATTTAACATCTGTCAATTTTGTTATTTTTAACTTACATTTTAATTGACGAGCCTCAAAGCAACACAACTCCAATTCAGTGGGTCTTACACAAGTTAATGAATTACAATTGCATCTGCAAAGTTAGTCACATCTGATGTACTGCCAATTAAAAATGTGTAATTTAGAACAGAAGTCTGACAATCAACAAGTTTGTGATTTTTTCAAAAAGCAATGCAGATAATTGCAGACTTATTGCTAGTAAAAATAATTTAATCCATTATTTTTAATGTTTCTCTTGTGGAACAGTTTGAAAAATAATGACAGAATATACCAAACCAGGACAAATGCCATCAGCAAAGAAGAATGGTGGTCTCAAGTTGAAGCTCACAGGCAGGCATAGTCACACATTTCACTGGATGGTTGGTAAATACTGGTATAGCCTCCAAAAATATCTTAAAAAAACAAGAACCTCTGTCACCAAGTCTCAACAAAAACTGTCGTATGTTTCACCATGCTGGAATTTATGGAGACGCTGCCATTCAGAAACCATTTCAATCCAAGGCCACTCAGAAAGATGCATTGCCATTTATAAAGAGCACACAACCAGGTCTCCAGAACAACAGCAAAAAATAATATGGCCTGATGAGTCATCCTTCACCCCATTTCAACATCCAAACAGGTTTATGTTTGGAGAAAAACAAGGCATAGCTTACACCAGGGTCAGAAATTAACCAGGGCCACTGGAAGTGACACAATTGCCCCAGATATTTAAAATGTTGGGTCCCCATAGTCAATTTCACAATTGTAACATTTGATGATTCATAATATTCTATTCTAGGTCTAGTTATGGTTTCAGTGCCTCTGCAGACACTGTAGTGACCTGTAGCTGTCAGATAGATGTATTCACTATCTCAGAGTCGTAAGCTGTTGAATGTGTTACTAAAAGTATTTCGTGTATTTTTCATCAGTTTTACAAAGCTGTATAATCAAACACAGTTCATGACCAATGTATTCTATCAAATTATGTATTGTTTTATGATATCTTGTGCTACTTTTGTATTTGGTGTTGAGTTGATTTAATAGGTAACCGCCAGAAGTATTCACATTCAAAATGTTTCAATTTAATGGTTCAATTGAACTATTTGACACAGGCTGTATTTTTTTAATGGTTAGAAAATGTATTTGCCCACATGAAGGTAAAAAACGGCCACAAAAAACGGTTCCTAGTGGCTAGTATTGTCCCTAAATAAAATATAAAAAAGATAATATCTAGCACTGCCTTCCACAAACAGTAATGTCGGCTATTATTAAGCATTTTGGGTTATTTATAATGGTATGGCTAGCCATCTCATGGGAGACATGATTGTACTATATGGTCATAAAACGACCAATAATGTGAGACCATTTCACAGCATCAAGTTCCCCCTATGGTGCAAACACTCTTCTCTAGTGATGTACCCATATTCCCGGATGATAATGTGACCGTAAACACTGCTAAATAGATTCAAGGGTGATTTAATGAACACAAAGTTTGAGTCAGACACCTTTAATGGCCTTCCTAATCACCACATTTGATCATCATTGAACTAATATGGAACTTAGAGTGGCAAAGTTGATTTCAACATCTTTAATCTTTCAAATAACTGCAGGCTTATCTTCTTGAAAAGGTCCATTATTCCATTACATACTGATATTAGGACATATTACGTAATTCAAACAAGGACAAAAGAAATATGAATGCTGTAATCTGTTATCCCTTCTGTAAAGACCAGTCTATGTTGTACTGGTGTGTAGGTGTTCCAATACAGCGAATGGGCTAAATTGTATTATTTTTAATCACAGTGATTAAAGTACATAATATTTTTAAATATTGAAATTATGTATTAAAATGCTGAAACAATACACACAAAACAATATTTTGGTAATGATTTTACTAGTGTACTTATGTAGAAGAACACCTATACAAATTATTCAATTAAAATTATCATGTTAAAAAAAATAACTTGTAATGATACATTTATAAAATAGTAATAAAATAAATTCTTAAAAATATTCTATTAAAATACATTCATAAATAACATAAACACAAATATATATATAAACAGTATATGCTGTATACAATATAAAATTACTAATAATAAATGCCAATGGGAAACATCTGACAAATATCAACAAGTTGCCTCAACCTTTTATGAAACATAACATGTTATGTTTACTGTATGGACAAAATGTCCCTGTTATTTTGGTTGTTATTCTTTTAAATATTCAATAAAGTTGCAAAATACTGTGAAAAGTCAAAAATGTTAAATCGTTCCAAAATCATAATTCATGCATGAAATACCTCCCCTCAACCCCATTATTACAGAATAACCATGCTGGGGTGTGTTTCCCATAGAACTACGTAGCTCACTGCTAATATACCATAGGATGCATCATTGGAGGAATTAACTAGACTGTTCCCCAAAACCATAGTAACTATGGCACACGTCCATATTTTGAACCACATTGGTTCACCTATAAAAAGCTGCCAATAATTATGTTATGCAGGGGGTAGAGTAATGTTTTTTATGGAAATTAAATTATAATAGCTAATTTACACATACTCTAGAAAGCTGTTTAATGTGTGAAAGCTGCACTGTGCAATGTGACGGATATATTGCAGTGCAATAGCGGGGTTTCATTTTACATCACTTTTCGGGATTCCTCCGATGCAGTTGAGCACATGGTCACATGCGCACTCTTCAAAAACACAGAAGATCACCACTTATTAGTTAACAGGGACATATTAGCCGTAATCTCTGACAGAAACTGTGTGTCAAAGCGCTTTCTCTTAATAGCTTTTAATCCCTTAAACTGTGCATTTGCATCTATATGACGTTTAAGAACGCCACTTTGTGCAAAACCCATGAATACAAGGGTTTCCTTAAGTGCAAGTAAACATGGTAAAAGTCTTGATAGAATGAAAGTTAGATAAGGAATAAAAGATTTAGAAGACTCAGCCAAGTCAAATGATGTCCATACAGCAAACTAACAAGGAATAAGGCTTCTAAGCACAGGTGGAGAGCTGTAAATTCCATCGTTACCAACATAGTTCAACGATTTGTTGTTTCTGGAAACCGATACACCAAATCGTTGAACTAGGTTGGTAACAATGGAACTTGCTACCATAGTTTGCTAACAATGCTTTTGGGAAACGCACCCCTGGTCGACCAATTGCAGGCATTTGCTGGAGAATGGCATGGCTATACTGGAACCAAAGCAGCACTTACCGGCATTATTCAGCTTGGATCAGCATGGCATTTCATCCTCTTTAGCTTAATTGTAGAAAATGACTGCAGAGTTCAAAATGCCTAAAAGCTTGAAAGTTCATTAACTCATGTTCAAGGAAACGTCGTGTGCATTGTCAGGTTCCACTTGAACTGGTTAATATTTTAGTGCGTTTTTTTTCTTCTTCCAAAATTTCAGATACCTTTAAATTCACTTTGCAAGCAAAGTACTGTAGCAGTCTATTGTTGCGCATTAGCATAGCTTGGCTATAATTAGGCCTGAGCAGGTGCTCAGGTGCTCCTTTGTCTTGTTCTTGTTAAGGATTATATTATGGGCTTATTTAAAAGGAATCTCTGGTGTGCTTTCACTTGCTTCTTTGTCACGCTAATTAAACTGCTGAAGTCAGACTCCTCAAAATTCAGCCAGGCCTGCGTGCATGCGGAGGAGGATGCGGATTTCAGTTGACAAGTCGCAAGAGGGGCCCTCTCCTTTTTGTTTAGTGTCAACTGTAGTTGCAATGAAAGTGTTATATAAAGAATATACACCAGACGGTGTGTTAGCTGATCATTGTGATAATTTTCTCAAATGCACACTGGCACATATGTATATATATGCATCTTTGCTGAAATGATATATATATATATATTTTGAGGCATTTTTGGAGGAATCTTAAGACTGTGTTTGAAAAAAAGATGCATGCAAATTCGGATGAATTCCTTTCTATCTCTGGGGAAGCTGGGTAATTAGATAAGGATTAAAATTTTATCTAAATTGTTTCATGACTTTCCTTTTTTTCCACTGGGCCTCTCTTATTTTCCCCTACTCATCCTTTTCACATCCATTCCAAAGAGTTCAAGGATTGCTGTTTTTAATTAAGCTGGATATACTGTTCTATATACGTTTACACAGCAGCAGAATTCAATTGTCAGTCTTGATTGGAGTACTACTGATAATAAAGTTGTTCATACCCAGATCAGTTATGAAAGAGATTGACAACAGCATTCTATTATTACATGAAGTGACTCCCTGTAAAGAATATTCAACTTACTCTCATGGTGAAATCATCAGGATTCGTATAACTTTTCTATATTTGGCTAATTCGTATGATATCGTGTGATTGCACTTGTTTGAATTCCTACGACTTTCACTACAGCCTATGATGTCGCTGGACATCGTTTCCATCTAATACATGACAATTACTTGCTTCTGTCACACACAACAGCTTCCTATCATGTTTACAAACTCTACTGATTGGTTAAGTTTAGATAAGTGGTTTGGTTAAGGGCATAATATAAATTAGTATGTGCTTAACTCATGCTTGATTACTTCTGCATTAAACATCTGGGAATTTGCACATGAAGTCGTACGAGTTTATGCGAACAACATTGTGTGAGACCATACGAAATTACCAACTCATAAATTATGTATGACTTTGCATGAGATCGGGTTGGAATATTCAGTTCCAATTCAATAATTCAAGTTAAGCTCAATTGACAGAATTTGTGGCAAAACATTGATTATCACAAAAAGCTATTAATTCATCCCTTGTTTAATAAAGAAAAGAAGAAAACTATTAAATGTAGTTACAGTAAGACACATACAATGGAAAATAAATAGGGCCAGTCTATAAAAATTCAAATACACACTAAAAAAACAGTATAGCGACAATACATAAACATTCACGTGTTAACATGATTTTAGTAGAATAAAATAAGGGATTTACCGACGTTCCAGCATTTACGAGACTACAGGGTTTGTCATGACAATGAAGTTGTAAAATTGGATATAACTTTACACAGCTAAGGTTAGTAAGCAATTTTATAACAGTAAAATCATGTTAGAATAGTCTTGTGGCTATACTTTTGAAACAGTGTGTATTTTAATGTTTAGTGACTGGCCACATTCACTTTCATTCTAAGTGCCTTACTGTAACGGCAAGTGTTGCTTATTTTTAAATAAACAAGGGATGAGTCAAAATAATTTTTTGTGATAATAACATAAAACAGTGCGATTAGTTACAGTATGTCCTGTATGAACATAACATCAGTCGATAAGTACTTGTTTGTCACATCATTGTCATATTTGGCATGAGGTGCACACTTTCTGGGTCATTCTTTGCTGTCAGATCTCTAATGTTAGGGTTTTAAATCCTTTATAAGTTATTACAAATGACAGAAAATAAAAGGGGTATTCAGTGGTTGGAGAGCAAAATAAAACTTCATTTAAAGGGACAGCTCACTCAAAAATGAAAATTCTCTCATCGTTTACTCACTTTCATGCCATCCCAGATGTGTATGACTTTCTTCTGCTGAAAATTTAGATTTTTAATAGAATATTTTAGCTCTGTGGGTTCTTTTAAATGCAAGTGAATGGTGGCCAGACCTTTGAAGCTCCAAAAAGCATATAAAGGCAGCATAAATCTAATTCACACTCCAGTGGTTTAATATGTCATCTAATGCAATGCAATCACTTTGGGTAAGAAAAAAAATCTATGTTTATTATTTTTTTACCATAAATCTCAACTTTTACTTTCACTTTCAGATTGTGAAAGTGACACTGGAGATTTATATATATATAAAAAAAGGATTTTATATTGATCTGTTTCTCACTCACACCTATTATATGGCTTATGAAGAAATAGATTTGACCACTACAGTCTTATGGATTATTTTTATGCTGTGTTTATATAAATAAAGGGTGACTGCGGATGGTGGTGCGAGACAGAGAGACAGAAAAACCATATGGTTTTTAGAGCTACAAAGATCTGGTCACCATTGACTTGCATTGAAAGGACAAACAGAGCTTAAATATTCATTTAAAAACCTTTGTTTGTGTTCAGCAGAAGAAAGAAAGTCATACACATCTGGAATGGCATGAGGGTGAGTACATGAGAGATGAGAGAATTTTCATTTTTGGGTGAACTATCCCTTTAAATGTGGGAAGAAGAAAAAAACTAACTTGACGCAGAGGGGTTTTGGCTGCATATCTGAGTGGATGAAAACAGTGGGAGCTGCCCGAAATAGTTTATAATAAAAACTAAATTGTTCAAAGAGGTATAAAAATGTGTTTATGTACTACCATTACCTGTTGCTATGGTTACATGCATCACTCAAGCCTATCAGGAGTTAGAAAAGGGATTGATTTTGGTTAGTAATCTATACAGACATTGTTTGATCCACTCCTGTCTGCACGTCACTTGTAAATACTGTTGTCAATTTTATTAATTGTGGATTGTAGCCTGTATGAATGAAATGAATGATTGTGTATGTGTCTTTTCCAATAGCTGCTCAGTACACCATGCGTCAGACTCAAGAGATGCTACACTGTCCTTTTGTTGACTGTGGGTTAGGTAATTGACTCACTTAAGATGCCACACTACCTGCATTAAACATCTCTATTCACAGGATGTTTCTTGTGAACCTGAAGACCCAAGCTAAATGAAATGTCAAGCTTTATTAGTACTGTGTATCAGATGAAGTCCAACAGCTTTTAAGTTCTCAAGCAGCATGGACTAGACTGGTCTTTCATTTTTCATGCCTTAAGAGGGCAGACTGTGATCTTCACAGTTAGACATATGACCCTGTATTGTTTCCCTGTCTCATTTTAAAGTAGTCTGATGGAAAGTTGGGGTGCTAATGACAAGCACAAAAAGGAATCATTTATTTTTACGGCATGCACTTTTCTGGCAAAGTATATAATGTGCAAGTGGCAATTACCGGTCCAGGTAGCTAAAAATGATAATCATTGCCATTCAGCCATAAGCCTTGTTAGAAATGTCCATTACCATATATTCAAAGGGGAAGCTGTGTACTATTTTGAGGGTTAATGTTGGCCATTGAATCAATGGAAAAAATACATCAAGTGACCCTTGATATTTATTAGGCATATCTGAACAAGGAACTGGATAGAACGTATAGGTTTCTGTCTCTGTGCAAAAAGAGCAAATTGGCTCAGTCATTTTTGTCTTTTTTTTAGTTGCACACTAATCTTTTCTTCAAAGGAATAGTTCACCAAAACTTCAAATTCCTTCATTATCCACCCTTATGTAACTCCAAAGCCATATGACTTTTTTTCTTCTGTGGAATACAAAAGTCTGCAAAGGTTTTATTTGCTTTTAAATGAAAGTGTTTAGTGACAGGAATCTTCTGAAGCCATTTGATCACTTTGTGTGGTGAAATTAAATTATTGATAAAGTGCTGAAATCAAATACAGCGGCTGCATTGATAACATTAAATCTCATCGTTTCTCATCAGGTGTCGTGACCAAACATCATCATGGGGCCCTATTTCAAGAGTGCTAAGTCTTAAGCGCAGCACCATGCAATACGTCATATGCCACGTGGCAATGAAGTTTTGGTATTTTCGTTCAGGTTTGTACCAAGTCTAAAGGATTTGCAAGCGAAAAGAAAGCACTAATAGGCTTTGTCAAGTGCAATTTAATTCTGAGGTTCTTCTCTGGTTTTGTGCCGTTTGCATCACAATATATTACATTTCCTGTCAAGGACAATAGCAATTATATGTATTATTATTATAATAATAATAATTATAAATAATAATGATCTACTGACACAAATCATGGCTAGTTACATTATTGTCGGGGACATAATTTGATGTTCTATTGGAATTCTCAGAGTGTGGATATGAAACTTCCTGTTTCTGGAATCTCCAAACTGCAAATGCAGGAACTGAGTTTAGACTTTGCACTAAGAATAGACTTGGTTCTTAGAGCTATTTGCACAATGAACTATTTCTTAGAAAAATAGCAAATTGTGCTTTGCACCACTTCATTTACATAAAAAAAACACCCAAAGTTTGTGTTTATGCACCCACAGATAGTGCAAACACTCCCGCTCCCACTTGTGCTTTGAACGGTCAGGAAAATAGAGCCCATGGTGTCCTGTCTCCAGATCAATAATATTTTATGTTATTGATGTCATTCTTTTTTATTTTATTTATTTTATTTAGTCAATAACAACATATTTTTTTTCTTCTCTTAAGTAGACTTAGTGCATGAGTCATATCGACTACATTTGTGTTTTGTTTTTTTGTTTTTTTTTGGAGGAACATTGTATGTAAAATAAACCCTGTAAAGATTTTTGACTTTTTTCATTTTTGGTGAACTATTCTTTTAAAATATATTTTTTTATTTTTCTCTCTCGTGTGAGTGAGTGAGTGAGAGTGTGTGTATAAAGGGATTCATGGAAAGGAGGAGTCAAGAACCGGCATGACAATAGAAATAATTATTTAATGTAAAACTGAAATCAAAAGACACAAACACACAAAGGTGTCGAACAGCTGCCCGTAAACGCTCTCTGTCGCACCACCATCCGCAGTCGGCCTTTATCCCTCTCGGAGGCTTGATTAGCTTGATAAGGGACCAGGTTTGCATAATCACGACCCGGCCCCGTCCTCCACCCTGTCACAGTGTGTGTGTATTTACATTTATTGATCTTGTTCTTGTGTCTGTATGTGTAAGGGAGTGTGAACAAAAAATATAAATACTTAAGAAATACAACCACTGTGCCACTGTCTATACACTTGTTACAAAAACAAGTATTGCTGTGTGAAGATACTTGACGCTTGTTTTTTGTTGACACCTGGCAGCCTCTTCCAGACCTTTCGCAAGGAGGCAGGAGACTGCTAAATGAGACGATCGAAGATAAAAAGCAAATTAAATCTGAAAATCAGAGACGCCTGTTTTGCAGCACAGGAATACTCATTAAGAGCTTCACACTTTAAATGTGCAGCGTTCACTCCAGCTGTTGTTAAACATTAAATCCCCAAATCACTGCTGACATTGTTTTAAAGGTGATCCTTCAGATTCAAAGTTTTTTTTGGAGAAGGTTTGGGACAAGAAACCAATCAGGGGTCTCGGAGGTATTAGATTAGTTTAAATGAATACTGCAATGGTATTTTTGCATATTTCATAGAGTTTGTGTATTTTGGTGTGACAGTACATTAAGTGACACTTAAAAATAAAAATCTTTCGAACCTTAATCTTTTTGGCATTTTGTATACTTAATAATCACCAATGAATATGAGCGGAGTAGTTGGACTTCAAAGTATTCTTTTAAGGACAATTCAGGTACAGAAATTTGGACTTCCATTGGAAGTGCATAACTGTGCACATAAATGCAATTATAATGGAAATCTAAGAGTTGCCCATTGCACACATGCCCTATAGACTTCCATTGTGCATAACAATGCATAACTGTCAACACATTTTGTTTTTGTAAACTGAGTCTAAATAATTTTCTTCAACAGAAGGTCACAGATTCTGTTCATAGAGCTCAACTTCTGTCAGTCTAGAATATTCATTTAAAGGTGTTCCTTTGAAAATATGTGACTGTGGCAATATTTTTGCAAAATGAAATTACATGGTTCATTACATGTATTGCTGCTGTTTCGAGGTGAAATGTCCACCGAGGGTCACTAAAAGCAAGTTAAATATTGTCCCAAAAATAGAAGGTATTAATGTTATTTCTCTAGCGTGCTTTAAACATCTGTTTTTCTAGTTTTAAATAAACTAAACCGACTTCCTTACCCTAAACCCTACAACTAAACCTAACTGACAGTGTCATAAAAGCAAATGTTAGATGAAAAATGGAATAGTTGAAGCAACTAACGAGGCATGTTAAAGTTATTTTGAAAACATGTACGATGATGTACTTTGTACTATGATAACGTGATTTTGTGAGACCTGGTTGTATAATAGACACCTTTAATCAATATCACTGCTCTATTTACACATAAATGATCTTATGCTATATTGACCCCTTCCAATGTTTACAAATATGAATAGTTAATACCAACATGCCAATCACTAGCAGTGCTGTTTTGGTTACATATTGTACCTAGAACAGATTCAAATGAACTTAATGAGTATATTGGTTTTGATGGGTAAATCAAACCCATACCTCAACATAATCATTCTGCACTGCTTTAGAGAGAGAAACCCAGTAAGTGAATAAATGTGCAGCAAAACATTGCCATTCTATCTTCATTTGCATTTCTTAGCCATTTTAAACCAGCCCTGCATGAAGCCAGCTGGTAGTTTGTGGATTTTAGTCTTTAGTATTAATGTTACCCCAGAATCCTTCCTAAAAGCTTCCAACATTATGCCGTGTTTTCATTTATGTTTTGGGACTCTTGTAAATAGTGGTTGACAAATATTTTTCAATGGCCAATGCCTTTCTCAGTAAGAAAGCAAGGTGGACGAAGGCCAATATACTGCCGGTATATTTGTGATAGTCTTTTTTTACAATACTTTCTCAAAATTCACATAAATATTTGAACATTTTCATTTTCTATATGACTAAGTGGACTTGGTGCTGAAAATCTCAAACTGGCCAAATAAAATCAGATTTTAGGCTTCTTTACTGTAAGGTGATTCTCAACAGTCTTCAGTTTTTTTTTTTTACCTAATATTGACCTTAAGACATGCCAGTCTATTGCATAGAGTGGCAAATCAAAAACAAACACAAAGACAATGTTAAGCTTCATTTAATGTACCAAATAGCTTTCAGCTGTGTTTGATATAATGGCAAGTGATCTTCTAGTACCAAATTAGTAATGATTACTCAAGGATAAGGTGTTGGAGTGATGGCTGCTGAAAATGGGGTCTGTCTATATTTGATCAAAAAATGACTTTTTTCAAATAGTGATGGTGCTGTTTTTTACATCAGTAATGTCCTGAATATAATTTGTGATCAGTTGAATGCCACTTTGGTGAATTAAAGTTCCAATTTCCTTCTGAAACAGCAAATTCTGTACATTATTCCAAATTTTTGGCCACCAGTGTAGTTCTCTTATTAAGTTCATGATTAAAATGTAACATATTTGAGCAGGAAACTCAGAAACCTTAGAACATTAAATTTATTATCTTGAAGGGAGGACAGAAATGACCATGTAACCTAGCAAAAGACACTTCTGTTTTGCTCAAGTCACCTTTAGGCTGTGGCCAACCTCAGCTCAACAAAACCTCCCCTCCTAGGACGAACACTCTCTGTTCTTCATTCTTCTTCTTGCACACAAGTGATGGGGAGTTTCGAGTCTCCCAAGCAGGAGCCCTCGTTTCCGGGCCCAGCCTGGTAATCCCATCACCCATCCATAGATGCAACAAAGACTTTCTACAGACCCAGCCAAGGATCCAAAGCAATGCAGCTTACACAAGTACAACCTCCAAATTTCGATGAAATCGAATTACAGATTATTTCCATTTCATCTTATGTCAAAGCTCACTCACCAACCTGTGTTTTATGTTTGTCTGCTGTATGTGTGTTTGTTTAGTTTTATGTTATAGATTATTTATTAAAGTCTTGTTTGTATTCAATGAGAATTTTATAGTGTTTCTGATCAAATTATATTGATGCCGAGAAATCTGTCAATCCGAAAAAGCTGCATTGCTCATAAACCATATTTAAATATATTCTTTATATTATTTTCAATGCCCATAAAAGTAGTATTACTGTAAGAATTAATCTTATGTGCTGAATCGTCATCGCTGGCCGAAAACTTTGATTGGGTGAATATTAAAAGAATAAATGTTAATGTCCAATCAATCATTAATCACCTTATTAAGCTAAATTCCTTGGATTAGTGGTTGGAAAATGATGCAGGCATAAGATTAAAGCCATAATGCTTTAATCTTCTAAGGAGCTTCTAATTTTACTAATTTTAGTAAGCATGCCTACCTTGGCCATTTATAGAGGCGGGTGTGATTCAATTTAAATTAGCGCACAGTGTTGAATGAGAGGGCGATTAAACAATGCTTTGAATCAGAGGAAGCATAACATAAAGTACATATACCTGAGGGTGGCACCAAAGTGAATAAATGAATAACTGTATGTGCTGCTCAACTGAGATGAAAGATGACAAATTTGAATGAAAACAGTTTATATTAACAATTATATTTAAATATTTCTTAGTGTAATTTTTTTTTAACCCTTTGGTTAGGGAAGCATTGCTTACCTTGCTTATATGGACAGCATGTCCCTGTCACAGATGGGTGCAAAAATAGTCCAGGATGCCTTCAAAACAGCACAACAGCAAGAATGAAAGACAATGGGGGTCTCCATTTTAGAGTTATAACTTGTCATTGTGTTTTGAAAAGTGGCACGGTATGTGTGTGTGTGTGTGTGTGTGTGTGTGTGTGTGTGTGTGTGAGCGTGTATTTATCACTTTGTGGGGACCAAATGTCCCCATAAGGATAGTAAAACCCGAAATTTTTGACCTTGTGGGGACATTTTGTCGGTCCCCATGAGGAAAACAGCTTATAAATCATACTAAATTCTGTTTTTTGAAAATGTAAAAATGCAGAAAGTTTTCTGTGAGGGTTAGGTTTAGGGGTAGGGTTAGGTTTAGGGGATAGAATATAAAGTTTGTACAGTATAAAAACCATTATGTCTATGGAAAGTCCCCATAAAACATGGAAACACAACTGTGTGTGTGTGTGTGTGTGTGTGTGTGTGTGTGTGTGTGTGTGTGTGTGTGTGTGTGATCATGCTCAAAGCCGTTCATTTATTGTACATTTATTTAGAAAAACATTTAAATCCAGACAGGCACATGAAGGTGTCCTGTGGAGGTCCACTTGAATCTCCCATGACAGGCACATCTCTCTCCTGTTCAACTGTTTGACTGACTAAGAAATAGTGGGCGGGGCCAAGGGTGCAATGATGGAAAAATAGGCATTGCATATGTAGATATATTTGATCCTAGTGAATTCACAAGTTCCACAAATTCCAATCGAGACTATTTTGCAACTTGGGTTAAATAAATGCTCTTTTTCTATTAAGGGGGGAAGTTTTCCGTTCTGAAACTTACAGTATGTGTTTAGAGTACAGTGACCTCTTACATGTCAAAAGATCAAGGGAAATATGATTCCTCATGTCATGACCGCATTAATATATTCACTATGCATTGGCTGCTTAAAGGCTTAGCTCATATAGCTGTGATTTATCTTCTACAATCTGAAACTAGTGACAGTGTAACACAGGAAAACTACCCTTGATTTTAAAGACTGTGTTTTTAGTGAAAGTGCTCTATGTTGGTGAGGAGACTCTCATCTGACATCTATTGTAGCTTGTGCCAAGGTTATAATAGTTTTTAATTTTGAATTTGACATTTTCAATTCTTCACTCCAGTTTAGTTTAGATTTTGTTTTGTTTGTCAGTTCTTTGTTAATTTTAGTTTAGTTTTACAGTACATTTTGTTTTTATTTTAGTTTTAGATTTGATATAGGGGTAAATGGAGAATGGGAAAAACAGGCATTTGTGAAATTGTGTAATGAGTAACTTAACCACAAAGTCCTCTTTAATGCAATTGGCATGAGAAAGTTACTCTACTGCATCTCTGAAAATTCTACTTCAAACAAAACTCTTTTCCAATTCCAAATGAACAATGAAATGTAAAACAAAATATAGCTGTGATCAGCGATGATGGGCCTAAGCACCATGGGTCTATTTCCACCTGGTGACTTTTGGAAAACAATGCAAGGTGGACACATCCATTTAGTATTTGACATTATTCTATACAATTCTGAAGCAATTTGGGTAAATATAAAAGGACTCTTTTAAAAATATGTTGTAAGAGCCACACTTCTTGCTGCCAGATGGTGGCGATATCACTGTGATCCAAAATAGTCACATCCATGTAATTAGCTCCCAAGTCATGTTAACATACGTCTGAATTTTGATCTAAATCACACATTGCACACAGAAGATATGAGACACCTCCTGTTTCGCATTTTCACCATTAATTTAAGGCCTCACCATGGTAACACCGTTCGATATATCAAAAATCTGTTCACAATTTAGCATCTTCAATGTCTTGGCATTATGTTTTCTAAATGTGGTGACAGTCTCATGAGTCCCCTAGGAGGAGGATTTAAAAGTTCAGAGACTGCAATATTTAAAAAATCCAAAATGGCAGACTTCCTGTTGGGAGGAGCTAATAACTATAATTATAAAAGTTGTCCGGCTTGATGAGAACAATATATGTACCAATTGTGGTGACTGTAGGTGAAAATGGTGGTGCTACAGAGGCGTCTTACCCACCCATTTTAAAGGAGGTACTAAAGAGCCCCCTACACGCCTATGCATGAACTTTTGCCCAGCCCTAATGGCCAATGATTCTGATGTGTGCAAAATTTCATGAAATTGCCGCAAAAGTGCCTTGAAAACACCCAGATATAGGAAGAAATGAGTAATAACGATTATTGTGTTGCCATGGCAATAATAATAAAAAAAGCAAATGCATGAACATGTGCAATAGGGACACACATTTGAGCAGCATACACACTATAACTCAGAATTCTGCTCTAATTGTCATGTTTAGAAATTTTAAGAGAAACTGACGTAATGATTTATGTACAGTATGTCCTAATGAATTCAGACACTCCCCTCGAAATCCAAACACAAGTGATCATAAGAGATGAGCAGGTGTAACTGTGATGTATCGCTTGTAAATTTGTGACTGGATCACCCAAGATTAATCTTAATACCAGGTGTACACATGGTCTTATTTGGGGACAAATGGTCTTGTAGTTGATACACTATAGTCCTGAAGTGTTCGCACCAGCATGACAAAAAACGGACTGTGAGTCGCAGGACACTGACTGCAAGTTGTGTAGTGTACACTTGGCTTAACCCTGGATTCGTGGCAGAGCTAATATTTTTTTTTTCTGGTGGTAAACAGGCATCAGTAAGACTGAGGTTTCTACTGTGTGTGAAACAAGACTATTTCCTATATAGTCTGTGCAGCCTGTATACCAATACGTTTTATCAAAGAAAAAAAAAACTTTTCACCTAACATCATTTTCTAAAATCATGTATTATTGCATATACACTTAGAATACATGACATGAACGGCACCGTAGATAATAAATTGAATTGAGAAAACTATTTGTTCTGCAAATATACAATGGAGTCCAAAAGTCTGAGACCACATTGAGAATCTAGGATTCAAAATCCAAAATAAATTTGGAAATGAATAATGCAATTTGTGGAAAGAACTTTAGAAAAATAGAAGCATTTTTTCTGGTGTAATCAGACTTTTGGTCTCCACAACAGACCAGCACTTGATAACTATAATAGTTGCTGTGGTTATGTTGTTATCTTACAGGCTCATGAAATTGCTTAATAGTCTGTATAGTAATTTTGATCAAATACATTTCTAAAGACATTGTAAAGAGGTGATGACATCATAAAACAAATTACAGCTGCTGTTCATCATTGTAATTTTAAATTATGCCTGGTGATTGCTCAATAATGCCTTGTTTTTGGGACAAAGAACTGATAAATGATTTTAATTGACTTGGAAAGGGCAGACGAAGCAAGGGCGGCCATTGCAGAGAAACCTTACGTGACCTTCTTTGCCATTGTCTGCAACATTGTACGGTATAAAAATGGCTGCCAGACAACGTTTACAGTCTTTCTTCGATTTATTCCAATTTAGCTGATAGAGCCTTCATGTTTGGTCCCAGTTATCAGCATTTTTTTCCTTTTGAAGTCAAATGCCAGTACTGAGCGATGTGTCAGATGAGAGAAGGGGTATTGAGTCTGTAGTTGTGGTTGATAAGCAATGTTTATTGGCTGATGTTGTGTATCTGGTCACGATGGGCTTTGGCCAACATGTGTTAGTGGAGTCACAGCAGGGGCCCGATCATCTGGGTCTTATTGGACGCAATGGTGCTTTGATGGATAGTTCTGATTGGCCAGTGTAGGAGCAATTCACCCAAAGATGAAAAGTCTGTCATTTACTCACTCATGTAGTTCCAAACTAGTTTGGCTTTCATTCATGGAAAACAAAAATGACATTTTGAAGAATGTACTGGTTGCTTAATGTCAATGCAATTCAGTTAATGTGGACCGGAACGGTCAAGCTCCAAAAAGGATGCAAAAGCACCATAAAATATTGTAATAGTGGTCGCTGTGACTCATTTACTATATTCCAAATTAGCTTTATGGAAGAAAAGACTTGATTTTTTTATACTTAAGTTTTTATATATCTCTTTAAATATAAATATCAGAAATATAATATGTATTTGTTCTAATCAGAGCAGTATTTACCTGCCCATAACTTTGAGGATTTCAATGAATTAGGGTGAATATTTGTTCAGATCAATCACATTAAATACCCCCAATAAGGCTAGCACCCTTATTTATGTAACTGACATAAAACATAGTAATGAAATGCAGCTAATGTATTATTTTGTAAAATTTTGTGTATTATTATAAAGTTGTTTTGAATATTGCTCCAAAAGAGAGTCGTGCAGATGTCTATGCAGGGACTAGATTCATTTAATTTAATTTAATTTAAATGAACCATCTAAACCAGTGTTTCCCAACCACTGTTATTGCTGATGACTAGTGTGCCATGAAATATTGTCAGGTGTACCATGGAAAATGATCAAATTCCACAAAATAAATAAATGCATGGGAAAAAAATATATATTTTCAGGGATCCAAACTCCTCACCTTTTGGAGAAATTTGCATTTTGAAACCATAATCGGTCACTTTTGTGATTGTGAAGAGCAATGATTAATGTGCAAAAGTGATATTTATACGTGTTAAGGGTCTTTCACATGACTCGCATCAGCGCTGCAGAATACATTGAAGTCTATGAAGTGACTTTACGCTAAAGTGTTTTTGCTTCACCAATAAGTACTAAGCAACTAGAAATATTTAAAAACTGTTGAAGAGACATTGAATGTCTCATAATTTCTTTTAATTAAATATTCCCTTATTGTTTACGAATATCAGAGACCCCAGTTATTGAACTCATTTAAATTCACCAAGAAAACACTTAGTCCTTTTATTACTTTCTGCTATCAAAGCAACTGCAAGCAATTTTCTCTCTTCCAAATACATGTTTTCAATGTTTATTGTGCTCACCTCCTGCTTTTTTACCTGGCAAACTCATAAAATCTGTGACGCTTTGTGACGCTTTCTGCAACTCTTGTCATGTGGACGGCAACATGGCGCTTGGCGCTGGTTTCAGCCTCCAAAACCATATTAAAACTGTCACGAGAATTCGTCTGTCCGAGGCAAAGATGCAGAGTCTAATGACAATTACCTCAGCATCAGTCTCCATTGATCCGTTTGATTACGCACAGGCGAGCGCACAGTTGAAGTCGATGCTGACCAGGAGGAAGGTTTCAGTTGTTGATTGAGTTCTGTTCAGTAAATCTTTTATGTGTTTTGTTCATATTTTAATCGTATTTGTTTTTTGTAATATTGTGTTGTTCATATGTCATGTTTTAGTTGCCTCCGCTGTCACTGCGGGGAAAAAACATTCATCTGCTTTGTGTGTCTGTTGTTCATCTGTTCTCTTCATAAATAAATAAATGCATAATCTGCTATATGCTCGTCCTGTAAGTTCATGATTAAAAATGAAAATGTGAATGTAAATAAAAGCTATTAAATGTCTTATTATCATTAAAATATGAAAATTGAAATGACAGAATTTTTACGACCCTGTCCGTCAAAATGAAGAATGATGAGAATGTCCAACAGCCAGTGGAGAGCTGTGTGTAGGGTTGTGCCGATGGACGATATCATCGTCCATCGTGATGGCTGACCAACATCACGATGTAGAGCAACCACCGTGATGCCACGCCCCCTTTTGCGAGTCTTGCTAGTGTGACTCACTAATCCTAGTCTCTTCTATAGTTAACCTAAAAACTTTGCAGGGATTGCTTTGTAAATTAAATTGAGAATATAACAAATGCATAACAAATGCATACACAGTACTGCCGCTGTGCTGGAGTACTGGTAGCACATATGCACAGATATTTCCGTGCTAATCTTGCCATGAACGGAAACGTTTTGTCGCTCATTTTCCACCAAGTCAGTGGGTCCTCTTTCCCATCAATGGCCATTTCCTGCAGGTACATGGTCATTTCTGCCTCGACCTTTTGCTCATCAGTGAGTAAAATAACGAAATTATAGTTTTTAAGTGGAAAATAGTATTTATGTAAAGAGATATATTAAAATAAAGTGCACAACTCCTCTTAAGTGAAAGCTAAAAAAAAAAATGCTTCACGTGTTGTGCAACCTACTGATAAAGCGCCGACGAGTCATTAGTTGGGTTAGTAAAATAACGAAATTATAATTTTTCATATAATTTTTGAAAATTTTATTCACTTATCGCTGTAAATAAAGCCGCACTTAGATCCAACCTCCTGTCTGCCTTCCCCTGATTTCCCCACACCCGTTACATAACCATTGATGATGAGCTAAATTTCACAGACCACATCTCAAAGACTGCAAGATCATGTACATTTACACTCTACAATATCAGGAAGATAAGACCCTTCCTCTCTTTACATGCCACACAACTGCTCGTTCAGTCTTGTCATAACTAGACTGGACTACTGTAACGCTCTCATTGCAAGCCTCCCTGCATGTGCTATTAGACCTCTCCAAATGATCCAGAATGCAGCAGCACGTCTGGTGTTTAATGAACCTAAGTGAGCGTATGTTACACCACTCCTTGTCTCTCTTCACTGGCTGACGGTTCATGCACGTACTAACTTCAAGGCCCATATAAAACAGTCACTGGGTCTGCTCCAGCATACCTAAAAACATTTATGCTACGTTCCCACCAGAAGCCTGCGGTCGGCTAAGGAACGTCGCCTTGTCGTACCAAAACAAAGAGGCACCAAAACACTTTCCCTGACTTTCAGTTTCATCATACCACGGTGGTGGAATGACCTTCCCAACTCAATCCAGGAACCTAACTCACTCTCTATCTTCTAAAAACGGCTAAAAACATCTTTTCCAAAAGCACTTAACCGGTCACTAAAAAACATACAAAAAATAAATAATAATAATTATTTACATTTCTTGTTGCACTTAAATCTGTTTTGTATACTATTCTGATGATAGTGAAACTTTGTTGTATGGCACTTTTCGTACCACTGTCTCCTTAAGATGATGCGCTTATGTTTTCCTCTTTTGTAAGTCGCTTTGGATAAAAGCGTCTGCCAAATGAATAAATGTAAATGATGGACAGAAAACAGGGAAAAGTTCTCGAAAAGGAAAAATATAGATGATGGCCAGCCTATGTGGGATTGTAGTGTGCAGTAGAGTTTTTTTTATTCGTAAAAAGTGTGCCTTGGCAGAAAAAAGGTTGGAAAACACTGATCTAAACAAACAAATTCAACAGAATTAACCTTCCCAGTTTATTTGACTTCCCATATGAGGTGAAGGTATTTTAGACGAGCAGGTATGATTATTATTTCTGTTTGCACAGCTTTAAAGCTGCGTCCAATACAGTCTTACAAATATTGCGGTTATAAAGTTTTGTCGTGCTACACTACTACTCATTGCAAAAAATAGCTTGTTACCGAAAAAGTCACACTTTATTGTAAACAACTGAGCTTTTATCAGGCTATTGTAAAATGTAGTTAAGTTAGTAGCATTGCTAGTTTTAGTTATTTACTCTAGGCCAGTGATAAGCAGCTGCAAATCTGTTTGCTTTACTCAGCGTGACAGTAAAGGTACAGACCTTTCACTCTTGGCATTACAAATAACTGTCTTTTCATGCAATATATTTAAATGAATTTATTCACCCGGATTCATTATTCACATTTTGAGAAAGTTATGAATTGCTTCTGCTGACTGCGGTTACATGAAACAAAAAATAGTTTTATTTTATTGAGATGACATATTTATGTGTCTTTGACAGAAATGTGTTGGTCTCATAAATATGTGTCTTCCTTGATATAATATTCGGGGATGAGCGATTTTGTTATCAAATTCTGTGCAAGGATGAATCCATTAGATATTTGTTGTGTGTAATATCAGATTTCAAATTCAAATGTTAACCATTATGTAGTGTTTACTTCATTTGTGCATTGATCCATGAGAAGACCGTTAAGCGTGGCTTGGTAGTTGTGTGTTGTTCTGTTTGTGTGCATGCGAGACTGTATGTGCGGATGTGTGTGTGTGCATATGAAAAAAGAGTGATGAATATATTAAACTCAATAACAACATAAGCGTAGGAAGCTCATCAAACAGTCTTACAGAATGCCTTTAATTTGAAGCTTTGTATGGCTAGAATATGCTCTCATGAATAAATGATTTAACTTCATCATAAACTGGAACGTGTGTAAACAGAATGTGAAAACTTCCCACGCAGTTTACACATTAAGGATGTAGAGACCCGCTCCCACAAGCCAGCAGTTTAACATAGAACTTTAAAAGAAATGCATAGAGATGTTGATTGACAGCAGGGGTTTTCCTTGGTCACAAATGGTCTTCGGTGGTGACTGATGTACACAGTTCATATATACGTGAAGTTGATTCATTAATTTGTATGTAATTGCCATTAATTCATATTTAATGTAATTATGTAGTTGCATATTATTGAATGTATACATTGGATATACAAGTTATCTTTGATCATCTAAGCATCTGTAATGTTTTGAAATTGAGTTTTTGTTTTGCTTCAAGATTCTATGGGAAACCAAACTTAACATACTTTATTTAATGAACACCTTATTTCTTTCTATAAGGCTAGTTATCTTCTTCACAGATACAGCACCTTACTGAGGTGGGACTGTCATTTTGGTGAAAATGTTTGCTCATACTAATTAACTAATTAACAAACATATATATATATATATATATAATGTTCTAAAATATTGCTCTGGTTATTCTGAAATGCTTGTCATCCTAAGAATTGGCCACAATTACCTCCCAGAACTCTCCAACACACTTTCGCTCCCAGACATAAGGCATCTGCCACTGAATGCTAGGAAACATTACATTTATCAGAGCATTATGTATACATGCTCTAAACCCCAAGTAATGTAATACATTTAATAAAAGAGCCACTGTGGCTTCAACTTGAATTTCTACTTTGCACCAATTTCCGCAGAAGTAACGATTTTGTTCTCTTAAACACATGGGATGTAAACATTGCTTTATTCGCAAATTGGTATTGCAAACTTCCAATTTTGCACAAATTAAATACAGAACTTGGATGGAAACATGACAATAGACTTGCTTTTGGTGGTGGATCTTTTCCCAAAAAATATTAATGTGAAAAATGTAACAAAAAGAAAAATTCTTGGTTTGACAAATACTCGGTAAAATATTGCAATATTTTGAAATATCAAGGCTTTTCCTTCCACCTCTGCCTGCAACCATAGGGGCTAAAAAAAAGGCTTGAAAGCTCCTTTATGTTTGTAATTTGTCACGTCTCACCACTGTATAGAGCCCAACTGGACAGGTTCGGCCAGGTCTGCCTGATGGTTTACTGAGCGCTCATGTTTAAATCTCTTGGCTGTAGAAAAGGTCACCATGAAGAGCTAATGGCCATCATCACAGTGCCAAATTAGGGCTCATTAGAAGGACCACATCCCGTGGGCACCCAGCCTTACATCAGCACAAAGAAAGCCATTCTGACCTGCAATTATTGCCTTGATTGCACCATCCACTGCTAGACCTGTTTGTAATAGTAAAAGCTTGAATTCCTGATTCATCTGAGCATGTTTTTAATAAATTAATGTCCCTGTAAGATAAATTGCTTGTCTCTTGTAGCACAAATTTTAATGTAACAGAAGGGAGCTATAAGACAGGAAAATGGAAAGTGATGTATGTCCTTCATTGGACACAGAACATTTAGTTTTCATTAAGAGTTAAACATGTACACGATACATTAGCGGAGGTTCAATAGCTGTAGCTTTGTCTCTCACTGTATTTCACTCTGATGAATTAGCAACTCAGCACACCGCGTAAAATGACAAAAGGAAATGAGCAGAAAGGCATTAATATGACGTGTTGCAGGGTTAGCTAATGTCTTGGCTTGGAGGCTGATGTTTATGACTTGGGCTAATGATATCCGCCTGACCCGGAATGAGGTTTACTGTGGGGGGAGATGAGGAAGGTGTCTGAAAGGTCAGCGCTAGCATCGCTCTTTCATTAGGAGAGATGTGGTACAGAAATCCATAAACGGCTATTCTTACAGCCATGTTGGTTTGTTATATATACTTATAGTTGATTATGCATGTTAAGCTGGTGTAGATGAAAACATTTTAATTTAAAAAAAAAAAAAATACTTATGTTTTAAAAATCGGTCAAACAGAACCTTCCCATGGCTACCCTGGAAAGAATAATGCTGCCAAGGGAATAACGTATTAGCTAAACTAATATCACTTTTAAAAATTGTTAAAAAAAAATTCTCTCCCTAAACATGTTTTCAGTTCAGTTCTTAAGGCAATGAGATGTGGAAGTGTGTGTGTGTGTGTGTGTGTGTGTGTGTGTGTGTGTGTGTGTGTGTGTGTACGTGCGTGCGTGCGTGTGTGCATGCGTGTGTGTGTGTGTGCGTGCGTGCGTGTGTGTGTGTGTGTGTTATTCAGAGCATGCCGTTATTTATGTATGATGCACAATGGTGTGAGACCACCAGTATGAAGAGGGAATAAACAGCGAGCCAAAGCTGCTTGATTGCTCTGGATTGTGGGTGGAAAAGGATAAATTAGCAATTCATTCTTAATTACAAAGACCAGAATAACATTGCAGTGAACAAATGAAGCAACAAAATTACTGAGAGGGTGCACTGCATTTCCACGTCTTGCAGAAGAATCACTCTCCACCTCATTGCAGGGCCATTCTCTAATTAATGATGATTTCTCATCAAATCTCTCTAATCATTGTGGATCTAACCGCCCTGGCAGTCATTCCATAAATCCACATGGGGGAGAAACATTTCCGCCCAATAAGTCATGTAGATCTTTGATCCATAAACAGCAGGAAGCTTACCCCACCTGATCTCATTGCACTTCCACTGTTATTATAATTAATAAACTTTTATTTAATTAACTGAAATAAAAACAAACTAATAATAAAAAAATTAATTACTAAAATAAAACTCCAAAACTAAAATAAAATACAAATTAATCCAAATAAATTTTAGTTTATTATTATTTTTTATTATTATTATTAGTTATTAATTTTATGCCCAAACCTCTTTAGTATTCCTTAACTTTGTTCTCTTCTGAATAGTGTAAATAAGGCAAAATTGCTAAAAGAAATAAAAAAATAATTATATATATATATATATATATATATATATATATATATATATATATATATATATAATTATTTTTTTATTGTAATCGAGTCTCCCTGCACTCTTTAAAACATTATTACTATATCATTTAAATTTTCTCTGTGACAGTGGGGAGTTATCAGTATTCCATATGCGTGTACACATATATTATACATGCTATTTGTTACTCAAGGTGGCACTGATAGTTCAGTGATTGACTTGATTTACATTTGACATTTACAAAAGCATTGCCACCCCAGCATTTAGTATCCCAAAGTAAAATTATAAATGTAAATATATTACAGTTGATGCGTCGTAATGTACGTTTATTTACAGTATGCTAAACTGTCTCAAATAAAAATTCTATTGATTTTAAATGCTAATTTATAAACCTTTAAAGACAGACCTACCATGAGCTCTGAGGTTGTTCATCGAAAATTGTCTTTAATAGAGAAATTCCTGTTGAACAACTACATTACCCATGGCCCAGCAGGGAAAGCTTCACCAATCAGAGAACCACCAACAACAAAACCCGCAAAATGAGCCCGGAAGTAAAAGTCCACTCCCATGATGCACTCTGAATGATGTAATCGAGTCTCCCTGCACTCTTTAAAATACTTTAATATTTTTGTATATTGGAATATTTTGCAATAAACGTTAACAGTTTTGTTTCTACACTTATAATCAATAACCTAAAATAAATATTTGTATATATTTCCAGAGTTTTATATTTGATTATTTCATTTGCAATGCTTTATGGGATTGTGTTCCTTGCCCTCTGTAAAGACGGTACAGTAAGTACACAAACTTGTACCTTTGTCTTTTTGTCAGAGTTTTGTATTTCAAAACCCTCTAAAATTGCAATAGTCTATCAGGGATGATCACATGAATGTTCACATGAAACCTATGCCACTGGTTTAATGCCAGGTTCTATTGTGACATCTAACCCCTTGTGGACAAAAGGTGAATGTATGTTTAGTGAAATATATATTTTTTCCTGGGCAATATCGGTGAAAATGTTGAATACTTTTTTGTTGCCAAGACTTCAGTGTATATACTGATATATGACTTTAAAAAATAAACCCATCACTTTGAGAAATATTTGCTTGAGTAAAAAGTGTAAGAACTAGCACGGGTCAAGCTAAGGAACGTTTAGAATCGGTTTAATAGAAAATGTGTTGGTGCTCTGGAGATTGCTATTTTGTTATTTATTTTTAATGTTATACAAGAATGCCAAAATTATCACTATGTGGCCTCTCTGTGGTAATGCAACTATCACAAATTCATGGGCATTTGTAATTTGATAGAGACTTCAATAAATGAACTACTGTGGTACTTGTTGCAATGAAGATTGGTATCTTAATCCAGAAGCACTATATATGTGCGCTTACTTTGGTGTTGAGATTCCTCATAGTCCTTATGCCAACCCCTTGCCACCCCATCAATTATATTCTAGATCCGCCCCTGTCTGTAATAATGTTTGGTGAAACACCCATGCATTTAAGGGTTACAATTTTTTTATTATATCAGTAAAAGCATTAACTTTTGATAACCCTAAAATACTAAAGTTGCAAGTAAATACTAAATATACAAAAAAAACTTAAACTTAACTAAAACTAGGAAACACTGAAAAACACTAAGGCCACGTCCATACGAATATGTTTCCATTGGAAACACATCAATTTCGCTACATTTATGCATCTGATCCACACTAGAATGTCATTTTACTCCACAGAAAATGCTCTTCACTGATCCATAATTTGGGAAGCGTGACTATTGGCAATTGAAAACAGAGTTTTCAAAAGAAAATGTATTAGTGTGGATGTGTCATACATCTGAAGTAAATCTAACACTCACAGAGTGAAAACTAACAAAAACTAAACTTATTTGAAAGGACAATTTTTTATTTTTTATTTTTTTAAGTCAAAGCTTTGATAACCCTGCGCATCAGACCAGTACATCCCATGCTTAATTCAGCCTATTTGTGACAGCTCCCGTCAGTAAGTGAATGGCTGACAGTCATGTCACTGCGTTGGGCACGGGCGTAATAAAGAGTTGAGTTAAAGCTGTGGATACAGGGCCAGCCGAGCATGTTTTGAAATGCTGTGGTCATTCAGCAAGAGGGATTTATGTCCTGCGGTCCATCAGGGTTGATCTTAAAAGGCTGTGATTAACAGCAGAGAGAGTTGAGATGGGCTTCAACACTGCTGCAGGCAAACCCTTAGAAGGCCACACAACTCACAAGCTTTTTACTCCAGCCTGTTAACACAGGGAATCACTCTCTCTTACACAAACACACATTGTTTGTGTGTATGTGTGTGGTAGTCAAGGACTACTAGTGCTTGCTTATATTGCATTACTTTCTAATTTAATAAATAAAATCTTCATTACAAGTAGTATTGGTGGCAAAGTTGGCTTTAAAGTGTTTTCTGCACCACAAGTGACATGAAGTGGAATTGCAATAATAAATATAACCGTAAGCGGCAATTATTGGGGTTCAAGCAGGTAAGAAAAGTGGATAAAATCACAGATCTGACAGGGGAAAAGTCATTTAATTACTGAAAACTCTAGTTACTTTTGTTTGTATGGTGTTTGTCGACTTACAAGGATTAGCGACGGTGTTGTAATTTGGATCTTATGGGCTCCATTGCAAAGCAGAACATTCTGGCCACATTTTGGAAGTTTTATCAACTATTGTCCAATGATGATTAATAACCATAATCCTCAGGATGTTGATATCAGACAAGATCCGTGAAGTTCTCATGCTTATGTATGTATCCGCTTTTTGGAATTTTACGATCAGACATTTTTATCCTTTTGAAGTCGCTTATAACCAGAAAACTCTTGTTGTAGTGCAGCGGTCGATTGAAAGGTGATTGGTGGCGCTTTGCTTCTGCCGGGACTCATTCAGGATGGATATTGTTTTCACATTTCTATGTGGTTATTGTGATCAACTTAATAACAGGCGTAAACAGGTTCTTATGTTTATATTAGGTTTATATGCCAAATGATTTGCTCACATCTCTTAATTCGTCAGTGAGCATCAGCATATCATTCTTACAATACAAATTTAACTATGTATTATGCTGCAGTACCTAAAAGAGTTATCCATCAAATGGCAAGATGATTCCTCAAACTCGGGTACTGTTTTTCCTCGAGACACCTTGGCTACAGAGCCAGGATATTTGAACCAATGAACAGAGGCAGCTATTTTGTGCTATAATAGATTTGCAGGTGCACAGGACACGTCTTGAGCATGCATACGCACTCTCTGAGCGATAGCAGAAAGATTTCTAAAGAGAGCTGCGTATATTTGAGAGCGCGCATCCAATTTTGTGCAAAAGCGAAGGAAATCCGTGTTCAAGCAGAAATATTTGTGATTGGGCAACAAGGACATTCATGTGCTCTTGACATTGAACAGTATTATAACCCCATAGAGGTATGGTCTATTAAGCTGGACTATGGTCTATTAAGCTATTTATGTTCATTTATATTCACAATACATTGTTTTAGTATTTATTTTTTGATTTTACTTTGTTAATTTATCATTCTCCACTCTTCCCCTGACATATTCTGGAGACCCCCAGTTTGGAAACCATGGCCCTTAACTGCTGGTACAATTGCCATGGCATTTTGAATGTACACAGCATATGTTCAAGGTTCTTCATGGAACCATATATGCCGATAAAGAACCTTTATTTTTATGTATAGTCATGTTTTAGGTGATAGTGAACTAATCTGTACTTAACAAACAAGATAATATAACATTTTGGCGTCCTCTAGAGACCCTCATATCAAAAATTAATCTAAAGAATTTTGATTAATCAAATCGTTTGGTTGATATTAGCCAATTATTATTATTATAATTTGGCTGTGGCCCAAATTAACTTATTAACGCATATTTTCAGAATTAATTAAGAAATACAAATAATATTCCTAACTTTTGTCAAGAAGAAGAAAAAAAAGTTTTAAGAGGAGTTAGAAAAAGTTTCTTAAAAATACAGAAATTAAAGAGATATCTGTTTTGTTTGGCTTGATTTAGGGAATCAGAAACAAAAATAAATTTGCTTGTAGCCCATATGGTTGAGAAGACCTTCGGTGCTTGGAACCCTAATGACCATCTTCAAATATCCCAAGCATTCTCCCATCAAACAGATAGCCCCGCCCCCAACCAACACACATGTTTGAGCCAAAAATGCTTTGTCTTGATGGCTGGTGATGCTTCAACAACTACATCTCCACTACAAATAGGAAAAAGAGGCTACAATTTGCAAGAGCTCACCAAAATTGGACAGTTAAAGACTGGAAAAATATTGCCTGGTCTGATGAGTCTCGATTTCTGTTGAGACATTCAGATGGTAGAGTCAGAATTTGGCGTAAACAGAATGAGAACATAGATCCATCATGCCTTGTTACCACTGTGCAGGCTGGTGGTGGTGGTGTAATGGTGTGGGGGATGTTTTCTTGGCACACTTTAGGCCCCTTAGTGCCAATTGGGCATCGTTTAAATGCCACGGCCTACCTGAGCATTGTTTCTGACCATGTCCATCCCTTAATAGCCACCATGTACCCATCCTCTGATGGCTACTTCCAGCAGGATAATGCACCATGTCACAAAGCTCGAATCATTTCAAATTGGTTTCTTGAACATGACAATGAGTTCACTGTACTAAAATGTCCCCACAGTCACCAGATCTCAACCCAATAGAGCATCTTTGGGATGTGGTGGAATGGGAGCTTTGTGCTCTGGATGTGCATCCCACAAATCTCTATCAACTGCAAGATGCTATCCTATCAATATGGGCCAACATTTCTAAAGAATGCTTTCAGCACCTTGTTGAATCAATGCCACGTAGAATTAAGGCAGTTCTGAAGGCTAAAGGGGTCAAACACAGTATTAGTATGGTGTTCCTAATAATCCTTTAGGTGAGTGTATATATATATATATATATATATATATATATATATATATATATATATATATAATTTTTTTTGTTTTGTTTTTTATATTTATATATTTTTTTTAAATTACATACATCACATTTAATAACAGCATCTACTCACACTAGCATTGATTCCACAAGTTTGTGCAAAACCTGATGATCCACATTATACCAGTATAATCTTATAATGTTCCAAAAAGCATCTTGTGTGCTTCAATGGAAACAAAATAATTTGACCTTTTGTACAAACTTGGTCAATGTCACAAATTTGCTTGCATAAATAGTGCAGAATCTTTATTTCTGCCATGTCTATTTTACATTTATCAAAATCCTAAAACTTTGTTTATGTCCAGATTTAAATGAAAAAAGAAAAAAGGACCTGATTTAAAAATAGAAACCATACCACACAAGCCAGAGCAAGCATTTCACAAACACCCCATCATTAGCATATCTCTTAGCTGACAAAATGTCTCCACTACAGCTGGTCTGTGTATTCAGCCAAAATATGGATGAGTAAGATTAGTATTACACTCAGGTGTGTGTCAAAAGCAATCTGTCCTCTCGTGGGGTGTGGAGTGTGAAATTAGATCAGATACACTCATTATCGTTTTGTATTGCTAAACGGTATTTAAAAATCTTAAAATTTTCATGCATTTGCTTTCACAGGTGGAGAGCATGCAGCCACTGTATCGCATCCACTTCCTGCAGCCTTCTCCGACCTGTTGCCCCACTTCTTGGTGGAACCGGATGATGTTTATATCGTTAAGAATAAGCCGGTGACCCTCACCTGCCGGTCGACACCTGCCACTCAGATCTACTTCAAGTGCAATGGTGAATGGGTTCATCAAGATCAGCACCTGATCGAGCGCAACATGGACCCGGCTACAGGTACACCCTCTCAACGCTGCTCTCTGAGGTCAACAATACAGGCGCCTGACCTGCTGCTTTTACAGAATAACACTGAAGAGCTGGAGAGCTTATAAAAGGAGATTATGTTCTTTCGTCTGTAGAATAGTAGAAAGAAACCAAAGCATTTTTTTTCCAAATGTATTTTTGACATATTATGAATATGTCTGCTCAAGTATTGGTCTGTTGCATTAGTGTACTCTTGTGAACACAACACTAGAACAGTAGTTTGGCTTTTTATTCTGCTTTTTGTAAGACTGCTGCCTCAGCCTCAAAACCCAAGCCAAAACAAATAATGTCTACCACAGGTAAATGTTCTTAGGCTTTACATCAAATTCAGATTTGTTTTTCAAATCTGATCTCAAATAAGATTAATGTGATTTTGGAAATAATAAAATCAGGCTCGTTTGTTCAGACAAACCTGATCTCATGAAAATTACGTGACTGCACGAGACACTAAAACACTATAAAAAAAGTAAATCGGTGAAAACCACATTTAAACACAATTAAAAATTGATCTTAAATATCTTGTAGGTTTTTGGTTGTTTTACCTGTTTTTATTTATAAATCTGGGTTTTGCCATTAAAATAGCCACCACCTTTAAAGGGGTCATGACATGAGAAACCAAATTTGCCTTGATCTTTTGGTATATAAGAGGTCTTTGTATCATTAAAACGTCCTGCAAGTTTAATATTTTAAGACGGCCTCCCCATTCTAAACGAATCATTTATTTAATCAAGCTCAAAATACAGCTCGTTCTGGATTCATGGTTAGAAGTGACGTGTCGGTTAGAAGTGACGTAACAGCGTTTGCATATGACCGCCTCCAGCACAAGATAACTACGATTTAAGCGCGAAGACAACTACGCTCATTTCAGTATCGCCGTGCGCCTCACAAGTGTTCAGTCGATGGACAGCGAGCTCTGACAGAGACTACTTGTGCACAGGAAAATTACGATGCCACACAGATGTGCTGTTCCTGGCTGTGGTCAAACAAAACCTCTGAATAAGCTGCCGAAAGATCCAGACATCAGGGAAAAATGGATGCAGTTTATTTTTTGTGGACGTTCCAGTCACGGCAGTGTTAACTTAAGCGTTTGTTCTGTACATTTTAAGGATGACTGTTTTGAGAACAAATCTCAATATGATGCTGGCTTTGCCAGAAAACTGTTGCTCAAAGATAAGTCCGTGCCGACTATTCTGGGAACAACGACCACGCAAACTGTAAGTAATCTATTTTAAACTTTAAACTACTTTTTAAAGCGCAATTTCATTCATTATGAATAATCACAGTGTTTTTACTTAGTTTACTTGCATATTGTTCTGGCTGGGGCGTCAATAATTGATACATAGGCACTGACGTTAGCCAATCATAACAGTGGGCGTTAACACTGAAGTCTTAAATGGAAAATGCCCCCAAAACAGACTGTTTGAATCAGAGGATGAGAAACAGGGTGGGAAAAGGTCATAAATCACTAGATTTTAAAAGTTTTTCTTAAAAAAAATAATATTAATACTATAATTGCACCTAAGGGAACATAATAATACAATAAAAAAAACCATGTCATGACCCCTTTAAAAAATAAAGTAACTACTATTAATCGAATTTAAGAACGTTTTTGAAAGCATTTTAATATATTTCATTCAAATTAAGTCAGTTTCATTCAGCCAACATAATTAAGTTGTACTAATGTTTTTCACACATGGATATGGTTTGGCTTGTTTTTGAATTTTTTTTTTATGTTTGTTTACTGTTCAGACTACAATTGAATAAATTTGAGTTACATTGGATGCGTCAGAAAATCTCATATTTGCTGCTTGACTGAACAAACCTTGAGTGGCTTATTATTTTTATAAAAAGTGACAACAGCAATATGATTCATTCGTCTAACAGAAAGCTTTTTACTGTTGTCAATCATTGTCAATGTTGAAATCATTCCAGATAGCTAATTTAACACTGATACAAGTTGGAAATTTTGCCTACGGTTGGTAAGAGACCGTTCCACAAATTGTGCTAAAACGTGCTAATACTCTGGAAGGTAAGTTAAGGGACCATCTGAAAAGTCCACACATTGTGCTAAAACTGTGTATTTTTTTTCTCTATATATGTTCAATAAATTACACTGATCGAACAATGTATGAATACAATCACTGAGTCATAAAGGCAAGAAGTACAGCTGAAGGAAACAAAATACATAAAATAATTAAATACAAATGTTAATAAAGAAGATAAATAATCCAGATTAAAATGAATTAAAATATATATATATATATATATATATATATATATATATATATATTTATATATATATATATATATATATATATATATATATATATATATATATATATATATATTTATATATATATATATATATATATATATATATATATATATATATATATATATATATATTTATTCATATACATACTTTGGCAGCCCAAGGGTTGGAACATTTTTGGTACGGATTTTGCTGTTTCGGAAGGAAATTGGTACTTTAAATTAACCAAAGTAGCCATCAGCTGATCACAAAGTATAGTCAGGACATTACTGATGTAAAACACAGCAAGAAAAATAAAAACTTTGATAAAATCTAGACCCCAATTCCAGCAGCCATCACTTCAACACCTTATCCTTGAGTAATCATGCTAAATTGTTCATTTGGTACTAGAAAGTCACTTGCCATTTTATCAAACACTGCTGAAAGCTATTTGGTTCATTAAATGAAGTTTAACGTTGTGTTTGTTTTTGATTTGCCACAGTATGCAATAGTCCTAAGGTGAATATTTGGTCAAAAATAGCAAAAAAGTAACCGCTTTCTCTAGAAACTCATCAGTCAATCATTGTTTTGAGGAATGAAGGCTATAGAATGAAGATTTCATACAAAGGTGTACACTACAGTCTTCAACCAGCTCTAACAAGGACAGAAAGTAAGTAATTTTTATTTCTATGGCACCTTTCTAGAACAGACATCACAAAGTGCTGAACATCCACAATATAAAACCAAAGAAGCATAAAAACACTAGCTCATTCCGTAGACAACCTCTCCTACCTATCAATCGATGATGGCTGCCACGAATCTGCGGATGACATGTGCCGATTCATAGACACTGCTCCCTCCACAGGACTCAGGGGTTACTTTCTAGGATCATGGTTTACAGGAAAATTGACAGAATTCTACTTTTAAAATATAGCTTCCTATGCTCCATCCGCTCTCTTCGAAATGAATCCTATCGTTAGGTAATTTCGTCATTTACTGTATTTAATAAATGTTCTTGATCTGCAATCCCTGTCTCGATGCGGCTCAGCTGAGGGAAGAAAGATATGACACAGAGACTCAAGCTATCAAATCCTTCCACGTTTATTCGTATAGCACTTCATTATATGGTCCAGCAAAACAACATTCCACTATACCCTCCAATGAAATGGTTCTTTACCTTATATGGGGTAACATATATGTTTGAGTACAGGAATGGGATATACATTCCCAGAGCAGCTGCATTTCGTGATGCTACAGCAAGCTACATCAACAAGAGAAGTTTAAAAGAGGCCTTTATTATTCCACACCCACCTTCACGGCCAGCGTCATATGGGTTTCCTTCAGACACGCAAACGCATAGTAGTTATGCGACAATTCCGCAGTCGTCACTATAAATCAATAAAGGCTGGTCCCCACTCGAAACATCATGTTCCTTATGAGATGTCTGACATGGCAGAGCATTTCCTGCAACTTCATTATCCCAGCCAGACACATCCCTGGGTTTTCAATGTAATCTCTGTCTCCCTCCTCGTTTTGCAGGAATTCCACAGACCAGCTCCTACTGGCACCATTCGAGGTATACTGGAATCCACAATAAAGATGCTCGGCCGCCGATCTCCCCAATCGTACCCGAAATGGTCAACCTAACCCAAAACATCAAACAAGCTCAACTCTCCATCAGCCATAAGCTCTCATGCATATCTGGTGGTGGTTGGTGGCTCTCTCCCAGCACATCCGATTCAACTCAAGCACGCCCACTGTTCGCAACGATAGAGCATAACTATGTCTACCCTCCTTGCTAGGGCTTCCATAATCTCAACATGGTTCATTTTGCATGGATATTGCACAAGCCAGCTGCCAGAAAGCTGGCACTATAATGGGATATCCTTCAACAGGGTATTGCACGACAACATCGCCATTATCGTATGGCTTTACGCACGTTGCCCACCTCTCAGCAAAAATTTCTCAAACTACTCTTCCCTAGTCAGAGGGTTTTCATATCAAATGTCTTTCAGCAAAGGGATTGCACGCAACGTCGCCATTATCATATGGCTTTACGCACATCGCCCACTTTTCAGCAAAGATACCCAAACAATTCTTCCCTCATCGGAGGGTTTTCATATCAAATATCATCTTTCAAGGAAGGGACTGCACGCAACATCGCCATTATCGTATGGCTTTACACACGTTGTCCACCTTCAGCAAAGATACCTCAAACAACTCTTCCCTCGTCGGAGGGTTTTCATATCAAATGTCGTCTTTCAACAACGATACTGCACAGCAACGCAGGCCTAACGTAGGGCCGCATATCACGCTGCTCGCCTTACGCAGATCCTGCACAACCAGGGGCCTCATCGGAGAGCCCAAAATCACACCCCAAAAAAAAAAACTTTCCTATATCAAAGGCTTCACACAACCATACCAGAGATATCGCAAATTTCATGTCAATTCTGATGCTCACATCTCTAATTTTCACCTCCAGAATGAACGCCTAACACAACACCTGGTTCGTACCAAACTGGATCATCTCTTTTGGAGGTAGTATACTACTTTCTCTCTTTTTGGGGGTAGGCTCCTCGCCCCTGCCTCCTATCTCCGGCAGGACATGATGGTTCTGTTTTACATTTATCAAATAAATGGCATCTTAAACTTCACTCAAGCCTGCGTGTCTTCCAGATAGAAATAGACACCTCACATGTTCTCAGCTGACAGCTTCATTTAATTCTACCCACTCAACACCACTTTCATGTACAACAGTAAAGAAAAGACTCAGGGGTGCAGGCCTTATGGGAAGAACTGCAAAGAATAAGCCACTTTTGAAACAGAAAAACAAAAAGAAAAGGTTAGAGTGGGCAAAGAAACCCATTGGACAAAAGATAATTGGAAAAGAGTGTTATTGATCTTAAACTCATTGAGCTTTTGTGGGATCAGCTAGACTGTAAGGTGTGTGAGAAGTGTCCAACAAGACATCTATGACAAACTGACAGCTAGAATGCCAAGGATCTACAAAGCTGTCATTGCTGTACATGGATGTTTTGATGAGAACTCTTTGAAGTAGTTTAAAAAGTTCTGAACATTATTTCAAATTGTAATTTTAATTGTTGACTTTGTTAATGACCTGACTATATATTGTGATCAGTTGAATGCCACTTTGGTTAAAGTACCAATTTCCTTCCATAAGATAAATATCTGTACATTTATTCCAAACTTTTGGCAGCACATAGATATATTTATGAGAAAGGATATACAAGTTGTATTATTAATAACTGCATTTATTGCTAAACCTGTGGTGGATATGGTTAGGGACTGTGATATTTATATGCATTTTACAAAAGATTTGAACACAAAACGTGATTTTTATTTATCACATTTATATCACATTTTTGAGTTTGAACTATCCATTTTACAAAGATTTTGCAGCAACAGCACATTTAATGTGAACTTTCAAGCTCAACAGTTGGCATTTCCCAACAAAGTGCATCCAGTGTTTCTTTGGTTCTTGCTTTTAACATCAGCTGTATGGTTATTCCTCAGAGATTTTATCACAGTCTCAGGGACGTGCAAAGGGGTGGCTCAGTGGCACAAGCCACTGCCCCTTTGCCATCCTGGGCTGAGGTGCCCCTCTGGAGACAGAAATTCTATTTGCAAATATTCATTTTGCAGACGCTTTTTATCCACAGCCTCAAAGCAATTAATACACGATGAATAGTAAAACGCTTTCTGCATAATTTTTTTATTGTTTGTATATGTAAATATCCGCTAGACGAATGTGTTTGGCTGTTGCATCGTGCCTCTTGTGTTGCAGAGCAGTGGATCAGGTGCACTTGACACTTGGACAGTGGGTCCAAATGCATTAAAAAGTGCATTAGGTTATAAGGTGTGAACTAACGCCAAGATCATAAGTCATAAAAAAATTTATGATTTTGTTTAATTTTGTTGTTATTTAAACTTAAATGTAGGCTGTCCAATTACTAAATACAATTGCTGCATAGCTAAATCATAAATTTAGAAAATAAATTTATAAAGAATGATAAAGTGAGCCCTTTAACTGTTGCTGAACTGAATATATGAAGCAGGCTGTCACAGAATTATAGAATATGAGATGTGTTTCCGGTTCCGGCAGACCTAACTAATGCAGCATAACTATGAGTTGATAGATAAATTAGGTGTATGCCTCACTGAATAAAAATGTCTTTAGTCTAGACTTAATGGAAAGAGTGTGTCTGAGTCCTGAACCATCTTCGGAAGACTATAGTTTAGGATCCAAATAGGAAAAGGATCTACCTCCTTTTGTGGATTTTGATATTCTAGGTATTATTAAAATGCCAGAATTTTGATAATTAAGACAGGCTGATCTTAATGAATGTGATGAAATATACTGTGATAGAAGGTCACATAGAGTAAGTACCGTGGAGCTAGACCATTCAAGGCTTTGTAAGTAGTTAGAAGTATTTTAAAATGAATACGAAATTTAACATGTAGCCAATGTAGCGATTGTAAGATTTCGACAGGTTTCGAGGAAATATAAAGTTTTGTTGGCATAACGTGAAAACTAATTCCACGGTACCTGATAATGTCTCCAATGGGAAGCATATATAAGGAAAAAGGAGAGGCCCTAAAACTGATCCCTGTGGCACTTCACACTTAACTGTAGTTTGATCTGACAATTCACAATATTGACATAACCAACGATTAAAGCTCTATCCACAGTAACTACTAGGACTGACAAAAATATCAGCAAATTCTCTAAGGAAATCAGAAAATGGCCCTGGTGTAGCAAGAACAAAAAATTATTAGAGATTTTTTTTTTAAATATATCTGATGATGTCACAAAAGAATTGAACTTATATCCTGACCTCTCTCATTAAGCCCTGAGCCCTCGTGGCTTAATGATTGGATCCTGGGTTCAGAGCGCCACTCACAGCCGTGCCCTGCCCCGTTCCCATTCTTCCCAGAGGTACATGAAGAACTCAAAAAGTCATGGAGGGAACCTTTTACTGCCCGGACCCAACTTCTGGGTTCATCCGCTCTCACTACCCTCGACGGCAGGACGGCCAGGGTGTACACAGAGATTTCTCAGGTGGATAAGGCGGTTGCGGTGCACATGTGCTCGCAAAATGCCCCACCTGGCGAAATCGCCGTGACTCCCGTCCAGGGCCTGTAGGTTCAGCAGCATCCACTTCACCTTTGTGAAGGGCGAGAATGCTGCTGCCATGCGTGCGGAGATCACAACCCTTCTGCAGAAGGACGTGATAGAGCCAGTCCCTCCAGCCGAGATGAAGAAAGGGTCCTACAGCCCTTACTTCATCGTGCCAATGAAAGGTGGTGGGTTGCGGCCAATCTTGGACCTGCGAGTTCTGAACCGGGCCTTGAACAGACTCCCATTCAAGATACTGATGCAGAAACAAATTTGGTGTGCATCCGGAATCAAGGTTGGTGTGTGACGGTAGACCTGAATGACTCGTACTTCCAAGTCTCGGTTTTACCTCAGCACAGGCCCTTTCTGCAGAGTCCACAGATCTTAAATCCAAAGGGAGAGCATTCCACAATTTGGGAGCAACACAAAGGCACAGTCACCTTTAGAAAGAGAAATAGATGTGGAAGGTCAGATCGCCTTCGAGGGTCGGGCATGTCCCTGTTGCCTCGTGTCTTCACAAGTCAGCAGGCAGCCTATGCCCATTAAAGGAAGTGGGCATTCACATCCTCAGTTATCTCAACGATTAGCTGATTGTAGCTCACTCTCAAGACCTGTTGTGTGCGCACAGGGACCTAGTGTTTGAGCACCTCAGCAGGTTGGGGCTTTGGGTCAACTGGGAAAAGAGCAAGCTTTCTCCTGTTCAGAGAATCTCTTTTCTCAGAATGGAGTTAGACTTAGTCTCTATGAGCGAGCGTGCACAGTCGGTGCTGACCTGCCTGAATTCGTTCAGGCAAAGAATGGCGGTCCCACTGAAAAAGTTTCAAAGGCTCCTGGGGCATATTGCGTCCTCGGCAGTGGTAACGCTGCTCGGGTTGATGCATGTGAGACTGTTGAGTCCCGAGATGGCCATGGTGCTGTGGCACACATTGCGTGGCCATCACCTTGATCTGCCGCCACTTGGACAGACCTTGAATTTCTGTGCGCAGGTGTCCCCTTACAGCAAGTTTCCATGCGCTTCAGAGTTACGACAGATGCTTCCAAGCTACGCTGGGGTGCCGTGTGCAACAGGCACGCTGCCGCTTGCTCCTGGACAGGACCGTGACTGATTTGGCATATCAAGTGCCTCGAGATGATGGCGGTATTGCTGGCCCTGCAGAGGCTTTTACCATTGATCCAGGGCAAGAACATGTTGGTCCGCATGGACAACACGGCAATGGTAGCATATTTAAATCGCCAAGACGGCTTAAACTCGTGTCGCATGTTGCAACTCACATGCCGTCTCCTCCTCTGGAGTCAGACTGAGGTCACTGTGGGTTACTCACCTCCCGGGCGACCTCAAATGTACAGCGGACCTGCCTTCATTGCAGTTGATGCTTAGGGGAGAGTGGAGACTCCGCCCTAGGCAGTCAAGCTGATTTGAAGTTGATTCGGCGAAGCACAGGTAGACCTGTTTGCTTCCCGAAAATCCTCCCACTGCCCAGATGTGCTGGTGCACAAGTGTGTGTTGCCCCCAATGAGCCTGCTTGCACAGACCTTGTGTGAGGTCAGGGAGGACAAGGAACAAGTCATCCTCGTGGCGCCATACTATCCCACCCAGATTTGGTTCTCGGAACTCACGGTCCTCACGACAGCACCTCCCTGAACAGAGTTCCCCTGACTTCTGAGTTCACCTGACATCTGCGTCCAGACTTATGGAATCTCCATATCTGGCCCGTGGACAGTCTAAGCAGAGGTAGACATGATCAGTCAGTCCAGGGCTCCCTCTACGAGGCAGCTATATGCCATGAAGTGGTGGTTGTTCACATATTGGGGGTGCTTCCTGAGGAAAAGACCCCCCAGAGATGCACAGTCAGGTCAGTGCTTTGCTTTCTGCAGGAGTTGCTTGAGGGGCAGCTGTCCCCCTCCACCTTGAAGGTGTATGTGGCCATTATAGAGGCACACCACGATGCGGTGGACAGTAAGTCCCTGGGGAAGCACAACCTTATCATCAGGTTCCTGAGAGGCACCAGAAGGCTGAATCCTCCTAGTCCGCGCCGCTTTCCCTTGTGGGATCTCTCCGTTGTCCTGCCGGGCCTGTGGAGAGCCCCATTTGAGCCCCTGGAGTCAGTTGAGCTAAAGGCGGTCTCATTGAAGGATGCCCTCCTGACTGCGCTCACGTCCATCAAAAGAGTTGGGGACCTGCAGGTGTTCACTGTCAGCGACACCTGCCTGGAGTTCAATCCAGAGTACTCTCACGTGGTCTTCAGACCCCGACTGGTCTATGTGCCCAAGGTTCCCACAACCCCTTTTAGGGATCAGGTGGTAAGCCTGCAAGTGCTACCCCGGGAGGAGGCAGACCCAGCCTAATCATTGCCATGTCCTGTGCATGCTTTGTGCATCTACTTGGATTGCATGCAGAGCTTTAGAGCTTTTTGTCTGCTTTGGTGGACAGCGGAAAGGGAACGCTGTCTCCAAACACAGGTTTGCCCACTGGATTGTGGATGCCATCGCACTGGCATAACAGGACCAGCGTGTGCCCACCCCTTTGGGATTATGAGCACACTCCACGAGGAGTGTGGCGTCCTCTTGGGCACTAGCCAATGGCGCCTCTCTAGCAGACATCTGCAAGGCAGCAGGCTGGGCAACACCCAATAACTTCACAAGATTTTATTATCTCCAGGTTGAGCCATTTCTTCCTGTGTTGTCAGTTACAAACAGTTAAGTATGCAGGGCAGCTGGCCAGCTGTACCGCTTGCATTCATTGACTTTCCCCTCCAGGAGGGGGAGTCGTACCCTCTTTTCCCCCATGTGAGTTCACGAGATGATGGACCCTGGATGTCCTTCATGTCCCTAGCCCTGTGGCTGGCGAATTCGGTGAAGGAATTCGTAGCGGGACCATTACGTGTGCTAGGATGCCCTGTACTGGTGTAGGTGCTCCACATGTGCTGGTGACCTGTGTTAACCCCCATGATGTTTTTTCTGCGGTGCGGTTTCCCCGTCGGTAAATCCACGTCTCTCTTGGGCAGAGCTCTCTTTGCCACCGATCACAGCCTTTGTAGAGCTCCTCCCCTCCTGGTTTGGTCTCCCACGTGCAGCTGGTAAGGCCATGTGACGTATCTGCTACATGTTAACCTCCCCTTCAAGCAGGATGTGGTCTCCGCAGTGTCTTTTCTTCCTGGGAAAGAACACCTTCCCCGATGCAAATACATTTGGCCCCAGCCGAAATATTTTTTCACTTTGTAGAGAGAAAAAAAAAATAGAGAAAAGGCCATGGCTGGCATGGCCTGTTCCCATAGTAGATATGTCTTTATACCTTTATATGATGTTTATCTTATTTTTAATTTTTATTTTCAAGTTTGATATCAATAAATATTTTTCCAAATGACTAAGTGAGAGTTTTGTGTTTGGTAGTTAGGGGAACAGACACAGTCTTTATAATATCTAGGTGATATGGTTTCTATATGTTGTAGTTTATGTGACCTGTGTGATGGCTCAAGGCAGCTAGAAGATGTTCGGATTAGCCAGCTTCCTAACCTGGGCTCCAGTTAGTCAAACACTATCACTATTAAGACTATGAACCAATTTACTAGAGAGGAGAGCGGCACCTTCCCTGGAGGGATGGAGACTTTCTGTCTTTAGCAGGTCAGGCCTACTCCAAAATCTCGTCCAATTGTCTAAAATCCTATGATATTCTGAGGACACACTTAGACATCCAGCCATTCAGCAACATGAATCTACTTTTAAGCTAGTCACCACGACAAGCAGGCCGTGCAACAGAGCATATTACAGCATGTGACTGTTTTTGCAAGTTCACACACCTCTTTAACATTATTTAGGCCCATGCCTAAATCCGCCTATGGTCAAGACTTCCACCAATTGCCCTGCTGCAGAGGCTGACTAATTCCTTACATATATCACATGTAAATCCCTCACAGCTGATGGATGAAGCTATCATAAACATGTGGCATGCAGTGCAAGTAGCAATAGCATGTGCTGATGCCATGACTCACCGCAATTGTTTGTTGTTGTGGTTATTCTTGGGCAGCATGGGTTTGAGATTGATATGAATCCATCATGCAACTGTTTGTTGTTATGATGGTTGAGATTAATGCAATAATCTGTGTAACACAGAGGAGAAAATGGGTGTGTACGGTAAAATGCACACAGTTTAATTACGATAAAACTAAAATAGTAAAATATAGCTTCAAGCAGCAATGCGATTCCTCCTCAAATGGCAAATCATTTAAAATTGATCAGTAGATGGTTGGTGTTAAACCCTCCCAATGGATGAATCCAAAAAACATGTCTTTCTGTCTGAATCCTAAACAAATTTTTTTTCGTACACCAAGTTTCAGAAGAATTGGACAAATGGGGTGGAAATAATATCACTTTGAATTTTTTTTTGGGGGTGTGGCCTGTAGTGTCACCTATGGGCGTATGTGGGCCATTCTTGGTGTGGGGGTACCCGTTGGCATGGAGTATCAATGTGCCAATTTAGAACATTTGTATCATGTATAACTTTGTGTTTGCAAGTAAAGCATAAGTAAAACTAATATTAATATTAGTTTACAGATTAAAAAATAAGTAGTTATATACATTATTTTACATAAGTTGTGTATTTAGTAAATTAAACAATCACATGGCATCAGGTCAGAGAGTGAGATCTGAGCATTAGGAGGCAGGTCCTGGTAAGAGGATTTTAGTGACTTACTGTAAATGGACATAATACTAAGAGTTTGATATGGAGTAAGATATACATGGGAATCTTAAAATGGAACTTCAGGTATAATAGCAACAACAACAGTAGTACTGTTAACATGAAGCCTTAGTATTAAAAATATTGACTTTGAAAAGTTTGTAAATCATTCTCTGTAAATGTATTTAGGGTTTGAGTTTGAGCCACTGCCCCTCAAAATGTCTGTGCACAGCCCTGCAATGTCTCTATTTAGAAAGTGCTTTCAGTAATGTAACCAAAGCTGTGGCTGTTTTGTTCAGCTTTACCTGTTCTTAAGTGGACACACTACGTTTTCTGTTATTCCACTCTCTCTCTCGTGATTGATTGTGATCTGTTGACAACTACTCATCTCAGTTTCTTCCATCACATTGTTTCGAGCTCCTACAGAATAAGTGCATTTTCTAAAGAGCACCTGCATTCTCTCAAGAGAAGAAGGCTGGCAGGCAAATGTTTGTGTGTTTGTTTGACGTGCATTGTCAGAGGCATCGTAGGCATGAAAGAATGCACATTATGTGCACGCTAGAATCCTGAAGTTATCTGTAACTTAAACCCTCCAATTCATAGAATGACAGCTGATTGGGAGAGCTGATGTGTGGATGACTTGCTGCGGGGAGAGCTGCGACAATTTCAGGGGAATGTCGCATTTTCTTAAGATGTCTGATATGCAGCGAGGTATTAGAGCAGACAGACTTATATAAACTCCTGTCATCTGCATGCACATACTAGATTATTAGCATTTGATGTATTTTGTCAGTACATTTGTATTATTTATTTATTTGGCTTTTGTTGCTATGAATCACATTGCAAATGCACACACACACATCCTTTATTCACCAAAGTTCACGTTAACATGAACTTGACCAGATTGATTGCCATCCAAGCAGGTCGTTCGCCATTTGTAGTATATATGTTTTTGTCCCAGTGTAAAGATTATGCAAAAAGCCAAAAAATATCACACAATAAAACAGTGTTGTATAGAATTAACATTTAGAATTATTTCATAATATTTACAACACTGTAAATTTGTGCTTGGAGCGCTGCTTGTGCAGGAGCATTTATCTGTGCCTTATCATATACAGGCCTGGTTGTGTGTGGTCCATAAGGCAGTGCTTAAAATGCAAAGAAATCTGTTGTGGTTCTGCCCCTTCACTTGATTGTTTCACGAACAGAACAATGTATAACGTTATAAGAGTTAGAATCGCTGCCGGGACTGTGTCATGAATTGCTGCACCTCAAGCACTACCATAAAATAAAGAAACTTCCCGTGCCCTTGCAATGTTGTTGCAAACTTTTCTGGGTTGTATAGGAGCATTCCACTTGCTGTATCCAAACATATCCAATGGCTTAACATAGGCTGTTTGAGTGCTCTTATCACTGAGCGCACATGGGCAGATCCTGAACCCAGCTTGAGCTATAATGCACATTTTTTTTGATACTTTGAAATTCGACTATATATAATAATACTATTTTATATAGGTGTGTGTGTAAGCACTTTATTAGGAACATCTGTACACCTACATATTATACCATATACTGTATATATTTCACATATACATGCGTGCACACGGTTAGTGAATGAGACCCGCTATGTTATTTAATATGTTCACTGAAAAAAAATAATATAATGATTCATGGACAAATACTATACATATGTACACATGATTGGTGAATTAGACCCATTGTGTTAATTATGTATTTTTTTTTGGGGGGGGGGGGGTTCTGCAAAATTATAAGGATAAATAATAATTATAATTTTCTTGCTGAGTGTTTTTCTCTTTATTTCTATTTAAAAAATATCTAAATTACCTTTAACAAGAAAGAATTACTTGAGAATGTAATTGAGGTGATACAAAGATATTAAGTCTTGTTTTAAAATGTATCTAACCTAAATTTAGCCTCACTGGCAGTAGTTTTTTCTTGTGAAAAGCATAAACATGACAACATTTTGCTTGAATTATCTGTAAGCTTCTCATGTTAATATATGTTGTTTTTAAAATGTTTAGATATTTGTACATTTAGACAATAAGTTTCTGCAGATTTGCACATAAGTCACACATTGCCACATTTGCACATTGTCAGATAATAACACTTGCTTTCAGAGAATATGTTTTTAATTCAAGTATTTTTACTTAGCCCACTGGCAGATAGTTTTGTCTTGTTGTAAGCAAAAACCATACACATTTTTGTTAGATCCATGCATCAATCAAGAAAAATGGCAATAAAGTAGGGAAAATATACTTTAATTCAGCATATATTATCTGTTAGTCTCATCTTAAACACTTTTGCATAACTAAATGGATTACATTATTAAACATTCTCTGTAAACAAGACAAAATGTCATTTAGCTTGTCAAGTAATTTTTCTTGTTTTAAAAGAAGTTTAAATACGTTTTTTTTTTTTTTACTAAAATTATATTCACAGTGTCTTAGCTACAGCATTGAATGACTACAGTACCCATTGCCCTGTTTGAATACAGTCTGTTGCCAACAGTGAGTCAGTACAAGGCCTCAACGTGACATCCCATTTCTCTTTCTTGTGTGTAGCTGATGAATGGGCAGTATTTGGCCAGAGATGAAGGACAAACAAATGTCCAACAGTATAGGTTTCCAAAGGTACCCATACTGATCTCCCCCAACTTCCACATTGTGCTGTCAGCAGTGTTTTGAAAGGCGAGCAGCAAGAGGCATCAGCTCTTGTGCAGACTGTGAAAGTCTGGCCCAAAGTTAGAGCTGGGAAGGAAACTAGACTCCTGACTTTTCAGTCGAAAAGAAAAACAAGCTAGTTACACTTGTTACAGCAATTTAAATGCAAAGTGTTGTGTAGATGTTAGAGTATAGCTTTGGTATTTGTTACAGTACTGAATATGTATGTTTGTCCTTTGTTATCGTAGCATTAAGATTTATCTGTTTATAGAAGAAGATTTTATCCAAAATGACTAGCAAATGAGGAAATGCTAAAATAAGCTATTCACACTTGCTGGATTAGAAATGTGTATAATCATCCAGTTCATTCCAAATTGTATTTACCATGATGATCAAATATAATTTGATAGACAAGTATGAGAAGATTACATTTGATTAAATTAATTATTTACTTAATTATTCATAATGTATAACAATTTGTTAGTATAAAGAGGGAAATAAGGCAAGGAAGCATTAAAAAAATAATGCCATATGTAGTTTGTATCAATCAACATGCACTAATGTTTAATGAAAATGATTTGACATCTCATAATCTCAATGAAAAATATATTTCTCCTTGTGGCAGTGGGGGCATGGTCGAGCGTCCGTTGAGGGGGAGAGAGAGAGCGGTAAGGGTGCATAGACCTGAGCCAAATTATGACTAACACCTGTGTCTAATTGTAGTGAGATTGGGTAGAGCGGCATAAAAGGACTATGTCAGCGCCAGATCGAGAGAGCGAGCGAGAGCGAGTCGAGAACTTTACTGTGAAGCTGATGAGTTATTGTGAAGCTGTAAACCAGAGGAGTGGTCAATTAAAAGTTCTCTTCATGTGTTTGAAGAATCCAGTTCCCGGTGTCCTTCCTTGTTACACTCCTGTTTTTTTTTTTATTATTTAATACTATTTTTATTTATATTGTAATTTTTGTGGAGTGAAATTTGTATAATACAGCATTTTGTTGTGATATTCATCCGATCATTTCAATATAATATATCATATACTGTATGTTATGTATCAAAATGTCTGAGCATTCATCGTGAATTTGTCCTTACCATTAAGAGTCAAACTCCTCCTAGTCCTTCCTTCTAATTATATTTTCAAACATCAGTGCCTTCAGGCAGTCTGATCTCATCGCAAGATGTTTTAGTTTGCAAATATCAGGTTATTGACAACTATTTGGTATCTGTCTGCTTACGAGTTTCTTTTATATCTGCAGCGTTTACTTGAATGAAGAATAATGCTGCCATCTGTCCTTCCTCTCCAGTGTATCATTGTCCACTATTGATTCTTTCCTGAGAGTCTACTGGTTCTCATTACCTGTCTCCAGTAACTTATCTCAATTGTATTTCTCTGACTAGTTCAAAGGCATCTTTAGACTTTAACACACACACTGGATCCTTATTCGCTCTTCTGAGAAAACTAAGCTAAAACAGGGGACAGATGAAACATATCCGTTCAAAGAGAAATCAATGATGACAGTGGATTTGTATGGATAGAACTGGAGTGTGGGCTGATCCACTACAGTAGTATTTTCATTTAACTAACGGCAGTTTCAAACATTAAGAAAAGACTGTAAATGCTAACCGATCATCCTGTCGTATTTGTTTAGTTGCTTTTAAATAGGGAGTTAACCCAATAACCAAAATCTCTCCTATTGTGTTCCACTGAAGAATATCATACTGTATTGGAACAACATGGTGGTGAGTACATGAATTTCAGTTTTGGGTGAACTATCCCTTTAAGAGTCTTACATAGGGGATCAATGCTGTTTTCAATTCACACAATCTCACACTTCATACTTCATACTGTCATACTTGAAAACACGTCGTTTCCCAATTATACAGCCCGTTGTGGTGGCACTTTGAGAATAATTGTCAAAAATGAAGAAATATTTGCTTCTTTACAGATATGTCTTTGGAAAAGATATCCCACAGACTATTAGATATGCATAAAATGTTATCTATGAGCTTCTTCAGCTTTCTAGAGATTCTCAGTCTGATTATCCAACACATTTTAATAGAATTTGAATTCATTCGTTCAAGTTTTGAAGCATGAGTTTAGTTAATCTTTTCCATAATCAAATGAAAGTAAAGGGAATTTGTTTAAGTAAATTAAGGTCCTTTGCATTGATTCCCTTCAATTATTTTGTTAAATTAGCAAATTATGATGATTTTTCTCTGTGCCAACTTTTTTAGCTCATTTTCACCATTCTCAAAAGGCTTTAACATAGACTCGAGACAAGCTAAAATGACTAACACAATTACTTTTAATTGATGTGACAGGTTTATGATGAGGCGGTTGCGAATACCAAAGATTTGCAATACAAATGCAGAATTTCAGTTGCATGTTTGTGCCATCTGAATTATAGGGGGTACTTTTAAAAAGTCACTCGTGGGAGCAGAGAGGGTGTGCATATCCTGAGGTTAAATGAATTATAGGCAATTCTCAGAAACCTCAGAGAATTATTGCCACCCCATACACATACTCTCAGAACAGTGTAATTAAGTTCATGCAGACTCTAATGTCTTTGATTAAATGAGACCATTCTTTTCCACATTGAGATTTTTCTCAAAACCTCATGCCTCCTGGTCCTTCAATTACTAAATAATGGCAAGACAAGCAATCACAGGACTCCATTCCAAGAAACCCCTTTATTATGCATTGTTATTTCAAACTACTTGGAAAAAGTGCTAATAGACTTAATATGTGGATATCAGGCAATATCAGATTATTTATGAATAAAATATAATTATCTTTAATTGTTCTTATTAATGCAGACTGTATAATGCAAATCTCAGCTGAAATGAACATCATCACACATTTGGGATGATCTAACAATATAGAAATACAAAGATTGCACTCAACAATGATGAAACACACTTTAATTGCTCTGATTTAGGCAGTATCTGATGTATCTGCTGGTCGCGCTTTAATGAACATCAAAAAACGAGTAGCAGAAAAGGACAGTGTTCTATTAAATTAACATAATCGTCTCATACCACCTGATAGACATCAATTTGTAGCAATGGGGCTAATTGATAAGGGATCATTAGCAACTTTCTCTTTAATGTGAATTGTATTTCATCCTGTCTGAGTGATATATGAGAAGAGTGTTTGACGTTGAAACATCAGGATCGGATGTAAATATCAAAAGCTCCTGAAATCCAGCGAGCAGACTGCCCCATTAACTGGCCTGTGCGGGTCACCTGCGAGCAGATCTACATTCCTGTAAACCTTTCATGAAGAGCAATTTACAAAACCGAGCACATGCAAACAGTCCAAATGAAAGGGAATATTGCTGCTCTTTATTGATATCATAAATCAGACTTCAGACTTGAAGGTACACAAAAAGGTAGTCTTGAGAATCAGATACCAGAGGTCTCAGAGAGCCAAAATGAAGCATCATTTTAATTCAGGTTCATTAAGTCAAACTCACAACTGATTTATGATGTCTGTCTGAATACAAAACAATTCAAACTGTTGTAATGTAATTCTGAGGGATCTGCTCTATTTTCCCTGGGCTTTCCCCACTCTGCATGAATGGCTGCATGGAGTTGCGGGAGTTGGCCCAAAACAGAACCAAACACCAACAAATTGCTTCAAATTAGCAATAAATCCAAAAAAAGTATTCATTTGACTGAAGTACTGCAAGTTTATGTTAACATTGGTTTCAGGCCTAACTTAGTCTCAACCTCAGGTAGTATGGCCACAACCACACACAAACCATTTACAGACTGTTTGATGTACACAAAAATGGCTGTCAATTTTCAAAAGCCAGGGAGCTTAGGATTGTTTCGAGGGTTTCCACACATTGTGACCAATGAATTTCCATGACTTTTCCAGTCATTCATGATTTAATATTGAATTGGCTAGATTAAGACATCTGTACACTAACAAGTATAATCATTTAATCTATGAATTTCCAAGTATTGGTTGCTCACATACAATACACATGGCAAAATTGACTAAGAAATGGTTTAATCATTGGTTAATCATTTCTTATTCATAGATTAAATGATTATACTTGTTAGTGTACAGATGTCTTAATCTGGCCAATGAAATATTTAAGAGCAAAGCAGTATTTACACTCGCTGAGCACTTTATTAGGAACACCTGTACACCTATTTATTCATGTGATTATCTAATCAGCCAATCGTATGGCAGCAGTGCAATGCATATAATCATGCAGATACTGGTCAGGAGCTTCAGTTAATTTTCACATCAACCATCAGAATGGGGAAAAATGTGATTTCGGCCATGGGATGATTATTGGTGCCAGGTTTGAGTATTTCTGTAACTGCTGATCTTCAGGAATTTTCACAAGCAACAGACTTTAGAGTTTACTCAGAATGGTGCCAAAAACATCCAGCAAGCGGCAGTTCTGTGGACGGAAATGCTTTGTTGATGAGAGAGGTCAACGGAGAATGGCCAGACTGGTTCGAGCTGAATATAATATCATAATGTATTATTGAACACGTTTAGTTATTTTTAACTATTATTTTAATAATTATAGTTTAATAATTATTATTATTTTCCAGAACATATTTTAAAGTTTAATTTAATCATCAAAATGGTGTCTAATCAATTAATTTTTAAAATGTATATGAAGTGAAAATAAAAAATGTGAACATCATTGCATATTATTTTTTTTTGCCAAACCTTTATCAACAGCAGTTTGCTTGTAAAAAATAATAATAATTATGAATTATGTTTATTATTATTAGTATTATTATTTTTTATTTAATTTCTTCAATTTCAGGCATCTAGTTTTTACTTTGAATCATGCTTTTATTATGATGAGTGTTTTTACCGGAAGCTTCACTTTTCCAGGTAAACAGTTCGCATCATGGCCCAGTGTGATCATTGAAGACTTTTAAGTCATTTCTGAAATCAAATTTCTTTTCACTGTCCTTTGAGTCTGACAAATGAAATGTAGGACACAGTTTTGGAGTGTTTGTATTTTAGATTACTGGTGTTGTTTGTGTATGTTTAATTTTGAAATGCAGTGTTTTAAATGCTATTACTGTGAATCACTTTGGTCAACTCTGTTGTTTTACATTTGATATAAAGTTATATTGAAGTGCAAATGCTTTGATTTAATTATATAAATAGATATTTTACATGTGCCGCATGGTTCACAGTGTATTAGTGCTCTGCTCTGTCATCTCATACAACATGAATGATTCTCAATGTCTGTGGAGTTTCTAGTGGATGAGCAGTCAGATTTATTTAAAGTATGCAGCTCTTCCATAGTAAGATTGCAGCCTTTTGCAGTTTAATATATCATACTAGGAAATTAATTTGTCCTGCAAATAAGCTGCAATGTGGACCCAACTTTATACATCATGACACTGGGCCACAACATTGGGTCTAACTCTACATACCTTAGTATGGTGCATCTGAAATGGTCTAAAGATGGGTACTGTGGGGTTTGATCTGTTCTTCAGGTTTGATTATGGCTGTCTTAACTACCGCAAACTGTCTTAATCTACTTCCTTATACAGTCCAAATATTCTACAATGAGAGGAAATGTCTAGCAAAACAGAACAACTACTGGACAAACAATTCAAGCAGCTTCTCTCAGTATACACACCGTCTGCTCTTCCACAATCTATTTCTGCTCAGCCCATAGCTTACAGCTAGTAAGTAATTACTTTTTGATCAAGCTCTGTGCCCCTGTTGTTGCACAGAATGCAATTTGGACTAACAACATGCCTGTAGTAGTGATTTCAAACATTTATTTTTTTCACTGTGCACTAGGGGACCGATAGATTATCAATACTGTACCATTAAGATGTGTTGCTGTTTGTGGTAGGAAATAAGATAATATGGAGTGGCAGCAGGGGCATGTAGAACTGTTTATTTGACCATTAAAGTGGCAGTACAGTCAGGGATTGGGGGATGTCCATGGAATATGGCGTAAACATAGGATGTATTGTCTTCAGGCCAATGTGAGGATTCCAGATGCACAAGTTTGGATGTTTATCATTTAATAATGGTCTAGGTTGAAGGTTTAGGGTTGGGAGGTACGTTTTGTTGATTTAAAACTCAAAAGAGCATTAACATTAAATACCTCATATGTTTATGAGAACATTTAACTCACTTTTAGTGCAACTCAGTGGACATTTCACCTAAAAACTGGTGGAATATGTGCAAGGAACCACATAATATAATTTTGCAAAAATGTTGCCATGGTGAAGTTTAGAATGTTTTTTTTTTGTTTGTTTTTATGAGATCAGGCTGTGGAAATAGTATTTTGTTTTTTATTATTGTAATGCTTGCCGATAAAGTATCTCATCACAGTGAACTGCTCTGTATATGCACAGACTGATCTCACAGTGAAATCTGACAGTAGGTTTGTTTTCATTAGCTAAAATCAGTCTGTGCTTACCGAAATTTTAAACAATGCCCCCAGTGGCCAAAGCGTAGTTTAGCAGTTGGGCACTTGTGAGCTCCATTTTCCAGATTAAATGTCCAGGTTGGGATGCCAAATGCGATTTGTTAAGAGAGTTCTTTTCAGCTAAATGCATATTCTGTAAACTATAGCTCTCAACCTAACCTCAAACCTAAACCTAACCGTCAGTGGAGTAAAAATGTAATGTTTTGGCAGAAAATGCAACCTCCAGATTGCAGATTATTGCAATTACTTCCTGGTTTCAATGTGGAATGCGAAGCCGGGTCTCCCACGGTGTTGACACAAGAGAAGGTAAATCGACTTAAGCCGAGGCAAATACAGCATGTCTGTTGGGAGATGGTGCTCTTCAGTTAGTTGGCATAATGTAGCCAATCTAAGTGGAACTTTTGCATACAACATGCCGTGTGACCATGCTGGAGTGCAATCTCTATAAAAAAAAATATTAAATCCTTATCCATTAATCACTAGTGATGGAAAAGTCATGGAAATTCATTGGTTGAATGGTGTGGGAAACCTAGAACTTGCTTTTTAATGCTAGGGTGGCTCTAAATTTCCATGATTTTGGTCATTATACTGTGTATTACTTGGATCTGTCCTTCAATTTAAATCGGGGGCGTGACAGCATAATAGTCTGTAAAGATTTTCAATAGGCAGAGAAACCGGGTGAATGATAGTTTGTGCTTTTTGTGTGCTAGTCTTTTAGAACAAATCAGCACAGACTCACTTAGCCCTCAATGGAATATCACAACATATGGCTCCTCTTTGTCAACTAACAGCCCTGTGCGTTTGGTCTCAATCACACGTATTATTGTGACAGAGTAGGCAGTTTAGGGTAGGAAATGAGTTTGAATGGATTTGGAGTAGACCTAAATTGCCTCATGGTGCTACAGTGCAAATCTTACAGTATAGTGGCAAATATAGTGCAGTACAGTGGCAAATCCTGTTGGAATCAGTTTGAGTCTGCATATGTGTCCCCTAAAGGCTTATATTGAGCTGTTCAGAATCAATATATTAAACTAAAATATCATTTTTTCATCAATCATATCAAAATGCAATTTTAGGCCCAATTTACACCTCATATTAACATCTATATTGGGTGATCAGATCACACTATTCACTAAATACAAGTGTAAACGGGGTCTGACCATCGGAAATATTGTGTGATCTAAATCACTTAAACAACATTCATAGGTACTCCAAAACGCGTTCTAAAATGTCGCAGACAATCATTGCTAAAAAAAGCTTTAAACTTTGCTGGTTAGATACAGATTTAAAAGAAAACATCTGTCTGATTGAAAACATATTTATAATATATGCAATCAAAAGATTTTGTGATAGCTGATGTTAATGGGACCCTGCTTTGGGCTATTTTTTATATTTTGGCTGGCACACGGTCCTGAATTGGGTTACCTTAAAAGCTGCTTGCTGACAGAGATACCTTCTGGTTGGAAGTTGGACAGAAATGGAGGTGTAATGAGGCTGATGTGATTTTGTTAGCTTCAGTGCAATCAACTAGCAGAAGGACAGCTTCAGTGTCTCTCTATAGCTTTGATAATTTATTACCTGAGGTGTAAATTATCAAAGGAGGAATGCCTTCTGTCAAAGTTGGATTTATTTTGGGTTGTTGGCCTGCTACAACCATGGCTCATGTGGCCAGTAAATGTTGCTGGAAGAGAATTGAACTTAGACATATGCCAAAACACACACACACACACACACACACACACACACACACACACACACAGAGCGAGAGAGCGAAAGAGAAATTCCAATTGTCTATTGTCATCAAAACATGCTTTGGAGACATTGCTTCCATATTGGCATTTTAACGTGAGATTAGGTGTTATTGCGATTTAGTTATTTCATTTTCTTTTTTGTTGTCCCTCAATTGTAAACTTAAGATACTTTCACATTCAAAGTCATTCACATTTGTGCCGTAAGGGCTTTGTAAACATATACTGTATATATATATATACATATACACAGGGTTGGGAGGGTTACTTTTGAAATGTATTCCACTACAGAATATATGCTGTAAAATGTCATTTTTTAACGTATTCCGTTATATTACTCAAGGTCAGTAACGTATTCTAAATACTTTGGATTACTTCTTCAGCACTGGTAGATTTTTTCACTTGTTTTGACTATAAAAATTCTGCCTGTACAGTGTCAAAATACATATGTTAAAAATACATTCTCTGAAAAACCTAAATACCTCATGCAGTGTTGTTTCTAAAACAAGATTAATTAAATTGATCTTGTTTTAATGATTTTTAGATATTTTTACAGGAACGCAATACAAACATTATTCTCAAGAATAAGTCTTTTTTTACTTTTGGTGGCGTAGTGACCTAAAGCACTAAACTTTTAAGCAGAAGGTTGTCGGTTCAATCCCCACAGCCACCACCATTGTGTCCTTGATCAAGGCAATTAACTCCAGGTTTCTCCGGGGGGATTGTTCCCGTAATAAGGGCTCTGTAAGTCACTTTGGATAAAAGCGTCTGCCAAATGCCAAATTTCCTATGTACATTTAGCTAGAAAAATATTACAATAACAAGAGGTTTAGACTTTACCATTTAGGTTGGTCGATCAAATTCATGTTGTCTTAAACGGAAATTCTATATCGAGCCTGTACACTCTAAATACACTTGAACTAATGCCAATTTGTTAGTCGTAGCTCTAAAGTCTATCGGTGTGCCACATGCTCCACTCAGAACTGAGCTTTAGTCCGCTACTAACCTGGTCGTAGATTTGCGGAAAACATGGATTTATAGTAATCTACTAAAGACAATCATTTCAGAGTAAATCACAATAAACTCAAATGTTGCAATTTATTTACCAATTAAAATAATCCATTCATCAATTCCAATTAGACAATAATAAGTCAAATTCAAACCTTTATCAAAACTTAAGAAATAAGAATTGCAATACTGGTAAAGAAAACTACACACAGCAATTGTGTGGGAGATCAGACTACAGATTCCCTGAGCTCCTTTGCCAGTTCTCCTTAAGTACCAAACAATTCTATTGTTATTTCAGATGAGTTTGTTTGATGTTATTCAGGATTTGGTTTACAATTTAGGGGGTTGTAAGTAGACCTTTGAAACTTGTTATTGAGTAGGTAATTTGATGTTTACAAAGAAAACACCGAATCTGCATACAGCATATGGTTTTTGTAAGAGACCTGGGAGGGGCATGTCCCTGATAGAATACAGTATTTTACTAAGTTCTTATATCTTACTTGTGATTTAAATTTGCTGAAAGGGAATGAGAGCATTTTACCAGGTACATTGAGACCACTTGAATGATACCAAACATGTTTGATCATAAAACCTTTTACATTACAGAACAGGATAAGTCTTAACTTCATTTTTGGTGACTCTAAAGTGACGTGGGGTGAGGTATGGAAGAGAGGGGGCAGATGTGAGTGAGATTTGCATTTTATGGTCCTTACTCGGTAGGGTGTGTTGTCTCCGGTGGAGATGCTCTTCTATGTGAGAGTTTTATGATGTTGGCTCTTGCAGAGTTCTTTGACTTTTACTGGAAATGTCGCCTTTTGGGCATAGACATCCTGGTGCCAGCCTTGCACAGGTGATGAGCAGTGCCTGGTTTCCTCCTTACATGATGCTTGGAATTAAGGCCAAATAGTTCAATCTTTGTTTCATCAGAGCAGAGAATCTTGTTTTTCACAGTGTGAGTCCTTTAGGTGCTTATTTGCTTTCGTATACTGAGGCGAGGCTTCTCTCTGGCCACTTTGCCATAAATTCGGTGGAGTGTTGCAGTGATGGTTGTCCTTCTGAAAGTTTATCCCATCTCCTCACATGATAGCTGGAGCTCAACCAGAGTGACCATCGGGTTCTTGGTCACCTCTCCTACCAAGGCCCCTCCCCTGATTGCTCAGTTTGGCCCGGTACCAGCTCTAGGAAGAGTCCTGGTTGTTCCAAGCTTCTTCCATTTAAGAATTATGGAGGCCACTGTACTCTAGGAAAACATCAATGGAGCCAAAATTGTATTGTAGCCTTCTCCAGATCTATGCCTTGACACAATCCTGTCTCTGAGCTCTACAGGGAGTTCCTTTGACCTCATGGCTTGGTTTTTGCTCTGATATGCATTTTCAGCTGTGAGACCTTATATATAATGAAAGTGTAGAAACATCTCAAAGATGATCCAGAGAAATCAGATGCTCCTGAGATTTTATGTGTAATACCAAAGGGTATGAATACTTATGTCAATGTGATATTTCAGTTTTTTATTTGTAATAAATTTGCAAAGTTATAAAAAAAATCAGTTATTTGCTTTGTCATTATAGGGAATGGAGTGTAGATAAATGTGAAAAAATGAAGGGTTATGAATACTTTCTGAATGCCCTGTAATAGTGTGTGTGTGTGTGTGTGTGTGTGTGTGTGTGTGTGTGTGTGTGTGTGTGTGTGTGTGTGTGTGTGTGTGTGTGTGTGTGTGTGTGTGTGTGTGTGTGTTGAAAATAGTTACAACCTTTTAAAAATTAATTTCTCTTTTTGGTTCACAATTTTTTATGTCCACTTTCCATTAATAATAGTGGGCGTATTAGTATGAATTACATTCCAATTTCACACTATTGTTCAAAAGAAGTTTGTGTCTTGGCAGCATTTCCTTTACTCATTTTAAAAAAAAATACTGAAGCAATTCATCAGGCTCTGTGGAGCTGTGAATTCCTGTGTGGGTAACCCCTTCTGCCACAATACATGATCATCTCATTCTGATCTTACATCATATCAAACACAGACTCTCTCCAGAGGCAATTTAGCTTCAAACATCCAATAAATAACCACAATCAACATTGACATCCCAATATCGTGCTACTCTCAGATCGGGATGTTGATGCCATAAGATGAGAAAATCAATCAGCGGGTGACAAATTATACCAGTAACCTTCACAAGCTGCCTGTTGAAATAATTTTACATAACAAAAAAAATCTTACATAAAGAAAATGTAAGTATTTGTGAGGCCAAGAATAAATAGTTAATAGTAATAATGAGCTATATAAAGAAGCTTAGCATTTAATTTTATATCAGTCACATAATAGTCAACATAAAATCATAGCATTTTCTTTCATGGCGCCTGTAATCACTCTTGCTCGCTTTCTGTGTCACAGCCCATTTCAAGGTTCTCTAGGCTTGAATCTCTGTTTATTTCCCCTCTGTCAAGCAGCGGATTGACACTACTGTGCACGTCAGTTGTTTTCAAACCTACCTGCAAATCATTTCACCTTGAGCTGGCATTGGCCTGAACCAGACTAGATTGATTAGTGCTGCAGCTTCATGCTGGGTCACCAGCCTTAATCCATAATAGAACAGTGAGAGCAAGTGGGGGGCCTTGAACATCACATTCACACTCGCAAATGGACAGTTCAATCAAATTAGAACTTAAAAAAATATAAAGTAGATAACTCGAAACCTTGAGACAAGCCTTGACCCAAAAGTGCACTAAGCAGACTGGTTGGAGGTCCCTGTATTACAGTATGCTATCTTATTAGTGTAGGAAAATCTACAGTACAGTTCAGTTAAACTCCATCCAGTTTCAGAGTTTGAGAGGTTTTGGTGGGGTTGGATTCTTCAGTGAATCTTTGTCTGTGTGCAGCATTATGCAGGACAGTTTATTATTGGTTGTTCTTGCTATTTCCGATCCCTTATGCATTTGTTTACCTCTCTGCCTTTGGCCTTTGTTTTCAGTTCTCAGATGACCAGAACCGATAACGGGTAATGAAAATAGTGTAATGCAAAGAAAGCAAATGATTTGTTTGACAAACAGCATGGTAAACATTACATTATTCAACGAAGTTCAAAACACTAATGTGTTTTAAATGTGTGTTTAGCTCTCTAATTCAACACTGATGATAAACATCATTACTGCCACTGACGGGTTTATACAGGTGATGAAAGCAATTATCTGTAAGGTTCAATGCATTGAAGAGTGACGCTCCATTGCAGCAGTATTCAAGATGAAGTCAATGGTGGAAAAAGCTTTGTACTTAGTGACAGGCACACGCAGACGCTATCTGACAGATACTGTAGTCGTGTGTCTTCCCGGTATAAGTCAGTTACCCCTTAATCCCTGCAACCACTGATGAATCTTAGTGCCTTGAAGTCTAGATGTGGCCTAATTGAATTTCCTTGGTCACAATGAAAACATACTCCAACCTGCCAGTTTCAGGCTGCGCTTTTGATAAGCAAATGACCTCTGTGGAATTGAGGTCACAGGCAGCAAAAACAAGAGTCATTGAAAAAAAATATAAAGACAACCCCCAGTATTGACTCAAAAGTGAATAAGGACAGCGATGTTTACTCCGGGTTTGAACGCCTTGTCTGTATTTCTGGAGCTGGCTCTTTCAGACACAAACACACGCTTTCATTTGAAACACCATAAAGCAACCGCCATCCTCTTCATAACCAAAGTCCTTTGTAGCAGGAGAGAGAAGTGTTACACATTTGAATGGTTAACATCCTTGAATAGTGCATCTCATTGCCACCTAGTTGAGGAGAACAGTCTCGCTTTAGCAACATTTGCTGCTCCTTTTGGGAGCTTTTGGTGAAGATACAGAGAACAGTATGCCACTGTCATAATATGTAGAAAACTCCAAATGAATGCTGTGACTGAGAAAACGTTGAGAAAAGGTGTGGAGTATCATAATGGGATGATATTATATATCCCTGGATTGTACTGTAACTGTCATCCACACACGACCCATCTGCCCCACAAGATGACTTTAAAAGAATATTGCAGGTTCAATACAAGTTAATGCTGTCAGTTAAGCTTGATTTATATTAAACCTGGAATATTCATTCAAATGATTTAAAATATGTTATTTTTAAATAATCTAACTTAATTACAACGCTAAGACACTAATTTGTTAGACGTCACTGCAGAAAAATGGGGATGGGTTATGATTTTTTTTTTATTAATTTTGAAGGTATGCTTCATGTATCGAGAATGGAGATGCACAACATGACTAAAGCATGGAGTAATAACTCAGAATTATGATTCAATCACCACAGGCCCTTTTTGTCTTTCAGAGCCTAATAAACAAGTCTACATATCGAAATAATTTCCTCTGTCTGTAGGGGTTTAACAGTATTGGAAGCTGGTGCTCACACGTGACACTCGGTCTAAGAGTCAATTATGCTTTAACTGGCTGACCCCCTCAGACCCCGAAGGGAGGGTTGCCACAACGACCTCGCTCAAGGGCTCAGGGGTGAACATTTTAATGGTGTTCCCAGTCAAAGACTTCATACTCGGTTAATTACTAATTATACAAATCTGCATTACAGTATTATCATGGCCTATCATGCAGCTAAATCTGTCATGCAGGAAAAGTGAATTTTCATGCCTGGGGAACAGTGTGGGCTATTTGGCTTATTCACAGAAGTGAACAGATCTGAATACGATGGCCTCAGCGGTTCATCATGAAATGTAGAGGGAGTGTGAGATCCAGGTAATTGCAGCTTAAAGAAACAAAAAACAATTCATAAAACAGTGGTTCCTCTGACTATTTCAGGACTATGCCTGTTTCTATTAAATGTATTTTAAGTTTTCATGCAAATGATAATTACATTCTCAAAAAGAAAATCACCACACTCAATACTCTTATATCATAACCATTGCTGCTAATATTAAATTGGTTTCACACTATTTTAATTAAATGCAATGAGAGCAATCAAAGTTCCACAGTCACAGAAAAATATCAGGGAATTTTGAAGTGTTGTTTTATAGGCATGGAAGTCATGGAAAATAAAATCTTATAAAGTCTTAAAATGTAGTTGAATATATATTTTTCTAGTTATTTTGTGCTCTAAAATATTTCAACAGCTAGATGGAAAAAATTATAATTATTGGAACCATAAGCAATGCATTTAAAGACCCCATGAAATTAAAATGGGAGAATTGATATCTTTTAGTCCATGTCTGTTAGCTTTGAGGTCATCTAGACTCTATTGTTCTCCTAAACATTGACAAAATTAGATTTTAGCAGATGTACAGTATACTATGTACATATAGGATCCTGTACATATACTGTGTGTATATATATATATATATATATATATATATATATATATATATATATATATATATTTACATACAATAATGTGCAAAATTCTTTATATTATATATTTCACAAAAACATTTCTCTAAAATTGGTTATTTTGTATATTCTGCTTTTAGAGTATCAGTAGGAAATATACATTTTAGATTTAAAATTCTCTTTGCAAATACAATTGAATAGAATTAAAACAATGAGTCCTACAACAGATTGCATGGCCCCCACAGAGCCCGGATCTCAACATCATCGAGTCAGTCATGGGATTATATGAAGAGACAGAAGCAATTGAGACAGTCTAAATAGAATTATCCAAGAATCTTGGAACATCCTATCTGCCAACAACCTAGAAAAAACTGTGCCCAGGTGTACTTTGGAGAATTGGTGCTGTTTTGAAGGAAAAGGTGGTCACTCCAAATATAGAATTAGCTTTTTTTATATATTTACTGGACATTGTATGACTGTAAGGGGGTTTAGATGGGCAAGAAGGAGGTGAGAACCAGCTTAACAATATAAATAATATTTAATTAATTAAAAAGACACATACAGGGCAGCTGCCCGTAATTCTCTCTCTCTCGAACTGTCGTCACCGGCCTCCTTTATCCCTCGCGCACCCCATCAGGCTGATTGGGGACCGGGAGTGCATCATTTCAGCCCGGCCCGCCCTCCTCCGTTCTACAATGACTGATAAAAGAAAACAATTTATGGCATTTGTAAAGACATCCTCACAATGTATCATTTTTCACAAGTGCCTACAACTATTGCAAAGTGTAAATATATATTTAAACACAGTTCTATCGGTTCTATCCGAATACAGAAACAGATACAGATAATTTTGTCATATGAACAGATACAGATACAAATACAGATAATGGCTTCATATATCACATGCATAAATATTTGCTGAGAAAAGACCCTCAAATAACAATAATTCAATACAAAAATGATTAAATACTAATACATTTTAATATTTAAATAAATTATATATATATATATATATATATATATATATATATATATATATATATATATATATATATTATAAAAATTATAATACAAACAATTAAAATGCATAACATTGTTGTGGCAGGGCGGAGGGCGGGGCCGGGTCGTGATCCTACGCACCCGGTCCCGTATTAGGCTAATCAAGCCTCTGAGGTTTAAAGGCCGACTGCAGAGTGACTGCAGAGTATGGTGCGGGAGAGAGAGATCGTTTACGGACATGTCCGTCGTGTGTATATATCTATATAAATTTGAGCACGAGTGAGACGCACTCTCCCGTCTGTCGTGCTTTCTGGAAACTCTCTCTTCCTCTCTCGACACTTGGCATTCCTTAAATGTCTCTCTCCGTATCACTATAACAAGACACAGGTGTTAGAGGTAATTACAAACCAGGTGACAAGCCTTACCGCTCTCTCTCTTTCCCGCAGACCGACACACGACCACGCCCCCATGCCACAATCGTTTAAGCACACAAGTTAAGCATTCAAAAATACAATTTAAAAAGGTGCTTTAGAATGCAACATATTGTTTATTTCCATAAAATTGAGCATAATCCTATCATTGGCCTACAATTCACAGCAATCTATTATGCATTTGAGATTTCTCAAAAGGGCTTGTCTAAGGATGCGTCAATGTACACCTGCGTCAGATGGATGCTTTTGAGCATTTCGGTTGTGTTGTGTAATAAACATACAATTTTTAGTTCTTTGTGTCAAGTTTAACGAAGTTTGAAACTTAAAAAACATGTCTTGAGATCCCTGCCTTCGGATTTGTGCTTCATTATGCTGTGTTTGTACGCAAGAATGTGTTCTCATCTTGTATTGTTTGCTCTCGGTAAGTGTGGTTTGTTCTCTGTCTCTATGAGCTGCGCTTTGCCTATACAGCGAGTTTAACTTACTGCACACTGGAGTAAACAGGTGGTACTCTATGCTTGATTTCTCATATGGAAGGTATATTCCTCATTACATTCCAGGGAAATGATTATTGGGGTTCATTTTTTTAACGCGTTATTTTTTTATATCATGAATCGCAATGAATAAACGTGTTAAATCGACAGTCCTAATATGCACAGTATATAAATTAATTAAACATTTCCTTTGGTCATTGCCTACTTAAAATAAGGGGAGGAGCCCTTCAATATGTCGTCCCCTAACCTCTTGTGTGTATGGAAATATGTCAACACAGGAAAGAAAAATGTGCTTGTCAAGCCAGTTCATTGGGACTTTAAATGCAATTTTGAATGTACTTATTTTTGTCTGGATTACAGAGATTTTGTGCATTGAATCTCATATTTTTGACCCGTTGCAAAAGCGTTTTTAGCCATCAGCGAGGATTAAAGTGCAGACATTGTGTTAGAGGAGAGAGATTGTATGAGATGTCCATTTTAATGTTGATGCCATGGGTAGCACTGAAGGGCATTTTAAATCTAACAATAATTGCATGTGCTTCTAATGTCTGCCAAGATAGTGAGACACTGGCTCTCCGTGCTGGCCTATTTCGCTCCTCGCAGAAACTCTTTGCCAAGTACTGATGCATGTGAGGTACATTGATTTGTGACATACAGGCTGGAACAAGAATCCAAATGACCAGATGGATTTGAAGAGTTGGTGTCTTTCAGATCGCTGGGACATCTGACCACACCACAGCTGATTGCAGAATGAGGTTATTTGAGTTGTTTATGCTTATTATGAAATATTTGCATTAAATGGTTGACTGGTCATGGTGGCATCACAGTGCATACCAAAAATGTATTTGAATGATCGTAAATGTCTATGATGTTCAAAATTAGTTTGAACTTTCCAACAATGTCAAAAATCTATTTGAATGTTTAAATGATGGCAAAAGAAAAACAAATATTGTACCAAAAAATATATTTGAATGTTTGGATTTGCTTATGATGGGCAAAAGTCTATTCAAACATTCAAATGATGCCCCAAAATTGATTTAAACATTTATAGGAGCATAATATACCCAAAACATGCTGTCTTGGCAGGCAGATCACTAGGTTTTGAAACCCAGCCCTTCTATAGCTTCTAAGAGAGATAACTATACAAGAGAAAGTAAGAGGAGGAGGGAAAGAGATGAACAGAAAAATGAGAAATGAAAGGAAATGTGGAGATGTTGACAGGGAATTGGACATTTTCAAGGTCATGCTTCTGTGTTGTGTGATGACTGATATCCATGGACATGGAGGACAATATCAGAGAGGCTTAGGGTTGAAGAGATGGTCCAGAGATAACAAAAAGAAAAATGATCTTTGTCTAACCCTTTCCTCTTTAATATGTGTTACACATTTTATATTGTTGGTATTGGTTAACTATGAATGATGTTCATTCATAATTGTCAGCTGAAAAGGAATAATTTTTATGCATTACTTCACACCAGTTTTATAGACATTATTCAGCTGGCTACGGCTGACAAATTATCACTTCATACTTTTTTCTTTTTTTTTTTCTTGTCCTCTTTCCATTTTTATTTTCAGAAGAGACCCTCAGAGCTTTGGGATAATCCGAACAGCTCATTTCTGAACGGAAACACACATATTGAGTAACCAGAAAAATATCTCCCACTGAAAGCTCACATAAATATTTATATCTGGTTATTTATTAATTCATCTCAGACAGCATATTATGGTTGGGGATTTTCTATTTCAAGGCAGCTTAATGTGGTTTCACATGCCATAAACTTCCTGCATTTAGGAAACAATAATTGTGACATCATCCAATCATATGTCAGTACGCCATGAAATAACAAAGCAAAAGTCTCTTGTAACCTCTAACATGTGGTTAATTTGCAAACATATTTTTATTGCAAAAAGTTTGCAGCTTGGTAGCAATGGACAGTTTGCCACTACCTTGCAAAGTGTGTCAGCTGTGATGGATCACCTGCTGTTGCCACAGGTTTGACATAGCTGTTTTTCAGTTGTTCCCCAGTAGTTGGAAAGATTTGCCATTTACCTGTCTGCCAGTAGTGGCAAAGATTTGCTATTGAATTGTGTACTAGTAGTGGCAAAGATTTGCAATTGAGTTGTTTGCGAATAGTGGCAAAGATTCGCCATTGAACTGTTTGCCAGTTGTGGCAAACATTTGCCATTGAATTATTTGCCAGTAGATTCAAAGATCTGCCATTTACCTGTATGCCATTAGTGGCAAAGATTTGCCACTGAACTCTTCAGCAATAGTTGCAAAGATTTTCCATTTAACTGTTTCTAAGTAGTGACAAAGATTTGCAATTGAACTCTTTGCCATTAGAAGGAAAGATCTGCCATTGAACTGTTTGCCAGTAGTAGCAAAGTTTTGCCACTGAACTGTTTGCAAGTAGTGGCAAAGATTCACCATGGAACTGTTTGCATGTAGTAGGAAAGATTTGCCATTTACCTGTCTGCCAGCAGTGCCAAAGATTCGCTATTAAACTATTTGCCATTAGTAGGAAATATTTGCTGTTGAACTGTTCACCAGCAGTAGCAAATATTTGCTATTAAATTGTGCACCAGTAGTGGCAAATGTTTGCAATTGAGCTGTTTGCAAGTAGTGGCAAAGATTTAACTGTTTGCCAGTAGAGGCTAAAATGTGCCATTGAATTCTTCGCAGATCTGCCATTGAGCTCTTTGCCAGTAGTGTTAGAATGCACCATTGATCTCTTCGCCAGTAGCGGCAAAGATTTACCATTGAACTATTTGCCAGTATTGACAAAGATTTACCACTGAACTGTGCATCAGTAATGACAAAGATTTGCCTTTGAACTGTGTGCAAGTAGTGGAAAATATTCGCAGTTGAACTATTCGCCAGTAGTGGTGAAGATTCTCCACTGAACTGTGTCCCAGAAGTGGAAAAATTTACCAGTAGTGGCAATCTGTCCATTGTTGCCAATGGTTTGCTGCAGGTTCACCACTACTAATGAAGAGCTGCTAATGTCTGGCAATCCTGGCAACATAAGGGCATTTTACACTTGAAATTGTTATACTAGCGTCATTATTTACCCTGGATAAACATAATCCTCAGTTATCTTTTTCATGTTTCACACTGTTCATACTGTACCCTGGATTTGTAATTAGTCCTGGGTAAGTTTCACACCTTAAATTTATAAAGTGGGTATACATTCATATTTGCATATTTATGAGGTCAGATACATTTATTAGACAAATACAGCTTTGGATGAGCATGCAACCTGTGTTAATAATTGCTTATCAATGAAATCGCTTAACTGTGAAAATGTGTCCAAGATAATCTGCTCTGTCTTCTGTCTCCTGAAGCATACTACAAAAACACATACAAAAGTAAAGCTGTCTCTTCATCACGTCAGTTATTACATTTACATTTATGCATTTGGCAGACGCTTATATCCAAAGCGACTTACAGTGCAATTATTACAGGGACAATCCCCCGGAACATCATGGAGTTAAGTGCCTTGCTCAAGGGCACAATGGTGGTGGCCATGGGGTTCGAACCAGCGACCTTCTGATTAATAGCCCTGTGCTTTAGCCACTACGCCACCACCACTCCACCACTCCACATTACATTGGTTATCATTTCACAGTGCGTGAAAGTTTATGGGACTATACAATGGGCATGAACATTTAATGAGGTAAGCACTAAGGCAGTTTTATGATTGGTTGTCTGTTGCCAAACAACTCGCAGTAACTTTCTAACATTGTAACATTTCACAATGTAAACCTTTATCACTGCAATTCGACATTAACCCCTCAAAAGCAATGCTAACCCTGTTTCAGAGTTACAAATGTGAAATGTTGCATGACCCAGAGTTAAAAGTGGCCTTAACCCAGTGTTTAAAAATATAAACACAGTGTGAAAAGCTCTCTATTTGCCACATGTTAACTGCGAGTTTGCAGGAAATATTTGTTTTGTGCAAGGGCCTAGCATCCACATCAGCTGAAGGAGTGAAAGTCTCAGATCGCCTCTTTGTCTCTCTTTCACTGGTGATATATTTGGATTGGTGAGCTGAATGTTTGCTGTATCTGGTTTTCTCTCAGGGCTGCCGGTGATGCAGGTGAAGATTGACATCTCAAGACAGCAGGTAGAGAAGATCTTCGGCCTGGAGGATTACTGGTGTCAGTGTGTGGCCTGGAGCACTACAGGAACCCAGAAGAGCCAAAAGGCATTTGTGCGCATCGCCTGTGAGTTCAGCTTTGCAATATTATGATGCAAACATTTTGACTGAATTTTTGATTGAACTTCACTTTTCCAGTCATTTTTGCAATTACATTGAACCAACTGGTCTCAAGGTGATTTTTACTGGATGTATAAAGTCAGTTCTCTCTCAAGTTCACACAGATATGCTAACAGAGTAATCACTGGTGTAGTTCATCACATTAACTATTAGCTATATAGTTTTATCATTTGAAACCTATTTTGTGTAATTATTTTCTTAAATTTAGCTTGTGGCATCTTTCTGTAAAATTAAAGCTACTTGCTTTGATAACTTGTTATCAAATGCAATGACATATACATTTGTAAGTGTGGCTTAAGTGTCTAATTACCATTTGGGGCCACTGTATATGGATAAATAGTAACAAGTATGTTAAAAACAAGCATCTCTAATTAAATTAATTTGTCTCTAATGTCTTTATAGTGTTCTTTAATGTTTTTGCCCTGTGAAGTCAGGTCATTTTTATTTGTATAGCGACTTTCACAACACACATCATTTCAAATCAGGCATTAACAGAAGATAAAACTGTAATATCTATAATGTCTTAGTCATCATTGTGTAGTTTGATAGTTTAAAAATAAGTAATTAAATCATAATTGTATTTATAACCCCAGTGAGCAATCTGAAGGCGACTGTGGCAAGGAACACAAATCTCCATTAGATGTTGGTTAATGGAGAAAAATAACCTTGGGAGAAACCAGAATCACTGTGGGGGCCAGTTCCCCTCTGGCTAACATCATGAATATAATACCAATATTACTTATGTATAGTGCAAGTCATGGTTTTTATTATTATTAAACTAAGTAAGTGTTAAGGGACAGTGTTTAAACATAGATTTTGTATGACCTGTAAGATTAATGACCAATGTCTTTGAAGTCTTTGCAGGCTTTTGTTTGGTTTGACAATTCCTCATTTGCATAGCGGTGGTAGCGGTCTGCTAAATAGGACATAAACCATGCTGATGAAACTCCACAAATGCTAACATAATTCTCTAGCCTATGTGATAATATATCATGTCAAAAACTAAGATCTAAAAGCACTAGATGTAAAATGCAGCCGCAATCAGATGATAAGAGTAAGTAATTTGTAACGGATAAGTGCCATCTCTGTACTGTGTTGAGGCCTAAATCCTGACTGAAATTGTTCATATATACTATTTATCTGTAGAAATTAACATAGTTGGGAGGATACTCGCTTTTCTAGTATTTTCAACATAAACTGGAGATTTGAAATCAGTTTATAATTAGCCAATTCCCCAGGATCAAGTTGTGGCTTTTTAATAAGTGGTTTGATAACTGCCATTTTAAGTTTCTTGGGACATGTCCTAAGGATATTAATAAAAAGTTCTAAGATTACAGGGCTTTGTTGTGGCTTTTGATGTTTTGATAAGTTTTGTTAGCTCTTTGTGACCTATGACAGCGAAGGATTGAAGTTACACGTGAGGAACATTTTTATATACTTTTTTTTTGAGGTGCCATGACAGATTATTGTATAATTTAAATTTTATTTCTGATTATTTAAATGTTATCAGTAAAGAAATTCATGAAGTCATTAATCTTGTGCTGCGACGTAATTTCTGGTTCTGTTGAGGCTTTATTCCTAAACAATTTAGCCACAGTACTAATTTACTAATACTAAAAGTACTATTTTCTATGCGTTTACTAAAATATGCTGACCTGGCAGCTTTTAACTGTAGGTACAAACACTATCATTCCATGTACCACGAAATACCTCTAATTTTGTATTCTTCCACCTTTGCTCCATTTTCCGAGCTGCTCTCTCGAGAACATGAGTGTGATCATTGTACTATCAAGAGTGCTAGAGATGACCGTATTTATATTTTCTGTTATTTCATAAATAGCATTTCACAATGCTTTTGGGTTTACTGAGTGTCTGAGATAGATCTGAAAGATTATTAGTGAAGCTATCTTTAGTGGTCGAAAGAATAGTTCTACCTGAAAGATAGCGTGGTGTAGATTGAGTAATATTAGCTGATCTCAGCATACAAGAGACGAGCTATTTATCAGAGATGTCATCAATCTGCGGCAGAATTTCGATATTATCAACATCAACTCTACTGGCCGGTAAAAGCACTGTAAAACTAGCGATAGAAGATTATTGCGGAGGAAAACCTGATGCATGCTGAAAAATGGCAGATGTCAAGGATTAAAGGCTGAAAACAGATATATATAAGCGATGCTAACAAAGCTAGCAGGCTCGAGCTAGGCACCAGCAACAACAGGTAAAATACACACAGATGAAACAGTAGAAAAGCAGAAAACCCTGAAATGCGTGGTAAAATGACAAAGGATAAAAAGACGAACGTAAGAGAATAAGAATAAGAATAAGCAATGCTAAGCAGGCTACAAACACTCGTGCAGTGTGTCTTCAGCAACAGGAACAGGAAGTCCAGTGAACCTGCAACTACCCAGTCCTAAATAGTCATAGCGATATGCTTTCTATTAAATGTTATTTCAAAATTACATTAGCCAATCAATTTAAACACTTATGTTCTGTGCTCCCTAAGGCTGATTGATTCAGTTAGTTTTATGACTTATTTAATTTTTAGTTGGTAAGTTTGATCAGGAAGAGCCAGTGGCAAGAAAATTCTGCTAATCTGCAATGTTACACTGAGTAATTGCCTCAAGAGGCTGTGTGGTTTTGATATCTCTGTGTGATAAGGCGATTAAACACCAGGAAACCACTCTGCCTCACACTGAACAAATATCAGCTAGACCCTCTTACTTTTAAGTGATGTCTAAGGGAAGAGGATACCGTCAGATTTGTGTAAACGGTGATTAAAGCATCTTGCGATCAAACTCGAATTGTGATTTACCTCTGTGTGGTGCTTATACGTAAATATTCTGAATGAATATACTGTATCCTTAACAGAAATTAGCTTTTACTCAGATTTCACTGGAATTTTAAAGGAATAGTTTCCCTAAAATTAAAATTCTGTTATCATTTCCTCATTTGCATGTTGGTCCAAAACTGTATGACTAACTTATTTCTGTGAAACACAAAAGGAGATGTTTTGAAGAATGTGCTCTTTCCCATACAATGAAAACCTTCATTGACCAAAGGCTGTCAAGCTACAAAAAGGAAAGGAAACACCATAAAAGTAACAAAGCTGTTCCATACAACTGGTGAAAAATATTCCATGGATGAGAGCCATTAGACTCTCTAATGGCTTCTTCTGAAGCCATTAGACAAAACAGAAAGAAATGTAAGTAATAATTTACTAAGGAGGCCCCAATCTGTTACTTTGTTCAGTACCGGTCCGATAATGATGTTTTAACTGGATCGGAATTTTGTTTAACGAGCTCGATCCAAATCCGATACATGTGTTAGTCATGGTCATTACCGTCAAGCTCCAAAAATGGCATAGAAGTACCATTAAAGTAGTTCATATTAATTGTGCATTAAATGTAAAGTCACTTGAAGACATATAATTGCTTTTAAAAGGCTGCGTTTAATAAATATATATATTTAATAAATGTCAGTAGTCTGCATGTGCAATGCACTTCAGTAAATGTGCGGTGCTCTGTTGTGTCACACACACACACACATAGCACGTGCGGGCTGATGACACGCTGCTGTTTTTTAGCTCTCAGAGCAGCACGCAATATGTGAGTGCTCCACACAAACTACATTTCAGATATAGATGCTCGATAGTTTGGTTCACTTATAAAAAGCATTGACATCCTAACCTGAGGAGCAATTCACCAGATTTTGAATGAAAAGAATATTAAACCATTGTGAACTAGCCCACACAGAGACACTCTAAGGTCATCGTCTTCCTGGAGTGTTCTGTCAAAATAAAAGCCCAAGGGTTTTAATTATGACTGAAATTAATAACTACTGTCAAATTAATTTCTAAAATGTATTATTAATGTTGTTGTTATTGTTATTATTTATAATAAGAAAAATATTATATATTTTAATTATTAGTTTTCCTAATTAAATCACAATAGAATTTAATTTAAATTGGTTCCAAAATAAAATATATATATATATATATATATATATATATATATATATATATATATATATATATATATATATATATATATATATCTGAGTGATTGAAAAGTGGACTCATATCCTATTACAACTGTAGTGAACAACAACAACAAAAATGGTTATGGACTATTTAAAAAATTTTCGAAATAGGCTGCTAATTTTTTATGTACCGTAATCAGTTCCACACAGTGAGGTCTAGATATTCTAAACTGATTAAGAAAAAACAACAACACTGGTATCGGTACTGGCCAATACTGAGTATTCAGGTGTTGCAAGAGAAAATGGTATCGGTACACCCCTATTATTTACTGAAAATCTTCCCTTGGACCACAGCTTGAACATTTCTCAAAATAGCTACTTTTATGTTCCATGGATGAGAGAAAAAATGTGAAAACATGAATGAGTAAATGATGACAGAAATTTTATTTTTGGATGAATTATTCCTTTAAAATGTCTTACCTATTTATCTCATTAAACTGAAATATGTCCCATTTTTAGGACACAGACACAAAAGGCTGAAAACCCACATCACCTTTCAAATGCTTTAACAAACCTCTCTGTCTCCAAGTTTTCCCTTTAAAGTCACAACAAACTCATCTAAGGACTCAATCACCATCTAATCCTTTGTGCCTCCCTTATTCCCATTAAATCCTATTTAATTAAATTGAATGTCAAAGAACCCTCTTCACCTCTTAATGTTTGCCGATGCTTGATTGGTGAAGACAGGCATGACATCTGTTTTGAGAAAACAAAATGACAGTGCCGACTTCATTGAGATAGAAATTGTCTCAAATCGATTACTATCTTTTTTCTGAAAAAAATTAACCTGTCTCAATAGACACATTTTTAGAAAAGCTGTTCTTTGCCATAACAGCAAAAAATGTTTATGCAAATATTGTTGAGAAATTGTACCATCTTTAGTCAAAAGGGGAACCACAGCCCTCCATCAAGAGTAATTCAATTTTGACAAGCAAATACAATTGCATCAACACTTGTCCCGGGGGGGTTTAGGCAGAGTGGGTGGTCGTGCGGATACTATAGCCCTAGTGAGGTATCAGGTAGAGGGGGAAGATAATGCAATTCCTTCATGTTGATGCTTTTGCCTGGGGGCAACTGAGAGCCATTCTCTGAAGCAGCCAAGCAGGCTGTAATAAGCACTCGGGTCTGTGAAATGAAGCCTTCTAACAGAGAAAGGCCACTCAATGCTCCTATAAAACTTAACAGTCCATACAACTCCAATGATATACATTGAGGAACTCTATACACACACACACACACATACACACACATACACTCTCTCACAAATAAATAAATAAATAAATAAATAACATTGATAATATTAGAAAAGTTTACATTCTTGGTATACATTTATACATTCTGGCTCTGTTTATGATAGGGATGTGAAAAACTGGGTGGGTTGCCTGACTAGTCGACAAATCTCAAGGATATTTTGAAAAGGCTGGTTCTCTTACGAGAGGTTCTCTCGTATTGCATAAGCTAGCTTACGCTATGGGAAAGATTCATCTTTTCTGAGATATTGAAGCCAAAAAATTATCCTTAATTTTGTATCATTTGTCAACGCAGTGCAGCAACTGCAGACCTTGAGCGGGCTAGCTAGCGAGCTCATTGGTTGCTCTGCGGCAACTGCTGCAGCCTATAGACGAACTTGGGCGAACTCGCGTCCAATGAGAGGCGTCCGCGCGCTTACTGCATCAATGCAGTCCGCGCGCTTACTGCAGATGATGTGGCGGAGACCGCCACATCATCTGCGCTCTCTGCCTGGGACTGGGGCATGCAGAGCTCGCCCTCGCTGAAGGCGGACGCGACCTCTGCGAGGAGCTTCCGATGTCGACCCTGCGAGCTCGACTCGAAGCGCTCAGAACCGAAGCCGCTGCGCCGCCTTCCGTTCCGCCGCGCAGGAAAAAGCGCCGCTCCCAAAGGCTGCCAGAACCAGTGATAGAAGCGACTGCCTCGCCGGAGCCTCTCCCTCGAGCATCGCTCTCACCCTCCCCGCCCCCCCCGGGACGCGCAGTTGCCGCCCAGCGGCCGCACTGCGGCCATCGCGGAGGACGAGGCGGAGGATAAGGGCTGTTCCATCATGGCTCCGCACAGCGAGGAGTGGTCAGACCGAGAAGGGCTACTCCTCCATCCCCCCGGTCGAGGATTCGGTAGCAACACACCTTTGCCCGCCCTCCGCGAGATGGCGGTCTAAGCCAGTGCTCCCGTCTAAGGCCTGCAGAGCGACTTCCGCCTATGTTGGCCGCGCCTATTCTGCCACCGGCCAAGCCGCATCTGCTCTGCACTCCATGGCCATCTTACAGATCGTCCAAGCGGACCTTCTTCGGGAGTGGGATGAGAAAGGTAGGCACCCAGAGGCTGTTACAGATCTAAGAAGCGCGACGGACCTCGCCCTTCGCGCCACCAAAGCTGCAGCCCAAGCTCTAGGGAAGTGCATGGCCTCGCTGACTGTGACCGAAAGACACCTGTGGCTAACGCTAGCCGACATGGGAGAAGCAGAGCGCTCCACGTTCCTCAATGCACCGCTCTCTCCGACCGGTCTCTTCGGCTCCGCGGTGAGTGGCATTGTTGACCGCTTTTCAGAAGTCCAGAAAGCCACCCAAGCCATGAACCTCTTCCTGCCGCGTCGCGCTAGCTCCTCTGCAGGCTGCCCACGTGACCAACCTCCTGCACGAGCCTCTTCACAGCGCCCAGCTCAACAAAGTCAGACTTCTCAGCGTCGACAGGGCGGCCGCCCTCGATCGCGCTCAGACAGCCGCCGCAGACCGCCGCCCCCCCGCGGGCCTTGGTCTAAGGTTGCGCTGAAACCTGAGCAACCGAAGTCCTCCTAGCCTTGTTGAAAAACGACGGCTCAGTCCCGCCGCGGCCGGACCACCGTCAAAGCTTCGCCCCTGTCAGTCCCCTCTCTCAGGCTACTACAGTGGTGGATTCAGCAGCCAACAAGCCGGTGATACTGCCCGCTTGCCTGCACTCAAACGCCGTTTTCACGGCGACCCAAAGAAATCTTGTAAAGAGCAAACATGCCTTATGTGTAGAAAATGTGCCCACAATCCAGTGTTCACCCCTACACACAAGCATTACACTTCCCGTGTTCCTATCAGAGCCCACTCACATAAAGCGGACACAGCCCGCTCGAGTGTTAGAGTCAATAAACGCACTCACGAATACGTGCGCGCGCCCATTCTCTGCCCGCTCTGTCACACGGCCAGCAAACACTTCTCTGTATGTAAGTCCCTTGCCCGTGACTATGCTCGCGCATCACTTAACAGATGTGACTCTTTCCCCATTCACCTCAATCGGGAAGTCACTCACAGAACAGCCTGTCCCTGCTGTCTGCGAGCAGTCATGCATAAGCACAGTAAGCGCGCTCACACATTCTGTTCAGCGCGCTGTGTGCAGCAATCAGGGCGATTTGGCCATTCACCCTCTAGCGTTATGCTTCAAAGCGTGGGAAGCTATTCCAGGGATATCCAAATGGGTGTTAAGCACAATAAAACAGGGCTATTTGCTACAGTTCGATCGCCGCCCTCCCCGCTTCAGAGCTGGCTCGAAACTATTGTGAACACGGAAGCAGCCTGCATGCTTCGTTCAGAAATAGCAAACCTTCTGTGCAAAAGGGCCATAGAGAAAGTGCTGCCTTCGCTGAGCGAGTCGGGGTTTTACAGCCGTTATTTTCTTGTTCCCAAGAAAGACGGCGGCCTCAGACCAATATTAGATCTCAAGGGTTTGAACAAGGTGCTTGCAAAAAGACCGTTCAAAATGCTTACAATCAGGAAACTCCTCGCGCATACGCACCAGGGGACTGGTTTATCTCTCTCGATCTGAAAGATGCCTACTTTCAGATTCAGATAAATCCCCATCACAGGCCATTCTTGAGATTCGCCTCGACGGCCAGGTTTATCAATACACCGTCCTTCCGTTCAGCCTGTCTTTAGCACCCGTACTTTCACGAAGTGCATGGATGCGGCGCTCGCACCCCTGCGGAGTCAGGGCTTGCGAATTCTGAACTATTTGGACGACTGGCTGATTATGGCACAGTCACATACGGAGCTTCTGTCTCACAGAACAGTTCTCCTCAGCCATCTGAACAGTTTGGGTCTTGCAGTCAATTGGACCAAGAGCTCACTACAGCCCAGTCAGGCAATTTCCTTCCTTGGAATAGAACTAGACTCTGTGGCAATGACGGCTCGCTTATCTACACAGCGCGAGCGCCGTGTTCAGTGACTAGCCGCGTCCTTTCAGATGAACAGCCTCACGCCTCTGAAAAAATTTCAGAGAGTGCTAGGTTACATGGCCTCAGCCGCAGCAGTACTTCAGCTGGGTTTACTGCGCATGCGCCCGCTTCAGCATTGGCTAAACACCCGCGCGTCTCGCCGGGCTAGGCAGATCCCCATCCACGCTCAAAGTGTATGTGGCGGCCGTCGCGGCGTTCGCTGAACCCCTGCACGGCCAGTCACTGGGAAAAAACGAGCTGGTCATCCGCTTCCTCAAGGGAGCTAGAAGGATGAACCCCCCGCGCCCCCCCATCGGTTCCTATCTGGGATCTTTCTATAGTTCTCGAAACTATGAAAGCCCCCCCCCCTTTCGAACCGCTTCAATCCGTGGATTTGAAATACCTTTCACTCAAAACCGTTTTTCTGACTGCCCTGTCATCAGTCAAACGTGTGGGAGACCTTCACGCGCTGTCTGTCAGCGCTGCGTGTCTTGAGTTCGGACCAAGTGACTCCAAGGTCATTTTAAAGCCTAGACACGGCTATGTTCCCAAGGTGATCGGTACTCCTTTCAGAGCACAGGTCATTTCCCTATCGGCGCTGCCAGCATCCGATAGCGAACGCGACGCCAATCTCCTTTGCCCAGTCAGAGCACTGAGATTGTATACTGTGCGCTCCTCCTCTTTCATACGCTCTGAGCAGCTTTTCGTTTCGTTCGGAGAGCGCACCAAAGGTCTCGCCGCCTCGAAAACAGACACTGTCTAGATGGATAGTGGACGGTATTGCTGCCGCATACGCGTCAAAAGACCTGCCATGCCCGTTGGGCATTAGGGCTCACTCCACTAGAGGCATGGCCTCATCGTGGGCATGGTCCAGCGGGATTTCTATTCACGACATATGTGTGGCAGCGGGCTGGGCTTCCCCCTCCACCTTTGTCAGATTTTACAATCTGGAAGTGCCCGCCCTGCAGGCAAAACTATTAGCGGTTTAATACGCTACAGCTCCCCTGGTGAGCTGCACTGATGGGACTCATTCCACACAGACCGGCACCGCCGCTCTGTCGTTCCCTTCCCACTATGTGCTTATGTATTACACACACACTGGCCCGCACTCTTGCCGGCCAAATATTATTTCCCCACTCACAAGGGCTCCCCCGGGTCCCCCCACCCCCGGGGCTCATGCAGTGGATGCTTGGCGCGCACGGCGTTGACAATGGGTTCCCGTAGTGTAAGCTAGCTTACGCAATATGAGAGAACCTCTCGTAAGAGAACGAATCGGTTACCTAACGTAACCTCGGTTCTCTCTAGATGAGGGAACGAGTATTGCATAGCCGGCCGTGCTCGCGCCACGAGCGACTTTCGCTTCATTCAATGAAAACCAGGGTTCCAGCCTACGAACTACACTTATATGCACTCTAGCCACGCCCATTTTGGCGGGCTTTGATGCAGTAAGCGCGCGGACACCTCTCATTGGACGCGAGTTCGCCCAAGTTCGTCTATAGGCTGCATCAGTTGCCGCAGAGCAACCAATGAGCTCGCTAGCTAGCCCGCTCAAGGTCTGCAGTTGCTGCACTGCGTTGACAAATGATACAAAATTAAGGATAATTTTTTGGCTTCAATATCTCAGAAAAGATTAATCTTTCCCGAAGCGTAAGCTAGCTTACGCAATACTTCCCTCATCTAGAGAGAACCGAGGTTACGTTAGGTAACCGATTCGTTTTGGGTTCACCGTGTTATTGTTTTCAAAGACTTCTAGACAAATGGAATGGAATGGAACAGTATGTAGAGGTTTGGAGATGTGTTGTTACCTGATTTTCAGTGATGTTTTAACTTTTATTTACTTTTGCACACATCATGGCCAACTCTAAATAAACTTTTATGCATATTTAAGTGAGTAGTTGAAATGGAATTCCAAGCATTGTCAACAGTGTCCTATACTATTTAAACGATCTAAACTATTTTAAACAGCATTTTCTTATTTTGTGTCACTTTAATGGGTAACACAATATTAGTTAACATGAACTCTCAATTAACAATACTTAATCATTTTGGTTATTCTTAATTTCTACATATACTAGTCAGTTTTTAACATTAAACATTTTATAACTTAACATTAGTTAATACAATATGAACAAACAATAAACAATTGTATTTTTATAAATGGACATTAGCCAAGATTAATAAATGCTGGATAATACACATATTCCCTTATACATGCATGTATATATTAGCCAAATACCTTCATGTTGGGAAAAAATGCTATTGGACATCTTATTTGTCATTTACATAGCTATGCAGTATAGTACTTCTTTAGTGCTTTCTATATAAAGAATTTGCTCATCACATTTGCTGTGGTTTTTATGGATGTTTTAAAATTATGACAATGTTCACACTTTCATGATTTCGCCTAGGGCACTGCCCCTTGTGATATAGGGAAGTCACGGATGTAGAGAAAGAGGCATTTTTGCAGCTTGGTTTCAATAAATGCTTTTATTGCATTGGGGATTAAGTTTTGAGTTCTGAAATGTTTAGTATGTTTTTATAGTAGAAAGACATTATATGTCAAAATATCAAAGAAAATTATAAGTCATGTCTCAGGAAAAGTGTATGCAGGTCTGTAGTCAGCACGAATATTACCCCATTTGACTTTCGTGGACATTTAAATATATTTTATCCACGATTCATCTCTGTACGCCGGCGAGTCTGATATGTGACTGGCAAGTACACATGCCTTCCTACATCTCTCATTCAGAAGATACAAATGTTTTGTCTTGTTTTCAGGCCCAATTTGGTCACAATATTACAAAATCAAAATCAGAATCAGCTTAATTGCCAAGTATACTTACATATACAAGGAATTTGTCTCGGTGACAGGAGCTTCTAGTGCACAAAAATACATAAAACAATACAAAAACAGCAGCAAGACATAGATAATAATAAAAAATTATTATGCACATACGTACATACACACAAAGACATAGTGCAGTTCTAACACAAATATATATGTGTGTGTGTGTGTGTGTGTGTGTGTGTGTGTGTGTGTGTGTGTGTGTGTGTGTGTGTGTGTGTGTGTGTGTGTGTGTGTGCATATATACATTTATCCCTTCTCTCCCCCTTCATCACTGCTTGACTTGTTATTGACTTTTGCATTTCATTGTACAGTGAAGCTGTTTCTCTCTGTACATGACACTTAAGAACTTGATGTGACTTCACAAATGTATTTTATTGATTTTGCAGACCTGAGGAAGAACTTCGAGGAGGAACCACTGGGTAAGGAAGTAGCGCTGGATCAGGAAGTTCTTCTCCACTGTCATCCTCCAGAAGGTGTTCCTCCCGCAGAGGTGAGAGGAACAAGTAAACATGTGAAAACCCAACAGCTCTGCTAATTATCCCTCTCATTAATGTATGCACACAAATACATGACCGAGCCAGATATCTGTAGCATCTTGTGACGTCTTCCCACCATAATCCATCTGTTCCGTCAGCTGGACTTGAACGAGGAAGCACACTGAGTGATTTGGCAGCTCTGGGAGTACCATCAATAATACATGTATTTTTGCACTGGTGCAGGAGTGGACCAGCCTTTGACCAGCTGTTTCCAAATGCTCAATGTCTGTCCAGACATGCAGTCCAAAACAATAACAGCAATGACAACATCATATCAGTGCTGCTTCTTTAAAGTATGGACATATTAATTATTAAACTTTTAATGTCCTAGTGCCCTAGACCTTTGACAATTCATTCTTGTTCTTTATTAATATGGAAGCAGGCCATCAAAGATGAGCATACTGCAACATTTTTTGTCCTGAAGACATGTATGGAAACTTGAGAGGAGAGGTAAAAAGGTTGATTATACAGTGCAGTTTTGTAATCCTCCTTTGTTAAAGCAAGTATTAATAATGTAATTCATATAATTGAACAGTATCAGACAAGCAAGCAGTGGCACATTGTATGTAATGTCATCATGGCTGGGATTCGGCCATACGCATTGTTTTTTTTTTTTTGCTTCAACATTCTTATTAACAATTTAATATTTATAATATTTATTTTGCTTACTTTTCCTTCACCAGGGAAAATACTTCCAAATGGACTAAAGCAGGCCTAAATAATGAATACGGACACCATAAAATGCCTGCTAAACTTTAATATCTTCTGCCCAGGAAGTGGTCTTGGGAACAGCCCAGAGCTGCTGCTGGAGCCGAGGGCATACTGAGTGTTTTCCATTCGTTTGAGCCAGATTGAAGCTGTGAAATGTTTTACCCTGTGTATATCTCTAGGTGGAGTGGCAGAGAAACGAGGAGCTGATCGACCCCAAGACTGACCCCAATTTCTTCATCACCGTGGACCATAATCTCATCATCAAACAAGCCCGCCTGGCCGACACCGGCAACTACACCTGCGTGGCCAAGAACATTGTGGCCCGTCGCAAGAGCTCTTCAGCTACTGTGATTGTCTATGGTGGGTTTCTTCTCATACTTTTGTTCCACTCTTTGATCACACATAAAGTGCCTTTACCTTTCAACAGTCTGACAAAAGTTTGGAATTGTTTGGACCCAGAGTCAGGAGTAAATTACTGAGCATCAGACTAGCTTTGATGGACAACTCTGTTTTGGTCAGACTTTGAGAACATATTTACTGACTGCTTTCCTTAATGAAAACGTACCATGATTTTTACTATAGTACTGCTAGCTGTTGTAACTATGGGATTTTTTATTATATTTTGGATTGTAGCAGGGTAAGGAATGGGCAAGGATGAGGCAGGAACTGGCTGAACAGTCAACGTAAAAAATAATGATATAAATGAACTTAAAACAACATAAAACATAAAGACACGCACAACTCGGCCACGTGCATCTCTCTCTCTCTCTCTGGTGCCTCCGGCTCATCTTTATCCCCCTCCTGGCTGATTAGCCAGTTTCAGCGCCCGGCCCCTCCCTCTTCATTACACTCCTCCATTGCCCGACTCAGGTTGGAGAAACCCCCGGCATGATGCACTCCCCTCCCTTCCTGGAGGGGGGGCATTGCCCTTCCGGCTGTGCCTGCTGGGAGGTCTTCTTCGCCTTTCTACAACCCTGGGAGAGACTAGGGAAGGGAAAAGGGAGAGGGAAAAAAACGAAGCAGAGTGACAGAGAGAGAAAAAAGAACTTGCTCGTCGGTTCCTGGACACGCTGTCACCCGGTCCTTAACAGCTCCTCTGCCCTTTGGAGGATGACAGCTCACCCCTCCCCTTGCAGACGGCAGCGGTTCCTCAGCCTCCTCCTCGTCACATGGATTTTTTGGATTATATTCATATTAAATAATCTGTTAGAGGAATGGTGGAATATACGTTTCTTTACTATCCTGTCCATGCTGAAGAGGTCATTTTACAACAGCATGAATTTCCATACTGGTTACTTCTGGTTTGGAGCAGGTCAAGGTGGTGGTCCTTCATAGGCATGTTTGTCACAAGCACTTTTAGCTGGTGAAGAGGTTAAACCACCATGAGGCTGTATGATCAAGTATTTCTTGCTGGTTAAGCTAATTAAGAAGCCTGGTTGGAGACACCAGCACATCAGCATTCAATCCAGGGGCCAAAAATATCCTTAAGAAAAAAATAATAAAGTTTTTAGGGTAAATTAAAAGAAGTTCAAAACAATTGGACCCAAATATTATGATGTGAACAGAGACCAGCAGGGCATTTGGAGGTGGGAGGAAACAAACTCAGATTTGGACCAAATTGAACCAAGTGTGAAAGCACCTTGTATCATAGCAAAAATGATCTGGCCATTTAGCATTAAAGGAAAATTCCATGGTAATTACAAGTTAAGCTCAATTGTGATCATTTGTGGCATAATGCTGATTACCACAAAAATTGTCTCGACTCGTCCCTCCTTTTCTTTTAAAAGGCAAAAATCGAGATTGCAGTTAGACACTTACAATGGAAATTAATGTTGCCAATTTTTGTAGGCTTTATAGGCAGAACTGTGAAGCTTATATTTTTATAAAAGCACTTACATTATTTAGTCTGTTAAAACGCATGTATTATTTGAGCAGTAAAGTTGATTAAATCATCATACGTGAAGTCGTTTTAGGGTTTACATCGTTGTTTTGGCAACGAAGCTATAAAATTGGATATAACTTTACACAGAAAAGGTTAAGGTGGGCGTTCTTGTGCAATTTTCAAATAACGTGTGCTAGAGCTCACATCCTTCCATGTGTCAGATCTCGCACCATGTATTTAAAATTGTGTTAATGCAAATAGTTTACACCTTGACAGTGAGTATTTTAACATTTATGGATTGGCCCCATTCAGTTCCATTATAAGCCACACTGTAACCCAGATTTATGCTTTTATTAAATAAGACTAAATTAATTGCTGTGGCAAACAAAATCATGCCACAAAGGCTGCCAAATGAGCTTGACTTGTATTGAATCCAAAATATTCCTTGAACTGTAGCTTGGTTTCTCTTAAACTGCTCATTGTAGCCAAATACAACAGAATCTCAGCATACCAATTTAGGGGCAAAGCAGACAAGCAGTGTGTGAGAAATCTCAGTAGAGCTAACAAATACTCACACTGTAGTTCAGCTTGTTGAATTAATGGCAGAAAGTTGATAATGAATTGGCTTTATAAGCTAGCTGACCTTTATTAAAATTCACAGCTGCAGAGCATCGCTAACCCAGAGGGGTCCCAGGACAAGTGCCGCTCTAAAGGTAGCATGCATTACAACCCTGAACATGCTTTCTGCTGATCCGGACAGAGTCAATCACACATGAAGCATAGCACAGTACAGACCTAAACAGAATACTCCAATACCTCTATACCACAACCACAGAGAAAGACGTGAAAACAATAAAGAATGTTTGCTTTTTTTGAGACTTCATACGTAACTTATCGGTTTGTTTATAAAGCATAAAGATAACAAGGGACAACTACTGTACGTAATGATTTGCATTAAACTGGAATAAATATGGGAATCAATTTAAAGTGCTTTTTAACTTGGTGACAGTCAATCAACTCAATCAGCATGTTTTATTTAATTGACAAAAAAGGAACTAAACTGTCAGTTAGTTCTCAGATGAAGGGAGATTAGATAAGTTCTTACATTTTGTTTTAATTCCATACTTTGAGTCCATTTTGATGGGAGATGAGAAATGTGAGCCGAGAACATTTTTGCTCTTTTGTTTGCGTTTTTATGATGTCAATCAAGGCAACCCTCACGCAGAGAAAAGGAGAAATTGCACATGAATGGTAGGTGCTTCACCATACAATTTGATGTTTCAAACTGTGCAGTGTTCCTTAAGCAATTTGCTACCATTGTAAAAATTAATTAAAGACAAATTCCCTGTGAATAGCTTTTGATCAAAAGAACTATTAGGCTCAGTCCTTTATGCTATTCCTTTTTTCCTTCAATGGCTTCACATTAAAATGTCAGTTTACTAATTTGAAGTCTTGCAGGCATGCTTATTGGCTGAACCATAGGTGGTGTGAGAGCTGTTATTAGTGCAGTTGGACAGAAGGTCGGAGATGCATTTTAACAAGGCTGGTCTTGACTTGGCACAACGGTGTGCTAAGAGGTAATCAGGACCGAGTCGCTGCGCAATTTCTTTCTTCGTGGTGAGCAATCAGCGGTGGAAGAGAGGCTAAAGAATTTATTCAGCCCGACCAGAGCGAGAATTCGTCAAGAATTAGAGAGCAGCTTCGGCACAAAATAGACCCTGACTGGCGATCAAGAAACCACGACAACAAATCAGTCGAGTTACCAGGGGGAGAAGAAATCAGATTTGCTGAAAATTCTCCCACCAAGAGAGAAGAGCCTGGAGACTTGATTAAAAAACCTGCATGAACTTTGGACTTGGGATCATTGTAGAATCCTCCAAGATTATGCATTTCACAAGCCAAGATATTGGTGCCATAAAAGTCATACTGTGTAAAAATGTATTGCAGAAAACCAATATACACCCCACATGAGCATTGTGAGATGCAATCTAGGCCAATCCCTTAAGAAGTCCCACCCACCAAGTGTCCCCCATTTCACCTGGTAGTGTTACCATTGACATTCATATAGGCCTACATAAGAGATTGAGTGATAGCTAGCATTACAAGAACATAAGCAGAGAATAGGGCTTGGCGATATAGCTAAAACAAACTATTTTGTCTCAATATTTTACAGCCTTTTGGCAATATTTATTATATGTGAAAATGTATAAAATTACTTATTTTTTTTCACCCAAACAGCCATTGTTGCCAGGTAGATTAACATTTTTGTTCAATAGAAGATACTACGTTTATTTATTTTTTTAATACCAACTTGGAACCGAAGTACTGGTTCTTTTGACATAACTAATGCATCGTAACATTGTTAAATCAGAGTTTTGAATTAATAAAATTTTCACAATCTTTTTTATGGCGAGCATATATACAATCATTGCAAATACTGTATATCTGGAGCAATTTGTATATTGTCCATCCCTAGCAGAGCGTGAATATTTAATATTCCATTTCTTCATCTAAATTTGGCCATTTGTCAAACACACTTGCCTAAAATCAACTTTAGAATTAGCAAATATACTGTAGCTTCAGTAGCAATAGCTAGTATTCGAATAGCTTTCCTTTATTGCTGTTGTCGTCACCTGCACCATGGTTGATCATGGCCTGCATTTAAGCATTGAGCTCAGTGTTTGTGACTGCATTGCTGAAAAAGAAAAAACAGCTTAAACCAGCCTAAGCTGATTTGCTGGTCTTACCTGGTTTAAGATGGTCTAACTGGTCTCCCACGCTGGTCAAGCTAGTATTTTGCTCACTGACCAGTTAGTCTCCCAGCCTGACCTTATGAAAAGTGCCCAAAACTCCTTTTAAAACCATCAAAACAGGCCAGTCATACAGCTAGGCCAGGCTGGAGAGCTGGTCTACCTGGTATAGCTGGTTGTCTGCCTGGTCAAGCTGACAACTTTCCAAAAGCCCTCTAAAACCAACAAAAAAGGACCAGCCAGGCAGTTTGGCTAGGGTAGGAGACCAATCTTAGGTTGGTTTAAGTAGTTTTTTCCAGCAGGGTGTTGTAACGTCCTCGTGCTCGTCGGGTAATCCTGACTCGCTCTGTTCGTTTCCCCTCTCCTTTGCACTGGGCGTACGAGCAGTGAACGGTGGCTGGTCTACATGGGCCACATGGTCGGCCTGCAGTGCTGTCTGCGGTCGCGGGTGGCAGAAGAGGAGCCGAAGTTGCACCAACCCTACTCCCCTGAATGGCGGGACGTCCTGCGAGGGCCAGAGCATCCAGAAAAGTGCCTGCACTGCCACCTGTCCAGGTAACGTCCGCCAGGCGTCCGTCTTTGCAGAGTAGAACTAGTTTAGTCTAATGGCACCAATAGCTCCCTGTTTGAAATAGCTACAAGGGTGGCTAGCTTGCTTGGCTTTTTGTGCTTATGCAAAACTTTCTCTTTTTTTCTTTTGAATCCATTGAATTATAGCTGAACCTGTGCTTGTGTCTCCATTCTGGCCATTGTGTTTCTTCTGATTTATTAATTATTTTTTTCGCTCTGTGGTACCACTTGCTGCTTGTTGTTTTCTGTTCAGTTCTAAGCTGGCGGTGGAAATCTGAAAAGGTTCATCCTTTACACAAACACCGAGGGATATTTATGCTTCTGTGTATCTCGCAAATATAAGCATTAGCAAATTAATTCATGTTAGTGTGCAACGTTAACACTTAAGGAGTGTCATGCAAGATTTCATCCCCCTGTAAAATCCTATCCTCCTTGGACCCCAAAGTAATTCTATTGGCTGAAAGATCTTTTAATAGATACTCCATTTGGTGCCAAAATCTACAGTATGTAAATGTAATGAATTAAAAATGTATCATGTAATTTTTTAGCCTAAATTTCCAATTAGCCTGCTAACCCTTAAAAAAAACCTAAACTAGTTGCAAATTTGCATCAGATTTGCCCTTCATTATTTTCACGTGAAAATGAGCTATTGATTCACCGTAAATGTCTAGCAGAAGTTTGCAGCTCTTCACTGGTAGTGGTGAACCTCCGAAATACCTTCGGCAAAAATGGATAATTTACTGCAAGTTTGCCGCAAATCTCATTTGCATGTGAAGATGATCAGTGACGAAGTTTGCAGCAAATTTGCCATAAAATTACCATACCGCTAAACAATTAACCTGCTAGCTTAGCATACAGCTAACTGATTAGCCTTGTCAAACACACACATCTCAAACTAATTTTAGAATTAGCATTGCATCAGTAGCATTAAGAAACCTGTTTATGGACTTTAGGCTGTTTGCATTTGCTATCAAAGTAGCAAATTGGGACATTAATATAGAATGTGTGCTCACTGGTTTGTAGTCATTTTACAATGGCTTTGAATGTGGCTTATCCCATCAGAATGTATAGTTAGAAACAACAGTTTTGTAAACAAATATTTATGTCACATATTAAACCGGATAACTGTTTTATACACATAGCCAAATTAAAAATATCTTGTTTTATTTTTTAAGTTGGTTTGCATTCTAATCAGTTAGCCTTCTATTTTGGCACACTGCTAGCCAATTAACAGGTTAGCATAGCATACAGCTGTCAGAGTAGCCTGCTAGCCTCGCATACACTTACCGTATGCAGGTAGCTACATAACGACTATTTATTTGAACTATTTATTATTTGTAGCTTCCCCTGCTACAAAGGACAACTAAAAAGGCTAGTCTGAATATTTAGAACAAGACTGCAATGACGTGACATGTTTTTTAAAATATATTTCCAACGGCAACCTTTTAGGGTCCATGGGGATTCTGCAATGGCATAGACTCTTGCACAACAACGGCACCACTGCTACTTCTGCTTTCAAGGGCTGAAGTAAAGAGAAGCGAAGAGGAAGCAGGGAATGGCATGGCTGGTTTTCCTCAGTATTTATTGATCAGGGGCAATTTGGAATGGAAGTCAGGCCGCTTCATTTACAGACAGACATTAGACTCTGGTAAATGGGGTGGAGGGGGGAAGGCATTCTTTTGATTACTGTGATAGGCCCGTGAGTGCATTTCAGCAGGGACAAAAATGGCATTATGCAGGCACTGCTGACTGGTGGAAAATATCTACGCTTGGTAAACAGGAGAGGAAATCGAAGCTTTTGTCAGATGTTGCTCGTCCCCCTCCCTCTCATCCCTCTCTTCCTCCACTTCAGAAGTGATAGGGTTGATCTACTTAGGCCAATCTCCTGTTTCATAGTAAAGCATGCAGTGAAATTTAATAATACTCCACCTTTACACTGCTATGTAAGTAACCTTTTCTCAAAATATGGTGTTTTGATGAGCAAAAACACAATACATGGAAGCAGGCTTCTGACAGTGCTTCGTGGGGATGGATTTCTTTGGGGGAGAAGATACATGGAGAAAGACAGGACATTTCTAAGAGAGAAGTGACAAGGTAGAGAGTTGGGGCTGTAACTAACAACTATTTTGATTAATAATTTATTATCATATATATTTTGATTAACTCTTTTTAATTAATTATTGTAGTAATTACATTTTACATGTTCATTACAAATATATTTACATATAGGACAAAGGTTTTGGTCAAAAAGAGGCGATTGTAGAGAGAGCCCCAGGCAGTGGCCCATCCTGACAGAAGCCTAACACCACCCCACCCCCCACCCCCCCCCATGTGCCCCTCTCAAATGTGTCACTTGTGTTGCACCATGCATCATTTTCACATTCAGTCTGCACAGACAAAATTATTTTTGCTGGAAATGTTCATCATGCTTAGTAAGGACACAGTGTAAAAGAGAGAGAAAGCAAGTACAAAATAGGGATAATGGAGGTTCACAGCAGAGTCAAAGGCTGATTTTTTGATAAGGGTCATGCTCAGCGAGAGGGTTGGACAGTGCTCCCATGGTGACTTTATTCCTCACTGGGTCTTGTGTATTTCTTGCACACCAACTGATTAATCCTGCCATGGGTCGCAGTTAGGGGGCCACGGTGTCCTGGCCAAGGATGACTTAGTTGTGTTCCAATCAAAAATGGGCACCTGCCTCCTTTAGTGTGCTCACCAGAGGAGTTCCAAATCCTGTCAGTGAGACAGAGAATGAGAGACAGTGACCATCCTGTTCCATTTATCACCATACAAAGACACACACGGACAACTGCAGGCTCTAAAAATTACATCTGAGACTTCATCCCGATTTATCAAAACGTGACTCCTGACTGCAGGAGGTATAAATCATCATTTACTGACTAGCTGCAGATAAAGGCAGCGTGTTCCCAGAGCACAGTCAGACGGCAGCGGACAGAAAGAGAAACAGACAAGCTTTGATAAACAACCCTTTATGTTAGTCCATCACCGCTGCTCTACTGATCCTCAGGAAAGGGCGACTTTATAGGACTTGCCGTGATCCTTCTGTGTAATGTGCCAAACATGTGATGCCTTGTGAATGTTGATGAAGCTGGATTCTTTTTGGAATATGATTACGTTGGAATAATATTTCTAAGGCACTCAAAATGCTATCCTTAGTAGAGTGTTGGGGAGCGACTAACTGAAAGCAGTAACATTACTAACTTGACTACTTTTTTAGCAGCAGTAAACATGACAGTAGCTTAGCTGTTTTCAAATTGGAGTAACTTTAAAAATGTCTGTTACTAGCCACTGGCTGGTAAATGTTTAGATTTCACAGACCAGTGATTAAGTAGCACAGTGGTGAAGAACTTAAGCACTGAGATACTTTCACTTCGTGTTGAGATAAAAGTTTGGTTTGACACCGTGTCATGTGTGTCCAAAGATGCGATCCAAGCAATCAATTTGTCATTGAATAATGTCTCTTTTAATACACTTTCTGTTCTTTAGTCAGTTTTTGATCAAACACAACCAAAATAGAAACATTTCTAATCACACATTGCAACAATACGATAAAGAAGCCGTGCAACATATCTTTCGTTAATGTGCGCTAAACCAAAACGCTTCCGCCAGTACCACTTGTTTTAGCATTTGTTCTACATAGCAATTTAAATCATTGTTAATAGCACAAATTAGGAATGTAAACAATAAAAATATAAGAAAAATGCATATAGATATACTGTATATATTAGGGCTGTCAATCGATTTGCCGAATAATTAATCGAATTAATCACAACTAATTGCATACATAAATATTTGCTAAGAAAGCCCCTCAAATAATAATAATTCAATATACAATAAATAAATCATTATAAATAGTAATATTTAAATCACTCTTTTTCTTTAACATTTTCTTTTTGTATTTCTGTTTCAAAAGTGGCTTTTTCTTTGCAATTCTTCCCATAAGTCCTGCACCCCTGAGTCTTCTCTTTACTGTTGAACATGAAACTGGTGTTGAGCGGGTAGAATTCAATGAAGCTGTCAGCTGAGGACATGTGAGGCGTCTATTTCTCAAACTAGAGACTCTGATGTACTTAACCTCTTGTTTAGTTGAACATCTGTCCTTCCACATCTCTTTCTGTTCTTGTTAGAGCCAGTTGTCCTTTGTCTTTGAAGACTGTAGTGTACACCTTTGTATGAAATCTTCAGTTTTTTGTCAATTTCAAGCATTGTATATCTTTCATTCCTCAAAACAATGATTGACTGATGAGTTTCCAGAGAAAGCTGTTTCTTTTTTGCCATTTTTGACTTAAGACATGCCAGTCTAATGCATACTGTGGTAACTCAAAAACAAACACAATGTTAAGCTACATTTAACAAACAAAATAGCTTTCAGCTATATTCTAGATTTGATAAAAAATGACTTTTTTCAAATAATGATGGTGCTTTTTTTTTACATCAGTAATGTCCTGACTATAATTTGTGATCAGTTGAATGCCACTTCAGTGAATTAAAGTACCAATTTCATTCCGAAACAGCAAAATCTGAAGATTATTCCAAAATGTTGGCTGCCAGTGTGTGTGTGTGTGTGTGTGTGTGTGTGTGTGTGTATATATATATATATATATATATATATATATATATATATATATATATATATATATATATATATATATATAAATACAGACAATTAAAAAGCATTACATTATTTAGGCACACAAGGTAAGCATTAAAAAGGCAATACATATTTTTTTTATTTTCATATTATTGAACATATGCCTATCATTAGCCTAGAGACAGTTCACAGCAATCCATTTTGCAATTGAATTTGTCAATTAGTCCGAGATATATTATGGGTGCTTGTCTAAGGACGCGCCAATGTACAACTGTATCAGACGGATCCTTTCGGAGTGTCTTGGTTGCACTGTGTCTTAAACATATAGTTTATGACGCATATATAAATGCAATATAATATGTGTAATTTGAATGCATGGAATTTGTACAAAATAAAAAGCTAAAATGTGTCAAATGATGGAAAACTAATGATAAAATAAAATGTGTATATAGGTAATGTTCCAAGTGAAAAGCTCCCCTGTAAAAAAAAATCAGCTGAGAGAGAACCTCCTTCATATGGAAGCAAATCAACGTTATAACTGAAATATACCCAAATTAATCATAATTAAAACATTATCAGAATCAAATCGAATCAAGAGCTTATGATTTGCTATCCAATCAAATCAGGAAATCTGTATCAATATCCATCACTAGTTGCTGCCGAGGGAACAGAGATAATGACCAAATGCTCTTGCACTTTCTCTCATATTGAGAAGTGTGATTTCATTTTAGCCATTTGGATTGTTCTTTAAAATATATATTTTTAAATAAAATACAGAAGTCCTATTATACTACACAGTTTGCTTCTAAAGTAAATGTATTTTGTTTTAAGGATGTTTAAGTAATTTTACTGGAAACAAAATAGCCTACTGATTAAGAAAATGAGTTTTGCAGTGTGTTGACCAGGTTGAGTTTCAAAGTAGCTTCTCTGTATCATGAGATGGCTTATCGCTTCTTCCACTCTCTCTGTTTCCTTCTCTCATGGAAAATGATTACCATAGTCTCAAGAATCAATAGTACTTAGTGTCTTTTTCTTCCATCCAATCTTTTTTTTTTAAAGGAACAAACCAAGTAACTTAACACAATTGGCCAATCAACTAGATGAGCTCAAATGTGAAGAGTCTAATGTAATAAGAGGCTTTTAAAGGGCTAATTGACCCTGATGGGCCTCTTGTCCAATCTCTTGTTGAATCACAGGCTGGTTAGCCCTTTAGCATGATGAAGAGCTGCTTCATCTTAACCCGACACATCAGAGACATCACGCAACACAATCACCTTTCACCAGAGAGCTTTGTGAATTGAATCTGCTCTAAAGTGAACAAAACCTAATATTGAATGCAAACTCTGAGACATCTTCACAATCCAACTCTTTTCGCTTTCATGTGATTTAAAAGCTTAGAGCAAGAGCTGATTAATTTGGATTCTAAGCTTTAAAACATGTTTAATGGCACTTGAGATTAAATTGAAATATTTCAAAGGAGGAACGCAACAAATGGCAACATTGCTAAATGTCTTTTCTTTTGTCTCCCATTTTTCTTTCATTCGTGAATGCATTATCATTAGAATGATACATTCAGTGTGGACTCCTGCCAGTGCCTCAACTTATGGAGAACAAACTGCCCTTCCAGCTTATGTTGCACTTTTTTTTCAGCGTTCTGAGGAAATGTTTTCCTCTTCTCTAAATGCCAGGCTGTTCTGCTTTACTTTATCTCTTCGTTTCCCCCCTTTACTTGTATTTATTTTTTGACAGATAAAGTGTTGGTATATATATATATATATATATATATATATATATATATATATATATATATATGTATATGAATTAGGTTTGGAATAAGGTTCAGCGCCAGGAAATGAAAATCTTACTTTTGCCTTATTTTATTTTTTTTAGTAGCTAGTGCTAGTATCTTTTCTCTTTGGTTGTACTCCTTTGTCTCCCATCACCTTGAATCTGTTTAAAAATAAGGCTGGGCAATTGTAACATATCTCTACTTGTTCGGGAAATGAGGATGGCACTGGATTTCGCCTCCTGGTGGATGCCAGCGGCTCCTCCATCCCCTGGCAGATAGCAGTGGCTCCTCCGTCTCCTGGCAAACCGCTCCAGTTTCATCCAGCCAACCTCTCCTCGGCATCGTGATCCTCCGTGAGCAGCGATGGCTCTCTGACAGCGCATCTTCTTCCAGTCCCAGGTTTCGGCCCAGTGTAACAGTTCGGGAAAGGAGGATGAGGAACTGGATTACAATCAACAGACTTTTAATTAAACACTGACAAAGACTTAACATAAACAAAAGTGCTCCTTTTGTCTCTCTCCCACTGATTGAGCTACTCAGCATCACGCATGAATCATCTTGTCCCAGCAACGCCCTCCTCCTCCTTCTCATCACAACAATATAGCAAAAAACCTTTTTCTCAGTATTGTTCAGCCTTTAGCTGATATTTATTATATATCTAAAAAGTTTTTTGTTTTAGTTTTTCCTGAAAATGTCTTAATTTTATTTTATATTTGTCCAGTTAGAGAAACATTGTGTCCGCTAAATAGCCATTCTAGCCTTGCAGATTCAAAATGTTCTATACAAGAAATAAAATACAGAAGAAAAAAAAGTTCATTATAAATAATCAAGTCACAATTATTACAAAACACAAGAACAAACTATAGTTGATTAAATGTATTTATATATACTGTGTATACTGTATGTTAAAGTCAGGAGTTTACCTCAGCCTAATATATTTACACTCAGTTTTCCACAATTCCTGACATTTAATCATAGAAAACATTCCCTGTCTTAGATCAGTTAGGATCACTACTTTATTTTAAGAATGTGAATGTCAGAATAATAGTAGATAGAATTATTTATTTCAGCTTTTATTACTTTCATCACATTTCCAGTGGGTAAGAAATTTACATAAACTTTGTTAGTATTTGGTAGCATTGCCTTTAAATTGTTTAACTTGGGTCAAATATTTTTGGGTATCCTTCCACAAGCTTCTCACAATAAGTTGCTGGAATTTTGGCTCATTCCCCCAGACAGAACTGGTGTAACTGAGTCAGGTTTGTAGGCCTCCTTGCTCACACATGCTTGTTCAGTTCTGCCCTCAAATTTTCTATCGGATCGAGGTCAGGGCTTTGTGATGGCCACTCCAATGCCTTAAGCCATTTTGCCACAACTTTGGAGGTGTGCTTGGGGTCATTGTCCATTTGGAAGACCAATTTGCGACCGAGTTTTAAGTTCATGGCTGATGTCTTGAGATGTTGCTTCAATATATCTACATAATTTTCCTTCCTCATGTTGACATATTTTTTGTGAAGTGCACCAGTCGCTCCTGCAGCAAAGCACCCCAACAACATGATGCTATCCATGCTTCACATTTGGGATGGTGTTCTTCGGCTTGCAAGCCTCACCCTTTTTACTCCAAACATAACAATGGTCATTATGGCCAAACAGTTACATTTTCGTTTCATCAGACCAGAGGACATTTCTTCATAAAGTAAGATCTTTGTCACCATATGCACTTGCAAACTGGAGTCTGGCTTTTTTATGGTGGTTTTGAAGCAGTGCCTTCTTCCTTGCTGAGCAGCCTTTCAGCTTATGTCGAAAAATTTTGTTTTAATGACTTCAACCTAAGTGTATGTGAACTTCTGACTTCAACTGTATATATATACATATATAAAATAAAATAAATTCTGCAAAAACATTTTAATGCATGACATGATTTCACTGTGAAACTTACTGTAAAATGTTTTAATAATGATGCAAAAAAATCATACAGTAACACTCTTGGTGGTGTTTTTGTTTTGGCGACTGACGTTTGAATCAAAATTGTAGTATTTATGGAGCTCTCATGTTCACAAGTCATGAGACAAAGAGGGATCCTAAAACTATGCTACATACACAGACTTTAGGACATTTAATAGCCAAATAAAAGGCACTTTAAAATCATTGCGATGTACAGAATGGTGATGATTCAATACCACCAGCAAAGCAATCGTAAACAAATGGTGAATATTGGAGACTGTATATTGTCCAGCCCTTCTCAAAGACATGCTTGCATAGAAGGTGTATTGTCATGTACTATAGTTGTAAATCCAGTACAGCTAAAATTGTGTCATGTTTTTGCCAAGGTGCAAAAATATTTTATTTGTATTTATTTATTTATTTTTGCTTTGCTTTGCTTAACACGTTTTCAGTGTGAAAGTTCACTAAGCTACCTTTTTGGCAAGCACTTCAGCCAAGAAGTTTGATTTTCAGTAACATGCTTTCCAGAATCTTTAAATTCAGTCAGTTCCCTCTATTGATTAACCCATTGATCGTTGTGTTAACGTTGCATTATATACTTGAATAAAAAAGAGGCAACAGAATATAGTGACATCACAGCCTATTGAGAACTGGCCCCAACCTCCCTGGCTCAGACCCCATGAATCAACTGTAATCTTGTTGTCTCAGTTGTATTGAACACGGACTGTTTAGGACCAGGCGAGATTACAGATGTGAGTGTTGACTCAGTCTCGTCCCCACTGATCTAAAAGGTAATTGTGTGCCTCTCCCGGTCGCTTACTGCTCAAGGACGATTCAGGTTGAGGCGTCCAGCATTGGCCATTGTGATTTTGAGGAACGGACAGTGGAAATGGGTCTTCCTACAGTCCTTGTAAAGAGCAGTTGGATGCTCTTTAGATGTGCCCTTGACAAGGCGTTCAAATAGACCTGCCACTGTGTTATTTTGTTACAGGCACCCTACCTTGACACGTCACACACACACACACACACACACACACACACAAACATCAACAGACACACACACACCTCTTTGCACCTAGAAGCTGGAAGATTGGAAATCAAAGATATTATCTTAATGGCAGGGAGTCTAGAAAGGACAATTATTTGTCTGGTTTGGGATAAAACACATTGTGGTTTCTTCACTTATGTTAAGCAGGTTTAAATCCCCTTGCTGTGTTTCTTTAAAGGGAACTTGGCCATTAGTGTCTATTTTTCAGCTCATTTTCATTACGTTATATTTGGTTGTTTAAAGTCAACATGAAATCAAAATTTACCCTATTTACTTTCATAAAGTCATATTTGCTTTTTGGGATTTTACCTTTCCTTTAGTGTGTAATATAGATGTTTGTGCATGTAAAAGGTCTGCCAAGTTACAAAGCACCAAGTCAACGCCAAAGGGAGTAACTCTCTCCCACAGAAATCACTGCTTCTGAACTGCCTGAAACACCTGGTTTTCCGTCCAGCCATTACTTCTGTGACATAGCTACGTCCCTATGTAACACATTTGTATAATGTGTGGGATGTGCTGCTTAGGAAGCCTCGGGAGCTGAAACTGGTAAGGGGCATTATATTTCCGTCACACGCTCTAAGCGGTTGACCAATCACAACAGACTGGGCCAGTTGACTAATCAGAGCAGACTGGTCTTTTCGGAATGGGGGGCATTAAAGAGACAGGAGCTAAAACGGAGCGTTTCAGACAGAGGGTGAAAAGAGTTGCTGCTGCAATGTAAATTATGAGAAAAATAATGTGTTTTTTGAACATTAAAGCATATAAACCTATTCTAGCAGATCACCAAAATACAATTATGAACCTGTCAATTAGCATAATATGGGCTCTTTAATACACTTGCATGGCCTCAATTTATATAATTTAAGTGGTCTACATTTAAACAAAGAAAAAGGGTTGTCTATGGAATTTTTCTTCAAACTGTAGAAACTTGCTCCATCCCTAAAACAACTTTATTTCAGGTTGAACTATACATATGAATACATAACTATTAATATTATTCCAATAATATTTTTTTCTTATTAAACTTATGTAACAATGGCAACTTTTTTGTAAACCAAAATGATGTGCTTCATTACACATTTGGCTGCATTTTCCCATTGAAATGTCCAGAGGGGGGGCTGCCAATAGAGAGTGAAATGATGTTGTAATCAGACGAGGTTCTTAAGGTGACTACTATCTTTTAATGAGTAAAACGTACCTCCCTAACCTAAAACTTTAACCTAAACCTAACTTATAATGTTTTAAAAGCAAATTCTACACGAAAAGTTCATTTACTGATGCAACCACGTCATATCATGTCACTTCTATGTCACTTTCGCGGTCTCCAAGTCCAAAGTCCAACACTCTATCAAGTGAGATACCGCAGAAGTTAATCATATTGAAATAAGTTTATAAATGTAGGTAGGTCTGTAATACAAGCATTAAGATTTATAATTTTTTTCAAATCATGTGCTAGAGTAAAAGTGTTTTGATATAATAACATAGCAGTGTGCAGTGTTGGCTAAATTACTCAAAATACAGAATCCACTACATATTAATTAATTATTTATTTAATGAAATCAGATTACTTTTCTGGTGCTTTGTCTAAAAAGTAATCACGTTATTTCTAAATCAGTTTTCTGAGTTTTTTGTGGGGTTTTCCCAGATTTCCGCTCAAATTCAAAACATTTATGTCCTCCTCATTCATGTCACACACCCTTCAGCGATCATAGAAACGCTAACAGACATACAGTACATATGAATTCATATTTTAAATGTATTACACATATTACTTTAGCACATTAACTTACAAATATAAAATGTAATGTGTTACACTACTTTTGAAAATCGGATACACCCAACACTGGCAGTGTCTGAGTAATTGTGTTAAAAATAAGTGTTTATAAAGCCATAAACAGCCATAGTACCCGTAATTTGTGTGAAAGTGAATCAAATGCATGCTTGTTGTAGCGCCTCTTGTGTTCATTTCACCAGGAAACTGAAGCAAAACAGAGAAAGTGGCATGTAAAACTCAGTTTGCAAAAATGTAGTTATAGTAGCGTTCATTCTACGAGACTAGTTTGGGAATTTTAGCCATTTAATATACATTTATTTATTTATTGGCCTAAACTCCAAATTATTAGACGTCTGTTTTTGTTTATAATTTATTTACAACAACAGAACATGTTCTTTCTTAAAACTGATTTTAAATACATTTCTAACAAGCAAATACTGTGAGTGAACGCTGTCTGTGACTGACTGTGTCTTTCAGCATTTTTGAGCATTATGATGAGCAGTTGGAGAAATAGATCCAATCATACACAACAATTTGCTTATGTTGCTTTCTGGGTCTCTATTTTAGTAAAAACGTTTTGTATTAGTATTTTTAGTATTGTTTAGTATTTAAATCAGTATCAGAAAAATTTATACTTTATGACTGATCCGCACTCCCTAAAGCTAGTGTGTAAAGTAAATTTTTAAAGCTACTGTTGTAGGCAGCCTTTCTATATCCCCAAGTTGTTTCTTATAAAATGGCTTGCGAATGGAGTTTCACACTGCAATGTCTATAATGCTGCCAGTGTTTTAACTGCAGCTTTTTACTTTATAAATATCTGTATCAAGACTTCCCCTTAGGTGGCTTTGTGCAGCTTTTCTGAGAGAAGAAAAGAGAATCTCTTCTCTCTTTTCCTGCTGTTGATCTCTCATAACCTGCCTTTTAAAATTCACCCAGAGAATCAGAGACAGGAACACGATTAATTTTGTAATATATTCATCAAGCATTAATTCATAGTTCAGTCAGGCTTGCGTGATGATATAAATCGGTCTGCTCACAAATTGGTCCACTCAATGGCAAACAAGGACAATTAATTTATTGGTTTAGCTGTCTCTCTGCCAAACGTTTGATCAAAGCTGCGTCAGCATCTCTCTTAGATGTACTCCACACATTCTTTGTTAGCCAATTTACATACGGGTATCACAGACAGTCACGCAATCTGTTTTGTTTACATTAACTGCATGTTTTTACCATACAATTCTTATTTAATCGTAAAAATCTATACGTCATTAGAAAGGTCTAATACTCCTGCTTTGATATTTAGCCACTGTTGCACAATAGATATGTTACAAAGTTACATTTCTTAATTTATGTCAATATATAAAAACATCAAATGGAAAGTTATGAAAATGAAACTGTATTAAAATGCACATCACTATTAAATGATTTACAGTAAATTATTTTTGATTTCTCCCAAGCAGGCCTCAGTGAACCACATCTAATAGAACATTTATTCCAAAAGTAGTCAGAAAGTTATGACATTATGCCTACCTCAGTGCCCACATGACAGGGTCTTTCGCATACCATACTAGAATATTAGCCTTATAAGCTCAGTATATAGCATGAAACTAATAATTTGACTGAGGAGATATGTTCTAAATAAATAGACGATTAAATCTTGCATCAGGTGCATGAAGGATTTTTAAATAAACTGCCTTTTGCCTCATTCTATGAATGGAATCTACATGAGATCAATAAAAGACACTGTTATTACAACCAGGGCTGGACTGGTAATCTGGTATACTTGCCATTTTCCCGGTGGGCAGATGCACTTTTGGGCCAATCAGGGGCGGAATGTCCATCGTGAGAACCGAGCGGGCCAGTGGTTCGGCTGCGAAATGTGCCGAATGGGCCACGATAAGCAACAATGTGCCGCCACGTTGTGCAGAACGGACCACAAAATGCTGCAGCGATATGCACTATCGCGACCCCCCCCCCCACACTCAAAAACAGTAGGCCCTCAACCCACCCCCCCCCATTTTCTCTTCCCAGTCCAGCCCTGATTACAACTCAGTTATGATTGGAAGTAAGATATATTCTCTAGATTGTGCGTAATTTGTCATGTTTACATTCTGCATTCATGGTGCTAATACTAATGGCTAATGCCATATGTGGCCATAATCACTTGACATGGTCTTGGAAAATGTTTCGTACAACTCAAGAGTTTTAAAGTTATCATCCTCAAATTTGAAATAGAACATTATCAAACTTGTGGCTTTAACTCACATATTTTATTAACATGGATCTACCAGGTTAGTGTTACATACTGTACATATTCATAGCTTTTCTAACTATTTTTCTTTATGACTTTTGAACAACAAACTTTCAAGTGTATACTTTCAAAAGAGACCACAATTATTCCTGCAATACCAAAGGAGTGATGAACTACAGCCATTGTATTTGAAGTAGGTCCTTTTTAGGCTTGTGCTCAAAACAAGGGGCCACAAGGCAACTGGCTTTAGTATGCATATTATTCTGAATTTAATTATAATCTCGCTCTGCCTATTTAAATACAAGAACCCACTCTTGACTACCAGGCTATGACTACATAATGGCATAATTTATAATTATATATGATGGATAACTTGATCATCTCTCATATCATAGTACTATTGTTTGGTTTGCTGTGCTGTGACCTGTATGTGAACCTTTCAGAATTTGTATAATTTTAATTAAGATGCAGATGCAGAATAGTCATTTGAATTTTAATACAAGGAATTTATTAGCCTCCTAAAATTAAAATGGAATGAAATTCATTGAAATACACACAACTGTTGCAGGTACGTTTAAAATTTTATAATGCATTACATTTTTTAGTATGAATTGCTCATTAACATATTATCATACACACAGGGTTGGGAGCATTACTTTTGAAATGTATTCCACTACAGATTACAGAATACATGCTGTAAAATGTCATTTGTAATGTATTCCGTTATATTACTCAAGGTCAGTAACATATTCTAAATACTTTGGATTACTTCTTCAGCACTGGTAGATTTTTTCACTTGTTTTGACAATAAAAATAAGTAAGACAAAATACACATGTTAAAAATACATTCTCTGAAAAACCTCAATATCTCAAGCAGTGTTGTTTCTAAAACTATATAAATCAAATTGATCTTGTTTTAAGGATTATTTTGGAAATTTTTACAGGAAAACAATTAAAAAGATTATTATCAAGAATATGATTTTTGCCCTAATATCAAAGGTCTTACTAGAAAAAAAGAAATTATGATCCAACATGAATTTTCTTGATAAATAAATATGATCGTGTCTGGTAATGTGTGCATGTAAAATGGCTAGAAATAGCATTTTAGCTTAGCGTAAAGCTGACAATTTACACAAGGTTTATTTCTATTTCTTCTGCTCCAAACTCACTTCAAACGTAATTCTCTGTCTGCTCATATGAATATAACTCATCATAAGAAAGTGTTTCACTGCTGTTCAAATGCACTTTGGATCGCATCATTTATTTGTATAAATGTTTTCCAGCTGAAAGCACTAAATATTAAATGAAACAAATAACAATAAAATGCAAAGTAATCTCTTCAGTAATCAAAATACTTTTAGAATGTAACTGTATTCTAATTACCAATGATTTCAATTATAACTGTAGTGGAATACAGTTACTTTGTATTTTAAATACATAATCCTATTACATGTCTTCCGTTACTCCCTAACCCTGCATACATACAACATATGGGGTATTTCTAGAAACATTACTTTAATAATAATAATAATTCATATTAATATTAATAATATTAATAAATACATATTTATATTAATTTATTATTAAAATTGCTGTTTGATATGCTTCCTAAACACTCTTAAGAAAAATGGTTCTAAATAGTACCAAATAAGGGTTCTTCGGCTTGTAACAATAGCAGAACCCTTTTTGGTGCTAAATAGAACCCTTTTTCTAAAGGTTCCCTAAATAACCTTTCTTTGAAAGTGCTATTTAGAACCTCAATAGTGCTATAAATAACCTTTTTTTTTTAAGGTTATTAAGTACTTTTATGTTCAATTTAAATGAAACATTTTTGGGTAAAAATTGCGTTCACAACAATTGTTAGCTGAATACTTGATGATTAAACTTGACTTGAATAAATGATTGTGATTAAATAATTTCAAATGCATAAATCACTCACTAATAAAAATGTATACAGTATATACATTATATACAGTATACATATTTACATTAATAAATACATAACGTGAAAGAGTCAATAAGTGCATATACAAATCAATTAGCAGACCCACATTGCTCCACACATTAAGGCTGGGACAGAAACGTGTACATTCTTTTATCTTTTATAGAGAGAGCATTTTTATTCCATTCTGACAACCAATCTTTTAAGGAAGAGCAAAGTCCCCATGGAAACACAAAATAGATGCAATGAAGGCTAAATTTCACTAAAATATCTGCACAATCCTCTATGATGTCTTCACCATCCATCACTGTGTATTTTGGTGTAATTGAGTGGCAGCCCCTCTCTGCATGTAAATAGGTTGTGGGGTCCAACAGCATCTATCTGAGAAGAAATACACAATTATGTTCAGAGTCAGTCTTTCAGTATACAGTATCTCACAAAAGTGAGTACACCCCTCACATTTTTTGTAAATATTTGATTATATCTTTTCATGTGACAACACTGAAGAAATGACACTTTTGTACAATGTGAAGTAGTGAGTGTACAGCTTGTATAACAGTGTAAATTTGCTGTCCCCTCAAAATAACTCAACACACAGCCATTAATGTCTAAACAGCTGGCAACAAAATTGAGTACACCCCTAAGTGAAAATGTCCAAATTGGGCCCAATTAGCCATTTTCCCTCCCCGGTGTCAAGTGACTCATTAGTGTTACAAGGTCTCTGGTGTGAATGGGGAGCAGGTGTGTTAAATTTGGTGTCATCACTCTCACACTCCCTCATACTGGTCTCAGGAAGTTCAACATGGCACCTCATGGCAAAGAACTCTCTGAGGATCTGAAAAAAGAATTGTTGCTCTACATAAATATGGCCTAGGCTATAAAAAGATTGCCAAGACCCTGACACTGAGCTGCAGCACGGTGGCCAAGACCATACAGCGGTTTAACAGGACAGGTTCCACTCAGAACAGGCCTCGCCATGGTCGACCAAAGAAGTTGAGTGCATGTGCTCAGCGTCATATCCAGAGGTTGTCTTTGGGAAATAGATGTATGAGTGCTGCCAGCTTTGTTTCAGAGGTTGAAGGGCCTGTCAGTGCTCAGACCATACGCCGCACACTGCATCAAATTGGTCTGCATGGCTGTCGTTCCAGAAGGAAGCCTCTTCTAAAGATGATGCACAAGAAAGCCTGCAAACAGTTTGCTGAAGACAAGCAGACTAAGGACATGGATTACTGGAACCATGTCCTGTGGTCTGATGAGACCAAGATAAACTTATTTGGTTCAGATGGTGTCAAGCGTGTGTGGCGGAAACCAGGTGAGGAGTACAAAGACAAGTGTGTCTTGCCTACAGTCAAGCATGGTGGTGGGAGTGTCATGGTCTGGGGCTGCATGAGTGCTGCCGGCACTGGAGAGCTACAGTTCATTGAGGGAACCATGAATGACAACATGTACTGTGACATACTGAAGCAGAGCATGATCCCCTCCCTTCAGAGACTGGGCCGCAGGGCAGTATTGCAGCATGATAACGACCCCAAACACACCTCCAAGATGACCACTGCCTTGCTAAAGAAGCTGAGGGTGAAGGTGATGGACCGGCCAAGCATGTCTCCAGACCTAAACCCTATTGAGCATCTGTGGGGCATTCTCAAACGGAAGGTGGAGGAGCACAAGGTCTCTAAAATCCACCAGCTTTGTGATGTCATCATGGAGGAGTGGAAGAGGACTCCAGTGGCAACCTGTGAAGCTCTGGTGAACTCCATGCCCAAGAGGGTTAAAGCAGTGCTGGAAAATAATGGTGGCCACACAAAATATTGACACTATGGGCCCAATTTGGACATTTTTACTTAGGGGTGTACTCACTTTTGTTGCCAGCGGTTTAGACATTAATGGATGTGTGTTGAGGTATTTTGAGGGGACAGCAAATTTACACTGTTATACAAGCTGTACACTCACTACATTACATTGTAGCAAAGTGTCATTTCTTCAGTGTTGTCACATGAAAAGTTATAATCAAATATTTACAAAAATGTGAGGGGTGTACTCACTTTTGTGAGATACTGTTTGTGGACAATAATGTGAGCCCTTAACAATGTGAAAAAGAAGCAGTGAAATAAAGTGTGATAGGTTTTTGTTTTGTATATTTTTTTATTTTGAGACTGTGCTAAATGTTAACCAAGAAAATTAACCCAAGTAAATATCTGAAACATTCCAAAATGTGATATGGATCGCTAATTCAGTCTTTATCACTCATGTGCTTAGTGGAGAAGCGGAGAGAAGTATCCTCACAAAACACAGCTAAAAGATGTAGTGTAGCTGCATTTTAACTGTAAACCTATGATCCAAAGAAATTGCATTGTATTAAATAATCATAACTGTAATCTTTATATTCGTCATAGTTTTACTTTCAAAAACATTGAGTGAAGTGAAAGAAAAATAAGCAAATGCTCACTTCCATTTAACTGTGCTAATGGGATTTGTTATCCCTGATAACATTCCTGCTAAAATTAATGGTTAAATATATATATTGTTTTATTTAAATATATAAAGTTTACCTGTGGACAGTCTGTGAAATTGGTCAGTTGAGCTGCAAGGACTCCAGTGCTGTGAATGAGCCAATGAAGCGGTGGCATTGTAATAATTTATTGACAATTACATCAAAAGGGCGGGAATAAAGAACCAATAATGCTCAATGGTAAAAACATTTTAGCACAAAAGGGTTCTTCAGGAAGATGTAGCTCTAAATAGAACTATTAAGGTCAGTAAATAACCTTCGAAGAAACATCTTTTTTAGAACATGTTATTTCAATGAGCCCAAGAGAGTGCATGTCAAACCTATCTTCTTCAAACTGCACTGGCTGACACTGTTTGTTTGCATCAAGTTTAAGGCATTGATGATTGCATCATGAATAAATGTAAATGTACATTATAGCATACACTCACTGAGAACTTTATCAGGTAAACCTGTACACCTACTTATTCATGTGATTATGTAATCAGCCAATTGTGTGGCAGCAGTGTGACATATACAATTATGCAGATACGAGTCAGGGTCTTCAGTTATTTTTCACAACAACCATCAGAATGAGGAAAAAATGTGATCTCATTGATTTTGTCAGGGGCATGATTGTTTGTGTCAGAAGGGCTGGTTTGTGTATTTCTGTAACTGCTAATCTCCTGGGATTTTCACACACAACAGTCTTCAGAGTTTACTCAGAATGGTGCCAAAAACAAAAAACATCCACTGAGCGGCAGTTTTGCATGTGAAAATGCCTTGTTGATGAGAGTGGTCAAAAGAGAATGACCAGACTGGTTTGAGCTGACAGAAAGTCTACGGTAACTCAGATGTAACTTGTAGTGAACTGAATAGAATCTCAGAATGCAAAACACATCGAACCTTGAGGTAGATGGGCTTCGGCTAATCAACAGCTAAGTCTGGTGGAAGTTCCAGAATGGCTAAAGTTGCTTACAGGACCTTTAAGGATACAGGATTTCTTTAACACAAATTAGTTGACTAGATGTTCAGTCAACTCATTGACTAGTTGACTTTAAAAATATGTATTGTGCACATTTCTAGTTAGCTCTGCAGTGATGTACTAAAAACCCCATAAAGGCAGGGGTTAATTAGCTGCCCACAGTGACTGATCCAGGGTCTGTCGAATAGAGTCATCAGTAACTCTGTATCCAAGTACCATAATTCACCCTCTGCTCTTGGTCCTGTGAGGGTGCCGCTCAGTGCCCCTAGAGAGCTCATTACCAGAGCTGCTCACATTAGCCCTGTAGTAACCTTCCCCAGCTTGGTACAACGTCAGCTGGAAAAAGACTTCCAATACGGCCTCCAGTCCAACTGTCGAATAACACGCCCCTGTGAGGAGAAAATGAAAATAAAATACTCCTATGACTTAGGAGGAAATTGGAAATTGTGTGCTGTTATGCTGAGCACACACAGGCATGCAGGATTTTCCACCTGCCTTTTATCCTCATATTTTCAAAACTGTTGCTTATATCGCTCCATAGACCTGCCAAGGACACGAATCATTGAAAACTAATTTTTCCTTATTCTTTTGATATTAAAATTTGTAATCTAGTAAAAAGTTGGTGGATGTGTGTTTTCTATATATTTTAAGAGTCTTCTCTGTGGAACCCCTGTAGTATCATCATGGATAGGGTGACCAGATTCCTGCTTGTGGAAAACGGGACAGCCCCCTCCCAGCAAAAATTTAATTGACATATCCATACCTAGGCGCAGCTCAATGCGAAGTAGAGGGTGCATCCGCATCTGTAACTGTTGTCACCTTGTACCTTTCGCTGGCAGCAGTTTTTCTCAGTGTGCACATGTCTTTCAAGAGTTTATCGTAAAATGCAGAGCAGTCCAAAATTAAGACGTACGAACAGCATTGCCTTCATGACTGTTACACTGAGTTGAGATTTATCTGGTGTCCATACTGCATTCATTAATGAGAACACACGCTCCACAGATGCAGATGTCCCAGGCAGGCATAAAACAAACTCCACGACCTTGGCTAATGTACATGCACGCTTCCTTGACATTTTTCCAGCTGCAATTTCATCTGTGTGCTCTTTCAAACTTACTCTTTAATCAGTTCACTAACTGGACGTTTATTTATAGGGGATTGTGATTGGATAGTTTAATCCAATCATGTTCTTCAAATAACACTGTGTGATTGTATTGATTTTACAAGCCGTATCCTTGGCTAAGCCGCATAGTTAATAGAGAAATTTTAGGAGAGGGGAAATACAGGACAAAACACATTTTTGTTTTCTTTTTTATCCCCTTTTCTCCAAATTTGGAATACCCAATTCCCACTAATTAGTAGGTCCTCGTGGTGACGCAGTTACTCACCTCAATCCAGGTGGTGGAGGACAAGTCACAGTTGCCTCTGCTTCTGAGACCGCCAATCTGCGCATCTTATGATGTGGCTCGTTGTGCATGATGCCGTGGAGACTTCGCATGTGGAGGCTCATACTACTCTCCGTGATCCACGCACAACTTACCACTAGCCCCATTGAGAGTGAGAACAACTAATTGCGACCACGAGGAGGTTACCCCATGTGACTCTACCCTCCCTAACAACCGGGCCAATTTGGTTGCTTAGGAGACCCTGGATTCAAACTTGTGACTTCAGGAGTGGTAGTCAGTGTCAATACTCGCTGAGCACAGTTTTTTTTTTTCAAATAAGAAAAAAGTGCTTAAATACGGGACATCTGGCCACCCTATTCATGGACCCTTGGTTGAAAATTGTTATATAAAACCATAGCTGCAGCTACATAAATCAGTCTATACTCTAATGCAAATCAACAAAGAGGCTGGGGACAAGGATTAGTTTTTAAATATGGTTGATGTGCGTGTGTATTGACACCAGAGGCCATACGTCTGCGTGTGGTCGAGTGTATCATGTAGAGAGGCATGGTCCCCATAACAGGAAGTAGGACAGCACTAATGTTGCATAAGCCACATTATTTAATGCATCACAACGTCACAAACTCTTTGTGTATCTATGTGTGTATAATTGACATTAGTAGGCATTTACATTTATGCATTTGGCAGACGCTTTTATCCAAAGCGACTTACAGACCTCTTATTACATTGACAAACCCCCTATGAACAGACTATGTATACCATAAAGATAAATTATTATGGTCATGCTTGGTAAGACCAGGTGTTAGACTGAAACTTGATGTGGCATGTTAAATGGGTAGTTTACCAAAATGTATTCACCCTCATGTTGTACCAACCCCTTAATAATCTCTTTATGGCCCGAAACATACTTTTTTCAAGTACATGAATGCAAATGCTTCTAGCAACACAAAATTGATTTCAATCAATTAGTCCCAAAACGTGTCAGACTGTAATTCATTTTTCTTAGCATTGCCACAAGAGGACTGAGTTTATGGCATTAGCATTAGTTAGGTCATTAGCGCAACCTATAGTTTTCTATGATCCGTTTTCTCTTTTAGGTAAACTACTAAGTGTATGGCATTAGCATTAATACTAGTGTAAACTAGTTTTCATCTGTCAATTTTCTCTTTCACGTAAATTATTGAGGCTATGGCATTAGCATAGGTATTATCATTAGTGTGGGCATTAGCATAATCTGTAGTTTTCTACGATAAATTTTCTCTTTCAGATCAAACGCCAAGTGTATGAAATTAGCATTAGTGTGGAAATTAACATAAACAAGTTTTCTACGATCAGTATTCTCTCTCAGGTCAACTACTGAGCTTACGTTATTAGCATTAGCATATGCCATTAGCATTAGCGTGGTCAATGGCATAAACTGAAGTTTCTATTATTGGTTTTCTCTCTCAGGTCAACTACCGAGCACATAGGGCATTAGCATTAGTGTGGTCATTAGTATAAAATGTAGTTTTCTACAGTAAGTTTTCTCTTTCAGGTCAACTTATAGCAGAATAACATTTAGAAGAGAATTCAGTTAGTTAAAGGTAGTTAAAGTCGACATGTTTATAACTAGCTACTTATAGCTACCGCTATAAGAATGTTACGTAAGTACTGTGTGAATGCATCCTAGCACTACATTGGCCAAGTATTTCTGTCTGTGTTTGTATACGTGTGTATATGTACATGTTTCATACATGTTTCTGACCTAAGGTGTGATGGATTTATAATTCTTCTTCCTCTGTATTTGTATATGCGTGTACATTTAGTGGATGGAGGATGGAGCGAATGGAGTAAGTGGTCACCTTGCGGAGCAGACTGCACCATGTGGAGGAGTAGGGAATGTACCCAGCCTATGCCCGGGACCGGAGGCAAGGAGTGTCAAGGCCTGGATCTTCAGTCCCTCAACTGTACCAGCGAGCAGTGCCCACAGAGTGAGTACCACCACAACTGTCCCTTGATTGATTGAAATACAGATGTCCATTATTGATCACTAAGTGGACTGCGACCTTGAATCAGTCCCATTAGCCACTAGACAACCTGGGAAGCACCCAAATCACCTGTAAAGGTCACCTTGGAGGGCTGCGTAAACACACTTTGTTCAGTTTCATAAGTATGGTTTGTATATGGTTGGGTCGTGTTTTTTTTTTGTTTTTTTTAAAGGAAGGTCACTTTTCCAGATCAAAGAATCTTGAGCTGTCCAAGGTCTTGCAATCCCCTGGGTTACAGCACTCACTTAGTTTACAGTGGCTGTTTGTTTTCTTTGCCTCTTCATGCAACCTTTCCTGTTCCTGTTTGTTCTTCTGTTCTTTTAATGATGTTAAACCTCACAGTTCTGCAGCAGCTGTTGCCATAGCACCACAGCAACATTGATGTTGGTGTCCTCGGGAGTGGCACCATTATTGCTGTTCCTCCGTCAATATATATTTTTTTTCTTATAAGAACTTCTGTTGGCCGTTATCATCTGTTTCCTGATTAGTTCAAACAGATGCTAGAGGGCAGAGTGTGGTGAAGTGAAAGCTTGTGAGATTTCAGGATGGTTCCATTTGACTTCCTGTGAGCAGAAGAGCTTCTAGAACAAATAGTTTTATGGGAGCCCTGTGCTTGCTTGCAAAAAAGTGCAGTTTTGCAGCCAGATGGCCTTAAATATGCATAATGCTTAGCCAACTCATTGCAAGTGTGCATTTCCATTGTACATACTTAAAGGAATAGTTCACCCAAAATTCGAATTGCTGTCATTATTTACGTACCCTCATATTGTTCTAAACCAGTATGAGTTTCTTATGTTGAAAACAAAAGAGATATTTTAACGAATATTGCTGGCCATCTTTTCAATGCAATGGCATTTTATAGTGCCTCACTTTAAAGCTTAAAAAATAACCCAAGTGTTCAATAAAAATAGTCCATGTGGCTTGCGAGTCATATTTTTTTTTTTAGGGGGGGTTTGAGAAAGAACTGGAAATCAGACCTGATGTCAGTTGCATGTTCATGAGTTCATAACAGAAGCTCATTCACAGTGGCACGCATGTTCACTCAAGAACTCGGTTTGTTTGCAGATTGTAATCGTATTACAAAGTAATTAGTTACTGTAATCTAATTACTTTAAATTCAAAAAGTGGTGTAGCATATTACATTTTAAATTTGGGTCATAAGATTACTGTTAAGATCTGCCAAGAGATTAACAATAATCTTGTTGCTCTGCCAAGTTTGTAGATAAAAGAGAAAACAACTTGGTATTATGCACTGAATTATGAATTTACGGTCTGACATTTTTCAGAGTGCAGTTATGCTTGAAATCCTGCTTGAGTAGCCTTAAGTGTTTGCGTTCACATACCTTTATAGAATATGTTTTGGGTCTAACACATCATAGGATTTTCATCATAAGTCCTTGTGGTGGCGTAGTGACTCGCCAGCGACTCGGCAGAGGATGAATTGCCTCTGTGTCCGAGACAGTCAATCTGTGCATTTTATCACGTGGCTTGTTATGCACGTTACCGCAGAGACCTAGCACGTGTGGAGGCTAGGGTTGCAACGGCATGAGATTTTCACGGTGCGATAATCGCCTCAGAAAATATCAGGGTATACGGTATTACACAATTGTTATTATCAGTTACAATGACCCTTAAAGGAGTGAAAAACTTTTTTTTTGGTTGAACAAACACTTTATTATATTTGAAACTTGAAACCATTTTTTTAAATGGAAGAATGTGTAAAAAAAAAAAAACTTCCTTTTGATAGTAAATAAAATAAATCGAATTAATAAGAAAGCAGAATTATTATAATAAACCAAATTATAAACATGATAAAAATAGAATGTAACTATAACATGTTATATAACTAAAGCATGTTAGTTTATATGTTAGCATAGCATGATAAATTAACTACTAAATGAAAAATAACATCAGCTTTGTGAGCGTTTAAAGTAATGTCCTATGATTATTAATAATGTAGATGCGTGACAGCTCAGCCAGACTGCTCCTGTCTGTACCTTTAACTCAGTGGTTCTCAACTGGTTTTGTTTCAGGACAGATTTTACATTGGAAATACATAGTAAACATAGTAAAAACGTAACCTATATTTTATGTATCCTGGGTCACATTCTACAGGAAGTTTTCTCTCCCACATTTTAATAATTGAAGAGCATATTTACTTATATGAGCCCATAATTATCCTGTTTGTTTCCTAATTTCAAACATAATTCAAACAGAACATACATATTACACAGGAGGAAAGGCTCCACATTACCATGGTTAGGTAAGTGTAGCTAGTCTTAAATAATAATAATAATAACAAATTATAGTATTTATGAAATAATAAATACTAGCTGAAACACATCTTGAAACTTTAACTACAACTGCCTCTGTAGATATAAAATGAGGTCTAATAGATTCTACCTTTAGATTATTTCATAAGAAACTAAAACATTTAGTCAAAATATAACTTATTAAAATTTTTAACTTTTACTCTTGTAAAATCGTGAAAATTGTTTGTAAAGGTAGCGCATAGCATAGTACTTGCATAGCACAGTGTTGCTATTTTCCTCCTCAATGCTGTTTGGCATGTCTGGGCTGACTACTGTTTGAGAGGTTTGACTTGACTTCCTCCATAATGCTTTAAACTAGAAAAGTCTCACTAGAATTTAAATTGGTCACATCAGTTTTGAGGTCTGCGCTCCGAAATATCGAGGGAAGCCCGGAAGTACCGGAGAGCAGAGCAGATCATTAGCCTGAGCTGGTTCTGTTACACGTGAGCAAATGTGCAGATGAGAAGCCTTTAGCTGATTGCGAGATTATCATTAAATTAGCCTCTGCAGTCCTAAATAGGCTATCACTTGGAAGGCCGCCAAAATATCTTCAATGGGAGAACCATGGCATTGTTCTTTCCCTGCTGTCCATGAGTTGAGAAACACTGCTTTAACTCACACATTCACTTATGTCAGAACCCCTCGCCTCACTTCTCTCTTACATTTTCTCAGCTGCATGTGTGTGTGTGTGTGTGTGGTGCAAGTTTACGAGCCTGACAGGCAGTCGAGGAGGAAAAGAGATGCGCACGCACAGGTGAGATTCTCTGTCTGGTTGCATTTTATTTCTCAACACCATAGATAAGCAAATGTACATGGTATGATAGCCGTCAATTTTCTTACCTTGGTATACCGCAAAACTGGTATACCGCTGCAACCCTAATGGAGGCTCACGCTATTCTCTGCGGCATCCACTCACAACTCACCAAATGTCCCACCGAGAGTGTGAACCACATTATAGCGGCCATGAGGAGGTTAACCCAATGTGACTCTAAACACCCTAGCAACCGGGCCAATTGGTTGCTTAGGAAGCCTGACTGGAGAACACTTCACAGGTTGATTATTCACCTTGTATTTCATTCTTATCGTCTCTTGGGATGTTGGCTTTCAGCTCCCCTGTGGAGAGCCACAATTTAAAGTGCTCCTATAGAGTGTGAAGAACCACAGAATGGAGCAGGGCTTTCATTGTCTTTCCCTGTAATTTATCTAGTCATTATTATGAAATGTGGTTAGCAGAACGCTTGTACTTTATTAATGGTTAATGTGGGCCTGCTTCACTCCCAGCAGAAATCAGAAGAAGGGACTCGTCTCAGTAACTCTCTTCATACAATGTTCCATTTAAACTCTGTATGGACACAACTGTTTGCTGATATGGATTGTTGAGATACAAAGAGACAGAGATAAATGGAGATAGAGAGTGAGCAAACACTCCCAATAATATGTGCAGAAGTAGAGGTCAAGTGTGAAGAGTTTTTATTACCCGTGCTGATACTCATTTGTGGAATCCATAGTTTTTGTTGTGGTCACATGCATTACCAATAAGGATGGTTCAATTTAGAGGTAGGCAAAACAAGCAAAAATATATATAATAAAATTCTTAGAATCTTTGGTCAATAATGATGTAAGCATTTTGATAACAACTAGAACTTGAATGTTCTATTCATTAAAATTAGTAAATGCATTAAGCATTATGAACTAACACAGTTAACTACACTGTTGTTCTAGGTGTTATACAGCGTTTTACAGCGTTAGCAACAGTAAATAAAGGGAGCGAGGCATAGTGGAGGGTAGGTTCCATACCATGGACAATGCAGCTTTTCCTGGTTCCCCTTCTGTCGCGCTCTCCACGTTGTGTCGGAGAAGCGACACTAGGGGTCTCTCTTGAGCGCCGATATTCACCTCTGATCTATGAAAAAAGGCCAATGAGAGTTGGCAGCCAGTATTTGCATGTCCCGCCCCCGGACATATGGGTATTTAAGCGGCGCAAATACGGGAGTTCATTCAGAAAATTTCTTCGGAGCCGATGGTCTGTCTGCAGTTTGCTGCGAGTTACACGCCACTTAAACGTTCCTGTTTTCCTCTGACGATCTGCATGCTGTTGGATCTTGACGGCGCACAACAGCGGCTTTCTCCTTCTCAGTGCACGGCGTGCACTGTTGCCCCTGAGCGCTTCGACAGCAAAGACACGTACACACACACACACACACTGTGTATTAAAAGAGTTTTTTACTAAAAGAGTAATTTTCTCTAAAAGAGCAAACACAGCGGCATTGAACGTCCTTTTAAGGACGCGTCTTTTTCAAGATGCCTTTCCGCCCCTGTGTCGTTCCTGGATGCGGTAGAGTGCATTCTGCTTCAGACGGCCACAGGCGCTGTCTCGTGTGTTTGGGCCGCGATCACACCGAGGCGGCGTGTGTGGATGGTTCATGTTCTCACTGCGAGAACATGACCATGACCACGTTGCGGTCGCGGCTCGCTTTCAACAGAAAGCAAGCCACCCCAGCTGCACCCCGCATTGCTCCTTCTTCCCACGGGATTAAGGACGGTGCGGTTGGCGCTGGAGGCGATTTGGGGCGGCAGCGGGTGCAGTTTCGCCGGTTAGCCCCCGCGAACCTCCGTTCCCGACACGCTCGCTGGTCTCCGTCCACGCTCAGCGGCGATAGCGGCTCGCCTCACGGCCCGGCTGTCTATCCTCCCGAGTCTCAAGCAGATGAGCTCGCCGCTGCATCGGAGAGTCGCGGTGTCTGATGCCGAGGACTCCCCTGGACTGCCGCTCGGGCCAGCAGGCCCAGGCTGAGGCCGGCAGCTCAGATGTCCGACATGCTTGCCGGGCCGCCTTGAGCGTGGGGTTGGACTGGAACCCTCCATCCTCCCCACAGCCTTCTCGGTTGGATGATTGGTTCCTGGGGGCAGCGCCGTTCGCGGCCTTGCATCCCCGGTCCCTTTCTTCCCGGAGGTGCATGATGAGCTGGCGTCTACGTGGAGAGCCCCGCTCTCCGCTCGTCTAGGTGCCACCCGCTCCACTCTCTCCACCCTCGACGGCGGAGAGCGCCACGGGTACGACGCGATTCCCCAGGTTGATAGGGCAGTTGCGCACCATCTATGCCCCGGTAGCCCTACCTCCTGGCAGGGTCGCCCCGTACTCCCATCCAAGCCCTGTAGGACAACATCCTTGCTTAACGCGAAGGCCTACACTACGGCTGGACGCGCTGGAACGCCAAAGCTAGTGGTCCAGGAACGCCATCTTTGGCTCAACCTGGTCGAGATGCGTGAGGCTGACAAAAAACGCTTCCTGGACGCACCTGTCTCCCGGATTGGCCTTTTCGGTGACACCGTCGAGGACTTCGCCCAACAGTTCTCCGCAGTGAAGAAGCAGACGGAGGCCATTTCGCACATCATGCCCCGCCGCAGACCTGCCGCTACGAGCCCTGCCCCGTCTGCCCGCCGAGGGCGTCCCCCTGCGAGGAAACCAGCTCCTGCTCCACCTCAACCAGGGCCGAGCTCTCAGCCCCAGCGTCGAGCACTCCGCAGGCGGCGCACGCCCCCTGTCTCATGAACCCCCTCCAGGACCCAGAAGGCTCCCAAGCGTTCCTGAGACAGCTGACCCAGAGCCGAAGACGTTAGCTCCAGAGGTGGTAAGACCGCTCCGTGCCCCGGTGGAGGGCCGGGAGGAGAATCCTTTGTTTTTTCATTTGCCACACCCCCTGATGGGGGCTGTGGTACCCACATTCTCAATAAAAGAGCTATTTCCGTTGCCTCTGGGTCACCTGGCCCGCAAATGCCGTTCTCACGGCAATGTGCTTTCAGATCACAACAGTCCCGGTACACCGGACGCGGCGATCCCGCCTTCCACCTGCCCACGACTGTCCCCCGGCTGGCCGGTTCAGACGAGTCCAGACGCCAACATCAGACCTCCTCCTCAGTCAAGAACCCGCCCCCTGCCGGGCGCGCGGAGCAAGGTAAGTGCTTTGAGTCTATTCTCAGCACCTCAGCCTCAGGCCGCGAACGGCCGCCCGACGCTGCATTACCTGTTCCGCCCGCTCGCGAGGCCCGCCGGGTATGTCCAAAATACTCGTCCCTTTGGTGCCCCTAGCGCAGAGCTGGGAAGCATGGCTTTCGCTTCCCAACGCATCACGCTGGCTGCACCGGACCATTCGACTCGGTTACGCAATTCAGTTTGCCCGGCTCCCGCCCTCCTTCATTGGCGTCCGCTTTTCCGCAGTACACGGCGAGCACGCCAGTTCCCTGCGCACAGAAATTGCGACCCTCTTAGCCAAGGGCATGGTAGAGCCCGTCCCTCCAACCGAAATGAGGAAGGGTTTCTACAGCCCTTACTTCATTGTACCCAAGAAAGGCGGCGGCTTACGACCAATCCTGGACTTGCGAGTTTTCAATCGGGCCTTGTTAAAACTCCCGTTCAAAATGCTTACGAAGAGAAATATTCTGGCTGGCGTTCAGCATCTAGATTGGTTTGCAGCGGTGGACCTGAAGGACGCATACTTCCACGTCTCAATTTTGCCATGACACCGACCCTTCCTACGGTTCGCGTTCGACGGCCAGGCGTTTCAGTACAAAGTCCTCCCCTTCGGCCTGTCTCTGTCCCCTCGCGTCTTCACGAAAGTCGCAGAGGCGGCCCTTGCCCCGCTACGAGTAGCCGGCATCCGCATTCTCAACTACCTCGACGACTGGCTCATCCTAGCACACTCTCGAGAGTTACTATGCACACACAGAGACCAGGTGCTCCGGCACCTCAGCCGCTTGGGGCTTCAGGTCAACTGGGAAAAGAGCAAGCTCACTCCGGTTCAGAGCATCTCTTTTCTCGGGTTGGAGTTAGACTCAGTCTCAATGACAGCACGTCTCACGAGCGAGCGTGCTCAGTCGGTGCTGGACTGCCTCGCTTCCTTCAAGCCAGGCACAGTGGTCCCTCTAAAACTTTTCCAGAGTCTCCTGGGGCATATGGCGTCCTCCGTGGCGGTCGCGCCGCTGGGGTTGATGCATATGATGCATACTCCAGCACTGGCTCCAGACTCGAGTCCCTAGACAAGCATGGCACCGCTGCGGGTAAGGATCACCCCCGCCTGCCTCAAAACACTCTGACCCTGGACAGACCTCTGCTTTTTACGGGCAGGAGTGCCCCTGCAGCAGGTGTCCCGATGCGTCCTGGTCACAACCGACGCCTCCCGGTCCGGGTGGGGTGCCGTGTGCAGCGGGCACGCAGCAGCGGGCCGTTGGAAAGGGGCCCTGCTGCGTTGGCACATCAATTGCCTGGAGTTGCTGACCATCCTTCTTGCTCTCAGGAAGTTCCTCCCGTTAGTTCGGGACAAACATGTCCTCGTGAGATCGGACAGCACCACGGTGGTGGCGTACATAAATCGCCAAGGCGGCGTAAGCTACCGCCACATGTCACAACTCGCCTGCCGTCTCCTCCTGTGGAGCCAGCAGCGACTCAAGTCGCTGCGTGCCACTCACATCCCCGGCAAGCTCAACGTCGTAGCGGACGCGCTATCACGACAACGCCTGCCCGGCGGGGAGTGGAGGCTTCACCCCCAGTCGGTCCAGCTGATTTGGGAACGGTTTGGCAAGGCCCAGGTAGACCTGTTCGCGCCCAGGAAACCTCCCACTGCCCGCTCTGGTATGCCCTAACAGAGGCTCCCCTCGGGACAGACGGCTGGCACACAGCTGGCCCTCGGGGCTGCGCATGTACGCATTTCCCCAGTGAGCCTTCTTGCACCGGTGCTGTGCAAGGTCAGGGAGGACGAGGAGCAAGTCACGTTGGTGGCCCCCTACTGGCCCACTCGGACTTGGTTCTCGGAACTCAGGCTCCTCGCGACAGCTCCTCCCTGGCGAATTCCCCTGAGAAAGGACCTCCTCTCTCAGGGATGGGGCACGCTCTGGCACCCGCGCCCAGACCTCTGGAACCTCCACGTCTGGTCCCTGGGCGGGACGCGGAAGAGCTAGCCGGCTTACCGGCGACCGTTATGAATACCATCAACCAAGCCAGAGCCCCTCTACCAGGCACCTTTACGCCCTAAAGTGGCGCTTGTTCACAGATTGGTGTTCTTCCCGAGCCGAAGACCCGCAGAGATGCGCGATTAGGTCAGTGCTTCTGTTCCTACAGGAGAGGCTGGACAGGAGGCTGTCCCCGTCCACCCTCAAGGTGTATGTTGCCGCTATCGCCGCCCACCATGATCCTGTAGACGGCAAGTCTTTGGGTAAGCACGACCTGATCCTCAGGTTCCTGAGAGGCGCCCGGAGGTTGAATCCCTCCCGGCCAGGCCTAGTTCCCTCCTGGGATCTCTCGGTAGTCTTGGCAGGACTCCAGAGACCTCCCTTCGAGCCGCTCGAATCAGTTGGACTCGGGGCCCTCTCTCTTAAGACGGCCCTGCTGATCGCGCTCGCCTCCATTAAGAGGGTCGGGGACCTGCAAGCGTTCTCTGTCAGCGACATTTGCCTGGAGTTCGGTCCAGCAGATACGTCTAAGACCGCGACCGGGCTATGTGCCCAAGGTTCCTACCACACCATTCCGAGATCAGGTAGTGAACCTGCAAGCGCTGCCCCGGGAGGAGGCAGACCCAGCCCTTTCGTTGCTGTGTCCAGTGCGTGCCCTGCGCATTTACCTGGACCGCACACAGAGCACCAGACGCTCTGAGCAGCTCTTTGTCTGCTTTGGGGGACGGCAGAAAGGGAATGCCGTCTCCAAACAGAGGCTCGCCCACTGGGTTGTCGATGCCATCACACTGGCTTATCACACCCAGGCCGTGCCCCTACCCTTACGGGTCCGAGCTCACTCAACAAGGGGTGTTGCGTCCTCGTGGGCACTGACCAAGGGCACCTCCCTAGCAGACATCTGTAGAGCCGCGGGTTGGGCAACACCCAACACCTTCGCGAGGTTTTACAACCTCCGCGTTGAGTAGGTTGCGTCTCGTGTTTTCTCAGGTCCGAGCCCGTAGAACTCGGTAACATGTAGACCGACCGGCCGTGTGGATCACTTGCGCCCAGCGCCCTTTTCCTGACGTCAAGGTAAAGTAGTGTGCCTTCTTCCCAGGGCGCCCCACTCCGAGTCGGGCCCCTGGTCGATTCCTCCCCAGCCCTCCGGGTCCGCGGTTCAGCGGAGGAACTTGCCGACCCAAGCCACTGCGGGTACCCTGATGGCCACCCCGTACTGGTATAGGGGCTCCACAGGTAAAATAAGAAGGCCTCCTGTTCGGACTCCCCCTGTGTGTAATTCCACGGTTCTGTCCCCTTACGAGCGGACCCCCGTGTCTCCCTTAGGCAGTTACAGCTGCCTCGGTCGCCGTGCTGTAGCAACTCCCCCCTTTCAAGGCTGGATCTACCACCGCAACATACTTTCCACACGAGCCCTAAGACGGCTGTGTGACGTGTCTACCACTTTTCCTCCCCAAGAAAAAGGGCAGGTGTGGTATCCGCAGGGTCTGGGTAAGACCCCCTTCCCTATATGTGTGTAAGGGCCCCGGCCATGATTGCTCTATGCGAGAAACATAGAGAGAAAAGAGGCCCAGCCAGGCAGGCCCGTTCCCATGTTGGAAAACATCGCCTTGTTCCCCTCCCAGGGTAACTAGAAGGACTCCGATGTTCTTATGGGGCATTGGGGAAGGGTACGTGCAGCCAGGTACAGACGATGCGTGGCATTGGATGAAATCCCTGCCCGCCTCTGTATCAGCGGTCCACGTACAATGTTCAGCGCATGGCAAGATTGGAATGGGTCCCCTAGTGTCGCTTCTCCAACACAACGTGGAGAGAGCGACAGAAGGGGAACGTTTGGTTACGTATGTAACCTCCGTTCCCCGAGGGAGGGAACGACACGTTGTGTCTTTCCTCCGCCATGTCACTGAACCGAGCCACTGTTGTGGCCGGACCATTTCCGGCTCCTCAGAAAAATCCTTAATGAACTCCCGTGATTTGCGCCGCTTAAATACCCGTATGTCCGGGGCGGACATGCAAATACTGGCTGCCAACTCTCATTGGCCTTTTTTCATAGATCAGAGGTGAATATCGGCGCTCAAGAGAGACCCCTAGTGTCGCTTCTCCGACACAACGTGTCGTTCCCTCCCTCGGGGAACGGAGCTTACATACGTAACCAAACGTTTTCTCTTTAAATTTGACCACGCACAATTGACGCTTTGCATAGATTCAAATGAGTTCACCTTTTCCTTTTGTGCTACAATCTCCATGACATGGGTTCAGGCGCTGGTCCTGTGGAAACCAGGAAGTTATCGCATTCACATAAACAATGATGAGCGTGATTCAGAGGTAGCATTTTTGCACTAAAATACAATTTTTCCTCCAATGACATCTAAGTTTATGGTTAAGGTTTAAGCAGAGGTGTAGGTTCTATCAAAATAATAATTCCTGCTGACTGCATTACAAAATTACAACTCACTTTTGGTGCCACCCTGTTGACATTTCACCTCGGCATCAATTCCAGTTTAGGTCACTGGAAGCAGTGATTACAATTTTGGTCAGCCCTGAGTTAAAGTTTCCCACTTCTGACCTCAGTGCATTCCATTCAATCAAACTCCACGGTCACATGTACACAACACAAGATGGCGCCATGACTCAACAAGAACAGTTTGTGTTCTTATGACAATTAACTGACAACTATGGCAAAAACATAAAAGTCATAGACACAGAATGCTTGCATTCTTTTATATTGTATATTCATACATTCCATGCAGTAATACTTAAATGTTTGTTTTATTTTCATTGGCCGCCACCATCATTGAAATGACGTCAAACATCTTGGTTAGCCTGCGCCAATCAGAAGTGACTTTTCAGAGTCACATGGTCAACTGGACTGTCTTTTCCGATAGTTAATTTTATGGTCCTTTGTTTCGGATTCTTGCAAATCTCCTGCTCAAAAATAGTGCATTTGTAAACATGAACTTTTATATCTTGAGAATGGTACAAGAGACATGATATTCGTTGACATCAGCTTCCTTTATGTAACTAAGCAACCGTTTGCATAATAAACTTGACATTCTTTCATTAATATTGTATGTGTAGGTAACAACACATTACAATCCCTGGTTAGAAATCATACTAGTTAATTCATTGGTTATACAACATAGATAAAACTTTAAACACATTTTAAAGAGATATATCAGGCTATAATCATTCATTTGTCAGTTTACAAGTTACCACAGTTCAATGCAATTGTCTGAATTACCTATCAAGCCTAGGTATTTTATAAATCTTGGATTTAAATGCATTCTTTACACTTTAGAAGGTTAAATCTGTAATGTACTGTTACTTTGTGTGAGATGTTTCTGGATTAAGGAATGTCCTTTTTAAGATGCTGTTTGCTGAACAATGATCACGATGTCATGTGATCTGATGAGTCTAAGTGTAGCAAACTGGTTGGCTGGCAATGTTCTCATGGGCATGTTCTTGTAGTGAGAACATGACCCCTCCAGAAAAGCTGCCTTAGCTTACTGGCGACCCAAGCACTCGAGACAGATTTCTTGGCCATCCAGTGGGGAGAGGTACCGGCCACACCCAGTAGCACAAAAGTGAAAGGACATCTTTAAAAAGACATAAATCATTTGTGCGAGCTCTTTTAGAGGAAATATACTCTTTTAGAATATATTCTTTTACACCTGTGGACTCAGCTGCCAAAGCACCCAGGGGAAGCACACCACTCAACCGTGCGAGGGTGACTGCTGATATGCTCCGTAATTCCAGCGGACAGCAAGGTGACAGGATGAACACACACATTCACTCGGCTCCGAAGAACAAATCTGAATAAGTGGTGCATGCCATCTCCTTTTATACCCGAATGTCTGGGGTTGAGAGCGGCATGTAAATTCCACGCTGCAATTTTCATTGGCCTTTTCTGAATAAAGCAAATGTTATTGGGGCTCTCAATAGCGAATCCCTAGTGTCACTACATCGACACAATGTCGAATGAGTGACAGACAGGGAATGACACTTCTCGTGAGGTTGGTTTATCTTTTCCCCAACTTCACAAGATGGATGTCCAACTTTGAGCACCGTTCCAGTCATTATTTTCAAGTAGGAGGTGGGAAAATTCTAAGTTCCGTTTTGCTGAAAAGAATCATTAGACTGATTAGTCAACTAGTCATTAGTTGTCTGCACGGGCCTTAAAATGAAACCCGAACCCGACCCATACTCGAGACAATGTGTCCCGACCCTACCCGACCCGAACGATACCATCAGACTTTAAGCCTGACCCAAACCCGAATTCCCTTACTATATAATTTCTTCTCCTAGCAAGTACTGTTGCAATAGGCTGTATTTTATGTAAGCATATAGGCAACATTCGTAACAGTACTGAAAGTATAAACATACAGTTTTAACAAGACACAGGAGCCCCTCAGTACACTAGAGCCAAACGGAAAAAAGCATTGACATACCATTTAAGCACTGAAACTTCATTGAAAATGTGGAATAAAATTAAATAATGTAAAAGTCCCGTCTTGGTGCAGAAAACTCTGGAATAAAATGAAACACTGTAACAGTCCACTCTATGCTGCCTGAACTTGTTTAGAATGTTGAATCTTTGTGACAACTGCGCTAAAATCAATCTAGATGCAGCCTAAAGAATGAAACCGAGCGCAGGTGTCTCAACATGGATTTATTTATTTTTTTTTACTTTTTAACTTGTCATGGTGTTTAAAATGTGCCGGTCCTGCGCGAGGAGCTGAAGGAAAAGCGAGATGTGGTGTTAATGTCAAAGGCATTCGTCCAGCATGCATTTACATAGGAAAAAACGGGGAACCAGAACAGATGCATGCAAAAAAAAACATTAGGTGTGAACAACCCCTAACTCATTCGTTCTTGCGTGTCTGTGAGTGAGAGAGCGAAACAAGTTCGGTAAGCCTGATCATTGTTTCATTCATTACAAACCGGAACCCGACCCAAATCCAAAGTCCTACTTGAAAAACTGACCCGAACCCGGCGGGTTCTCGAGTTCCATTGGGCCCTGGTCAGACCTCTACTAGTCATTCAGCTATTTTGATAGTATGTAGCAGGGTTGTAGTCAAGATCACCTAAAACGAGACCAAGTCAAGACCAAGACAAGAGTGTATCAAGACCGAGACAAGACCAATACTTTGAGGGGTTGAGACCAAGTCGAGACCAAGGCAGGGCAAGACCGAGTCACCACCAAGACCAGACCAGTGCTAGTCCCACACTGCATGACACACTTACAATAAAATGTGGAACATGCAAACCATAGGCACTCCTCAAATTGATCTTAAAGATCCACATACCCATAAAAACAACCACAGAAAACAAATGAAGATTCCTCTTCATTCACCTCTTTTATTGCCATATATATGTGTGTGTGTGTGTGTGTGTGTGTGTGTGTGTGTGTGTGTGTGTGTGTGTGTGTGTGTGTGTGTGTGTCAGTGTACCATGGGAAATGTCTTAATAAAATAATCAAAAGGCATAGCAGAGGTGAATTGTATGTGTGTGAAGTTTCTATGAGCAAACAAATACAAACAAACACTAAGGAGCTGAAATCAACTTAACCGTCTTTATTCGACACTCCTTTTACAAGTTTTACCATCCACGTAAAACAATAAACATTTTGTGCAAGCATCACATTAGGTTTTCTGGATGACTCTTCCCCTAGAAACCATCAAGTACAGATTATATCAAACAATTATTCAATACCTAATCTTCACTTTTCTCTCTCTTTTCTTAAACAATATAGTATCTTTCCAAGTTTAATGGAATGCTGCAAGAGGCAAATTGCTAATGTTAACTAGATAGCTTTGCTAGCATCACATACACTTAGCTTATCTTTCTTTATGCTTCCTTTCCAAGTGCCGTCTCGGTAAGCATTGCATTGCAGAATTTACATCCTGCTGTGTGATTTCTTTTTTGCAGATTAACTCATTGTGGTTTTGGTCAGTGATTCCCAAACTTTTTTCTGCTGCACACTTTTTTAAAAATCCCATGGCACACCACTATCCCACATAACCATCATCAATAGTTTTCCTTTTCAAGAACTTGTCCATGTTTTTTGTCTGTCTTACAAGCATGAATATTTCAAATTCGGCTATGCAAAAAAAAAAAAAAACGCAAGTAACATAAGTATGCTGTATAATGAGGTCACAGATGCCAAGGGCATTAATTCTTGCAACAGCACAGCAAATCTTTTTTTAATTTTATTTTTATTTATTTACTGTATTGTCCGGAAATAAAATCGCACCTGACTATAGGTCACAGCAGGTCAAAATCGCATTGTTGACAGAGAGAAAAAAAACACAGAAGTCACACTGACAAGGGGCCTGGTTAGCTCAGCAAGTAAAGATGCTGACTACCACACCTGGATTCGCAAGTTAGAATCCAGGGCATGCTGAGCAACTCCAGTCAGGCTTCCTAAGCAACCAATTGGCCCGGTTGCTAGGGAGGGTAGAGTCACATGGGGTAACCTCCCCGTGGTCACTATATCACTACACTCGCTCTCTGTGGGGCGCACGGTGAGTTGTGTGTGGATTCCGCAGAGAATAGTGCAAGCCTCCACATGCCTACATTTCCACGATAATGCGCTCAACAAGCCACATGATAAGATGCGCGGATTGACGTCTCAGACGCAGAGGCAACTGAGATTCATTCTCCACCACCCGGATTGAGGTGAGTCACTATGCCACCATGAGGACTTCGGCATGCGAAATTGGGGAGAAAAGGAGAGAGAGAAAAAAGTCGCACTGACAGACTTTGGATCTGGCAGGCATTAGGTCCCAGGATAAGCCGCCTGACCTTCGTTCACTGGCCACAGATGTCAAATCCACTCTGTGAAGATTACAGTATCTCAGAATCTACACATTGTATCACTGTGTTTTTGGACTTGTTTAAAACAGGATTGCTTGTAGTAATCATATGTAACACTTTCTCATATTCTTTTTATGTTGCATGAGAGAAACGCAACAAGTAAGCCAAATCTGTTCATAACATCTGCAACTCTATGCTGTGCACAAATAAACAGCTTTTAGCCTTCGAAAAACAATACACCTGGGTAGGGTTGCACCAGCTGTGTGTAAGTTGGGATGTTACGTTCACACTAAGGGCTTAGTAACTAATTAGTTAGTTTGTAAATAAGTCAGTGCGTAATTTGGTTGCACCACCTGTCCTTAAGACAAGACTTAACTAGTAGTTCGTAAGCTCTTTTTAAAGTAATGCATATTATGACGTTTACCTGTACCAATTCAGCAGCCTTCACATTTGTACACAGAAGTGTTAAAAAGGTGTGGATTTCAATTTGATCTTGTTACAGTTGATGTTCAAATATATACGAACTGTATCTAAAATAAAAAAGGAGTGATAAATAATAATTATACAACAGGTAGGAAAAAATAGACATTTATTCATTTTAATATCCTATATATATTTTGAATGTTTTGAAACTTGAAACCTTGCGACACACTCTGAAAACTGCACCGATATGTAGATTGGTTTCATGCTGAAGAGCCGCTTAAAAGCTATTTTATTTCTCTCTCTCGTAAATGTAAACAAGTTTAAATGTCAACATCATAATGTCAAAAGGACTGAAGCCTGTCATGCAAAACATCAGCTCATTGATGTCATAAAACGTATTCCGACCTTTACTCCTGGTTGGAGGCTGCCGTAAATATTTAGTTCATACATAGGTTTGTGTCCTACCTAAGTTTAATTGTGCAATGCTCAAATATTTAGTAGTGTGTAAATTGTGACTTAGGGCCCATTTATGCCACAACTAGGCTAAGTTGTAACGTACGTATAGCTGGTGCAACCATAAAGTGTGATTATGAAGCATCATTTTGTGGGCATGTGACGAGTTGCGTTTGACAGCTTAACTAGAGTTTGTTAGAGTAAAAGTGTTATGGTGGACAAAATGTTTAAACTAGTTGCATAAAATACTTTGTAATAGAAAGTACCGGGATGTTTTTTTATTTATTTATTTTGAGGAATTTGATCATTTTCCATGGCACACCTGACAATCTTTTACGGCACACTAGTGGGCACAGTGGTTGGGAAAAACTGGTTTAGGTAGCCAAATTGTCTGACATCTCTTAGACAGCCACAGTTTGATCTCCTTTCACCTGCATTCACTTTTTGGAGTGCGTGTGAAGGGGGGTGGGGAGGGGTGACAGCCATTAACAGTATAAAACATTTTCAAATTAGAAAGCCAGTCAAGTTATTGCTTGCATTTTAAGCAGGAAGTTTTACATCCAGTCACAGTAATGATGTTTAAAAAAAAATCAGACAATGCACAGGCAATATCCCAGCAGTTGTGGTCTTGAACGGTCTTGAAATAAAGTCCAGAGTCCTCTTTGTCTGAGACAAAAGTAAAAATGCGGTCGAAAAAACCAAGACCGGTCTCAAGTACACTGGTATGTAGTTTGCACATCCCTCATGTCCAAACATATTGTTTGGGCTCAAATCACCACTTCAAATTTGCAACTTTGAGATTTAACGTCGTGAAAATCAGTTTTTCAAACAGCAACAACAAAAAATATGAAAACACAAAATTGCAACCTGCCAGGCAAGCCCAAGGCTTATTATTATTATATGTTTAAATATGTTGCTAACTGGCCCATATTGCTCAAATTAAGAGCTGATATGATGGCAACCACAGGGAAATTTGCTTGGCTGGGGGTCTGGCTAAGCAGATGGGCATCAAAGCAGTGAATTTGCTTCCTCTTGGATCAAAGTGTTGGGAACAGCATCTTAATTTAGATACAAGGTGCAGTGTGCCTTTAACATAGTGCTATGGTAGTCTGCCCTCCGGGAAGCTCTTTATAGGACTTATGCTGGTTAAAGATGATTGTGACAACATCAGCCAACCTGCACATAGTCCTGTGATGGGTGCCAGTTAGCCACTCTTTTTCACTACACTTTTCTTTTTTTTTTTTTGCATACTTAAGATCTTAATCTGAGCCTGCCTACACATCAATAACACATTCTCATGCACACACTCTCAAACTCTTTCAAGCCCACACTTAAAGAAACACTGAAAAGGCAAAAATCCCTGAAAATTGGAATGCTGGTTACAGATGAATTCTTGTCCCAATCTGTTCCAAGCAGATGTCTCTTGCCAGACAATAGACCTGTTTTATACAGTAATGAGCAGAAAATCCTGCCTGCTTTGTCCACTCAACTGCACAGGAAATGTATTTTTTTATATACTTAGAGGTTTAATTAGTTGTTAGAGGAAACCTTTGTAGAAATTAAAGTAGCATTTTGTGTCCTCATAATTCAAGTTAAACTTAGCCATGTAGCACCTGTAATGGGTTGCATGCTTTTCTCAAGTTAAAAGATGCAAAGTTATCCAATGCAAATGTTAGATTGAATGGTGCCAAACAAAATATATTCTGAGGTAGTAAGAAACACACATGAACAAATCACATTGTATCTCCCCATCAAACAACCATTTCGCTAAAACGAGGGCTTTGAATTTGCTGTTTATGCAGGCTTTTAATTAAGCAATATCACACAAGCAAGAGTGCAATATGGCCCTATATCAGCACTGCTGTGATTCAGCCGCAGGTAATCACAGCAGTGCTGATTTAGGGCCATTTTGCACGATTGCGAGTGTGATATTGCTTATATACAACAGTTCAATGAAGTAAATTAAAAAGAAAATTGGAAAAACTGAGTATGGTCATAAAAACTCATTTGTGCATGGAACTACTTTGTTCCACGACGGATCAGAATCTGCTGTTGCTGGTTCATAACAAATGATGCGTCCAAGCCTTCATTAGTAATTCAAAAATGTCACTTCAGAAAAAGTATCACAGCTTGTGCTGTTTTGAACAAGTTATTGGATAAACATTGATGGATGGATGGGTGTGTGTGAGTATGTGTGTGTGTGTGTGTGTGAGTGTGTGTGTGTGTGTGTGTGTGTGTGTGTGTGTGTGTGTGTGTGTGTGTGTGTGTGTGTGTGTGTGTGTGTGTGTGTAGAAAGAGAGAGAGGGAGAGAGAGATATGCTGTCAGCTTTCTGAAGGTCAGCTTTCTCAGTGTAAAAATAGCCATACATTCTCCCTATTTCACGGTAGCCGATGCGCAAGAGTCATTCACAATAGAAACCGCAATCGTTTTCGCCATTTTGAACAGTACTTTCTTTTCAATGTGAAAACTCCAGTAAGAGGTATGCACCTTGAATTCTGTAATTAATCTGTCTGTTGTGTCTCTTAGCTTTGATGAGCCTCAATGCTGAAGTTGTTCGTTTAAAGCTATTTTCTAGCTTTAGTAGTGTAGTAGTAATACAAGCGATCATGGAGCACTGTTGTATGTAAACACTGGCTGACGCAGATTCACTTCACATCACCAACTGCTCATATTACACACAAAAATGTAAATACTTGTAAGTGACACAAATACAGAAGCTCTTAACACATATGCACTACTCTTACACTTTAGTTTAGAACAGCACAAACACAAGTGGAGTGATAAACACAGTGAAGCATCCGAATGCTGATGGTGTGAGTCTATCAGTGCTCATGGAACATTTCTCATCAAATCAGATTTTAGGACCAGAACTAACTGTTTTATATATGAAAAATAACTATTCAATCAAAAAAAAAAAAAAGTGGCCACAGGAGATCCATTTGGGAATTTGGCTTAAGTAAATTTATCTTGTTTTACTGATGTTTAGATATTTTTTTACTGGGGAAAAAAGGGGGTCAGTAGATATTTGGGGCTTATTCAGGTTGTATGGGTCCAACCTTGAAATATTGGTATATAATTCAATTTTGTAGTTCAATGTCTATTTTGCACAATTTAAAAAAATTCAATATTTGCCCTAGTAAGTTAAGCCCTAGTAGCCCAACTCTAGCACCACCCATGGGAGTAGGGTTGGGGTTAAGCCCTAAAAACAAAATTTTTGCTGTGCAGGAATATTGCTCCAGTACCAACACATATGTTGTTGATTCAGCAACACGTTCTACATGGAAAAAGTCACCAATAAATAGTTAATTAGCAGTGTAACTTTTCAATGATTTTCACAAATCAGTGGCTAACTATAGTGTGGATGCAGCACAATGTCTCATAACCTCCTTTCATCTAGTAATTAACAGTTTGGCATGTTGCCAACTAGCAAAATTAAACCCAGGTGTTATTGGGTAAAAAGTGATGATGGGCTGGAAAAGTCATGTTGCTGCACTAATGTATCCTCGCACAGCTAATAAGGCTAATTTTAACAATAGGCCAAATTAAAACATTTTTATCTGGATTACAGTGAGACACTTACAATGGAAGTGAATGTGCCAGTCCGTAAACGTTAAAATACACTTTTTAAAACGTAAAGCCACAAGACATAAACAATATGTGTGTTAACATGGTTTTATTTTAATACAATTACTAACCAGCCTATTCTGTGTATAGTTGTATCCAATTTTACAACATTATTGCAATAACAGTGTAACGCCATAAACCCTTAAATGACCATAAAAAACTTTACAGCTCAAATAATACACAACTTTTAACTTTTTTAACCACAATGTTTCACAGTCAAATTTAAAGCCTCACCATTCACAAATACTGTGGAAAAATAGCAAAAACAATGGTCTCATTTTTCAGAGAAACAATAAAAATAAAACATTTTGTCCTAACTTTGTAAACATGTAATTCTGGTTCTTTTCACTCCACCTAAATTTGAAAAGTCTCATTTTAGTCCACTAGGTCGCAGAAAGCATTTGAATTTTATTGTTTTCCTGTATCACAATCCATCACAAAATACAGATCGGAAATGTAGGTGGCGCTCTAACAAATTTAGCCCTCATAGATGTGCTCGTCCATAGACATTCAGTCTAATTTTCAGTTCAAGCTCCACCCCCATTTTTTCATGAATATCTTAGCATCTGAGTGGACTAGAAGCTCAATCTTGGAGTCATTAGAAAGCTAAGAAAGCTCCTCCCCTTTGCGATGATATAAACCATTTTATCATCAATAGTCAAACATATTTTCTGATGATTTTTTTTTGCATGCTTTTCCTTTTTGATGGCATATTTTGTTCTAGACATCTAAGATATAACATTGGATTATTCAGCCCTGCAAGCTCACCGACAAGTAAACAATGACTCATTTTTTAGAGAACTTCCTAAGGTAATAGCAGATTTAAAGTTTTTAGCTATTTAATGCCATCGGTTATCGGAGCAAGTTTGTTGGTATTAGGGCAACAAAATTAACTATACAGTCACATTCCTGAGAGTGAGAGCTTTCATTTTATATATGACTTGTCAATTTACTTTATTTGCTATGTGAAGGACTTTTCTTTTCATATAAATATTTCTACCCCATTATCTCTAGAAGGCAGAAATTTTCAAAACAAATGTTTTAGACTAAAGTACAGATGCTAAGCTTTCAAATTATACCTTAAAGGCATTTTTTCATGATGTAGTGCCCCCCTTTGGGCCCACCAGCAGGTCCATAGAGTTTGTAAGTGCTTTGAAAAAATTATAAGTTTCAAATCTCTGCCTTTTAAACCCTCCAAAAATTGTCCCCATTCACATATATATATATATATATATATATATATATATATATATATATATATATATATATAATTTTTATTTATTTTTTATAATTTATTTTTATTATTATATTTAATAATGGTGCAATATGTAAAAACAATTAGCCCTTCCCAGACTTCCTAGTTTGCCTATTAAAGCTTGTAGACTGATTTTCATACTAAGGGAGTGGGTCACTTTTGCCAGGAAAATCCAAAGGATGTGATGTTTTCCCGAGAGGCTTGTCTCAGTGTGTCTCTTCCGCGATTTAACAACAGCAACAAACTGCAACACTAGGTAACTTTATCTTAGAGATAGAACAACACTGACAAGTCTGACTCCTACAAAAACTCAAAGTAAACAAAAAAAAAAAAAAAAAAAAAGGCCCTAAGCGGGAATGTGATCGTGGTCGAGTGAAAACTAGAGTGAACATCGGCAGGGCATTTGATTCCTGGAGGGACCTTCGTTCGGTTTTGGGGATCAAAATTGACTCTAAATTGGCTTTCTTCTTATTGGACAGGTAAGCTTACATAACTGCAAAGCATGTGAAATATAGCGCCATGAGGATTGATCTGTGTAATTTTAGCTAAGTTGATCTTGCCTGCTAATGCTGACGAATTGCAAGCTACCTAATTTTGATGATCTTCTCTTTGTACTAAAAGTCAGGTTAATGTCAATGTTAATCTATAATTATTCAGCAAGGTTTGGACCCTACTGTATATACGCAGATACTCTAAATATAATTTCAGCCTGATGACCCTATTTTTCTCAGCTTGTCTCTCTGCCTGCCTTCAGACATTTCACTTTTGATGAAGGAACGACACCTTCAGCTCAACCTTGCCAAGGCAGTACTCCTTGTGATCCTAGCCAACCCATCTGTTGACCACAACCTCACTTTTCATCGTGGTTCAACTGCAATAACACCAACCAAAACAGCCCGGAACCTGGGAGTGGTGATAGATGACCAGCTTAATTTCATGGCACACATCTCATCAACCACCAGGTTTGCAGATTTGCACTTTACAACATCAGGAACATCCAAACTTTCCTGTCAGAATATGCTACACAGCTCCTGGTACAAGCTCTGGTCGTTTCAAGACTGGACTACTGTAATGCTCTGTTGGCTGGCCTTCCAGCTAACACAATTAAGCCACTGCAGATGGTCCAGAATGCAGCTGTGCGTCTGGTCTTTAATCAACCAAAATGGGCTCATGTCATCCCAATCTTGATTTTGGAGATTTCACTCTATAGGCTGCCTGTAGATGCCCAATGCTTTAACTCTAGCCTTCAGGACAGCCAACGGAACCGCACCCTCTTACTTCAATTCAATTCTTCAGGTCTGTGCTTCAAATCGCTCTCTGCGATCTATGAACGAGCAATGCCTTGTGGTCCATCACAAAGAGGCTCAAAGTCTATTTCACAATCTTTCACTTTCTCTGTTCCTCTGTGGCGGAATGCACTTCCAACCTCCACACGATCTGCTGTTACCTTCTCAACATTCAAGAACCAGCTGAAAACATATCTGTTCGACGAGCACTTAAACAGTCCACACTTATTGCACTTACTATTGAACTTAACTTGCACTTAATAAAAAAAATTACATATATTTTTCTGTCTCTTTCTTCTGTGCTTGTCTCTTTACTACTCCAGCCACAGTGAGAACATGGCAGTCTTATACTGCAGATTTTGTTCAACTTTCTATGACAAATACCTTGCTATGTGTCTCATTTGTAAGTCGCTTTGTATAAAAACATCTGCTAAATGACTAAATGTGTAAATGTATATCAGCAAGAGTTTTATTGTCAATACTGAGGAAATCGCCATTGTCTCTACAAATGTCACTGCAGCCGAACAAGTCTGAACATGTTTCTGTCAGCCGTGATAGGAGAATTGCAGGTTGTAGGTTGTATCCCACAGTGATAGGAGGGGGACCTCTATGTGAGATTTACCCAAAGGTAGAGTTCAGTTCCCTCAGGCCAGGCCGAGACACCCCGCTGTTATACAGCACAAGATGCACAGATCCCACTCTGTTACAACTCCAGAAAACCATTTTTCGACACACTTTACATCAGCTTCAGGAACAGCAGGGACATTTCTCTCTCTGTTTTGTGCTGATTACAGCAAAAAGAGAGCACGAGTGGGGGAATCTGATACCGAAAGTAGATCAGCGGCCTCTGTGTCAAGCCGAGGCAAGAGAAAGTGTGTGAAAGAGAGGCAGAGAGACAAGATGTTGTGGAGGCAGGGCACTGCTGTGCTGAATAAGCCAGGATCCATTCAATTAAAAACTTGATTAACTGTGTCAATTAAAGCGTAATGGATGTCTGTTCCGTTATTGAGTGGGGCAGAGGGAACAAGAGTCCAGTCTATAGGTGACGTCAGAGATTGTGTCTTCAATACAGCTGCTGGACCTGATAAAAGTTGGGTTAGTGATGCTCTGATAACAGATTTATATTTGCACTGTATGTATGTATGTGTGTATGTATATATATATATATATATATATATATATATATATATATATATATATATATATATATATATATATATTGTTGTGTATTCTATATATATTTAATTTCTATTCAATTTTATTTTTTATACTATTTATTTATTTTTCTTGATGCTGTAATGTATTGTTGTGCACTGGAAGCTCCTGTCACTAAGACAAATTCCATGTATGTGTAAGCATACCTGGCAATAAAGTTGATTCTGATTCTGATAAGTCCAAGGAGAACATGAACAGAACAAAGAAGATTGGAAAAGGGAGATTGGCAATTAGTTGCAATTTAGTTTAATTTATGTGGACAATGAAATTGAAATGGGACATAAAAACACTATAGCTGAAGCAACCATGTCAGTTATTCTCAATTGATTTTGAACTGTATCTTTCTCCAAACAAGTAACAGTGCTCTCAAAATAATTCACACAGCTAATTAAATAGACTTTTAATTTAGCAAATAAATTCAGTTTCACTGCATAATAAAAACTTTATTTGGTAAAACTTTATATGGACCCCATATTTATAATGCATTGTAAAGGCATTATAATGCATTAGTATTGTCTTATTATACACCTTATATTATGTTATAACTTCTCGAAAATAATTGGAACCACAATTAAATTACATTATAATACTTACCTATTTATATATATATATATATATATATATATATATATATTATACCTTAGAGTGTAATGTATTTTAACATAAGCAACATCCAATTGTATCTGCAGTATATATATATAGTATCTCACAAAAGTGAGTACACCCCTCACATTTTTGTAAATATTTCATTATAACTTTTCATGTGACAACACTGAAGAAATGACACTTTGCTACAATGTAAAGTAGTGAGTGTACAGCTTGTATAACAGTGTAACTTTTGCTGTCCCCTCAAAATAACTCAACACACAGCCATTAATGTCTAAACCGCTGGCAACAAAAGTGAGTACACCCCTTAGTGAAAATGTCCATATTGGGCCCAATTAGCCATTTTCCCTCCCCGGTGTCATGTGACTCGTTAGTGTTACAAGGTCTCAGAAGTGAATGGGGAGCAGGTGTGTTAAATTTGGTGTCATCGCTCTCACACTCCCTCAAACTGGTTACTGGAATATATGTTGATCACACATGTGGCCAATCTTCTTGGATGTAAACACAATAAAAAAATAAAACAAAATCAAACTGATTCTATACTGGAATCTATTCAATACATTCAATCTGTTTATGGATCTTATTTGGAGACTTATTTTATATATTTTATAAATAACTTCCAATGTATAAGTTTGACTTGTAATGTATTGTATGTTACAAGTTTATGTTATGGCTCTTTATAAGAAGATATTGCTTTTGTAACTTAAAGCAGGTAACTTAAGACTACATATAATTTGATCACACCATAAGACTGTTTACACTATACATCACTTATATGATTAACTGTATTAGCTTCTGCTGTGTTAAAATTGCTTTCATGCATTATAACTCTCTTAAGTATAACAATGAATAGGGGAAGTCTTACAATGGATTATAACTGAAGTTACAATAATTTATGAGAAGCTATAACTTATTATATGGTGATTTATGAGACATTATGGATGCAGTAAAATGCATGTATAATGCCTATACAATGCATTATATATAATGCATTTTAAATGGCTTCATAGAAAGTGTTACCCTTTATTTATTTTCTGATAATGCATTTATTCAAATTAAACTCTAACAACAAAATGATAGGCATGCTCACTGTGAAACCATAACATATTCAGCTACAAACAAACAATTATACTGTTCCAATATGAAGACATTTTGTCCCATGTGTTTTCTTAAAATGTTTCTAGATTTACATATTCATCAAGCCTTTCATTACAGTCTGGCCAGACAATTTAATTCACATCACACAATGTATTCTTATTCTTTGGATCAAAGGTAAAAAAAAAACAATGTGAATGTTGTTATGTTGGCACATAAGCCTCTTCTGTTGTTTGGAGAAGAGTAATTTTGTCATAGAGGTTGAGATCTAACACTTTCCATCTCCAGGAGGAGAAGAACTCCACAACTGGATTCAGAAAAGGAGAATGTTTTGAAAGAATGGACCTTGGATCAGATACATTTGTGTGTAGTGTTTTAAGAAAATTAGGTATATATATATATATATATATATATATATAACATAATAAAACATAATTATATATATATATATATATATATATATATATATATATATATATATATATATATATATATATATATATATATAATTATGTTTTATTATGTTTTTATTTTGAGAACATTGACCTTCGTTTGGAGAAATGTGTCAAATCAGTTAAAAAAGCAGCTGAAAGAAAATTTTAAAAAGGCCTCGCTCCAAACCCATATGACTTTCGTGAACGACAAAAGGTACACAAAACGTAATGATAGTTGGCAAATTTAATAGGTTAATGTAATATATATTTTTTGCTGTCTTTCCTAAGAAGGAAATAAATGCATTTTGACAGGAAAAGAAGTATATATTGAGTTAACATCATCAATTAAAAAATCTGTGTTTAATTGAGATTAACTATGAAAAATTATGTGATTAATCAAGATTAAAAAATGTAATAGACTGAGAGCAACTCTACAAATAGTAATGTACTACCTGCACATAATGTAATAAGTTAAATGTAATGACTTAAATTGAATAATTTTCTCAAAATGTAATGAGGGGATATTTATTTTAATTTTTTTCCAAAATGTAATATTTTATTACATTATGTGAAATGTATTACATTTTGAACTCACCAAACAAATATTTATGATTTTCTTTTTTTCATATTGTAATATGCATTTTCAGAATAGAACTGTGAAGCAGGACCCTGGGTAATCCTCTGTGATACAGTCCATATGCACAGCTCTGACTTTGCCCTGTGTTCAGTAGTTTTGGCAGAGCGATTCCTCTTAGCTTTGAGCTGTCACTCCGCAGAGCGTCTAAATAGGCTTGAATACACCTACACAGTCTTTTTGCTCACAACATAGGGGCACTGGGGCTCTCCCAGTAGTACATGCAGACACCTCTGCCACCCAAAAATCAATGCGCTGCAGAGACAACCTTCACAAATCCCATTTCCCACTGACACAATTGATTAGAATTATTTTGAATGCAATTGTCCCTGGGTGCTCAGTCATTAAGCCACAGGCCATAGAGAGAGCACAGGAAATTATGTGGGTTCATACAGAAATCTGCTCTGTGTCAGAAACACACACACACACAGAAACAAACATATCTTTGCATTGTTCCAAAATCTAGTGAGCTGCCTATGGTGGCAACAATTTAAAGGGATAGTTCACCTAAAAATGTCAATTTTGTTGCTAACCTATTTACTTGTTTTCTTCCATGGAACACAAAGGGACAGATGCAGTAAGGCTAAATTTCAGCCTCAGTCACAATTTGTATTTTTGTTGCATCTTTTTTCCATACAATGTAAGCAAATGGTGCTTTTAATTTTTGGGTTAACTGTTCCTTATTGGGTGGCTGCACAATCTGCACACATGATTACAATTAGAGCTGCAACAATTAAAGGAATAGTTCACCCAAAAATGAAAATTCTCTTATAATTTACTCACGTCTTGCCATCCCAGATGTGTATGACTTTCTTTCTTCTGCTGAACACAAAAAAGAATATCTGATAATGATTCCAAGCTCGATTACACTTCCTAGTGTATGACACATGTGCAGAGAGCTAGACGGTGCTAGGAAGTGTAATCGTGCTTGAAAACAGGATCTGTAAGGATACAGCAGATGTAAAGATAGTGAGTATTGAGTTTCGTTTTGGTCTGTTCACATCCAATATTGATTGGATCGCTTCAGATATATGGATTACACCACTGGAGTCTTATGAATAACATGTATGCTTCTTGTATGTGCTTTTTGGAGCTTCAAAGTTTTGGTCAACATTCACTTGCATTGTGAGGACCTACAGAGGTTTTTTTACTTGTGAATAAAACAGCAGTAAAGTAATTTAGAAACATATTTTGTGTTTCTGAATTACTTCCCCCGAACTTAATCAAATTTAATATAGCTGCAAGCAGCAATTATGGAGCCAAGCATAGCAACCATTGCACTACCCAAAGTTCTCATAGAGCAAGGATAGATAATATTGACCCCAGACAAATTTTAATCCACAACTTCTTCAATCAACATTTGATTGGGAAAAGCTCAGCCTCCATTCAATAAGCACAAAACAAAAATCTCCAGAACTACCTATATTTCTAATGCATGACTTGATGAGGTGAGTATTGAACCGGGAACCTTCCGTTCGAAATGTCATAGCTCTACCCACTGCACAATACAGCTGTTGGTTTGGAATGGGGGCTACCCAAATCTGGTATGGGGGCTATTCATGACCACCCCTATCAGTGTGCCAAATTTAATCATTTTCCTATGTACGGTTCTATGGGCAGCCATAAACTCCCCTTGGGGAGGAATAATAATACTAATATAGCTGCAAGTAGCCATTAAAGGACCAAGCACCAAAATGGCAACCACTGCACAACCCAAATATCTCACAGAGCCAGCACAGATCACATTGTCACAGGACAGATTTAAACCAATGATTTTCTGTTCTTCAGTCCAACAATCAAACTACACACTACAAAACCAAGGAGTTGCCAATCAACAAAGGGACATACCAAGCTTAGAGGAATCGCAACTGAGCACAGCAGCTGCCATGATCAACTTTATATTCATGTAACTTTTCAACTAAGGGGGAAAAATATTTGCTTGGGGAATAGCCCAGCAACCATTTAGTAAACATAATTAAAAAAATCTCTGATATGGCAAGAATTACTCCATGATTAGCACAACACATTGCATGAAAATGATATACAAAGCAACCTGAAAATACTTCACAAGTCACCAAAAAAGTGACAGAATCTGAAATGTTTCACAGGTGCTAAAGAGACATACCAAGCTGAGAGTCAGCAGGTTTTGAATAAAAAATAGCATTAAACATGGTGGAGAGTCAATATGGATATAAAAACACAGCAGAAAGAAAGAACAGACTGGTCATAATGTATTTTGCAAATACTTAAAAGTTGCCCCAAGCTGGTAATCTTTTGATCTCCAGGGAACAAAGGCATGGCACACTTACTGCTAGGCCACATTTTACAGGTGCTGACGAGATATACCAAGCTGAGAGTAAGCATGTTTTAAATTTAAAAAGTATTCAAAAAGGTGGAGGGCTGATATCAAACACAACAGAAAGAGAGAACAAACAGGTCATGATATATTTTGTAATTTCTTTAAGGTTTTCAAGTCACCACAAGCTGGTCTCAAACAAGCAACTTTTCGATCTCCACAGCATACAGGTGTAATCCACCATACCGCTTGAACACATTGCCGCAGGTTTTACAGTTGCTGAAGAGACATACCAAGCTGAGAGTCAGCAAGTTTTGAATAATAAAAAAGTATTAAAAATGGTGGAGAGCTGATATCAAACACAGTAGAAGGAACAGATTTGCCGTGATGTATTTAACTGATTAGCATGCTAGCTGATTAGTGTGTTAAATTAATGTTGCCTACAAATAGCATTGTGATCAAATAGCCTTATAAGACAGAAAAACCAACAGTTAGCATGCTAACCAATTAGCATGCTAAGCTATCATAGCATGTAACATTATACATTTGCTATATGCAGTTATATCAGAAGAACAATACTAAGACAAAGAAAAACAAGAAGTTCTACAAACAGAAATTATCTGTGATAAGCCTTGCAACTATTCAGTAAACATAATACAAAGGCCTACAGTACAATATAGCATCAATTCTAACACCAATCCACATGGGAATCAAACCCAAGACTCTTAAATCTATAAACCAGTGCTTTAATACACTGAGCCACTCAGTTGACATTCCCCCTGTGTGGCAAAGAGAATTCCTGAGGTTAGAGTCAGCAATCGAGTGTAGGTTATCTTTTATACTACAGGTGGCGCTGTCTCTAAACTGCACAATTATAATCAGGACATGATGTCGATGATGTATACCATTTTTTTAAAATCCAACAATGGATTTAAAAGATTCATAATTTTTCGCATGGCACCATGCGGGGATCAGACGTGTGAAAGCTATAGCTCTGTGCACTTTCCTAGTTTTAACACTTTTAATGACATAAACCGGTGAGATTCGATACACTCTGTTCCATAACTGTTTCGACATCATTAAAAGACACTTACGTGCTCAAGCTGACACCCAGAGAAGGCCCAGAGACAGGGAGATGATTTGGTCGGAGAAATTAGGGAAATTCGGCAAGAGATTTTGAGTTTGCAATGCTGACAAAGGTCGTTGCTGACTCTTAGGATCTTTCTGTAATACATCGATCGATCGATCGCTGCCATGGAGACTAAATTCTCTGAGGTGGTTACAAGAGTCGGAGATGTCGAGAAATTGATTGATAATCTGGAGTCATCTGAGAAGGAATTATCTGCTAATTTGTTAGGGACTAAGGTGGATTTGGAGCGTGTCTGGTAGAAGTTGGAGTACATGGTGAACTGTAGCCTGTGGAATAATGTCTGTATTGTCGGAATTCCTGAAGCCAAAGAGGGTCAGGATATCGTGAAATTCCTGGATGAGCTCTTCCCGAATCTGTTTGACATAACAGGCCATAAACTGGAAATCGAGTGAGCTCACAGGGTTCCTTCTCTTCAATCTGTTGAGGGAGACAGAACCCTATCAGTTCTGGCCAAATTTCTGAACAAACATCTTGTGTTATGCGATGCGAGGAGTAAAGGAAGCCTTACTTGGAAAAAACACAGCATTTTCTTGTTTCCAGACTTTGCAAATTTGACAATAGAGAAACGTGATCGATTCGAGGAATGCAAGAAACTTTTACATCAATGGAAGGTCACTTTTGCACTGATATTCCCAGCCAAATTGAGAATAGATGCTAAGGATGGCCATAAAACACTTCATAAAGTCAATGGAGTGTGAAAGTTATCTTGTGGTACTCACGATGCAGCCGAGTGGACTGACATTTGTTTTCTTTTTGTGCTGGTTCCGCCTAGCATCTGTAGTTTGTTTTGTGGAGTAACACACCTTCTGGACAGTTTTTTGGATGAATCTACATGCTCTTTGTGTTTATTCCGCCTATTGGCTGGAGTTTGATTTATAGATTATCTTTTGTTGTGTATTTCTGTCTCACAAAATTTGTACTGAAACACTGAACTTGAGCAATCCAATGGCAAAGTTGTTACAGGGGCTCTCGTAGGCGTACATGGACTGTTTGAGTTTAGAGGGATGGACACCGGTTGGCGCTGTCGTGCGCGGGGTTAATGTGCACGTTTTTTTTTCTGTTTGTTTGGTTTGGGGGGACATTCGGGGTGTGATTGTTGCACTAATGAGGAATGTGGACTTTCTAATTTTTATTTTTGACGCAATCTATATTTCTCATATATCAAAAAGTAAAATGTTAATATGCGTGGATTGTCTCTCTCCACATGTAATGTGAATGGGTTGGGGCACCCTATAAAAAGAAGCAATGTTATTTCTCCATGTATGATATTTAAATACGATATAGTGTTTCTTCAAGAAACACATCTTTCCCCCGCAGGAAGATTAACAATTTGGGAAGATATGGGGTTGACATGTTTTCTTTAGTGCTGGCCCAAGTAAGACCAGGGGAGTCATTACACTGATAAGTAAACATCTACAATTCAAATGTTTCAAACAGATTAAAGATCAATTAGGAAGAGTCATTTTTGTTTCAGCAGAAATTCAGGGTGAAAAGTCTTATTTTGGCTAATATTTACGCACCTAATGTTGATGATCAGGTTTTTTTTTTATATATCTTGAAGGGATGTTGCACCCCTCATGATATAATATTGGGAGTAGACTTTAATCTTTTTATGGACTCAGTCCTTGATCATAGTGAAGATATGGAGACTTTTGAACCCATCTGGTAGGGACTATAAATATTTTTCATCAGTCAATAAGATTTACTCTAGAATATATTTTTTATATATCTAAGTCTCTCTTTTCATCTGTTGTTGATTGTTCAATCAGAAACATTTTAGTCTCACATCACGCCCTGGTGTGTTTAGAGGTGTTGCCACAAATGGAGAAAAGGGAATTATATAGTTGATGTTTTAATGTATCCCTTTTGCAAAATTCTGAATTCCAACAAATGTTTAAGGCTGAAATCAATGTTTATATGAAGACCAACTGGTCCTTAGTATCCTCTGTGGGCATGGCTTGGGAGGCACATAAGGCATTTCTTAGGGGCCGGATCATACAGAATTGACCTGAATGAAATACAGATGTAATACTATTTTGGGTTTTGGCTATTCATGGCTTTGAATTGAGTCGGAAGACAAGGCAGGAAAACTTCTGGCTAGATACATAAAACAGAGAGAGTCTTTTTTTCACCAAGTGAAATCTGCTTGTGGTGAAATATTTAGCTCAGCCATTGATATTAATAATGCTTTCAAAGAATTCTATCTTGATCTCTATAGGCAAGGCTGTGGGGCCAGATGGCATGCGGCTGAGTTTTTTAGATCTTATGCTACAGAATTGGCTAGAAGTTTATACAGAATCATTAAAGAATGGAATGCTTCTGTCAACCATAACGCAAGCCTGAATCAGTCTGACTCTTAAAAAGAACAAAGATTCAAGTGAGTGTAAGAGTTACCGTCCAATTTCTCTGATCTAGCTAGATGTTAAAATATTGCCCAAAATTTTGGCTAACCGATTAAGTAAAGTTATGACATCTCCTATACATATAGCTCAGGTAGGGTTTATTCGGAGCCATAGCTCTTCTGATAACATTAGGCGTTTCATCAATATCATGTGGTCAGTGGCGAATGATGAGACTCCAGTCGCTGCCATCTCACTTGATGCCAAAAAGGCATTTGATATGGTAGAATGGGATTATCTTTTTAAGATGTTGTACATGTACGGGTTCGGGAATACTTTTATTGGTTGGATTAAGTTATTTTATAGACACATTGATTAATTTTAGATTATTTTATTCTGGATAGTGGCACCCAGCAGGGTTGCCCTCTTCCCCATTATTGTTCCGTCTTGCCCTGGAACCATTAGCAGCCGTTATAAGAAAGGAGGTGATGGCGGGAGGTGTGGTGCATAAGCTTTTGCTTTACACAAATTATATTATTATTCGTCTCCGACCCTACTAGATCTATGCCTTGCTTCCACAGAATTATTAGTTCCTTTTCTAAATTCTCAGGATACAGAGTTAATTGGTCTATATCCAAAGATTTGGCTCTGACAGCATATTGCCCGGTAATGGCTATTCAGCCAGGCACCTTCCAGTGGCCCAAACAGGGCATTAAGTATTTAGGTGTTTTACTCCAAGAAAATTTGTGTGATTTAGTTAGTTAATTTTTACCCTGTAATAAAAAGGTTTTCAAACAATGTGGGCAGGTGGGCTTTATTACATTTATCTATGATTAAGAAAGTTAATGTTATTAAAATGAATTGTATTCCAAAATTCAACTACCTGCTACAATCTCTCCCTATAGATGTCCCCCTCTCTTATTTCAAGCAATTCGATACCATAGCGTAGTCCTTCATTTGGAATGGTAAATGTTCCAGATTACATTACAGTAAGTTGCATAGGCTGACTGAAAAAGGTGGGCAAGGCCTACTCAAGATTTTGTTTTATTATTATGTATTTGGCTCATTGGTCACTTCTACCTGAGAGAGCCCATCCATGGATTTGTATTGAACAGGAAGTCTTTGCCCCTATTTTGCCATTACAAAGCTTTTCTATAAAACTAATCTGAGAAGTTAAGTTACACCCCGTTATCTCGGCAGATACTCTGGGAGTGGTGATTACTGCTTTTGGAAAAGGTCATGAGACATCAGTGTATTACTCCCTGCTCATTCAGAGTCTGGGGGATGGAGTTTTAAATTCTATCAAGAGATTATGGGAGAATTTGGTATTGGAGGAGGAAGTGTGGGCTAGGATTAAAGCAAATGTCAAGTCTACATCTAGAGATGCAAGGGTGTGTCTTATGAAATTTAAGATTTTACATCGATTCTATTTTACCCCCTCTAGATTGTATAGGCTTGGTCTGAAAGACAAACCCACCTGCTGGCAATGCCAATCAGAAGATGGAGACCCATGTTTTATGGTGGTGTGTTAAGATTCAAGAATTTTGGTTGAAGGTTCAGAGTTTTATGTGTGACATATTGGGCACTCAAATTTCAGAGTCTGTATTTTAGGCGATTGGGTGATTGTTGGGGATGGAAGTCGGCTGGAGCACCCTCATTTTAAGAGTGGTTTACAGAGATGGAGAGGGTGGTGGCATTCAAGGAAATTTAATGTAGAAGGCTGGGAGATTCATTTGATAGGAAATGGGGCAGATATTGGACCTTCTTGGAGGGCTCTCAGGGAGGGGTAGTGGAGAGAGAAATATAGTTTTAAATGCATGTTATTATATATATATATATATATATATATATATATATATATATATATATGGAGATTAATTGAGACCTTGCTTGGAAGAATTGGTTAATGTTTGAAGGAATAGAAGTGAAAACATGATAAAGGACATAATCTAAGATGGCAGCCAGTGTAATGGGTAGAGTTTTAATGTAAGGGGTCATCAAGAAGAGAGTAATCAGACTAAAAAAAGAATTGTGTCTCTAGGACAAACGGTTCAAAAGATACGTAGAAAAGAAAAACTTTTTTTCACATGGTGATGGCACTATAGAGTATGTCCTAGAGACCACAAATATTTTAATATTTTAATTGTATAATTTTACTACGTATGGTTCTATGGGCTGCCATAGACTATAATAATAATAATAATAATAATACTAACAAAAACAATAGGTGCCACATCACCTTAGGTGCCCCTAATTAAGAGAAATAATAGACAGCTATGAATTTTGTCACAAACTCGCAGCCCTATCTTGCTGCCTAAGGCATCGAGGGAGCTCACTAGCTTTTGAAACAGAGCCTCTCTCTCTCTCTCTCTCGCTCTCTCTCTCTCTCTCTCTAAGTGTCTTTCAAAATCAAGACCATAAATTTAGCAACTGGAAAAGTGCTGATGTGGTAAGCTGCCAGCTAACACTCCCATCTTTCCAACTGCAAAACAACCCACTAAAGCACAGATTTGATTACCTTTTTAAGGAGGCGGTAACAGGGATGCTGCACATCTACTGAAATGTTTTCACTACAGTAAATTCTCTTACACTTTTAATGCAAGCCAAGTCAGGTTTGGGTAATTTTGTTTACTAATAATCTTGCGCTTATAAAAGCACTCCCTGGTGAAATTCGGTTAACATGAGATTACAAAAACAAAGTAATACAAAGGCAGGCATTTCATTCTTAACTTGGCAGTAATTTATCATGCATTATCACTTTAGTGGTTCAGGTTATGTTGGGGATGGAATACTAGCTTACTACATATTGTGCCGTATACACTTAACATTGCTACACTGCTATTATATTTTTAAATTATGTGAAACAGTGTGCATTCTGCAATGATAAACTTTTCAAACATTTACATTGTTTTGACATGACCTCATTTCGCTGCATGTTTATTTTTGTGAATGCTGGCCAGATAGCATCTAAGAAATAAAAATGTAGCATTTTTAATACACATTTGTGTTAAAATGTTTTTTTTTTTTTTCGCTGTGTTGAATGCTTCTGTTTGATGTTACATCTGGTGTAATTGTCACACTATGGAAGGTGAAATCATGTGCATTGCAGTGTGTGTAAACTTGTAAATAAACTTGTAATAGATTTGATCATTCTGTGTATACAGTACATACATGCATGTATGCACAAAATGTATACTGCAAATTGCTGAAATAATAGGATTAGTATGATAGTATGCTGTTCTGTATATACCCCCAAATGAATAATAACACTACTAACAGAGCCATTGTGCAGCAGGAGTGTGCTCATGCTGATAATGCAGATTCGAATTTGGACTGCGTCTTACTATCAAATAGACAGACAAACAATTATATTTTAGGTTTTTCTACCATTTTCTTTGCAATCTTGATGCGAAACTGACATTATTAAAATGAAAGGCAGATTTAAAAAAGAAAATACATTTTCTTTTAATCAAAAATATTTGTTTTCCAAGGCATTTTCTGAAAGTTAACATAAAAGTTCAGTTTTAATTTCATTTTTTATTTTATCTTTTAAATTTTCATGTTTACATGTATATTCTATGGTAGTTATATGTTATTTTTACTTTGGCACATACTTTGCAGACATTTTGTGGAAATGAAATTATCGTTTTTATTTTTAATTATATCTTTGTATTAATTTATTTTAAATTGGCAGATTTTAAGCTCCATATAATCAGACAGATGCTGATAATTACAAAAATGCCAATATCAGCTGTTACAAATATGGTCACAAATATTTTGTCAAACCTGTTAGTAATATTTATGTCTCTCTCTCTCTCTCTTTCTCTCTCTCTCTCTCTCTCTCTCTCTCTCTCTCTCTCTCTCTCTCTCACCAGCTGCGTCGGGTGCTGAAGATGTGGCCCTGTATGTGGGGATTGTAGCAGTTGCCCTGTGTCTGACTCTACTTTTGATCATACTGGTGCTGGTGTACCGCAGGAAAAAGGAAGGTCTTGATGCAGATGTGGCTGACTCTTCCATCCTCACCACTGGCTTCCAGCCCATGGGCATCAAGCCCACCAAGCCAGGTGTGTGGGCACCGCGCAGGGCAGCCCGCAGCAGTAGGCTATTGTTTCCCTATACTCTTCACCCCTCGTCACGGTCTTTCACACTCATCCTTTCATCCCAGAGCCCATGTTCTTGTGCCACCTGTGGCAGTAGCTGCCCACAGTCTTGTAAACGTGTTTGTGTATGTGAAGTGATTTCACTAAACGATGGAAGTAATAGTTTGTGTCATCTTCACAGTTTCAAGTGTTCCAGAGTGTGATTTTGTTTTACTTAATTCACTCTTGATCCTCCCATGAAACAAATCTTGCCTACTGCCATGTACAGTACTTTATTTTTTATATATTTGAAGTGTTTAATGTAACAAAAATGAGAACAGCTCTGAAATTGTGAAATCTAGGGATTTTCACCCAAATGAAAGATTACAAATGGAAAATTCTATTATTATTTACTCACCCTAATGTCATTCCAAACATGTATGACTTTCAAATATTTTAATTTTTGAAGAATATTGTAGCTGCTGTTTACCATATAATGTAAGTGAATGGGAACTACAACTCCATGATAGTAAATATTGGTTCATACGACTCATATATTTCATGTTTTCTGAGGTCATACGATAGCTTTGAGGAACAGTACAAAATTCCCATCATTATTTACTGAAAATCTGACATCCACCCTACAAGTCAAATATTTTCTGTGAATTAGTTGATCCTGTTGATCCACTATTTTGATCTGATCCTCACACAAAGCTATCCTATGTCTTCAGAAGACATGGAACATTACACACAATTCATATGAACTACTTTTATGATACTTTTGTGGTGTTTGTGCATCCCATTTAAAGCTAGAAAGCATAAATATTGTAATTACATAGAAAAGACCAAGCATGTTTAACAATTATTAAACATTTCTCCTTTGGTGTTCCATGGAAGAAAGAAAGTCATACAGGTTTGAAACGACATAACAGTGATTAAAAAAAATTTAAACAATATTTTTTAGGGTGAACTAACCCTTTAAATTAATGTTTGAAGTTAAAATCAAGGGAATAGTTATTTATTTATGGTAACATTAAGCTGTCTTCCATTGATCCTTCCATGAAACAGTTCTGCCTGCTGCTGTGTAATTTACTTTTATTTACATAAAGTGTTTAATTTTTGGAAAAAATACTAACAGCTCTGACACTGCAAAATATTGAGATGGATTTAGGAATTTTCACATGAACAAAGCTACACAGAAAAAGGCTTTATTAAAAGTGTAAAAATTTTAACCATGACTGCCAAGCTTTCTTTAAACACTGTATGGAATTGATCGTAGCTGCTAAAGAGGAGGAGGAGGCATTGATTTATTTTCGAATAAGTCTCTCTCAGCTCCAGAGTCCTGGCTACATCCATGGATGTGTGCATTTGCACTGAATATCAATTTGTGTTGTGCACTTTTAACCAGCCTGACCTTTGAATGTTTTTTGACTTGTTTATTGTTTCTTTCTCTCTGTTTATACAGAAAACTCTCATTTACTCACCATCCAACCTGATTTGACCACAACCACCACCAGCTACCAAGGAACTTTGCGCTCCCGCCACGAAGTTTCTGGAAAGTTCTCTATGAGCAATGGCCCCCTCCTGGAACCCCTTCCTAACGGCTCCCACACACTACACAACGGCAAACTGTCCAGCGACCCCAACGACTTCATGAATCGCCTTTCCTCTCAAACATATTTCAAAACACTACCGAGAGACAGCATCAACACCTCCTATGGCACATTCAATTTTCTGGGTGGCCGCCTCACCCTCCCCAACACTGGTAAGACTGTATGACTGAAGATGAATCATATAGTGGGGTTCATATAGAGTTAATTCAGGCAGGCACCCCTAGTGGCCAACTGGTACTGCAAGCTACAAAATATGTTTTCCCTACGTTTTTAACTTTTCAAGCACTTTTAGGTATGTGGGAAAACATTGCAGGAGCATAAAACATTATGCAGATAAATATATTTAGTATTTTTGCACTGTGTCTGGGAAAAATGGTCAAAAGAAATTCTGTTGAATTGAATATAAATGTACACTGTATAAATGGATGTGAATGTTCGCAAAGAGCACAAGCTTAAACAGATATGTAAACACTACAACAGAAAAAACAACAGGCAGTTGGACAGGTCAGGTGTTATGGAGATAATAGAAAGAATGAGGCTTAAAGAGAAAGTTCACCCAAAAAATGAATCATTTTTTTCCAAACATATAAATGTGCTTTCGCCCATGGAACACAAGAGCCATAGTCACCATTCACTTCCACTGAATGCTAAAACAGGCTAACATTATGCCTTACATCCTATTTTATGTTCCTTATATGAAAAAAAGGTAATATGGGTTTGGAACAACATGAAGGTGAATAAATAATAACAGAATTTTTATTTTTGTTAAACTACTCCTAATAAGCTGCATAGACTTTGTCTGTCGTAGGTGTGTTTATATATGTTATGCCTGTTTTATATATGCAATATCCACATAAATATTATCACATCTAAAATAATAAAATTGAACAAAATGTAAAGGGATACAGTAGTTCACCCAAAAATGAAAATTCTCTCATAATTTACTCACCCTCATTCCATCCCAGATGTGTATGACTTTGTTTCTTCTGCTGAACACATATGTTTTTAGAAGAATATTTCAGCTCTGTAGGTCCATGTAATGCAAATGAATGGTGACCAAAACTTTGAAGCTCCAAAAATTACATAAAGGCAAGTAATCCATAATCCATCCAGTGGTTAAATCCAAATCTTCAGAAGCGACATGATAGGTGTGGGTGAGAAACAGATCAATATTTAAGTCCTTTATTTATTTTTTTTGCCATAAATCTCCACTTTCACTTTCAAAATGTGAAAGAAAGTGAAAGTGGTGATTTATATTGAGAAAGGATTTAAATATTGATCTGTTTCTCACTCACACCTATCATGTCGCTTCTGAAGATTTAACCATTGGAGTCTTATGTATTACTTTTATGCTGCCTTTATGTTATTTTTGGAGCTTCAAAGTTTTGGTCAACATATACTTGCATTGTATGGACCTACAGAGCTGAAATATTCTTCTAAAAATCTTTGCTTGTGTTCAGCAGGAGAAAGAAAGTCATACATCTGTGATGGCATGAGGGAGAGTAAATGATAAGAGAATTACAATTTTTGAGTGAACTATTCTTTAAAGAAGACCCTCTCTAAGAATTCCCAAAATAGCTGTTCAGGGGGTCTCTCTGTACATTCAGGAGTCTTAGACCCCCGTTAATTCGCACCATGTACGACTGCAAACAGTAAGATGTGTTTTTAATGTTTAGTCAGGAGTGTTGTGAAAAGCTCTGGAGCTTTGTTAAACTGCACCGACATGGCCCAAAATCGAGAGGTGAGGTGATCCAATTACACAGGAATCCAAACATTTTTTATGTAAATTGGGACACAAGCGACTGAGAAACTCTGCTAAAAACAGTTTTTGAGTAACAAGGCGGAGCGGGCAAAGAAGTGCTTCTATTTATACAGTAATGATTGTGTTATGACAATGACGACATTCCCCAATTACAGCTATTTTCAGACGAAAATAGCTGTAATTGGGGAACGTCTTGTTTTATTTTCCTTTTTTTTATTTATAAAAAGAATGCTTCACTGCATCTTCTGCTAGCCATGCCTGTGCTCTAGTTGTCAGCTGTAGCACTGTAAGCCGATATGCAGCATGCACATTCATAGTACCTGCAACTCTATCCACTCCAAGGACGCCACCAGAGTGTTTTCAAACCAATTAGCCTCTTTAATTACAGACAATGGGTTCATCAGCCTGTCACATTATGAATCATTCGCGGTCAAAGAGACAGCTCACAAGGCAATGGAAATGAAATAATCTGGGCTCCCTGAGCCGAGGTCATACTATGAAATGCAGCAGCTTTCTGTAGCTACAGTGGAACTAAAATCTGTTGTTTGTAAGGATTTTGAGGATGTTATGTGGCTAATGCCTTCAAGACCATCTGGGAAGTTTGTACTTATTATTGTGGAAGTTGGAATTATGACATGATGTTCATGATTTTGGTCAAAACAAAATGCACATGTTTGACATGCGATAGGAGAAATGTGCCCTGAGTTGTTCCTTACAGACTACTCTGCCTCACAGGCTCTATATGGTTAGGATTATGGATGGGGGTGGGGTTAGGGTTAGGGTCTCTGCTGCCTGCCAGGAACACTTCCACGCTCCTTTGTTCAATAGTCTGTTTCCTATTGTTCTCTCTGTTTGTCACCTACCGATGCAGAGGAACCTTTTTTAGCTTTGCTAAAGTGGAGTTTTTGAAGGTACACATCTTTGACCTTGACCGTGGATTTGTGCAGCAGTGCTTAACCACATTTAGTTTTGTCACATAGAGATCCGCTTTGACAAATGACAAAAGCAGTGTTCAGATGGAACAAATGAGCCTACATTCTTCTTTTGTTCCTATTTACATTAGGAATCAGCCTGCTCATCCCGCCAGAGGCCATTCCCAGAGGGAAGATTTATGAGATTTATCTCACCATTCAGAAGAATGAAGATATGAGGTAGGTCCCTGGAACCAATCTGTGGATCTGCCTCACAAAGAATGATACACAGTTTGAATCAAATTAAATAAGACTTGGATGAAGAGTCTTGAACATAATTGAAGTGAATGGTGTGCATGAATGATGTGTGAGTTTAATTAGCTATAGTTAGCTAAATTTAAACCTCCCTTTATGGACATTTTGGATGCCCTCTTTTGAATACAACCATTTTTTTTTCCCTTGGTTATAAATGTACATTTGTGTTCCTGTTCAGTTTAAAGTTTAAACAGTTTCCAGGTCTCATCAAGTTTTTGCATTTTTAAGCATTTTTTACACTGTCAAAAATGATAACCAGCAAGCATTTTTCACAATTAAGTTTATTTTTAAGGTGGACACCTTGGCTGTTCCCATTAATTTCTTACTGAAAACAGAACAGGTGTAGCTTTATTTATTTATTTTATATAAATTATAGCATTTCTTCTTCCCTGAAGTTTCTTTTGTTTCTTTTTGTTTCTTTAAAAACTTAAAGTAATTATAATAAAATTATTCACTTCTTTTTTATTTTATGCTATTTAGATTTTAATAACCTGTACATTTCTAAATGACACCATTAAATGGATTATGCAAATAAATAAATTAATGTTAACTTCACTTCAGTAAAAACCTATACTTCTATAAGTTGAAACCTTAGACTGTAAAAAAAGATGGACGACGCCCCTTCACTCTTTTCCATTGGTGAGAACTGAAGCCGCCAGTGTCCCGATATGGTGCTGACATCTTGGGACTTGAGTCTGCACAGTTGCGATTTCGGGACCAGACCTGCGCAGTAGTGAGCAGGAAGTAAAGCCGCGAAATCAAGGCCCCGCCCTCACTCTCGCTGAATCAATCGCAAGCACACGCCCCTGCACTTTTGACCTTTGACTTATGACGGTGTGAAATAATGAATTATAGAAATTTAGATATAAAATTAATATCAAATTTCAATATTTATCACATTGTGGAGACCAAATGTCCCCATAAGGAAAATAAAACCCGAAATGTTTGATGTTGTGGGGACATTTTGTCAGTCCCCATGAGGAAAACAGCTTATAAATCATACTAAATTATGTTTTTTGAAAATGTAAAAAATGCAGAAAGTTTTCTGTGAGGGTTAGGTTTAGGGGTAGGGATGTGGAATATAAAGTTTGTACAGTATAAAAACCATTATGTCTATGGAATGTCCCCATAAAACATGGAAACCCAACGTGTGTGTGTGTGTGTGTGTGTGTGTGTGTGTGTGTGTGTGTGTGTGTGTGTGTGTGTGTGTGTGTGTGTGTGTGTGTGTGAGAGAGAGTGCAAACACTCTGGATGTTTTATAGATTTTTTATTACATTGTCAAAAAGGATAACTAGCAAGCATAATTCAAAATTACATTTATTGTTCTTGTCCCATTGTCAAATTGTTTCATGTTTTAAGCATAAACTTACAAAATGTTATTAGATTTAAGCTGAAAACAAGAAGAAACTATTTGAAACTTAATTCAAGGTGTATTCTCTGGGGGGGTAAGGAGTAAGATTTTATTAAATTTTGCTTCTCGAGTGTTTAAATTTTTTTTTACAGGTTTAGACATTTTTATTGAACAACAAGACAAAAATACTGATTAAAAACATGATTTGTTTATAGCGTAATGCTTGAGATATCAAAAGCTTGAGTGTAAGACTTGAGATTCTTGTCTGTTATACAGTTTATCACTGATGCATGGGGTGTAGCACCAGGTGATGATCTGGCTATTTTCTGCTCATTCATTCATGCCATGTTCACCACCTGCTCCTTACTGGGCCTGAATGCAAAGAGTAGAAAGTCAGATCAGAGCACTAGAGGCCTGATTAATAGAGGAACCTCGTTTTGTAAAAGGGTGCTTGACACTGGTCATCCATTCCAAATCTTTTGGCTGAATGTTTTACCATGGCTGCCCCTCTTCCCCCTCTAGGTTGCCCTTGGCTGGGTGTCAGACGTTGCTGAGCCCCGTGGTGAGCTGCGGGCCGCCCGGTGTGATGCTCACCCGGCCGGTCATACTCAGTATTAACCACTGCTTTGATGCCTGTCTGGAGAATTGGGCCATCCGTCTGAAGAAGCAATCCTATGAGGGAACATGGGAGGTGAGTGTTTGTTTGCATTGCTGTACATTGTAGGTGGTAGGATTCATGCTGTATATTCACATTTTTGCACACTCTCTCTGTCTTTCTCTCGTCATCATGCTATTAAATGTAATTTCTTATGGAGGGAAATGGACTGTATCATCATAATAATTTTAAATAGTCTCTCAGACAATAAACCTCTGAAGTGTCTCCATCAGTGTACCGCTCATTTCACCCATCTCTCATAATACCTGCTCATTTAATCTCCATTGAATTGTACCAGATCTTTCCTCATTCCATCTAATGGCCATTTGCACCCACATTTACCTGCTCTAGGGTCAGTTCCTCATTACCTCTGACAGCTGAATCTGCACTAAACTGTGTTAGGCACAGAGACCAGGAAGAGGAGGAACTAAGCGAGGAAGGACAGAGGAAGAGAGCGAAGGTCTTCTTTCATGTTCGATACTGTGCATAAATTATTCAAGCTCATTGGTGTGGCAGCAATGGGGCAGCAGTAGAATGAATAGACCTGTCTTATGCAGAGGGTAGAGGAGCACTTTTAATCATCCCCTGCCCCAAATATAGCCCAACGGCAGCAAGTCGCCATTCTTGGCCAGGTACCACAGACAAAAGAGGAAAAACACGGCAATGTTTGTCCTGGAAGGAGCCTTGGCAGACACATACGCAATTAATTTCTCCCGAGGACGAAGATCAGCAAAATGCAAGCTGGAGACAATGAAATATAGTCTGTGTCGTTATCGAACCATGGGATGATTTTATTTGAGTAATTTAAAAAATATAGATATAATGGGAAAAAAATTGACCTTTTTGTGGTCAAATGGAAAATGCCTAGTGCCAATACTAATTTCACTGATGAAGATAGTGGCTTATTTTATTGATTGCTGGATCTAATTTCCTGGCCCAGATCCCAAGGTGCATGACAGTTGGGTTGCCATTCTGTATTTGATTAGATAATGGTGTGAGATCGAAACGGAGAGAGTGTGCGCAAAATGTTTCTGATGAGCTTCGTGGAGCAGGTCCTGTCACCACAGATCCCACTTGCCTTTATCTCTAATTAAAACCACTCTGGGGAGCCATTATGTGATTGTATCTGACCAAAGACTGAGAAAACGGCATGTTTCTTTCGCAATAGCATTGGCCTTTGCTAGAATCACAAAATGTCTTTGCTCTCTATTTTAATATTTTTTTCTGCATTTTAAAAGCCACACTTGAAGGCATCTCTGATGTATGTCAGGATTTGTATATCCAATTAAAGCAATTATCTTGCGCTGTCCTAACGAGTTCTGTATTGAATATGGCAAACCGTTAATTAGATTATCCTCTTGGTTATTATTAGTTTAGAAGCACCTCAAACTGTCAAAGTGGCTAATTGATTAACACAAAACAATGGAGCAGCATGGTGTAGGATTGGTTGCTTGCTGTGGAAGTTACAAATATGATCCTGACAAGGAGATAACATGTCATTCTTTTTGAATGGGTGTTAGTCGAGAAGATGCTTCACTACACTTAATTTTTGTACACTTCAGTTTTTGTTTGGAAATTTTCTTAATGAATTGACAGCCTATCTGCTAATCATTAATCAACATGTTTTACCTTATATTGGAGCGACGTATGTGTGGAGTTTACTAAATGTGCTATTTTTTATGAGAAGCCGTGGGCATCAGAGAGAATTATTTTACGGCTCTTGTCGTAAAACTCTAAAAGAGGTTAAATAATGTCAGGGACACTACGTGATTGGCTTAGAAGAATCTCAAGTGCTCTGAAATTGACTGGAGGGGTCATCCGCAGAGGTTGTTATCTTCTTATTTAGTAAGAGAATCTCGGGTATAACAGCACTGGGACGCTATTTCACTATTTGTATTTCTCCTCTTATCTGTGATCGCAGCTTTCCAATTAGTAAAGGGGATTTTGATTCATTGTTCATTTTGATTTCTTTCACTGATTTGATCAGTGACGATTTCTGCAGGTTACATATTTACGACAGTAAATGGTGACAAATTTGTGCATTTTGTGTAATAATTGAGTAATTTAATCTTTGACTCAACTGATTTGTTAAAGTCGTTCGACCAAAACAGTGGAAGTGAACATGAACAATTCGTTCAGTTTAAAGAACATTCAAAATCACAGATTCAGTTATGAACAAAACATCTCAGAGAACAAGAGCAGTGCATTTATTGGAGTTGTGCTTAATGCCAGAGGTATGCAAATGACCCAGCCGGATGGGACCTGAGATACCACATGGTCTCGGGTACGGGTTAGGTTCAATTAGGTATAGCTGCAGGCCAGAGATCTCCAAATGGGGGTGTAATCTCCAAAAGAGGGTGGGGTTTCTCCAAAAGGAGGTGGGTTACTTCAAAGGGGGTTTTGAGGCAACTCCAAAAGGGGGCATAACTTCCACTCCCGGTAAGGGTTAGTACTCTTGTTTGTGTGATATTGCTTAAATAAAATTGATATACTTTTCAAAATTAAGACAAAAAGTATTTAGAGATTTTTCGATTTAGTATTTTTCGGTTGCCAGACTGGAAATATGTCCATATTCCTTTTGCTGAACTACACTTGTGGTTACACTGTGGTTACATCCACAAAAATTTCCTTGACACTAATTGGTTAAAAGTCATTAGAAACTGGTAAAGAAAAGTGAGTTAGTTCTGAGAAAAGCTCTAGCATTAATTGTTTGCAGATGTCACCTGGTTTGTTATTTTGTTATCTAAAGCAATAACATTCATGTGTGGCTTGAGTGTCCAAAACCATTTTGGGACCACTGTATTCAGAATATTTAAGATCCGAACTGCTCCTTTTTAAGTAAGCAATAAGTAGATGACATCCAGAAGGCTTCCTGATCGTTAGCTGAAGGAAGAAGCTCTCAGATCTCTGTTAGTGGGCACTGTCATGTGTGAACATTCAGGATGAACCCCTGCTATTAGTGTCTCATTAGAGCACAGAACACAGTTCATTATGCAGGTCATTCCATTTCTGCTCTGCCAAATCACTTCATTGTATCTAAAAAGTGACACTGAACATCCTCAGGGCAAGAGTGGACCATCTCTTTAATAAATGCTCTCCTCATGCCCACTTTCTGCCCTCTCCACTGACCTGTGTGTCCTTTTCTCATTGGCTCATCAGGACGTTCTTCAGCTGGGAGAGGATGTGTTGTCAGAGCCGTACTACTGCCAGCTGGAGGAGGAGACTTGCCGGTTGTTCACTGAGCAGCTGGGCCGCTTCGCTCTGGTGGGGGAGTCCCTCAGTATGGCTGCCGCTAAACGGTTAAAACTACTGCTGTTTGCTCCTGCCTACTGCTCCACGCTGGAGTACAACATCCGCGTCTACTGCATGGACGATACACAGGACTTGCTAAAGGTGAGGTGGTCTGAGATTGTGAGCTTCAAAATAAAGGCCCAGTTTGGTTTCACTTCACAGTCATGGAAAACCTGTATATATCAGGGGATTTATTTTTTTTTATTTCCAGGCCCAGAAAAGTGGAAATGAACAATAATTTTGAAAATTCATGGAAAAGTCACAGAATTATACATTTGTCTAGTTATGCTCAATTCAAAAAAAAATTGGAGGCTAGAAATCGCAAAATACATTATATAATTTTTTTAAATCCATATGGCTGAAAAGGTTTTTAGATGACTGAAAAAATGAATTAGTCAAATGTGTGGGAACCGTAAGTTTAGACAAGCATGAATTTCTTTACTGGTCCAGGCTGGTTTGTGCTAGTTAGTGATGGTTTTGCGCTTGTCAAACTGGTGAACCAGCACTTTCATGGTGTTCACCAACTCAACGTAAGCTGGTTGACCAAGGAAGTCTTGCTGGATAGATTGCTTAAAGGGTTAGGTAACCCAAAATGAATCTGTCATCATTATATAATTTCAAACCTGTGAGACTTTTTTTTTTTTTTTTTACATGGAACACAAAAGGTGAAATTTTAAGAAATGTACAGGTCGCTCTTTTCCATGCACTTAAAATGAATGGGAAATGGACATTTCAAGCTCCGAAAAGGATGCAAATGCAGCATAAAGGTATCATAAAAGTGCTCCATTCGACTTGTGCGCTATATTCCATGTATTATAAAGTCATTTGATAGCTCTGTGTAAGAAACATCTCGAAATTTAAGTTAAAAAAATATAACATATTTTTCATTTATGGGTAAGCTATTCCTTAAAGAATTCTGGTAGGGACCAGCATCCAAAATATAACATGATGGTGACTAGCCGAATACACTCACTTAGCAAAGCCTGTACACCTACTTATTTATGCAATTATCTAATCAGCCAATCGTGTGGCTGCAGTGCATAAAATCATGCAGGAATGGTTCAGGAGTTTCAGTTATTGTTCACATCAACCAGAAGAATGGGGGGAAATGTGATATATGTTAGCCAGCAGGTGGTGGCAAAAGATCATTTTTGTGTGTAATATGAGCCAGTTGGTGACGTGAAGTGAATCTGTTAGTCATTGTTAACATAGAACAGCGCTCTGTGATTGCTCGTATTACCACTACATTACTTAAGCTAGGACATTGTTTTAAACGGCTTTAAATTTAAAATTTCAGGATTAAGGCTCATTGCAGCTGAGAGACACAAAGGACTGTTTGATTACAGAACTCGAGGCGCTTACCGAGTTTCCACATTGGATACACACTGTTATAAATGGCGGAGGACATCGGCGTTTCTATAGTGATCGACTCTTGCGCGGCCACCACAAAATAGGGAGAAATACCCCCACTTGGACGCTATTTTTCCACTGAGAAAGTTGACCTTCAGAATGCTGACAGCATATCTGCTTGGGTGTGGCAACAGGTTATCGCACTCTCTCCGTTTCTCTCTCTCTCTCTCTCTCTCTCTCTAACACACACATACACACACAAAGACACATAGACACGCATAGACACTTGTTAGCAACAGCACAAGCCATGATACTATTTCTGAAGTGAAATTTTTTAATTACTAACAGAGGTTTGGATGCATCATTTGTTTTGAACCAGAAACGTCAGATTCTTTGTAATAAAGTAGTTCCATGCACAAATGCAGATATGCTGTCAGCATTCTGAAGGTCAAGTTTCTCAGTGGAAAAATAGTTAATAGTCCAAGCGGGGGCGCAAGAGTAATTACTCGGCACTCGGCCTGCGGCAATCAGAGCAGTGCTGATGTAGGGCCATATAATACTCTTGCTCATGTGATATTACTTAAATATATATATTTAAGCCACGGTGGTGCAGCGGTTAGCACTGTCGCCTCACAGCAAGAAGGTCGTGGGTTCAAACCCTGGTTGCCCTGGCCTTTCTGTGTGGAGTTTGCATGTTCTCCCCGTGTCTGCGTGGGTTCTCTCCGGGTACTCCGGCTTCCTCCCACCATCCAAAAGACATGCAGGCTAGGTTAATTGGTGTCTCCAAAAAAATTGCCCTAGGTGTGGATGTGGATGTGGAGGTGAGTGTGAGTGTATGTCTGTCTATGTGTGGCCCTGTGATGGACTGGCTGACCTGTCCAGGGTGTCCCCGCCTTTAGCCCAATGTTAGCTGGGATAGGCTCCAGCCCCGCGACCCTGTACACAGGATAAGCGGTTGGCTGATGGATGGATGGATGGATGGAGAATATATATATATATAAATAATTTTTGGTGATAGTCACACTTTTTTACCTCCTCCTGGCTTACAATGTTTTTTTCCTGCTCTCTGAATGGATCAGGAATAATCAATGGCTAATGCCAAAGCTGCCTCCCTTGAGGAGCACGTCTGATCAGACTGTTAAGATTTAATTTGCATGCTAAATTAGTAAATGAAAAGGAGAGACTCCCTAGCCATGGCCCCTAAGCTCAACTCTCCTCTCACAGTCAAAGTAAGAGAGCACCATTCCCTGCTCTGCCCACTCCAGCCTCTGAGAGCCTGCCAGAAAGGATGACCTCCCCTACCCAAAGGCTACCCATCGGGCTCCACTATGATGAAATTATGGGGGAGAGAGAGTGCCAGGAATTTGCCCGGTTTGCTTAAAATGAGCTCTTACCCATGCAGAGGATGAGAAGTGCTCCAGCTTTTGATTAATGTAAACTCTCCACCAATTATCTTTGAGGGGTTCGTGAGAATGCTGACTGTTTTCCCATTTCCAACTGAAGTGTTATATGTAAGGGATAATCAACTGCTAGGTGTGCCTTTAACAAATGTAAATTCATGACGTGGAGGGAAAAAACCTCCACAAAGTGCATTTAAAATAATTTAACACACACCTAGCCATGGATTATCCCGCTTATACCATGGTCACTTGCCAGAATTGCAGAATTTTTTTTTATTATTATTTGCATTGTAAAATTTGAGTGGAAGAATAAAAATAATGGTTAATTGTATCTAAGGGCTGTTAGATCTGCAGCTCTGCCTGTTCTATTCAAACACAGAGAAAAAGTAGTGGGACCACACAATTGGTCAAAACTGTAAATTTAAATGCACAATCCAGAAATAATAATATCCACAGAATGTAGAAGTGTTGACACTCCAGAAGAAATGTATTATTTATTTTTTATTTATTGTCATTTTCACATTCATGTGGAAAAACCGACGTTACAAACATGGCAGTGACAATAAAAGTATCACTTACTGTATTATAAGGGGAAACCCATTCAAAACACTCTGGAACCTGCAGATTTTGACCTCTGAGGCATCAGTATGCAATCCATCAAGGCTACACGATTGACTGAATTAATGAAATCGCAATTTGTCTTTGAAAAGAAGCGCTTTCATCTCTCACCCTCCATGCAAAATTAGATGAATTCCATTCATTTAACTATGCTGATGAAAGAGATAGGAAATATTTTCAGTTGCTATAGTTCACCTCACTTGCTCTGTAATGTTACGTTGCTATGGTTACAAACAGCGCATTAATATCGAACAGTGATTAAAACTGACCGGAACTAACTGTGCATTCAACGGTTTTAACTACATGCATTCCAGCTAATCAGAATAGAGTATTAGAACAGACAATGGTATAAATTATATATATATCTGTTGTTTATGTTTGTTTATTTTTATCTATTTAATATATTTTAATTTTTATTTATAAGTCAATTGCCCACTTCCATGTATAATATCTTAAAAATTTCAATAACAGCTTTGTTTTTTAAGCTTTTAAGAGGGCCAATGTAAAGTTGACCATTTACGTCACTAGTCTTGATTGACTGATGTATAAAACAGCAATAAAGTTATCCAGAAACAGTTCTCAGCTTGTTTTGTTTGTGTAGCTGACATTAAGAGTAAGGCATGCAGTTGAACCGCCTAAAATAATATTTTAATATTATTATTTTCATTCTATTCATCAAAAATGAATCACAATTACAATATCAGTTTACAATTATAACTGTTCAGCCCCATTCAAAATCGGCAATGTGGTAAGCCACAGTAGCCTCATTGCGCTCCGATATGTGTCAGACAGCAAGTCATATTGCATCGAAAACGTACATTAGCATTGATAGTCTACTTTTGAAGATATTTAACAGATATTTGAAGTTAACTGTCGCCTCCTAGAGAACTGAGGTTAGTTACTGTCATAAAGCAAACATAGCAACTGCCATTGAGATGAATGAGATTGCTAATGAATAGCTCTTTCCAGATATTATAGACCCCCTTGACCACAGTAATGCTATAACACATGCTACTGTAAGTATGTACAGTGGGATCATACTTGCAATGTGTTGGCCAAGCATTTATGTCTGCATTTGCATAATTGCATACAGTACACATCTGGTCTAACAGGTGACTGGAACCATATATAACTCCCAGATTGACTTTCTTCCAAAAAATTGAACCTGATTTATTGTAATGGAATTATTATGGTAATCGTTACTGGTAACAGAAGAAGATTTTCAAATTAGCATAGTCATGGCTGAAGATACAGTACTATTTTGTAATATTCTTTCTTCTCCATCGTCTTTGGTGAATATTAATTGCATATTCATAGCCGCCGGTTTCACACATCTCACCGTGCTACTACATAAGTCAAAATACAGTAATGTGCCGCCAATGTAAGAGACACACTTTATATTTTTGTGGCTGATTTAGTTTTCTCAATGCCTCAAGGCTGAAAACTTGCTATGCAATACAGATACTTTGTCTCTCTCTAAGTCACTCTCTTTCTATTGTATTAACTTGTTGTTTTTCCCCTGTGCCGGATATTTCTATCAGTCAACTGTAATCTTTCATCTCCCAATTTAAGCATATTAAAAACAATGTCATAGTCCTTGATTATAATTATGACAGTTGGGAGTCTGTGACATTACAGCAGAGATGCTTTCAATATGTTAGCAAATCTTATGGGACCAATTAGATAAATGTTTAATGGACAGCGGTCCGTTTCAGAGCTGCCTCTGCTGTTGTTTCTGTAGCTGGCAGGTCATGGTTAGCCCTACTATAGCTTGTTGTGTGCTACAGGACCTCTGAGAGACATGTACTTTGATCTGTCTTTTTAAAATGTGAAAATACTTGTACTATATGTGAAAATACTCTTATCCAGGTTGACCTGTGGATAACCTCCAAATATAAGCCTGATCTGAGGTTTTCACCATACATTATGATTTTTACAGTTATTTTTGGCCTTATGCCAATTCTCTTATTTAAAAAGACAGTTGAGGACAGGAAATAATGTGGAGAGAGCGAGGATACAGGATTGCTTGCATGAGCACCGCAGCTCAATGTGTTAGAACAAGTCTATTAACTGCTTTGTCACAGCTCCCACTAGTTCATCATTATTAATGTGATCTCACGAAAGTACAGTTCTTGATCTTTAAATAAAACGTGATTCACAGTGCACTAGAATATATTCATTTGTCCCTTGAATGAAGTTTGAAGCACCAGCAGATGTATGTTTCAGGTTTGCTAGTTTATCTGGCATTTCACCCAGCAGTGGATTGTAAAATATCCTTATATTTCAGAGATGGATGAGCAATGACCTTTGGTTCCTCTTTCCAAATGTTGTTCACATTTAATCAAGACCTGTGTGATATTCTGTTCTCCCTCCTGACCTTTCAACCCTGCAGCCAAATGTCTGAGGAGCCACATCTGGTGTTTTCTATCTGCTGACTATGATAGAAACAGAAGAGAGTTAGCATGAAAGAGAGAGAGAGTTCCCATATTTGACCTTTCATCCAACATCTGAGGATCGTTTTCACATATGTGCATGCATTCATACTACCGGAGTCATAGAGCCTCAGTCCCCATTCACTTTCATTGTATCGAAAAAAGAGCAGCATCAACATTCTTAAAAATGTATTTTGTGTTAAGTCATATGGGTTTGGAAAAACATGATGACAGAATTTTCATTTTGAACTTAATTGTGCTAGTGATATATTTCTAAGATGGTCGCATCAAAGAAACCAAATATCCAACAAATATTGAACTGAAAACTAACTTTAACCCCCTAGATCGGTCACAAATACACACTGTTCCAGTTCACTTTCGTTAAGTGAAGCCTCAAAACACTGCAGCCTACTGTACTCTCGGTCTGACTGTAGCATCTGGGTGTGTATGTGTTAATGCATGGAGCCTCCTCTATGTTTCTGTTTGATTGAGTTCTCCGATTCAAACAAACAAGGCTTGGCACACAAATGCATCTATTCTTCGACTACAAACTCTTCAGACGTGTTTAGTAAGTTCTGTTCTCTAGTTTGTGTGCAGCTGTGTTGTGTTCTGTTGTTATTATCGCTGTGGCAGACCTGTTTTTAGATAAACAAATCGAGTTTTAGCTTAAACAGCCCATCTCACGAGTGGTTGCAGTGTTTCTGCTGCTCTCGTGCACTCTCAACAGTGCACAGGACAACAACGGTCGGTCAAGAGTTTAACTTAATAATAAATTAGATTTTGGGCTGTTTCTCACCAAACCTTATCATATTCCTTCAGAACATGAGTCACATACAAGAATTTATCAGATTTCTGAATAATACATTTGCATTCTTTTGAAGCTTGAAAAGGTGGTCACCATAAACTGCCATTATATGACACCACTGAGCACAATGTTGTTTTTCTTTTAATAATTTCTCCCTTTGTGTTAAGAAAAAGTGAGAAAGTAATATAGTGTTTTAACAATGCGGGTGAGTAAACAATGACTGAATTTTCATTTTTGGGTGAACTATCCCTTTAACAAGATGCACAGACTCTACATTACTAACTATTCTGCTTTGATTCGTCAAATTCATCACTTCTGAAATGATTGTTGGAAATCGGCTTTCACATTGCTCACATTTTAAGTTATTAATAGGAGAGAGGGAAGACAGAGGAGGTGTTGGGTGAAAGGAGAAAAATAACCCCATCACCAGCTTGAGAAACAGCTCACAGACATATGTCTTCATGATCTACATCTGTGAAATGTCTGCCTTCTTCATTCCAAACTATTTTCTGACTTTTCCAACTTGCTCGTCACCTCGGAAAGTGCAAGATAGGTTTTCTCACGGCTGAGAAGTCGTGGAAGAGGCCAGGCGGAAATTTGATGTATGTCAGTATGTCAGTCGCTTTATTCTATCATATCTTTATGTGCTGCGAAACAAATGAGATTAAGTTGTTAGAGACTGAAAAATGTCATTAGTGGAGCTATACCGTCATTAAAATCAAAGCCATTTATTTAGTTCAATGATTTAATACGTTACGTAACAAACTTGTCTCAGTGGTTGTTAATTTATGGCCTGCTGATTTTTATTTTATATGGCATGATGGTTATTCCATGCACCTTATTACTGGCAATCCAATGGGGACAAAATAGATACTCTGCATTCATGTTTAATAGCTTTTTATTTGAATAGCTCTGCAATATTTTTACTTTAAGGAATGTATTAATGGTGCTTGGTAAGACACGCATCACTATAACCATTGCTTATGCAGTACTTAGGGTAAGGAGTTTGTTCAAATCCATGACTACATATTTAAAAGAAATATCTGTAACCTTTATAATAATGGTCCGTCATTAATAGGTAACTATGCTGGAATTAATGCAAGACAATTGAGTAGTACTAAATTAACACTTTATTTACTGCCATTTTCTAATATAGAAACATGATAAAGCTGTCAGTAAGTAATAGTGAACTGATGACTGAGGCAGTTCACTGTTAAGTAATCAATAATGACGGAATTTGATCTGCTTCATTGAGAACAATTTACTAACTATGGCTAATTAAAAATAACTAATTAATTACTAATCAAAACTAATTGATTACTAATCAAAATATTAACATGTCTAAAATGTGAATGATTTTGTTTTTAATTGTGAACAAGATCATGCATGGGTTCTTTGTGGGAATGAATTTATGAATGTAATCAAGTCGCTAAATCAAGGCTACAGTGTCATAGTCCATGTTTCTCTGAAGGCGCATTTCATGATTATGTTCACAATAAAAACATAATCATTCACGTTTTAGACACATGTTAATGTTTTGATTAGTAATTTATTAGTAGTTATTTTAAATTAGCCATAGTTAGGAAAATCTAATTTAGTAATTACTGATTCATCAGTTCGCTATTACTTACAGATAGGTTAATCATGTTTCCATATTAGATAATTGTAGTAACTAAAGTGTTAATGTAGAACAACTCATTAATCCTCATTAATTCCTGCATAGTTACCTTTTAATGAGAGACCATTATTATAAAGGGTTACCAAAATATTTATAGCTGTTACTTCTCTAAGCAATAAGACTTACTATTTTCATCTGGTGGATGATAAAAGCGGAGAAATATCCAATTCACAGTGAAGGTGGGATTACTAGCCATATCTAGGGATCAGAATATCACAGGGACTTTGGGTGGGCTCTTTTGAATCAGACCTGTAAAAAAACACTCAGAACAACCAAGCTACTACATAGAAATGTCATACAAATAAAACCACCCATAACACCATAGCAATAGCATAGCAACATGCTTAGCCAACAACCCCCAGCAACCAATGTGCAAGACTCTAACAACATCCTAGTAACCAGCCAAAACACTACCTAAACGCTTTAGAAAACACCCAAACAAGTGCCTAGCAATCACCCAGAACACCATTGCAACCACCTGGCAATGCCCTAGAAACCACGCAGAACACCACAGCAATGATTTTGCAACCACCCAACCAAATTCTTAGCAGTACCCTAGCAACCATTGAGAAAAATATTTCAACCACATAGCAATGTGCTTAGCAATGCCCAAGCAACAACCCAGAACACACTAGCAACCAGCTAGCAACACCCTAGTAACAATGCAGAACATTACATCAATACTTTAGCAAGAACCAAGCATATGCCTGTAAGTACCCTTATAAACCACAATGCAATGTGCTTGGCAACACCTTAGCAACAACACAGAACACTCCAGAAATCAGTTTGCAACACTCTAGCAATGCCCTAGCAACAACCCAAGTAACTGCCTTGCAATTCAAGCAACCACACAGAATAACCCAGCAACTGCATAGCCATGTGCCTGGCAACACTCCAGCAACCAGCTAAAAAAATCTAGCAACACCCTAGTAACAATCCAGAACATCACAGCAATGCCTTATCAACCAACCAAACATATGGCTGTAAATACCCTAGTTAACCACATAGCAATGTGCTTGGTGACACCCTAGCAACAACCCAGAACACACTAGCAACCAGTTAGCAACAATCTAGCAACACTCTAGTTACAATCCAGATCATCACAGCAATGCATTAGCAACCAACCAATCATATGACTGTAAATACAATGGTAAACCACAAAGTAATTTTCTTGGCAACACCTAGCAACAACCCAGAACACTCCAGCAAGCAGTTAGCAACACTCCAGGAATGCCCGAGCAACCAGCCAGAACACCCAAGCAACCGCATAATCTATGTGCTTATAAGCAAAAGCAGTGCAATGGCAACACTGTAGCAACAACACAGAACATTCCAGTGCCTAGATAGCAACACTCTAGCAATACCTTAGCAACCACCCAAGTAACTGCATAGCAAAACTCTATCAGTCACCAAGAACACCCTAGAAAACACATAGCAATGTGCCTGGCAACACACTTGCAACAGCCCAGAACACTCCAGCAACCAGTTAGCAATACCCCAGCAACCACCCAGAACACCCTAGCAACCGCATAGCTATGTGCTTGGCTATACCCTAGCAACACACTTGTATTACAGCCGCCAGTTTTGGATGGGCTGGCACAATTTAAACTATCGTCAAAAATTTTAATAATCTAGATTATGAAAGTAAATCAAACAAATGCAGACAAAAGAGATTTTAAAATCTCCAGAAAGCCTCCAGTTTTGACCTCTGAGGTTCTCCAGCCTTCTGACAAATTAAAGTGTTTTATCTTCATACAAGGTTAGCTCACCGTGAACTTTACAGCTAGCACATTGCACTTTTGCCTGATTTGCTTTTAAATGTTTCACTTGTGTGTGTTTGGTGGGTGATCGTTTGTAGCGTGAGTGAACATCTAACCTCCTTCTGTCAAAGACGGCAAGGCGAGATAAACTACAGTATATAAGAGTCGCATGTATTCCCAAATGGAGTGCAGCACTAGTCTGTCAGAGCCACAGCTCAGCACACTGCAGTAGATGTCCAGGCCTGTGAGGATGAAGGGTTTGTGGGCTGGTGAGGACTCTGGCTATGCTTCCAGTAATCCTGTTATCTGTCTCTCTATAGCTTACCACTCTTCTATCCTGAAGACACCAATGTTAAGCTTCCTCTGTCTCCTCTCCATTCGTTTTTTTATTTATTTTTTTATTTTGTTATATTGCTCTCTTGCTTCCTTTTTCACCCTCTCTTGCTTCATCTCACAGAATTCTAGTGAGGAATCTAAAGTCAGAGGGTTGTCTTCATCCAAGATTTTTTATTTAGGTTAGAGTCACTGCCAAATTTATTACATTTCTTTTTATATAGCTATTTCATCATCATATCTTTGTCCATGAAAACTTCACATCATCTCTTTATAGTATCTGCTTTAAAAAAGACCCTTACAAAAAATACCACTTTGATATGTTTTCAAATATGATTTAGTCATTATTGTTAACTAAAATTTTATTTTATTATTTTCCATTTTAGTCCAGGCAAATTGTCTTAATTTAATAAATATCACATGACAAATATTGACTACATTTAAAGTATATTTTTGGCAAAAGATACATACTACGTTTGACTAAAAAACAAAATCTCATAACACTTTAATATTGAGTCTTCAAAAATTGCAAGATGCTTTTAAATTTTTTGTCATTTATTTATAAATTTTCTTGATGTGGTGGTTTATACAATTTACCAATTTCAATATATTATTGTTAACTGTAGTAGCCATGGTATTTTGGCTAAAACCAATTTCATTGCATCAAAATCATTTTGCAAGCACATTGTGCATACAAGATGGATATATAATGGTTAAAATGAAGGGATGACTTTCCAATAAAAATCTTTTCTGGTCACTATGTCCTGGCAGTCCTTTTAAAATCATTTTCTGGCATGGAACACATTGTGAAAGACATTTTTTTTGCTCTGGAAACTGCCTTCAGAAAAGCCATTTGTAATGTGATTCATATTAGTGAGTGAGTATACTTTATTTGACATCTACATATATAACATCTATTGCTATCACAACAATGGAACAGATGCAGTCACTATAGACAATATTGCAATTAGCTTTTTTTTTTTTAAAGATTATTTACTGTATTATCGGTTGCTAATTTAAATTGGCTTGCAGCCAATTCTTTTATATTCTGTCATGTAGCAGTTAATTTTTAGTATTCTGACATCAGCAATGTCTTTGATTCATTTCTTTCCACAATTGCACAGTTTGGTCTTAAGGCAAAATACCTGAAAAACAAATTCCCAACCAAATATTATTTTTCACAATTTGAGAAGATTGAACTTTTTTTTTTTATCAAACATATATATGTATGTATGTATATATATATATATATATATATATATATACTCTATATAGTACTTACAATATGTATGCAATAGATGGTTCAGATCCTTTTTTCTTTTATTTGTTTGGTTTGTTTGCCACTAATTCTGCAACAATTTATTAAGAAGACAATGACAATGGTGTATAAACAAGGCCAATAACCCCTCAGCCAGAGACATATGTTGAAAGCAAACACACAAATGGCAAGCTGATATCTTGGCTGGGATGCAGCTGTTGCGGGCCAAGACTGACATGTTTATGCTCCTCAATTTGAGGAAGCCTTGTTAATATATGTAGGGTGGACAGGCTGGCCTGCTTCTGCATTGGTATTCATGCTCTTAGTTATTCATAATGGGATAATTGGCAGGCTCTTCTATGTCTCCCATTACTAGGTAGCTAGATATGCTGATAGGTCAGAATCAGGATCAAAGTCTGCAAACGGCAATTTGCAATGCTAATTTCCGTCCAATGAGTAATTGTGTTTAAGATAGGAACATTAAATGAGGCGCTTTGAAGCCTAAATAAAGTGTCTTTTGTCTGTCTCAAAGATATGAAGGAGAGATTATATTCCTCTTCAGTTTTTTAATGCCCTCCGCCATTGACAGACAAATGACCTAATGACTTATGAGATAAACCCTGACCTTTGGTTGGCGCTCTTAAGATTTGCTCCTCTGACTTAGACGAAGGAGAACCATGAAAGGCTGACAATGCCAATCTTTACTTTAGAGGGAGATTGTAGCTTGACTTTTGGCTCTGATAGTGAAAAGAGTTAAAACTCCTCTCATTATCTCCCATGAAAAAATATAACAGAGCCTTTAATGGCATGAATAGAGACAAAATTCTTGTCTGGAAGTTTTAGTTTTAGCTTAGTTTGTAATATTGAGCTACACGCTGGCTTTATCCCAAAAACTACATAAACAGCCATTTAAAGCATCATAGGTGCGCTCCTATTGCAAAGGCTTTTCCAAAAATATCTTGTATTGACCCAATTCTAAGGCAGTATTGCATTTCCCTGCTGAAAAGTCCAGGTTATACCAGTATGAATTCCCATGCTGATCTTGGCAGGTTAAGAGTGTTTGTTAAATTACTCAACAAAAAAAAAAATAATCCACTGCAAATTCCAAATTATTCCTCTAAAATTTCAATTAGATTACTTTAATATGGAAACAGATTACACACAACACGTCTAGGTTACTGTTGTAACCTCCGTTCCTTGATGGAGGGAACGAGATGTTTGGTCGAAGAAGCGACACTAGGGGTCTCTCTTGAGAGCCTTGGGCATCTCTGAACTTGAGAAAACAGAATTTTCAGAAAAACAGAATATGGGTATAAAGGGAGGGAAATGCGTCTGTTCATTTAGGATTTTGCCTGAGGAGCCGACAATGAGGTTCGGCCGTAACAGTGGCTCGGTTCAGCGACATGGCAGGGAGGACACACCGCCTCGTTCCCTCCATCAGGGAACAGAGGTTACAACAGTAACGACACTAGGGGTCCAATTTTGAACCTTGTACGTGTGCTGCTGACACAGGTGCGGGCAGGCAGTTGCGTGCCGAAACGACAGGCCGCGTCAGACTGTACGTACCCTTCCCCAACTCCCCATGAGATCGTCATAACCTTCTGGTTCCCTACACCCTGATATGGGGGGAACAAGGCGACGTGCCAAGCATGGGAGCAAGCCGCACCTTTTCTCTCTCTATGTTTCTCACATAGAGTCTCAGAGACTCGAGTCTGGAGACAGTGCTGAAGCGGTCTCATATGCATCAACCCCAGTGGCTCGACCGCAGTGGAGAACTCCATATGCCCCAGGAGCTTCTGGAAATATTTTAGAGGGACCGCCGTGCCTGGCCTGACCAAGGTGAGGCATTCCAGCACTGACTGCACATGTTCGTTTGTGAGGTACACTATCATTGAGACTGAGTCTAACTCCATGCCGAGAAAAGTGATGCTCTGAACCGGGGCGAGCTTGCTCTTTTCCCAGTTGACCTGAAGATCTACGTGGCTGAGGTGCCTGAGTACCTGGTCCCTGTGGACGCACAGTAACTCTCAGGAGTGGGCCAGGATGAGCCAGTCGTCGAGGTAGTTGAGTATGCGAATGCCTGCTTCCCGAAGCGAGCAAGGGCTGCCTCTGAGACCTTCGTAAGACGCGAGGGGATATTGACATGCCAAAGGGGAGGACCTTGTACTGATACGCCTGGTCGTCGAATGCGGACCATAGAAAGGGACGATGTTGAGGCAAGATTGAGACGTAGAAGTACACGTCCTTCAGGTCTACCGCTGTGAACCAATGTAGATGCCAGACGCAAGTTAAGATGTGTTTTTGTGTAAGCGTGAGTTTGAGCAAGGGCCGGTTGAAAACTAGCAAGTCCAAGATCGGTCGTAAGCCGCCGCTTTTCTTGGGTATGATGAAGTAAGGGCTGTAGCAACGTACCAGAGACATGCAAATTCTGTCTGCCAATTTCTCATTGACTTTTTCTCAAGTTCAGAGATGCGCGAGGCTCTCAAGAGAGACCCATAGTGTTGCTTCTTCGACACAACGTCGAAGTGAGCGACAGATGTGGGAACTTCTAGTTTTTGATAGTTTAGTGTTGGTCTATCTGGTAAAGCCAAGTATTGCTGGTTAGCAAGTTGAGTTGCTGGTCAGAAGCCTGATGGGGACACCAGCACACCATAAGCAGGATTGTTGATTATAAATAAACAAATATTTCAGTTAATATTAAAGAGTATCGATAAAAATAGTTAATCGGATTAAAATTAGACTATTTTATTGAAAATGTGTGTGTGCTCTGTATTTTAAAGCTTATTAGCGTGTCACATTGTTAGCTTAGCAACATGCTAACGAAAAACTCATTTGAAATCAATTGTGAAATCTCCTGTGCAAGTAGCACAATTTGTACAGTATGTATGACACATGGACTTGCTGCCTGTGTAGAATGTTCCAAATTGGTTATTTCTGAAGTTCCTTTTCAGTTATGATATTCCCTTATGTTATGAGAATTCGGCTGCCTATGTAGGCAGTAGACAGCAAGACAGCTCACTACTAAATAGCTTTTTAGCCTAACCAACTTTTCTTAATCCCACAGAGTAATAACATGGTACATGTATTGCAAATGGATAATTAACAGGTTCCATACCATTTTAATTGAAATTAGGACTGCCGAGACTTGGTAAAGAGTGCAGAAATGTGCACCATGTGCAGATAAAAATCACTGAGATTCTCCATCTTAATTAGAGGTGCTCTAAAATGAACTCATGTGCATCCACATTCACACAAGCAAAAAATCAAACATATGGTAATTTTGGATTCTGCATCTCTCTCTCCTGCATTTGTTGTCTGTTCATTCAAGTTGTTTCTTTTATAGAACCCTGTTTCTCAGGAATGATTCACCTATGTCTTTTCCTTTATTCCTTACCTTTGTGCTGGTGCTTTGTTAAAACGTTTGAATGCTATGAAAGATTGCCATCCTCATTGGGAAGGTCTGGCAGTCCTCTAACCTTTGTCGTCCAATTCATCACTTTGTTTGAGTTTTAGTTCCTTTGTGTGATCAGAGGTCTTTGATGGGAGTCTTTCTCTTTCCAAGACGTCTGCTCTCCACTCTCCTTTAGCATTAGAGAGCCCTGAAAATGAATTGATATGATTTAATTGATGAGCTTGGATGTGCACAGATTTTATTACCTAATTCCAGATAGGGTTCTGATGTCAACAAATGGTCTTGACGCACCAACCCCAATGAAATTAAAACATTAAACAAATTTCTCCTGGCACTGCCACAGAAATATAATTCCTGTAAAAAGGTCTGTAAATGCATACAAGATATGTAAAAAGATCTTTGGTGTAGGTTATTATAGATTTTTAATCTAGTTTTTGTTGTTGTTAATTGTTCTTTCAATGTAGTTTATTTTTTAATAATAATAATAATAACTTTATTTTGTATAGCGCTTTTAAAAGTTAATTCTCAGAGCGCTTTACATAAGCAAAATTAAAAAAAAAAAAAAAGAAAAAAAATTTTTTTTTAAAAAAAATATAAAAAACACATAAAAAGGCATGATCACACAATACAAAATATTTCACACAGGATTACAAACCTAAAAACAAATTATAAATAAATATCAAGACAGATTAAGACCATAAGATACATCTCATTGACAACCACCAATATTACCTTTACCCAAATGCTTCCGTAAAATAATGAGTTTTAAGTGATGTTTTAAAACTTTTCAAAGATGGTGCAGATCTGATTTCGGAAGGCAAGGAGTTCCATAACTTTGGGGCGACTGAGGAGAATGCCCTATCACCCATTGTTTTTAGCTTCGTTACCGGAACTTGCAAAAGACCGGCATCAGCAGAGCGAAGATTACGTGTTGGGATATAGGGCTTTAAAAGCTCGGCGAGATATTGAGGGGCTGAGTCCATTCAATGCCTTGTACGTCAACATCAGAATCTTAAAATCAACACGAAATTTAACAGGTAACCAATGCAAGATCTCTAAAATGGGTTTTATATGATCTCTTTGTCTTGTCCTAGTCAGAATACGTGCGGCAGAGTTTTGTACCAACTGAAGTTTATTCAGAATTGATTTTGATGCTCCTGCTAACAAGGCATTGCAGTAATCAATTCTAGAAAAAACCAGAGTATTAATTAATTTTTCAGATACAGGAAAGGACAGCATGGGCCGTAATCTGGATATATTTCTGAGATGAAAAAAGAAACTCTAACAGTATTACATACGTGAAGATCGAATGTTAAATTAGAATCAAAAATTACTCCCAAATTTTTTAATTTTGATTGAAACTGGATTACAGAGCCGTCCACTTGTAACGCTACAGGTTGCACTCTGCGTAACTGGTGAGGCTGAACCAATAAGCATCACCTCAGTCTTATCACTATTTAAGCATAAAAAATTAGCAGACATCCAATTTTTAATAACTGTGATACAGTTAGAAAGATGTAATACGGCCACATTTACATCAGATTTTGAGTGAACATATATCTGGGTGTCGTCCGCATAAAAATGAAAATCAAGACCTAGAGACCTCAAGAGTTGGCCAAGAGGAAAAATATAAAGAGTGAAAAGTAAGGGACCCAAAATTGAACCCTGAGGAACACCAAATTTTACCATACCAGCCTCAGATCTGCGTTTTTGTACGTTTTCACTCTGTAATGAATTAAATATAATTTTACAACTTTTTACGAGACTGTTAGTTTGTGTTTACTTTATTTCAGTTTTACTATTAGTATTCATGTTTAAAATGGTGGGTTTTAAAGTTTTTTTCTTTCTTTTTTTTAAAAGTATTTGAAACTATAATTATATGTATGGTTCTTTATATTTTATTTTTGTTAGTTTTGGAGTAATACAACAAATATTTAAGTTTAGTTTCAGTTTTTCCAATTATATTTTTATTTTTATTTCAGTGCACAAGCATTGTTTTTATTCTGTTTTCATTATTTAGTGTGTTTACATGCACAATCTTACACTGATTATGCTTAATAAGCCGCCAAGGACATGTAAACGCCTTAAACGGTTTTCCTTTATTGCGGTAAAGTGGTATAACCATAAATGTTTATTGACACACATCATTTTTGCCCATTACCATGATTTCACACTGCAAAATCATAAACACCTTTAATGGCATTCTTACTAACTCATCCAAAGTGCACGAGTGTTGTACGCATGACTGTTGATGTTTTGACATCAAAAGCAGAGAATAATTTAATGATTTCAAATCTCATGTAAAAGCTGATTTCTTGCCTTGTTTGATTTTTAATAAAAAAATAAATAATAATAATCGAATTATTGTTAGTTATCAGTATATTGTAATGCATGTAAATGTGCTCATTGATAATAACACTGTTTTGATGCACAAACAATGAGCTTGACAAATAGCTCAGTCTGGTCCTTCATTATCGCACCACCTGTTAATGCAGTGCTGTTCTTAACTCGGCAGAACTTCAGAGTTGGCGTGACCTTGCCATGACATTTGTTGAGCAGAGGGGAAACAGAATGGGAATGCGGGTTATACTGTAAGTGCTGTGGCCTGAACGACTGCTCTGTGACTTGTTGCTCCACAGGAGGTGATGCAGATGGAAAGACAGCTGGGAGGTCGATTGATTGACGAGCCACACGTCCTGCTTTTCAAAGATAGCTACCACAACCTACGCCTCTCCATTCATGACATTCCCCAGGCTCACTGGAGAAGCAAACTTATGGCCAGCTATCAGGTTGGTTCCTATTTAACAACCTCTTTTGCTCATATGTGATTCTCTCTGTTTTACAATGTTTTCATTATCAAAATACTATTTCCTATTCCAAATGAATGGAGAGACAACTATGAGCCATCTGTAGGTTGATTTCTACAAAAACACTTACATTTAGTCATTTAGCAGATGCCTTTATCCAAAGCGACTTACAAATGAGGAGCATGGCAAGCAATTTTTCGACAGAGACAGACAAGGTTAAGTAGGTGCATTTAGTGTGGATTGGTTAAGTGCTCTCTAAACACATGTTTTCAGCTGGTTCTTGAATGTTGATATGGTTTCAGCAGATCGTCTGGAGGATGGAAGCTCATCTCACCACAAAAGGACAAAGAAAGTGAATGATCATGAAATATACTTTGTGCCTCTAAGCGATGGGATCACTAGGCACCACTAACCACATTAACCACAGAGAGCGAGCTGGCATTTAGACCAGGAAGAGTGAATTGAAGTAAGAGGGTGCTGTTCCACAGGCTGTCCTGAAGGCCAGAGTCAAAGCCTTGAATTTGATTCAGGCAGCTACAGGTAATCTGTATAGTGAAATCCTGAGTGGGGTGACGTGAGCCCTCTTTGGCTGATTAAAGACCAGATGCTTTCTGGACCATCTGCAGCGGCTTAATCACGCTACCTGTGAGGCCGGCCAACAGAGCATTACAGTAGTCCAGTCTTGAAATGACCAGAGCTTGAACCAGGAACTGTGCAGCATATTCAGACAGGAAAGGTCCGATTTTTCTGATGTGGTAAATTGTGAAACTGCAAGAATAGGCGGTTGCTGAGATGTGGACAATGAAGATGAGTTGTCCATCTACCACCTTTTCCAGGTTCTGAGCGGTCATGGTTGGTGCTAGTGTAGTTGAACCAAAATTAATAGTGAGGTTGTGTTCAACAAATGGATTGGCTGAGATCACGAGGTGTTCTCTTTTGGCAAGGTTGAGCTGAAGTTGGCGTTCCTTCATCCAGGCCTCAGAGATCTCAGAAAAGCAAGCAGAGATATGAGCTGAGACGGAGGGGTTGTCAGGCTGAAATGGCGTCCCGAACAGCCCAAAATAACAGCTTTGACTCAACCACTGGCATTAGTTTTGGGCAGGGCTGTCAGTTTGTCCGTCCAGTGGGGAAGTGTTTGGGAAGTCTGATAAAAAATAAAAAATAAATAAATAGAATGAATTGGCAAGCTGGGATCCTCGGACGTCTGCTCTTAATAACATGCATGGCCTTGCCTACAAGTTAACAGCTTCTTGAGTTGAGAAGGATGAAGAGCTCTGCAGTTTTCTCATACATCTTCCTTACCCACTATATGACCATCTCAGGACGTTTTCCCACTGGAAAAGATTAAATAGAGACTAATATGTAAATTCTCAAGGCTGCAGAGCCTGATTTCACATACTTCCCCTTCTGGATCACGTATGCTAGGCCTCTAAGGGCCATCTCTGGATTCTAGAGAAAATCGTGGTGTAAAAAAGCTCCTCAGAGGATTTAAAGATGCCAGCTAACAATGTTAAAGCACAAATGTGCATAGAGGAAACATTTTCTCACCCTATTTTTCTCTGCAGTGGTACTTTTAAGTCTGTGTAACAGCTCCCCCATTTGAGCAAATTGAGGTATTGCATATTCTTTGAAAATAGTGCCTTTTATTGATTTGGCATTTGATTGGCTCATGATTGATGTGTAGTCTGTGTAGAGTGTGCTTATCTGTGTTTTTGTAAAGTTACTCAACACAATTAATGAGTTAGTCTAATCAGATTGTCATATTTAAAACATTGTATTTATTTGACAGACTAATTGAATTGTTTTAATTCAAGTTTTGAATAATATCTACTGAATTATCCATAAATTAATTTCAAATCCCCTTGGGGAACAATTAGCTTTTATGGAACGTTTGGAAGTTTTCAGACACAAAGAAACTATTTTTCTGCTCCGTTTAAAAATGTCGCTAACAATAGGTTTAGAAGAGCATTCATAAACTTGCGTCGGCAGCCAAAGCATCATAAATCATCAGGTGTTGGGCTTTGTTCTTTGTCTGCATCTCCTGCTGTCCGTCAAATTCAACAGGATTAATTGTTTGCAACTGCAGAACCTTTAATGAAAAATTAAGTGGTGTATTATCTGCAGAGTCTGAATTGTTCTCTCGGGTTTATTTATGTCAAACACAAAGTTTGTTTCTGTCGCAACTTTACTTTTTGCCAAAATTTGGAAACTTTGGCATAGTCCAGGTGTTGCGAGAGTGCAATAATAATTCAGTGCAACATTTCTTTGGTCCTACAGGAAATCCCGTTCTATCACATCTGGAGCGGCTCTCAGCGGACTCTCCACTGCACCTTTACACTAGAGAGACAGAGCCTGAGCACATGTGATCTCACCTGCACGCTGTGTGTGTGGCAGGTAGAAGGAGAGGGACAGAGCTTCACACTTGACTTCAACATCTTAAAGGTATCAGACAGTAAGCTCCCCTGTTGCCTGATGTACCCGAAAACAGTGGTGTCACTGTTCTATGTGAAGCTGCTTTGGGACAAGATGTATTGTGAATTGAATTGAATTGACACTGTGGTTTGCACATGTGGTCTGTTCTTTTTACTCTTTTTCAAAAAATAGCACAGCATATTTGGATTTGAAAAAGGATTTGAATTTTTTCTTGACAGATACCACAATATTTTTTAAAGATTTTCCTAAACCTACTGTAGATCAACAAATCAGAATGTAAAATGTGATTTTGTCCAGTCATGTGCACATGACAAATATTATTTTAAACTATTTTCCAAAACATATTTCAATTCATTTGAATTTAAAATTTTGATCTGAGTTTGAATTTGAATTTGGGCCATCATCTGCTCATGTTGATTCTTTATAACCATTTTCCAAGACCTAATTCAGTTAATTTGAATTTGGAATTTTGATTTAAGATTTAATTTTAGTTAGAGTTTAAATTTGAATATGGATTTCAATTTGCATGTACTTTTGTTTTAATTCCTTTTTCTTTTTTTAACCCCAAAATGAAAAAAATTAAATAAAAATTATAATCTTTTTTTTCTATATTGTTGTCTACACTGATTAATAAAATAAGCAGATACAAAGTAATTTTCTGTTGACCATTTAAGTTATAAAGAGATTGGGGGTAAAAGGCAAAAAAATAAAACATTTCCTTCAGTGTTTAAAAATGAGTTTACGCCTCTAATATTTGATACACACGTGAGCGGCACTGAAACGCCCCTTTCATCTGATTGGTCAACTTGCTCAGTCGTCTGTAGCCTACTGCCTTAATCCCATCAGGTACAGTTTTGTCTCAGTTTGTCTCAATTTTCATTAAATATTGTCCCGAACCACCACTAACTGTAAATTATGCATGCCATATGTATTAGTATCTTGCTGCTTGGCACATCATGGTGTTGTTGTAAGGTGTTGCCTCTAATGGACGACGCGTTAGAGATCACAAGCCACATTACTTGGACATACGCTAACTGGGAGTAGGTCTATTATATATTATTATTGTTTTTAATAACACTATATGATTTTGTAGTGACTGTAGTGCCACGTCCCATTGATAAATGTCATTAAAAAAGGTTGCGTCACTTTATATAAAAGCCCCATGAGTAAATATGATTTAAGACATTTTTTTTTTTTTACATTTAATAATATATTTTCTAAATGTTCATCTAGGCTGAGGCAATTACATCGGCAGCACACTCTATCAGCAATCTCCGGCCTGTAGAAATTAACTTTGCACTTATGGAGATAGGGTGACTAGACGTCCCAGTAACAGGGAAAGTCCTGATTTTACACACTTATGGAGATAGGGTAACTAGACGTCCCAGTAACAGGGAAAGTCCTGATTTTACACACTTATGGAGATAGGGTAACTAGACGTCCCAGTAACAGGGAAAGTCCTGATTTTACACACTTATGGAGATAGGGTAACTAGACGTCCCAGTAACAGGGAAAGTCCTGATTTTACACACTTATGGAGATAGGGTGACTAGACGTCCCAGTAACAGGGAAAGTCCTGATTTTACACACTTATGGAGATAGGGTGACTAGACGTCCCAGTAACAGGGAAAGTCCTGATTTTACACACTTATGGAGATAGGGTGACTAGACGTCCCAGTAACAGGGAAAGTCCTGATTTTACACACTTATGGAGATAGGGTGACTAGACGTCCCAGTAACAGGGAAAGTCCTGATTTTACACACTTATGGAGATAGGGTGACTAGACGTCCCAGTAACAGGGAAAGTCCTGATTTTACACACTTATGGAGATAGGGTGACTAGACGTCCCAGTAACAGGGAAAGTCCTGATTTTACACACTGTGTCCCACGTCCTGACGGTCTTACAGTCGGTACGCATTGTGTCTGAATCTTAACTATTAGAATGTTATGCCCACTCCAATCCATGTTCATGATGCCTAAACATCAATTTAGCATTTTCTTTTATTCAAAGCAACAGAACATTTTATTTTATTTTCATTTATCAATGGGACACAAATACACAGGTACTACAAAATCATACAATGTTAGTAAAACGAAAAATAATATACTGTATAATAGACCAACAAATATGCTGAGCAATCCCAACTCTCAACTAATTTTGGCTGATGTAAAGCAGTACAGAAGACGGGGCGGGTTCACCAATCAGATCAAAGCGGCGTTTCAGTGCTGCTCACATGTGCATATCAAATATTCAAGCCATAAATACATTTTTCAAACAATGAAAGAAAATGAAAACTGAGCAATTTCCCCCTTTCTCTTTGTTCCGTTTTTAAAAGAAAATGACATGGTCAACAGAAAATGAGTTTGCATCTGCTTATTCTATTCCTCAGTGTTAATACCAATAAAGAAGAAACTGCATTTTTCATTTTTTATTTTTGGGTTTAAAAAGTAAAAAAGAATGGACACAAAAGTACACTATTTGCACATATCAAAGCATTTTCCATTTTCCAAAACCTAGTTCAGTGAATTTGAATTTTGATCATTTAATAATTTCTCTAAATCCCCCGATGTATTTAATGTCCAGGACATCAGACCAATGGACGCTGATTTTCTGTTGATGGAAAACTGTACCCCTGCCCTGGCTGGCCCGAGCGCATTCCAGATCCCATACCTCATCCGACAGAAGATCTGCAGCAGTCTGGATGCCCCTTGCCCCAATGGAGCCGACTGGAGACTACTGGCCCAGAGACTCAAGCTTGATAGGTAAGATTGTCTTATGGATTTTAGAGGGTCCTCTCTCCACGATTAACAATGGAGGCTCTTTTACAAAAGTGGAGGATTTTATTCGGGTTGGGTTAATATAGTTTTCAAAAAACACTGAAAGGCATCTTACATTACCAGACAAAAGTTTAGACACACCTACTCATGCCACCTTGTCGCTTTCTTTATTATTACTGTTTTCCACATTTTAGAATAATGGCAGGATCATCAAAACTCTGACACACATGCAAGTATTATAATAATGGAGTGTACAACATTAAAGCATGTTGAAGGAGATCCTACAATATGTTTGTTGTCATTGATTTATATTTGTCTACAAAACAAGTATTTAAGCTCAAACCAGATTTCCTTGGTGCATTTTTGAGCTTGCATATTAAATACAGACTTTCACAGGAAATTGCAAGGCAGTGATTTAATTACTATCCCGTTGAACTTCCTCCTGGTAATGGAACATAATGGGCAGACTTCTTTTGTCCAATAATGTTTACTTGCTCCAATTAATCACAATTTAAAGTGTTGCAGTGTGTTCAATTAGCACACCGGCCCAAAGCGTTCAATTTTCATTTACTTCGTTAAGAAAAAGCACAAAATTCACACAGGGACAACGAGTTTTAATGGTTTTCACTCATGATACTCTTTGGAAAATGGACTTAAAAGCAGGGGCTACAAGCAAATATAACCTTTTCTCACTAAGAACACAGCACATGTAGAAAACAACACTTAAAGCCCCAGGCATTTGAGGTACAGAAAAAGGCCGTTAGATCGAACAATCCACTTCAGCTTCCTTTGGGAGATGGACCTCACAACATCTAATATGCTTCAGAAAGGGGCTTGCTTTGTTCTTATTGATCAGCTTTGATCCGAAAGGTTCAGGGTGGTCAATGGTAAATGTCACATGCAACCTGGGCTTTACGCTTTTAGAGAACTGAGAGCCACAATAGATAATTTATCAAATGAAAATGCAGTGCTGCTTTAGTGAAGAGTAAACAAAGGGTGTTAAACCTATATTCTGCAGAATTGAGTTTCCTTTCATTGGTAGATATCATCAGATCCAGAATATCTGTGAGTATATGGGGATGGAGAATAGTAGATGTCCCACATTTCTACATGGACCAGCTACAGTAATATGTCCAGTTAACATGTCTTGCTTTGAATGGAATGACAGGAAGATTTATGTATTGGCTTAAAATGCAAGATATGCTTTTTGATCTTTTTGTTCTAGTTTATTTAGTTTATTTAAAAAAACAAAACAAAGGTCTCTCATCATTTACTCACTTTCATGGCATTACAGATGTGTATGACTTACTTTCTTCTGTGGAACACAGACTAACATTTTTAGAAGAATATCTCAGCTCTGTTGGTTCATGCAATATAAGTGAATGGTGATCAGGCCTTTGAAGCTCTAAAAATCACATAAAGGCAGTGTAAAAGTAATCCATATGACTCCAGTGGTTAAATCCATGTCTTCAGAAGTGATTAAATCGCTTTGGGGGAGAAAAGCTAATTTGTTGTATGCCTGTTATAGTTTGCTTTGTGTCTAGCTGTAAAGAAGTGGAGCATATTTAATATAATATAAAATCTATTTTTATATAATTTTCCTCATTTTATTATATACATTTGAATGATAAAATAAATAATATTTTACATAAAAATAAAGCCTATTTTTCATAACATTTAGAGTTGCTTTCTGACATTATTTTCATGTTAAGCCAATTTTACCTCCAAATTCGCATTACTGTAATGCAAAAAAATAAAGAAAATCTCTTTACTGCAATACAATAATAAAAATCAACCTATCACAATGCAATAAGTCTTAAAGCTGTAGGATGTATATATTGGTAATATGCAGAGATAGCTACTGTATAAGTAAGAGGGTTGATTTTCCAGAAAAATATGAACACAGTGGTGTTTCAAAACATTGCTCTGATTGTTTGAGCATCCCAACACAGCAACTTTGGCTCAACCACTGGCGTCAGTTTTGGGTGGGACCAATTTTTGTTGACCAATGGCAGTGTTTGGGGAAACCTGTTTGAAAAGGTTGATGATTTCAGTGATGTTAGTGGTGAAGAAATTACACACTTCACCTGGTCTAAAAAAAACTGTCTTTATACTATTTGTTCTAAATATAATGTAAGAATTTATTTTGATTTTTGGGGTGAGATATGTGCATCTCATGTATGTAATTAGCATTTTCTGTTTTCACCAGGCACATGAGTTTCTTCGCGTCCAAATCAAGCCCCACATCAGTGATCCTGGACTTATGGGAGGCCCAGCACTTCCACAGCGGTAATCTCAATCAGCTCGCTGCCGTGATGGCTGAGATTGGCAAGCAGGAGGCCATGATATTCCTGGTGTCTGATGGGGAGTGCTGACACGTTCAGACTGGAGTAGAACAGCCATGTCTCTGAATGATGAGTGGGGGAAGGACGAGGCCCTCGGCCTGCCCCACCAAACACAAGAAAAATCAAAGAGCAGGGTTTACCCAACTATATGAGGCCACTTCCCAAGTGAATAGGGAAAAAATAGACAGAAAAAAAACTAAACAAAAAAAAAAACAGCAAGCGCTGGAAAAACCTGGCAGGGCTTTTAGATGTACTGTGAACTGAGACGAAATGCCCCTCTCTCTGAACAAAACTCCATTTGTTTCGGGGGGAAAATAAATAAATAAATGGTGTATAGTGATTTTCAGAAATGGTTCTGGCCCTGCCCACAGCTGACCAATACGTCTTTTCTAACCACTTTTATGTTAGACACATTGATATATTTATATCGGACTGGAAACTGAAATGAAATCGGTTGTAAGATATCAGATGGAATGTGTACACTAGATAGGTAAGGTGAATATTTTGCAAACAAATTAAATATGTGACATGCATTTTGTAAATGTGTACCATTTAGCAATATGCAAACACATATCGATGACAATTTCCTTTGGCCGCACATTTCTTACCTCACGGAGCATTTAAATTTTAAGAGAAAAGTTCTGTAGATTTCAGGTCAAAACTTATTAATGAGGATTTTTGTTTTTTATGAGAGCCATCAGTTTTCTCTTCTGCCCCTGTGCACTTAATGCATCTATTCTACTACATTAAGCCATAAAGTCCCAAATTCAGCTCAATGCAATGGGTATGTTGCAGTCTGAGTGGATAATCTGTTAATAAGCAAAGATGTTTTTTGGAATGGGTGATCAGGGACCTCCGAAACGTTTTCATAACATTTTGAAGAACACCATTTTTGTTGCTGCTTTTAACAGACACTGATATTTTGAGAAAAATATATTCTACAAATAATTTTCTCATAGCCCTCTTATGTCAGTGTGACCCCCTGCAAGTCTAGAATTCTCCATTTTGATGAAATATTTCACATTTATTTTCAAAGTTTATAAAGGAATAAAAAAAATGCTGGTTGCAAAGGTTTTCTTATAAACAGAAAATGCAATACTACCAAATGTTTCATTGCTATTCTCATTCATATTTAACGATTGTATGTTTCTCGGAAAGCCATTTTGGCTCCAGGGCAAATTCTTATTTGTAGGAGAAAGAATATTTTCATCACCCCCTATTACTCAAATGTTCCAAGGGAACCTTCATCGAAACTCAACAGCTGTTTTAGTTTTCATTAAATGAGGATTTTTTTTCTATTGCATATAACAGTCACACCCTGTTAATTCACAACACATCTGAACCCTCAGTCCCGTGAATGTGCATTACGCAGTTTGATTGTCGGAATGTTTTGAATGTGAGTATGTTTCATTATAAATGAAGGATGATCTGTAAAAACTGTGGATCACACATTGGCCACTTTCATCTTGATGATAGGCCATGGTGACGGTTGGAAGAGTGAGGCACATTCTCTCAACAGCGAATTGGGTGTAGGAATAAACAGGCCTGTTTCACTCATCTAACAGAGAACTCACTGAAACGGCCCAATTTTTCCACATAATGTAAATTTTTCATGGTTTTTGTACCTTATGTTTTTGAAAGGTTCCCGTAAAATCACTTGGTGGTATTTGTAAAAACAACTAATCTGCTAATTGTATTTTTTTATAAAGTATCTACGAAGGTCATCATGTCTGGTAGATATGTGCTTTTTTAGTTTCTATATGACATCTTTGCAGCAACCAAAGTGTATGAGCCATCAAAAGCTTTTATTTTATATCTATGCCGATATATGAAATAATGTACTTTTATTAATGGAGTGCAATTAACGTTCCGAATTTTACATCAATCATTTTCATTAAAAAGTCATGGCTTGTGCATCAGGCAACATCTTAATTTTGAGCATTTCACTGGTAGAAACTATTTAAATATTTAATATCGCACTTTGTAAAGTAATTGTAAATGATATTTTAATAACGAGCCAAAAAAGACAACTGACGTAACATTTGTCGGAGTATAACCTGTGAAGTGTTTGCTTAATGGTCATTGGTTATATAGCACTGAGTTGAATATTTCTGCAGTGTTTGAGGTTTAGACTGTTTTGCCATATGTTTGTAAACCATTTTTTTTTTTTGTCCTTATGCTGATGGTGTATGGGTAAAAAATCCTCAAATTCCTTCACAATCTCAACACAAAACAGAGTGACGTGCCAGTAAATTATATGTAGGACTACCTGTAAGAGAATTTAGACGAGGATTCTGTGCTACCGAATGCTTTTTCAAAATAAAAATCTATTTTGTAACCCTCAGGTTTATGTTCAAGCAGTGGCCTAGCCATGGTTGGGCCACCCAAATTAGACCCAGCCCTACCCAGAATATAAGAGATCATTCTCTGACTTCAAATATATATTTATTAAAAAATGCATAAATTCTGAGATCTGAAAGTGTGAAAAAATGTGAAAGAAGAAAAAAAAACTGTCCTAAATAAATACTTAGCCCATGCATTTTTATTAAGGCCCATCCAAAAGTGATTTCCTGGTTACGCACTTGAGTTCAAGCAGACACGTTATATATATTTTTTTAATTTGTTCTATACTGAATGCATAAAGCCCACACAGAATCTGTGACCATTACTATATTAAAACCATGGTTAATTGTCACATGTTTCAAACAATAGGGTGACAACATTATATTGAACATAGATTTATACTTGTATGTCAACATTAATCCGGATAAATTTGAAAACAGCGTTTTTGTTTTTCTCAATGCTCTCCATTCACACTGCGTTCCTCGTGTTCTGTCGCTGGACAGCAATTCTGAGTAAACTTCTCGTCGCCATTGAAGGAATGCATTGTGAAGGTTGTACAAAGTAACATTTCTCTTTAACAACGCTATCAAAGTTAATAACAGGCACAACAACAGCGCTGTTTTGGGAGGAATGGATCACATGACTGCGTCACATGACAACACATATTGTTATCAGAAAACACACTTTTCCTCTGTCCACACTATTACAAGAAGGCACCATTTTCAAGGTTAAATGGTGCCTTCTAGTAATAGAAGAAGGCACAAGGGAATCGTTTATGTAAACTATTTCATTTATATGAACTGTCCAAAAGAGCCGACTCACTAAAATGATTCAGAGTTCTTAACGCTAAATAAAAGGGAGTCGTTGATTTAAACCGCTTATGTACATGAACTATCCGAAAGCACCGATTCACTTGATTTGGATTTACTAGCCCAGCGTTACATGAGAGAGAGAGGACTTTTTAGTAGGGATGGGCAATACCACTTATTTACTTTTTGTTCTGATACCAAGTACTATCAAGGCCAATATCTAAACCAATACTTCTAATATATATATATATGTGTGTGTGTGTGTTTTTTGTGAAAATTCGTGGGATGAAATTGGTCATTTTAAATATTATTTTTAAGATCCATATTTTGTACCTTTACAGGCCTAAAATGGAAAATTATTTGACTTCTGTTTTGTTCAACCCTAACCATGGTTTTACTACAGTAACCACTTATCTTTATACTATATCTAGATTATAGATCAGTGACAGTAACTATAGTTGAATCATGGTATTTGTAGTAAAACCATATTAACCACAAACTATCTAACTATAGTCTTGGTTACTACAGAATTACGCAACCTAGTCTCATAGAATTAATGTTGTTATAACATTTTTGCAAACTGAGTTTTACCTGCCGAATTCTACATTTTGTTGCAGTTTCCTGCTGAAATGAACACAAGCAGTCACAAATGAAATGTCTGTGACTGCTTGTGTCGTTCAGAAGTTCTCACGTTAAGATGAGAAGAACAACTATTTCCTACCGTAAACAATCATTTGCTAATATATATACCTCTTTTTTCACTTTGAAGTTTCCGGTATGCATTCATTCCCTCACAAAAAATCTAGAGTTGCCAAAAGATTGCTGCAAACTTACCGCAAATTTGCCACTCATTATTTTAACATTCAGATTATCTTATTCGCTGCAGATGTTTAGCAGAAGTTTGCAGCTCTTCATCATTAGTGGTGAACCTACAGCAAACCGTTGGCGACAATGAAGAATTTGACGCAAAGCTCATTTGCATGTGAAAATTAACGAGTGCCGAATTTGTGGCAAGCATGTGGCAACCCTCTATTTTTTTTTTGTATGGGTTTTCATGGTAATTAAACGCTAATATAAATTTTGAGGAACAATATTCTGAATACAGCATCCGTATTGGAAGTATCAATACTTTAGGATTGATCTCCATCCCTACGGATTAGATGAGTGCTTTTGAATATTCCTTCAGCTCCATTCGCAATTTAAAGTGACAAATGTACCGTTTGTGATGTGACAGCACTACTCGTTGGAAAATGTAGTTTGTTACTGGAAAAGCTTCACCATTGTGAAAATAGCTGAGCTAAGTTAGTAGCAGCGTTACTCACCGCTTCGGTCTGTGTATCTGCTGAAGTTAATTTCTCACCAATCTATGTGCATTATGTTCATTTCACAGACATAAAAATTATTCCAACAGCCGGTTGTTGGCTGATCTCATGATACTCATTCTTCATGATAAGGCATCTCTTATCATGACTGTACATTTTGTCAGCCTCATTCATAGCTGTTCTGTGTAAATGAATGTGTGAGTGTGCGGTTTCTTTCCACTGAGTTCCACTTACTTTCTGAACAGAAATCAGTAGAATTGTGTACTTGTGAATGTTCTTCAATTCGATTTCTTAATTCAATGTTCCATGCCTTTCTGCAAGTCAAAATGCTGTATTTATTACATGCCACAGCGCTTATGCAATTGTACAATTCTTTTCTAGTTTTTTTTTTGTTTTTTTTTTTTGTAAAGTTACCTTTCATCTTCCTCGTCAATGTAAATTGTCGTCAATGACTTTGTGATCATAAGAAGCCCTCTTTCGCAAACAGTTTTCTGTACTTTTTGGACAATGATATGGATTTGTCGGTAGAATTTTGGAAATTCGTTTCTAAGTGCTTACAAGTATTTACTTGGCCTTATGTATATATATCTCTATGAAATTTCAGAAAAAGGTATGTATAGTAATTGAACCCAAAATGGATGTAAATAAATTATATATTGTTACAAGAGGAGTTGGGTGATTTGTGCTACCAGAAACAGCATGGTGTACAATATTTCATGATAGACGTTTGACTTAAAAAGAATTGAGTCCTTGTGGATGGCATAGCCTTTGAAATAATCAGGATTTATAGAGCTAACATTCATAAGTGTATAGAAAATGCAATTTCAGTGATATTCGTACAGTATGATTAAGTAAGCAAAGTCAGCACACGAAAAGATGACTGCAAGTGATTTATTGACTAAATGTCTCACATAATTTCACATAGAAACATCTCAATGTGCACAAGAATACAGCAGTTTTGAAAGACACACATATAATAGTTTAAGGTTGCAAAGCTATAAAAAAGGCACTTGATACATAAAGAATTGTCAATACCAAAAAAGTAAAAAGATTGATCTGTTAGCTCAAATATATAGCTTTCTAAGAGCAGGATATTGGAGTGTTGTGTTTCCTGGGCATAGGGGATTGTGATAAGGGAATGATAGGAGTTAACTTTCCAACAGCATCTGATTCACACACAAATGCACCAAAGTATCTTAAGAACAGCTATCATGACTGGTGAGATGGGATACAGACTAGCATGATAGATTATGTATACATATTGGTGGTATTGTATACAATAGGGACTACAGTAGCTCTTGGAAAAAGTAATATTTTTTTTTACCCTCATGGCATTGAGGTGCTTTCATCACCAACTTGTAGCCTCCTAAGTGTGAACCTCATGAAACCTGTTAAAGGAATATTCTGGGTTCAATACAAGTTAAGGTCAGTCTACATAATTTGTAGCATAATGGAATATTTTTACCACAGAAAATATTTCCAACTCTTACTTATTTAAAAATAGTGGTTACAGTGAGACACTTACAATGGAAGTGAATGGGGCCGGTCCATAAACATGAAAATACACACAGTATTAACAGTATAGCCACAAGTCGTAAACAATATGCATCTTAATGTGAATCTAGTGTGATAAATTCACTTATAGAGTTTACGCTGTTGTGTCGTCCTGGCAACCAAGTTGTAATACTGCTATAACTTTAAACTGATAAGGTTAGTACGCGATTTTATCACACTAAAATCATTTCAGCATGTATAATGTTACGTCTTGTGGCTTTACTTTTAAAAGTGTGTATTAAAATGTTTATGGACTGGCCCCATTCACTTCCATTGTAATTCTGTCGTGTGTGTGTGTTGGGGGGGTTCTTATTGAACCTGGAATATTCCTTTAAGAACATGTCTGGGTGATATTTCAACCAAAAAGAAAAAAAAAAAAACTAAAAAGAAAATTATATTAAAATATATATAGCTTAAGGAAAAAGAAGCCCTATTTTTTACATTCAAATTAATGTATTTCTTTAAAAATACGATTACATTAATGAGAGTTGATTTTCTAAAATATGCTGCATCTTTTCCCCCCATGCAAAATACAATTTCTAATTAGGTTCCCTTTGATTATGGGATGAAATGTGAACTGGACATGTTTTCATGATATTCACCCCTTAAAACTCTGAAATAGCCAGACAGATTTTTAATACATTAAGTAAATACACACAAATGCTTTTAATTACTAAGTGACCACATAACAGCAGGTTTCATGTGCAGCCAATGTAAACCATGTATTTACAGTATCATAGGCCTTTCCTTAATTAGAACTACCTGTCTGATTAGAATAGATGAATGTGGCATGTTTAGTATTGAAGCCATGTAGAGACCATTGGTTGGGTCAGGATGAAATGCATGCAATCAGTGCTAATGTATTTCAGTGCAGCTGCCAGGGGCGTTTTATTCCTCTGTGGTTTGCCATTACCTTAAGTACCCTGGCACAGCAAATCAGGCAGAGCAGAAAGTAGGCTGCACAGCATCTAGAGGATTGAGGATCCACTTTCAGATCCTGTCGGAGTAGATCACATGCTCAATGCTTTAGCCTACAATACAGATTGTATGGATCTGAAGAAAACTAGATTGCTTCACTCGTCATATGGAAACTGCTTTGTCCTTATTTGTGAGGAGAGGAAAGAATGTTGGACAATAACTACACATGTAGGTGTAGATGAGATGGGTGAATCTTAAGAAAACAGGTCAAGGTCACATTATATATTTGCACAACAAAAATTACACCAATTTTAGGGCTAAATTTTACCTCAAAAATTCTCATTATCGTAATGTGTCTGGATGTTTTAAGCCTTCTTTTTATTCCCATTATACTCACTGCTGTTTCTAATTAGATTTGTATAACTATTATTCCTTTTATTTTTAATACAATAATTGCTTTATTTTTATTGCCATCAATTTCAAAAAGTCAGAAAAGCAAATACTGCTATGATGTTCAAATACGTTTAGAATTTACAGTGCTTAATATTAAAACTGTAATTGTCCACAAATTTAAATTAAACAATTAAAATTGTATATATATTTCATTTTATATCATTTATTCTAATTACTTGCATATAATGAATTATACTATATCTTCTTATTCCTCTCTTTTTTTCTGGGGGAATGACTAAGACAAGTTCTTCAGGAATACAGAAACAAATCAATCATCTCTAATAAGTATAGCCTACATAAAGACAAGTTTGCCATCTAATTGTAGTGGAACATAAGAGGAATGTACAATGGTCCGGATTTGAGGTGTTTATGAAATGTCGTAAATGCTGAACGTATACTACTCTTGGAGATGGAGAGCCGTCAAGGAGGGACAGATAAAATACGGTGTTATCCATACCTGCCATTGGTTTGAAAGCTGCGCTCATTCCAGTTGAATGACTGGCATTGTAACACAGCAAAACTGAGGCCAGTCTGCCTGCTAAGCAAGCTACCAAAAATTCAGATACATGCTTTTCTGAATGACACATACATTGTAAATGCAGATCGAAGTGAAAGCCAGCATAGCCATTATATCCATCACTCTGTCAGCCAGCCATATGCTATAGGCTTCAAGTCTAGTACTTAGTCTTGTTTGGCATGTAGACCCCCCACCCACCCCCAGTCCTTCCTCTCTCCTCTGAAGAAAAGAGTCGGAGCCTCACACTGGAGTAAATGCGTGACTTTTACACAGCGGCTTGTCCTTCTTTGAATAGAACGTCTTCCCTTCCAGATTAATTTGACAGATCTGGAAAAATAAAAATTGATGATTACACAAGAGATATTAATCAAAATCTTATTCAATCTTGGAGCTAAAACAAAATGGAAATATTTACAGCAGAAACTGAATGGGGTTTCTGATTGCAGTCAATAGACAATGAACATGATTCAAGGTTACCACTTCTATTTTCGTTTTCTACTAGGACTTTTCCAGTCATTTGGGATTTTTGAGAAAACTATTACAAAAATGATTTGGTCCAAACAATGCAAGTGAATGGGTACCAAAATGTTGAAGCTCAAAAAAGTATATAAAGGCAGTGTAAAAGTAATCCATGAAACTCCAGGTGTTCAATCCATGTCTTCAGAAATAATATGATAAGTGTGGGTGAGAAACAGATTAAGTCCTTTTTTACTATAAATTCGCCTCCCTGCCCACAAGTGGCGATATGCACGAAGGTGGTGAATTTCCAAAAACAAAAGATGAAGAATATGAAAGTGGGGATTGATCGAAAAAATGACTTTCTCATCCACACACATTATTTTGCTTCTGAAGATATGGAGTTAAACACTGGAGTCGTATGGTTTACTTTTACGCTGCTTTTGCATGCTTTTTGTACCTTCAAAGTTTTAGTCACCATTCACTTGCATTGTATGGACCTACAGAGCTGAGATATTCTTCTAAAATCCTTAACTTGTATCCTGCAGAAGAAAGTAAGTCAAACAAATCTGGGACGACATGAGGGTGAAGAGGGTCAAGAAGGGACAGCTAAAATACTTAAATATAATGTGTTACTCATATTTGCCATTGGTGGTTCTAACAGTTCATTTGCAGCTCATTTCAGTTGAAAAATTATTTTAAATTACAATATAATAATAATAATAATAATAATAATAATATTACAGGCATATTTTCAGCTGTATTCATCGGATTTCTTGAAACTGGAATATTGGCTTAATTAACATTTGGTGGATTTATACAATTTCTGACTAATATACTTGTGCATCTAAATGCAGCCACTGTATAAAGCTGAGAGAGATATGTCCGTCACTCGGCTGGAGAAATATTTCTGGATAGTGGTGCAGAAAGTCCAAGACTGGTTTTGGGACAGGTCCCAATGCATCATAATGACTTACAGCACAGACAAAGCAAGTGTCATGCCAACTGTAGCCCAACGCCTCAAGGAAACGGTCCCCTGCATCAATCTTGAAGTCACAGCCATGGCACTTGGTACCAAACATCTTTTCATAGTCTACAGAGAAAACAAACAACAAAAGGGCCTATAAGTACAAAAAGGAGGAAATGCTCAGTCAGAAACGGGCAGTTCAAACAGAGAAAGAAATGTGTTATCGGGAGGAAAAGAGAAGGGATTACATTTTCTCAGTACTCACATGCTTGCTATGTGATAACAGAAATACCTGGATATCTGTATGGATTGCCCCAGTTTTTCCCATTACGGAAAACTTTAAAGTGGCAGATTTTAGGTGCCATCCTCAAGGTAAGTGGTTTAGAGTACAATCCTTTGAAGCTGCTGAGATTGCAGCTATTTTATCAACACAAGCTCTAATTTTTAACAGAAACAGCTGCCCACTTGCTGCTGACACAAGAGCAAAAGTCTTCAAAGCTGTAAAGTCCTGTAACTGCAATGCAAGCCTATTTACATAATAAAGACAGTCACTTTCTTTAGATTTAATGTCTGCTTATGTAAGATTAGGAAGCCAACAAATGTGTCAATGTGATTAACTGCGCTACATAAATATAAACTGCACATGGAATTTAGCAACTTTTCACCATTTAGGAAACAAATTTGAATGACCAAGCATGCTACATTTTCAACTTAATTAAAATTGCTATAAAAATTATTATAAAGTAAAGTTTTTTTCTGGTCCCAATCCCGCCTCTTCTCACCATTCTTTCCCTGCCTTATTTCTCACAGTTCCTATAAATATATTTGATTTAAAACAATAAAAGACCTGTCAGATCCGTGGCCTAGTGTTTCAAAAAATAAGTTCAGTGTGAACAGCCCCTTATTATTTATATAAAATGTAAAAAAGGCAAAACACAAAACAAAATAAAACAAAAGCAATTGATAAACAACGCAAATGCAAAAAATACGTTCAGTGTGAAAGGCTCCTTATTGTTTCTAAAAAAAAAAAAAAAAAAAAAAAGTGTCAAATCCAAAAATACAAAAAACTAAAACATTTACATTTACATTTACATTTATGCATTTGGCAGATGCTTTTATCCAAAGCGACTTACAGTGCATTTATTACAGGGACAATCCCCCTGGAACAACCTGGAGTTAAGTGCCTTGCTCAAGGACACAATGGTGGTGGCTGTGGGGTTAGAACCTGTGGGGTTAAAACCTGTGACCTTCTGATTAACCTGTGACCTTTTGATTAACAGCCCTGTGCTTTAGCCACTACGCCACCACCACTCCCAAAACAAAGCAAAAAGCGCAGATGAAAAAAAAAAAAGGTATGCATTCAGTGTGAACGACCCCTTATTGTTTCTATAAATAAAGTGTCAAAAAGGAAAAACAAAACAAAGCAATTGACAAACAGTGCAGATGCAAAAATGTGTTCAGTGTGAACAGCCCCTTACTGTTTCTATAAATAAAGTGTAAAAAAAGCAAAAAAACAAACAAAAAACAAAACAATTGACAAACAGTGCAGATGCAAAACGTATGTTCAGTGTGAACAGCCCCTTACTGTTTCTATAAATAAAGTGTCTAAAAGCCAAAAACAAAACAAAAACACAAATCAAAGCAATTGACAAACAGTGCAGGTGCAAAAATGTGTTCCGTGTGAACAGCCCCTTACTGTTTCTATAAATAAAGTGTAAAAAAAGCAAAAAAACAAACAAAAAACAAAACAATTGACAAACAGTGCAGATGCAAAACGTATGTTCAGTGTGAACAGATCCTTATTGTTTCTATAAATAAAGTGTTTGTTTTTGTTTTGTTTTGGGCTTTTAGACAAAGCAATTGACAAACAGTGCAGATGCAAAAAATGCATTCAGTGTGAACGGCCCCTTACTGTTTCTATAAATAAAGTGTCAAAAAGACAAAACAAAAGCCAATAAACAGCTTATAGAGGTATGGCCTGAGAGTTACCGCACCTGATCTGACACATTGAGCTGTGGTGTTCACGTGAACAACATGGGTTTGAATCTAGCTTGTGAAAATTTGAATAACTAAGTTTCAAAAGGTGAAAAAAATAAAAGTTCTGTAAAACAACTAATATTAAGAGTTTAAGTGAAAATCAACAACTCTCCACTACTGGTGTGTTTAAAGTAGATTCTCAAGCATATAAAGTGTTCAGAGAAGGTCGTAATCAATGTGCAGGGCCGGATCGGAGCAGGTTTGATGTCTAAAGTGAAGTGGCAGTATTTGAATGATTAAACACCACGGGAGACGGCACTCAGCTCTCGGTAGGGGCTGTCGATAAGATGTGCTGCCGGGCATGTGAGAGGAGCTGCTGTCGCTCACCTCTCTCGCAGTATGGCTCTCCCTCCTCCATGTAGAAGGCCTGGTTCCTGATGGGCATTTTGCAGGCGGCGCACAGGAAGCATTGGACGTGGTAGGTCATTTTCAGGGCATGCATGATCTCCTGTGAAGAGGACAGAGGGGTGTGAGGGCACTACACATGCCATCTACCAAGTCACACTTCAAAAATCAGTCCATCACTCTCACTCTAAAACACTCACAGACACTTTACACTACTGGCCTTGTTTTGCCTCATCAACTACTTTAATGCACTCAGATTCAACCAGAATTTTCACAACTTTTGCGTTTATGATATAACCATCATATTGTCATAATACTATATATTATACAGTATATATTTATAGTTTATTTTTATCTGTGTACATAAATACTGGACCACAGAATACACTATTTAAATACACTGTTCCTCTGACTCAACTGGTCCGACACCCAGGAAACACAAACGGATCAAATGTATACCTTAAATGCACCATGCTTATCATAGTTTCTAACTTTTAATTTATTCTATTTTTACTTCTATTTTCTTTTCAGTGTATCCATTTCAATTCAGTTTCGTTTTCACTTTGATTTTTAGTTTGGCTATATTTACAATACTTTGTATGTGTGTGTGTGTGTGTGTGTGTGTGTGTGTGTGTGTGTGTGTGTGTGTTTCTAGTATCAATTTAACTTGTTATTATTTTTGTTTTAAAATTTGAGGCTACCAAACTTAATGTGTTGACAAATCATTTAAATTTGTTTAACACGGTTCACATTTTCATAGCAGCCTAGTGTTATTACATTTTAGTGGCAATTTATTGTGTAATAAAGGCGGGATTTGAAATGTTTACATTTTATAATATACTGTCTATTAAAAACTTGTAATAATTTTATATATATATATATATATATATATATATATATATATATATATAAAAATATATTTTTTTAATATTTAACATTTTGGGAGTGATGAAAAGTATTTATTTTTGTTCATTTAATTTTTCTATTTATATGTGTATTATATTTATTTTCTAATATTGTATTTTATAATTTTATTTTACATTATTATTTTGTTTTAATGTATTATATGTATTTTAGTTCAGTCTCAGTTTTTCCAATGTTTTTTTTTCTTCAGTTTATTGAATTTTTGTTTATTTCGTTTTGCCAACAAACTGCAATGCACTTTAAATCGCTTCAGATAAAAGTGTCTGCCAAATGCATACATTTAAAAAAGGAAAAGGATATTATATTTAAAGTGTTTCAATGACAGGAACCTAAATCCTAGTTTAAAATACCCTTATAGTAACTTTAATTAATAAATAATAAACAAAAATTATATAACATTAAACAGATCAGTAATTAATGTGCACCCAAATATGAATATATGAAAATATATGAATCAAACTTTTATGACATTACAACCATTTGGATGTTCAATAACTAATTATCTATATTATGCCTTATGTAGCAATAGCATTTATGTTTTACAGTATTGTGCTAAAGTCTTAGGCACATAAGATGGTTATTTATATCTTCAGCTTTAGTGTGTTAATAGCAAATATAAATGTTCGAATCACAAACATTAATTTTGCTAAAAGAAAAGATTAGAACAGAAGAACAGGGAGTTGGAATTACAAGAACAGACAGAAGCAATTGAGACTAAATAGAAGCCTAAATAGATGGGCAAACTGTGGCAAAATCTCCAAGAAGCTTGGAACATCCTATCTGCCAACAACCAAGGATAACTGTCCAGGTGTACCTAGGAGAATTGGTGCTGTTTTGAAGGCAAAAGTGGTCACACCAAATATTGATTTAGCCTTTGTTTTGTTTACTGGACTTTGTATGACGTTAATTGATAAATAAAAAGTATTTATGCCATTATTTTTAAAGACATCCTCACTATGCAACATTTTTCACAAGTGCCCAAAACATTTGCACAGTACTGGGCATTCACATTTTTGCATTTGGCCAACACTTTTATGCTAAATAACTCATTCTATATGTATGTATAATCTCTGCGAATCCACAACAATGACGTTGTTAGCGTCATGCTCTACCAGTTATCGTACAGGAATGACATTTATAGTTAGAATAACCTCCTATCCTCGAAGTGCATCATTTTACAAACAACACCACCACTCTGTTTGAATAGTTCAGTGCAGATTCTGCTGTGAAAAGCTATTCTATAGAATTGAGATGTTTGTATTGCAGAACAGCAGGAAATGCTCTGACCCCAGTTATCTTCTTTTTGCATTTGGCACAGTTGGGTGAATAACGGTTGTCGTAGCACTTGGTGCAGTAAATGGAGCCTTTTTCTTCAAAGAAGCCCCCCTCGTCCAAGACCTTTTTACACTGACAGCAAGTGAACTCCTCTGGGTGCCAGGAACGACCGAGTGCCACCACGTATCGTCCCCTGGAAAACACACACGCACACGACATATACGCCCTTTTGCATCAAAGTGAAAGGGTCAGCTCAGGCATCAACAACTTGGTTTAGCACTCTTAAGTGTGTAGTGTGCAAAAGGTATTCTAATGGAAATAGTAGGTCAGATGGAGAAACACATTCCATTCCGTATTGATTCTCCACGGCAGAAAGCCGGCAGACATGACCCTATTTCTGTGCTCAGCATATTTTGGGAAATATTGCTGCCTTTGAAGTAGGAAACAACCTTTTCCCCTCACCGTGTTGTTTCTCTGTCTTGTAAGTAATGACATGTAGAGCCACAGTCACCATTGATTTGGGAGCATTTTGGGCAGCCTCCAGCACTTTGCTTTGGGGTGTCAACCACTAATTTTTAGGTTTCTTTTAGTTTCAAAGGGATAGTTAAAAAAAAAAGAAAAATGTACATGTCATAATTTGCTAACCCTTATGTGGTTCCAATCCATTTGACTTACTTTCTTTCATGGAACACATAGGAGATTTTTAGTCTCAGTCTCAGTCACCATTCATTTTTATCATTGGAACAACATGCGGGTGAGGAAATGATGACCTCATTTTCATTTTTGGGTGAATTATTCCTTTAAGTGTCAATGTAAAGTCAGTTCTGTAGTATCCCTCTAGGGGGCATCAATGTTCCAGCTGTACCTGATGATCTTGTTGCATGCGGCACAGAGTGGGGTGCAGCCACTGGTGTCTGCAGGGCTCTGCTGCGCTGCCTGCATAATGGAGCTGCGGTTCTGCATGGGTGTGGGCTGGACTGGCTGCTTATGCTGCGTTAACACGGTGCTTGTTTTGTCTGGGTGGTAGCGGTCGGCAAAACAGGGATCCGTCACCCATGGAGGTCGACAGGATGGACCAGAACTTGTTGGCATTGTGGCTGGAACTAGAATTATAGACAGTTACTAATAGTGATTAGGTTACATAGAGCAGTTGTTCTCATCTGGTTTTGCTTGAGTATTGTACATTGGACGTCAAGTGGCGACCTAACACATTAACAAAATTGTTTAAAGTACCAAAATAAACAGAAATGTACTTAAAATCAAAATTGATATGTATTAATAATGTCATTGAGTCCATAGGCCCAACAATATGAAAATTTGAATAGGAAAACTGACTATTTTGTTTTTTGGCTAAATTGTATCTTAAATTTCAAATGCTTTATGCCTGTCTACAGCCAGTAATTTACCACACAATACACATTAATTCATGCATTTTATTATTTGCATTTAGCATTGTTTGTTCCCTGCGGTCAACAACCCTATCAGTGCAGAGCTGCAACCTATTCTGGAGTTGCTCCCACCAGTTAAAGGAATATTACGCACAAAATTGAAACTTATGTCATTATTTATTCAACCTCATGTCATTTCAAACCCATATGACTTTAAAGCCAATGTGACTCATATAGTCAACAAACTTAAATTACAATCTGTTCATCATACAAAGTGATTGTACGCCTTCAGAAGACTTGGAATTTGACGCATGAGTTGCATGGACTAATTTTATGAGACTTTTGAGAACTTTTTAAAGCTTTAAAATCGAGTCACTATCAACTGCCATTATATGGAACTCAGTGATTTTGCCATTTTCAAAATATACTTCTGTGTTCTGCAGAAGAAAGAAAGTCATTTTCACTTTTGGGTGAACTTGTATTTTATTTTATTTTTTAGGACGTCCTCACTATGGGCCAACAGAGGCCTGTAAGCGGTACTCACATTAATGAGTAGCTATTAAAGCAAGTGTATTTGTAGTCTAAAATAAAACTCAGAACAAATATGTCCATGCGGGCACTGTTAATACAATGAAAGGCGAGCAACAGGTGTGGTTCGTTTAAATAAAGCACATCTCAGGAGAGTTATAATTGACGTGTATTATCATCATTGACTATAAACGCATCAGTAGCACTTATGTCTTACTTCCCCTTAAAGCCTTTTCTTATCCCATTAACACCAGGCCTGTCTGATCTAGCAGGCCCACTCTGAATGCGGTCTGTGTTTTATGGGATTTAAGTCCCCCTCATGGGAAAGCCTCTGGGCCACGAGTCAGTGTGTACTGTGAAAGTCAATCTGTTCTATGTGTTCGGAAAGTACTTACCATGAACTCCATCAGGTTTGTCTGCTGGCTTGGATTTGGCAGGACAGGGAGTTACTCCGTGACTGTAGAAAGAAAATCCTCTTTAGAATAAACACTATGATAAAAGAAAAGCTTTAGTCTGGGCCAATGAAAATGTTATTAAGCTATGTGAACACCGACATCTCAAGTCCAGTTATAAACAAAAGCAGATAGATTAAAGCTACTTCATGACATTCCTTTTTGTACCAGTTAAAATACAGGATGGGAAGGTTCTGCTTTTTTATTTTTGCAATTTTACAAACATGACTTGACCACTGAAATATAACTTATTTTATCACGGTAACCCCCATATTACCCGAAACATTTGCTCACAGACTATAAAAAGTGCATTTCTGCAATGGCATTGGCAACTAAAAGCTTTTGCTTGATGTTGCATCTACACCGCTAGGTGTCACTATAGTCCAAGACAACTCCAAAATCAGCCATAGTAAAAATACAATAAAATACTTCTCCTTTACCAGCTTAATATGCAGAGACAACTTTACATAAGAGAATCTTGGGTTGACTTTCCAAAATGTGTCAAGTAAATTCATGTCCAGAAGTTCCCTGTGTAAACGCATCATTTACCCACACAGAGTCACCAAACAAGTCTGTGTGCAGTCACACTTCTCTTTTCATTGCCAGAGAGCATTTACAATACCAGCCTGACAAAGCAATATAATGGATGAATAAATCTCTAGCCGAAACAAGTACTGATTTAGAATCAACGCACACAGACTATTAACATTGTTGATTATTAATCTGTTAATTCTAAACCTAATCCCAGTCTTAAAATCATTTCAGCTCCATTACAAAACGTAGGTCGCTGCCCACCTAGGCAACATTTTTAAGCATAATAGGTTCGCTCCCACCACGAAGGCTGGGAGTTCCAAACAGTAGGCGGCAAAATGTTGCTGCCTTATAAAGATACCTAGTTGTGACCAATATATAAGTTGGCATATAGCTTTTGCTTATAATGTACAGTCAGCCGGCTGTTATCACGAAATTAACCCAGACAGGGTGATCACCCTCAAGGAGTTTATTTTGCAATAACAACCGTCTGACTATACATAATCCCACTTATTACATGGCTATTATCCAAATAAATAAATACATGGAAATTAAATAGTGATTTGCATTCAAATTTTGTTATTATGTGATAAGGAAGAAATCACTGAACAGCCAAATTCCACCTCCAGTTTGCGTCGGAATTCTGTTGGTGTTAAATTTGCAAAAAATACCATCTGACTGCTCATTATCCAGCTTATTACACGACTACTTAACAAATAAATAAATGGACATTAAATATTGATTTTCTTTGAAATTAGGCCATTCTGTGGGAAAAAGAAATCACTGATTTGCACCTCTGGTTTGCATCAGAGTTCTGTTAGTTTTTATTTTGGGAAAATTACTGTCCGATTGCTCATTATCCAGCTTATTATAAGACAACTTGCTAAATTAATAAATAGATAGGAAATATAGATATGTAATGAAATGATGTTATGTGAAAATAAAGAAATTGCTGGACAGCTGATTTTGCACCAGAGTTCTACTGGTTTTAATTTAGCGAAAATTACTGACTGCTCATTATCCAGCTTATTACAAGTCTACATGCCAAATTAATAAACGGACATTAAATATAGATATGTGATGAAATGATGTTATTAAGTGCAAAGAAAGAAATTGCTGGACAGCTCATTTACACCCATGTAATAAATATTTATGTCAAAATTTTATATTTCACCCAATAATTGTATGCTATGAATTTTTCTGCTTATTAGCAACATGCTAATGTTGTGAAACAAGCTTAGCCACATGCTAATGCCAACAACATCAGCGATATGCAAATGTCAGAATCTACTGGAATTTACAGTTAACATTTGTCAAGACACACAGAACAAGTTGTCAGAGTAATATCTTCTTTTACTTTTAAAAATGAATTGATGTCAAACCTGGAGGCGACGTGTCTAAAGGTGCCATATTTGAAAAGATGTGGATGCATACAAACCACAGCAGAAAGCAAGATATTCAGTGAATAATGGCTTACATTTCAGTCCATCCTTCACACAAAGCTCTTGGATGGCTTCATAAGACTTTGAATATTGTGAACGAGTTGTATGGACTACTTTATGGTTCTTTTTATGCCTTTTGTTTTTTTTTACTAGTGATGGTCAGTATCAACTGTCCTGAAATTAACCATGTAAAGGTTCCTCAGTTTCTCCTTTTGTGTTCCACAGAACAAAATGAAAGCATATGGGTTTGGAACAAAATAAGATTGATTACATAGTGACAGTTTTTTTTTTTTTTTGTGAACTATTTCTTTACGATCTTGACTTCCGTAGCACATTCATGAGAGTGAGCTTGTTCACAGTGTCATGCATGTTCTTGCGAGAACTTGCTGTTTTTAGTGCTAAACAAAGCAACTTGTGTGAACAAGCTTCTTTCATGCACTCCTGAACATGCAACGGACGTCAATATTTACACAAAAAAATTAAATAAAGGGTTGTTTCTCAACAGAACCAAATGCATGCTTCAGAAGACTTGGAAGATAACGCACCAGTTATATGGACTGCATTTAATGACACATCAGGGTACCTTCTATAACGTGAGTCAACATCAACTGCCAATTGTATTGAAAACATGCACTGGGATATTCATTCATATAGTCCCTTTTGTGTTCCACATAGAAAGAAATTCATACAGGTTTAAGGTGAACGCATAGTGACAGAATTTTCATTTTTGGTGTTAACTATCCCTTAAAAAGCAAAGCGGTGCATGCATACTTGACTAATATGCTTAAAATTCTCAAATAAAGAAAAAGAAAAAGCAGACTCTGAATAAAGAGAAAGGACAGCAGAAAGTTTTAAAATACTTTATGTACTCCAGAGACATGTGTCAACAGTCTTTTATTCTAATTGGAGACAGAACAGTGGAGTAATCAGATGACATCACAATAGTGAATTATGCTTTGAAATTAGTCAGAAAAAAGAGAAACATAAGAGACAGAAAGCTGAGAAATCACAAGGGGCTACACGAAACTGTCAGAAAAGAGCACTAGTAACAGTCCTGTATGGAGAACTCCCCTGAACCACCTCAAAAATAAAAACAATAACGTAACATGATTATCAGTTTGTAGAAACAGTACCTCTTGAAAGAGACTATGACACACAAACATTACTTTCATATTCCTAGCAGGAATTTGACTAGGGCTCAGTTTGCATGGTTTTCCAACTATGCCTGTATTTTTTCTCACGTTTGTTTTTGCCATTTCTTTTTTTTTTTTTTTTTTTTTATTATTTTTTTTAACAGTACCCTCCCCCTGCCCTCCCCCATTTTTTGCCCTGGTATAGCTGGGGTCAATGTTCACCCATAGTTGACATGTGGTGTTGCAGTGATACGCTTGTATCTATCATGGCTGTATCTCAGCAACCTCTGACATCTGATGCCTGAGAGGAGAACATTCAGGACATGATGTTGAGGGCACGGGCAGATCTCTCGTGGTGCCAGTCTCTCAGCCTGGCATAGCGGGGGCTCTGAATCTCAGAGAGGAACTTCTCCCTGCCATTCCGAACCCGGCACAGGACAGAAGACAGGATGGGAGAGAGAATAGGAAATAAGATACAGAATAGAACAAATCAGATAGAGGCAAGGAGAGGCAGACATGCTAAGACATACAGAAATATAAAAGACAGGAGGAATGGAGGGAAAGAAATTGAGGGAAAAAGGGAATACAAAGACAAAAACTGAGGAAACAAATAGATCAGAAGATGCAACATATGCATGCAGGGAATTTAGAAACAAAAAAACAAACAAAACAAAACAAATCAGTGAATCTTTTGTTTATAATCAGGCCCAGATGGAATTCACAAGAGCACAACATTGCCCACACTCTTTTTCAGGCATCTTGGATTCCAGGAGTATTTATTATATCCCTTTGGGGGAAAAAATTTGGAATAAAGTCCTTCATAAAATACCCCTAATCCATGAACCAAACCAACCAACTCCGAGGTGAATCACATTTCAAATTTTGACATCTTGAAATCTGACAAAAGGTACAAGTCTGTGTACTGAACATTTGTGAGGGCATGAACTACAATCCCATGAAGCACTGCAATCAAATTAAAAAGGATGGAAAAACTTAAAATTATTGCCTTAACGTTGTTGATTAGAAGTATAGAATCAATGTATTTAAAGTATATTGCAAAGTATTCAGATATATACAACAGTTAGTTCCGGTCCTCGAATGTGATTGGACAAGAGGCGTTCCAAGAGTACTTATGTCTCAGAACAGCAGCACTCGGACGCATCACAATTAGTATCACTACGCCTGTGTTCATTGCGTTCTATACTAAAGTGTAAGTGCAGCGCAGATGCGTCATATTTATGTGATGCGAGCCAGTTGAGTTGATGACGTTCATTTAAATAAGAGCTGTCAGTCAGCGAGTCAATTTCTTTGAAGTCATCTGCATTGTCTCTCGCTCAATGATCTCTCGGATTACTACTGCACTACAGCTGGGAAATAGAGTTAAACTACAAGCTTCAGCATTAAGCCTCCTCTTTTGAACTACCAATGGCAGATCAAGTTCTGTGGCGTAAGAAAGTAGTTCCATGCACAAGTGTATTTTTATTTTTGTGACTACTTTTCACTACTATTAGTATTCCCTTATTTTTATATTTACTTGTTCTTTGTACTGTTGTATTAAAGCAATATCACACTCGCAATCGTGCTGATGTAGGGCCATACAACACTCTTGCTCATGTGATATTGCTTTAATATAAGTAGTTTGAGAGTGTAGAGAGACTGACTCATTTGCAGTGCATTATGAGAGTGGGCGGTCGCTGCAGAGCTCTTTTGCCTAACAAAAAAAAAAAAAAGAAAAAAGCTGCACGGGGGCATTTCCAAGATGGCCGCTGAGTAGACTGATTTGCCTTAAAGCAATCTTGTTAAAACTTGCCGTTCAAATCCTGTGGAAATCTGGGGGTGCAGATTCCGTGTAGGCCTGATTATAAGTCAAACAGTGCACAGTGCTTTAAATTATCCTGTAAACACATGGATCAAAAACGGCATTTAATTGATCAAAGCATTTTTTGCAGCACTCCTCCACAGACAGCAGATTACCGTGGGCTCTTAATGAGCGTGGTGAAAGGTCAGAGCCATCAACATACTAGAACACTTCAAACTGCACACCATTAGCAGGTTCACAGCGTTCACACAGTTATTTACCTGGACCGTTTCATGTTCTCGTCATCTGGGTCCTGCACTGCGGGAAGCAGGAGAGAAACACATCAAACCACCCGCTAAACGCATTTAGATAAACAAACACATCAAGTGTAAAATCTACTGCCAAGGTCTGCAAAACGCTACAAAACACTTGAGCGTTGCTCCTTTTAAAGGAACTATGCAGTCCTCTTTTAACATGAGTCAATCCCGGGAGATGTGCAGGTGCAGCAACAATGGTTGAATGCACAGCTCTCTTCTACCACTTACACAAGACAGCCACTTAAGCTCTATACTGCATAAAAAGAGAACATCTCAGCTATAACCCTTTAAGCTATAGATATCTTATGACAATTCCCTCTTCCTTGAGATCTCACTCTCAATATCAGATCGGGTTTGGGTCCTGAGAATAGTCCTTGCCAGAGAGTAAAGATGGGATTTAGGCAAGGAGGGGTGAGTTTTTTGTTTGTTTTTTTTTTTTTTTTTGACTTAGGAATGCCAGGGCTCAACAATATGGAAGGCCAGATGGACCAGGGCCTGTGTGAGAGTTTCGGGCCAGTTGTATTGAATGCGGTTATGAGTTTTGGTGATTTAAAAATGCCACCAAGGTAGCATTATCTAAATAACATAAATTAGGTTATGTTGTAATTGCAAGAATTACTTTTTTGCAAAAAACTAAAATGTTGGCAGGGCAAGTACAAATCTGATCTACAGGCCAAAACAGAAAAAAAAAAAAAAAGATATCCATTTATTGTTGAGCCTTGAATGCCTTTTTTTCCACATTGCTTCACAAAATACTGACACTATGACAAATTAACTGCTACTTTCCAAAGAAACCCATTGACACAAATGAGCTAATATGCTGAAAACCCATAATGAGAAGCAAATCGTCTCGAAGCAGAAGACCGCGCCGCTGACAGGCGGCGGTCTAAACGTGTCTGACTTACTGAAGTCAGTGCCTGTGAGCTGGGCCAGGATTCGGAATGAGCGAGACTGGGTGGTGCCGGTGCGCGGCTGCCAATCCTCTGTGTCCTCGATCAGTCTCTTCTTACTGCGATCGTTTGGGATCAAGCAGGCCGTGTTCTCCACCCGCAGACCGTGCCTAGAGACATGAGTTTTCCGTAACCTCTCTTATTCACATCCAAATCACGCCAACACAGCACACCATGAAAAACAGTCGAATAGCTTTTTTAAAACATGCAGCACAGCGATGACTACACCAAACACAGTGAGGGCTGTACATGGGGATAAGAAAAATCCAATTTTAATGGTGTGCATGAGTTCCTAAACAAAAGTTTAGGCCTACTACTTGCTACATAGTTACTACAGTACTATTGTAAAACTAGATGTTCACATTTTATGAAGACTGGGTGTTTCTCAATGCTAAGAATGCCGAGAATGGAAATGGCATTCTTATGAAGACCGATATGATAGGTGTGTGTGTGAAACAGAGGACATTGAGCGCATTGGGAATTGGGCATTCCAAATTGGGGAGAACAAAAACCATCTTTGTTTGTGTTCAGCAGCATACACATCTGGGATGGCATGAGGGTGAGTAAATGATGAGAGAATTTTACTTTCTGGACAAACTATCCCTTTAAATATGATCGATAATAACAGTGATGCTTGCATATCAAGCTCTTTTAAATGGTTTTGGGAAATTTAATTTCTACTTTCTTTTCTTAATGGTAGTGGTGTCTAACATCAGGATGCCACATTTCTATATTAAAGAATTGTATTTAGGTTACAGATACAATAAATACCTTGGTAAATGTTTCTAAGAGTTAGCCAAGCCAAAACACTTCCTGCAGTATATCATTTCAGCAGATCAGATATAAAACGGCATTCGCAAAAAGCATACGGACAAAGAAATAAATCAAAACACCCACAAAAAGTGATTTCAGTTCTGGAACATTCCGCTGTGCTCTAATGAAACAATATAGTGCATGGCTACATTTCCTAATAGTTTCAGACAACCCAGCTAAAGTGCCATGTTTTAATACTGTTCAACTACCGAGTGAAAAAAAGCAAATGAATGAAAGTTAGTCAGATGTCCTCAAAAGCAAAACCAAAAAAAGTGTGTTTATTAGTGATGTCAGCAGCAGGTCTACGTTCTTTCAGCTAGTGCATTAGAGTCACACGCATACAGCACTTACTTTCCCTCAGGGTAAAAATCCTCATAGAAGCCTTCTCCTCTAACAAATGGCAGAGTGAAGGAAGATAGGAAAAAAACAGGATGAAGAGAAATGGAAGAGCAGTACAAATAACAATAGAGAGGAAGAGTGGGAACAGAACAATAAAGAACACAAAAGTGTTCATTAAAGAAGCCTGACTTGAGAGCGACTGAATGGAGACATGTGCCCTGATCTCCACTACTGCAGTCAGAAATATCAGGGTGTTTCTTCAATACTTTTATTAAAATGGTAACACTTTACAATAAGGTTCCATTCATTAACATTATGACCCACAGGTCTGTTGAATGCTTGATTCTGATTGGTTCACGGACATTCGAAGGCGTGCAATTATTTTTCAACTAAACGCACGGCTATGAAGTAGTTCCAGATCTTGACCGCATAACGGTTCCATATCACTTCGCCAAATTATTTCAAAGAGCCCTACAGGCTACCACAACAAAATAACCTATTAAAACAAAGTCATTGGTTCAAGTAAATCTGTTAAGAATATCAAACAATGTCTAAAATATCCTAAATATATTTACATTTCACACACACACACACACACACACACACACACACACACACACACACACACACACACACACACACACACACACACACACACACACACACACACACACACACACACACACACAGAGAAAGCAGCGCATTCTCCGTTGCTCTAACGTGACGTTTTCAAATTAGCAAGGAAGGCTTGAGCTGTATTATTGCTAGACACACTTGATCATTACAACAGTTTCTATATTATCCAAGATATCTGTGGGAAAAAACCCTCAAGGACACACATAATACGCATAACGCACACACTTAAGGCCCAAACATACTCGTGAGAGAAAAACAGAGTCGTCACAGCGCACTCCGGCATCTCAGTGGGGATGAAAAAAAGTTGTTAGGTTTATAACGCGAATATGCCGATTTTGAAGCAATGAATCTTCTGACGATAGCTGCAACAAAAAAGGAAATCCCAGAAGCGATCTCTCTCATTTTCTGAGTTTCTCTCTTTCGATCCCTCAAATGCAAACTCTCTCTCTCACACACACACACACACACACACAGTAACTTTTTACTCAAGTAAGACCTCGAGTAAAGCGGCACAAGCCTCCGTTGCTAATTCTAACGTGATGTTTTCGAATTAGTAAGGAAGTTTCCAACTGTATTAAAGCAAGACGCTGAACATGTTGTGGAAGAAAGTAGTTCCACTCACAAGAGCGTTTTAGGGACGAAAACGCGCTGCGCATCATGAACGCATTACCACCTCGGATATGCATTATTTTTAAACAATTGAACGATCTGTTATCAATTATTCCTTACTTAATACATTATAGGTATCATAAATTAACAATGAACAATACCGTTATAGCATTTCTTAATCTTGGTTCATTTTAATTTCAGGCAGCATATAGTAACACATTTTTAAAAATCAAAAAGTTGTTGACATTAACATTACGACGTTAACATTATGCACAATGAACTAACATGAACAATTGTATTTTTATTATCTAACATTAACCAATATTAATAAATGCTGTAATACTGGATAATGTTAGATAATAAAAATACAATTGTTCATTGTTAGTTCATGTTAACTAATGCTATTAACTAATGTTAACAAAGAGAACCTTATTGTAAAGTGTTATCATTAAAACTTATAGATTTTAACTTTATTTATTTTATATGAAGGTCACATTATATCTGTTTTAATATATGCCTTACCATATTGTTTTAACCTTTTTCACAGACCAAGACTTTCAATCTTTAAACATGAAAATTTTACTAATTTCTTTGCTAAAACTATGCTAAAAAATTATATTATGCTAAAAATATAATATTATGCTAAAAATAAACACTTGCTGTGTGAAAATTATTTGTATAAAGTTTTGCACAAATTACAACAGTTGTGGCATAATTTCCACCACAATCAACAATTACATACCAAATAAAGTATTTTCAAATGTTACTGTATTTGTTTACCAAGGAGAACAGTGTCAGTGAAAACAAAGTAAAGATCCATTGAATATATTCATTGTGCTTCATTTCCAATGTAGCTGTAAATTTGTCAAATTATGCTAAATGTGAGCAAAATTACATTTAATTGTGTGAATTAAGAATATAAAATGCTAGCTAGGCAGTTGGTCTTGGCATTGTAAATGAGTCAGATGTTGTATTACAAAAATGTTTTAAAATGTAATTTCCACCACCACTGCTTCCATTACAAAATTTATAGTTATATAAAAATGAGGTGGAAATGACATGTTCATGATGGTTCAGATGTTAAATCTTTTTTTAAAAATAAAGAAAATAAAATATGTAAGTGGTGCATCTGCATGTTTAAGTGGCGGTTTACACAGTTTACACAAAAAAACGTCTTACGCCATGTTTTTAAAAGGTAGAACTTTTTTAATTTGAATTGTCATCTATAAAGTGCTCATGCATGGGATTCTGAAAACTAAATTTAAAGACACAGTGCAATAGAATCCATCTAGCGAATGTTTACATAGTAAACAATTGAAGAACAGTGTGGACGGATGCCAAAACACGTTTGGTGTGAACGGCCCCTGATGCATGTACTATATCCTTGTTCGCAGCTATATACAACTCCTAATTTAAATTCATTTAAACCGACTGACCTAAGTTCAGAAGATTCTGGGCTGTCAGTAAAGGATTAAACATTTGATGCATGGATTCATGTGACTAAACAACATGGCGCTGATCACAGCAAAGTTTGTCTTTGGAGGAAATGGCAACAAAACAACATCTGGTAAGAAACCTAATTAAGTTTTTACACTGAAACCTGTTTGAGTCTTTAGTTTCATCCAATATGCGATTTTTTAAATTGTAGTGATTTACCACAAAATGCCACCCTGCTAAATACTGTACACTAATGTGTACAATAACACAAATGTTTCATTAGTAATCCTATGTTTACTGTGCATTATTTCATTGAGAATCAATGGGTTCATTCAAAAGCTGAACATATTTGCTTTCAGGGGCTTTATACAGTTAGGATGAAAATGAGGTGCATTTTTAACTGTTCTGAAACCAGTGCAGACAAAAAGCAAACTGGAGGTTAAGCCATGCACTAAATAGGAAGCAAGGGAGCATCCTATAGCTCTCTGTGCATTTAAGTGCATTCATATGGGACAACATTAATCCCACTTAGATTCAGAATATATAATGTATAATATTATTTTAACATGGTTGGCAGTAATTGGATGATGAAGGCTATTACTTTGATGTGATGTCTGAGACATCTCAAAAACATGAATAATCAACACTCCTGGAAACATAATAAACAGAAAGAAGAAATCTGACTCTTTAGATTGGTATTATTTAAATTTTTTACAACTTAGTCCCGCTTTACACATATGTGGATATAATCTTTTTTTATGATTACATTTTTTTAATTTTACTTTTTGTTTATATTTATTGGGTGTTACTAGTTACAAATCAAAAAGGGAAATGGAAAATGCACACAGCAGTCACTCTCGGTCTCAGGAGGTTACATTCACTGTTGAACATTGTTAAAAGACAAATTAAAATAAACTACTGGTTTTGAAAAGCGTGTTTCTTTGGAGTTTTAAGTTTCTAAACGTCCACAGGACATATAGTTAAAGAAACACCTGGGCAGCTAAAGATTTCAAATCCCATAGTGAATAATTCCAGAGTAAGACAGTAACTTAGAAATGAGAAATTCACCATCTCCAAAAGCCAATACTGTAACAACATTGCAGGCTTGGGAAAGAAATAATTTATATTTAGGAATGGATAGAGGCAGAGCCACAGGGTTGGGATTTGATGGCCAAAAACAATAATTACACACATTTCTCAGAACAGGGGGAAATAAGGAAAGACATTACTAACTTGTCAAGAGCTTCCATCTGCGGAATGACAAAGGAGATAAAGAAAAGGAGAAAAGGGAGTTTAGAAATGTCTTCAGAATCAGAGGGAAAATAAACATTAAGAAAGACAAGATGCAGAAATCCATAAACCAAAACAGAACTGTGGGATTCTGGCAGAAGAAGAATCGCATCCATGCTGTGAGTAACCAGAAGGCAACGATCCTTTTCTATTTCAATTTCCATGCTATCATTTCAGTAGAATATCCCTAAACCACCCATTCAGCCAAACATGACAGCAATTAGATCTAACTGGCATCGAATTTTTCCAGTCATTCGTGATCACTGGGTAAGGTTTTTTAAATAGTTTTGGAAAAAAAAAAGATCATATGACCAGCAAAATATTGCTAGCTTTATCTCAATTATAATATATTACATGATATGTTGTTATTATTTTTGAAATATTTACACAAGTATTATATATGTATATATACACACAGAGGCATTTTCATCCTCCGAGCCAAACAATGCAAGCAATAGTGCCCCTTAGACATAACAGTTGTAAATGCAAGCTTGTGTGCAGTGCTGTAAATATGTTCAGAACGCTGATGTGACTTGTGTGATCTCCAGAGTACACTGAGACCTCAGTACTGAGGTGCAAACCCACTCCAAACACTCCACCAGCTAAACTTCGATTCACTCTTCTTCCCTCCACTCCAAAAGCTTTCTGCTCCAGCTCTCACCAGTAGAACATGTTCCCAGATTCCAACTGAAGTTCTTGTCTTAGTTTGAGAATTTCCTCTCTCATCTTTTGTATCAAACAACGAGGACACGTATTTAAGTACAACGTACAACACTGTCTTTATGGAATTTCTTTGTTAGGAAACTTGTGCTAAGGTGCATACATACAGGAGCCTTTCCAAGTAAGGGTGTTTCAGCACCAGGGCCATAACAGCACTTTGAGAGCTCAGCAGATTTTATGGGAGGGTCTCGACTCTATAAACAGCAACACACAATATCAAGTCCTTGCCTAAAGACAGACTTCAAACTTCTCGGTCGGCTGAACAAAACCTTAGAAGACCTCTTCATACATTTACATTAAAAATCTCCACCATTAACGATTTTATTGCCGTCAATTCTTCCGGACTTGACCGGTAACATCTGTTGTTTTAATCAGCTTAAATAAAAAGCTTGTTAAAATGCAGGACCTTTTCACGATACTTGGCGGGAAAGAGATGTAGACAGTACCCGCAAAGGGACGATGAAGAGGTAAAGAGGAAAACAGATAAAGGCTGAGTGTTCGAGCTGATCCCAAACAGTTCCTCTCTGAGGTAGGTAGTATGGTTATCAGGGCAATCATGTGACTGCCTGTTCCAACAAGCAAAACAGACACAGCTGTTTAAAGCCATACCATTTATTACAAGCATACACAATAAACCCAGCCAAAGTGTGTGTCCGTGTGTGGCATCCTCAATACGCAGTAGGGATGTTCAAAGTACAATTACTTCGGTACCAAATCGATAATAAATTATATGTAATGAAACCTGTCTTTCCACTGTATCTATAGCACGGAGAACAGCCTCATTGCTTTGATACAGCAATTGTGAAGCTGCATTCATGATGATTCGCATCTGGGTGGCAACACCAGCGCCGCTATGAACTCACCAAGAAAAGAGCTTGCAGACAAAAACTTCTCATTCCGCTTTTTGGTGATAGTTAAGATTTGGTGTGCCTCAATGTTAATTAAAACGTGCCTAACATAGGCTGAAAAATACGCTAAATATGTTAATCGTGATTAAGAAAAATTAATGCGTTAAACTTCTAAAATTAAAATCGCATGCAACAACGCATTCATTCTGACAGCTCTAGTTTTAAGAAAATGCTTTTCAAGTGTGGTTAAGATGCATAAACATAGCAGAATTAATGCGTTTGCAAACAAAAGAAATTTAGTGTGGACGTGGCCTTAATTCAATTTGTTAATATTTATATATTTATAATATAATTAAATTTTTAATGTTTTAAATAAGTGCGAAATTGCATTGTTTTAATTTTTGAAAATGCCATACTAGTGTTTTTTAGATGTGTAATCTTAACGGAATTAATGTGTTTTTAAAGAAAACGCTTTAGTGTGGACATGGCCTTTATTTAATTTGTTAATATATTTATATGATCATTTAATGTTTTAAATAAGTGCGCAAAATCAGTTTCTACAATTGTGGAATTTTATTGGTATTGGTCTCGCTTACTGTGACAAACAGTGTTGTTTAAGTTATTAAAAAATGTATCCACTACGAACTTCTAATTACTTCTTTAGAATTGTAATCAGATTACTTAATAGGAAAAGTGCTCACATTACTAAAAACTTTAATTTTAAGTTTCTTTCTTAAACAATTTTCACAGAATTTTGCTCAACAAATAATTAAAAAAAAAATCTTAATTTCCTCCTTGTACATTATCGCACTCAAGTCATACACTCAGCACCAGGCGTTTCTCCCTTACAGTGAATTATTATGGAGTGTTTGCCCTTCAGCTGACACAAACACAAAAAGGCATATATAAACAAAATGTTTCAAATTCTAACTTAATATTACTATTTCGAAATGTGTAACCCAAGTAATTAACTATAAAGAAAAATTTTGACTAAAGCATAATTATATTACAGTAACAAATTACTTTGTAATCAGATTACACCCAACTTTGGTGACAACCCTACTTTGCAGGAATGCCACACCAAATATCAACAAACTTTACGAGAAAACTCGTCTCCTGCAATCTGGACATCTTTTAGCTCATGTACACTCACCCTATGAACTCAAGGAGCCATGGGCATTCTTGCACATCAGCACTGCTGTATCATTAGAAACATAAGGCCTTGGGAAATAAGGCTCATTGCAATTGACTAAGATCATCAAGCAGGTCCTACGGCGATTAAAGTGCTCTTTAAACAGAGATTGAGCAGAAGAGCCTGTCGGAGACCTGGCTGGCTGGTCACCTACCCATTGTGAGGCTGCAGTGTGCTGTTCGACACAAGCGAGCTGACGTTAAGCTTGGGGGCATATGACACCGGCTTGATGATGGGCCCAGTGCTGGCACTGCCAGGGGCTGCGGAGAATGGCCGTGCCATCTTGTTTATGCTTGTACTGGGTGCAAACGAATACTTGGGTTGACTGGATGCAGGTGCAAGTGAATCCTAAGTGTGGAGAAACAAGACACACAGTGCAAAAACAACACCATGCAAATCAGAATGTGCACATACACACACACACACACACACACACACACACTTTCAAAACAGGGTTATGCGCCATTTAGAACTGAACTGAGAATGTCTTAAATTCAGATTAAATTCCTGAATTTGAATTTAGGCAGCAAATAGGATGCAGAAATGTAATTTGAATTTAAACAACTAAAATTAAAAACTTAAATTTATATAAAATCTGCAAGAGTAGCTTTTAATACTACATGACATTTTTATGAATTACCATAAAAAAAAAAAATTTATTACCCATAAACGTGTTATCATCCACACAACATATGGGCTATTTCTAGAAACATGTAATGAAATCTTTAAAATGCCTTGTACAGAAAGTTTTATTTATGTATTTTTGTATGTATTTCATTACATTTCATGGATTAAGATTTATTTTGTGAACCATAGAGTAAACATATTTAATGTCCAAGAATGCTAGAATTGACAAGGTCTTGAAAATGTTATAAATAGGTCAGAATATTTAAAATCAAAATGAATGATGTAATTATGTTTAAGTTTTGTTGCAACACCTGTGTTGGACTTTTTGAATTCATTTTGGTTCAAATTCAAATTCAGTTCAACATCCTGTGGGGCGTGGCCAATTAAATTCAAATTTCAACTCGTGAATTGAAAGGGAAACAATTCTTAGGCTAAATTCTGAACTTTGCCCAACCCTGTTTTACATGCACTAGTGACACCACAGGTAAACGCACAATGCCAGATTCAGTTTTAATGCTTAATCCTCTTCATATGAGAGGATTAACTGCACAAAAGCTGGAAAACATCTATATGTCTTCTCACAGCAAATTACTGTAGGAGCTCAGAGAAAGTGGAGGAGGATTGTTTGAGAAGTGTGAACACACCCTGGTCACAAATATTTATCTTGAGATCAGGCCAAGGTCCATCTTAAAGATCCTCCCTGCATTCCTGCAGCACTCAGCACTTGACTAGTTTGAAATTATAACTATAAATCCACGAGACTGGAATTATAACATGCTGTAACTGTTGGAGACCTGTGCAATGTACATTTGCAACCACACGAGGGCAAAATTTCTCCCATCCAAATCAAGAATTCTGTGTTGCTTTACATTACGGTGTGTTCTTTTTGATTTAACATCAGGACCGCACTGTTGCATGATCTAGAGACTTGTTACAGCATGTGCAAATGGCTGTCTGAGAAAATGTAGATTATATCTGGGGTTGTGCATTCTAATGCAATGGTAATCCAAAATCACTCAAAACAATGTCAAAAACTGTTGGAAGAAGGTTTAAGCAAGACGTTTCATGTTTGAAACAGACAGGCAGGTAGAGCTTCCGCAAAACACAGCAACTAGCAAACGAAAGCCATTTGAGAGCCTGAAACTTACATGAAGACTCTTGTGAGCAAAATCAAATACTAGTTCACAGAAGAATGAGCCTGAAAAGGAGTATGCGAGTGTGTGTGTGTAAGTGTACTTGGCTATACTTTGGGGACAAAATTGTCCCCAGAAGTTTACTAAATCTGACAAAATCTCTTAGGGGATGTCCAGGGTTATTATTTATTAGTAAATGTTTTTGTTTATTCTAAAAATGCAATTTGTCTTTTAGGCAAGTCTAGCATTTATAATTCGTTTTATATAAAAACAACAGAGGTCGAGTATGTCATCATTAAAATAGCTAAGTAACGGCGCGCGTCGTGCGTGCGTGCGTGCGTGCGTGCGTGTGTGTGTGTGTTTTGGTTCGATCTACATTATGGGGACAAAATAAAATTTGGAAACACACATATATTATGAGCACACCCCAACTGTCCCGTAATTCAAACATCTAAAAACATACAATAATAAATAAACATGCTAAATAATGTTTTAATGAAAATGTAAAAATACAAAAAGGTTTCTGTGAGGTTTAGATTAAGGGGTACTAGGAGATATCCTTATCAGTATAAAAAAAATTACGCAAAGAATAGTCCTCGTAATGACAGGAGTGCCAATGTGTGTGTGTGTGCATGTTTGCATGTGTGCATGTGTGTGTCCGCGTGTGCTCATTTCGGAAGTTTTCAAAAGCAGATGGAACCAGAACTCGAACAGATCTTAATGTAATTATTCAGACATCAGGAGCTGGTTGATTGGTCTTGCGAAAGCTCTTTGGTTCTAGTCACGCAGAAGACGGAAAGATTGACTGTCTTACCTTCTGCTCTCCTCCTGCGGGATGAAAAGCTCTGAAGGGAGAAAAAACAGAGAGGAGAGAACTCAAATTGTTGATAAAATTACTGGGTTTCACTACAATATTTATAAAATGTTAATAAGAGAGACTAACGGTCAACAGTCAGCATTTGCGCCAAAAACAACAAGGCTCAAGGGCTTATGCATGTTCTCTCTGGACCTAAATTTCATTTGATCAGTCTGTATGGAATTCTGCAGCTGTAAAATGTGAATAAATGCAGGACTGTGATCCAAATGGTTTCGAGAAGGCAAACATAATATTAACGTGTATGATCCATCAGACATGGATCATAATTAGATGATATATGTGGTTTTTGGAGTCATAACAATATCAATTCACTAGAATTCCCAAACTTTTTTTCCTGTATGTTTTTCTCTTTCTTCCCAAATCACCAACCAGAAAGTACCAATCACCAACATAGTACACTGAAAACAATTATAAGTTGACTTTACTCAATTGATTGAGTAAACTCGTTCCCTCAGATTCATTTAGTAATGGTGTATCCAAAACTTGTCTAATTAAGTTCACTTAACTTGGTGATCATATAGAATTAACTTAATGATTTAAGTTAGCTAACTAGATGCAAGTAGACTTAACTCAGATTTGCTATTTAAATATTGTTGTTATACTTTTTAAAAGTTTTAATTGAAGGGACCAAAATTAAGATCATACAATAACACAGCTCAAATAAAGATTATAACTGATTTTACGTCAGTCATTTAACAAATAAACCCATTACTCCACAGAAATGTACAGACACATGTACTTCAGTTGCACATGCACAAGGAGAAAACTGAGCTAGAGTTAACAGGGTCAACTTGACCAAAGTGAACACAGATCACACCAATTGTGACATCACACGACACATCACACGAAACAACCATAAATAATCCTACAAAAGAGCTAAAACATCTATGAATTATTAATAACAACTATTTGAATGCCCCATTTGTTCCCTTTAACCAAGGAAACATAATGGAGTGGTGGTGGTGTAGTGGTCTAAACCACATAACTGGTAAATTGGTAATCAGAAGGACGCTGGTTCAATCCCCACAACCACTACCATTGTGTCCTTGAGCAAGGCACTTAACTCCAGGTTGCTCCGGGAGGATTGTCCCTGTAAGAAGGGCTCTGTAAGTCGCTTTGGATAAAAGCGTCTGCCAAATGCATAAATGTGAAATGTAAATGAAATGAAATAAGGCATTATGGGTATACCTCATAGTCTCAATTTTGTACTCAATGGCTTGAATTCTATGAAATTAAGAAAAACAAGTTCAAGTAACATAGATATTTGAATTATGAGCCCAAAACTTGACATTTCAAGTAATGTTTTACCGTCTAATTTGTCCCACCAGGGTTTCATAATGAACCGAAAATATTTTTTAATTGAACATAAAATATCTCCAACGTTGTATTTTGCGCCCTTGCTTTGGCAAAGCATCTCTTACTCCCAGTCAGTCGGCCTCAACCCAACCCCCCGCTGCACACACACACACACACACACACACACACACGATTTGTTAACGTTATTACCAGCTGCTCTGCCAACGAAAATACTTTAAGCATCTGAGCAGCAAGTTCAAAGCAGGTAACCGCTTCATTTCTTTGATTGCTCACAGGGCTCGACATTAACGCTTGTATGGGACAAGTGGATTTATGAAGGGGCAATTGAAAAATGATTTTACTTGCCCGACCAGACAAGCAGACTGATTAACACGTAAATAACAAAAACAATTAAAATATAACTAATATATATATATATATTAGGGCTGTCGATTTAACGTGTTAATAACGTGCGATTAATTTTACAAAAAATGAACGCATGAATGCATTTAATCGCAATGCTTTCCTGAGAAATGCAAGCTTGTAGTACCACCTGTTTACTCCAGAGGGCAGTAAGTGAAATGTCAGCTGTGTGAGCAACACACAGTTTATTACAGTGAACAAAACATTAACAACCCTTTCAGCGGACACACAACACAAACATGCGTTATGTTCTTGCGTTCAAAACACTTGAAGGAGCGCAAATCCGAACTAAGGGATCTCAAGAAGTGTTTAAAGATTGAGTATTAAACTATATTTAACTTGACACAGTGACCTAAACATTTTATTTGTATGACGAACACACCCGAGACGTGACACAAGCATGTCTGACGCAGGTCGTATGGTCTTTACCTCACAAATATTTAATTACCAACAAGGTTAAGGAGGTGTCCTTTAAACTGTTACACCGTTTTTACCCAGTCAATCTTTATTTAAGAAACATGCTCCCTGAAATAGATCCACTTTGCTCCTTCAGTAATGTTGTAGATCACCTTTTTTGGGAATGTGTCCACATTGTAGTATTTTGGAGAAAAGTTTGTTTGTTTGTACGTACCTCTATTTTAACTAGTTTATCTTTGCTTTATAAAAGACGTTTTATTTGGTTTTCACAGTTTTGATAACTTAATACTTTCTGATGAATCCGTTTATTTTTCTTGCCAAGTTTTTTATACATAAATGTACATTTATGTCTATAAAGCCCCTATTTGCACTTTTTTGTAAAGACGTAAAATATTATTTAAATACTCTTTGTACCTCCAACAACTCCACAGCATTGAAAACTATTACACTATGTTATGAATATCATGTCTTGGCATTATTGTAAAATATATCTGTAGTATTGTGCACTATGTATACCCCTGGCTTGTTTAAAAAAAAATTAAAATTAAAAAGTCTGACGCAGGTGTACATTGATGGGTCCTTAAACAAGCCCTCATAATAAATCTCCAACTGATTGACAAATTCACCTGAGGAATGGATTGCTGTGAACTGTATGCCAATGATTGACTTAAGATAATATGGTAGTAAACAATACATTGAATTCTAAAGCCGCTTTTTGTATTGTCTTATCAATGATTATCTCTTCTGCTACAAGAATGTAATGCATTTTAATTATCTGAATATATATATATATATATATATATATATATATATATATATATATATATATATATATATATATATATATATATATTATATTTAAAGATAACTATGTATAATTATTTCATCATTATATATTGAATTATGAGGGCTCTCTCAAATATTTTTATATGCGATTAATTAATCGGGACACCTTGTAATTAATTTGATTAAAAATTGTAATTGATTGACAGCCCTAATATATTATATATATCTAAATAACTGTGATAGCCAAGGCCTGTGTTACTTAATAGAAAGTTCATATTTTTATTCTGGTGTTGAAAGTAATACGGAGCACATCATTTTATAATTCGCTAGTGATCTAGTAACAGCTGCGCCCTGTTTGAGTGACAGGTTGCATATGTGTGCGCGTGGAACATGCGTGTGTGTGGTGAAAATTCTCACGCTAATGAGCATCTGAGCGGTCAAATACATTTCAAAATCAGGGTGAGGTATTCATGTAAACACCGAGAGTGATGTCTAAAGTGAATGTAAACAGCAGAGAAAAATACTCCTCTAGTACACTAAAGAGGCTAACTCCTAAAGCCAGGATAACTACAAATACATTTTAATAGAGCTGGGAATGATTGATTGCAGGAGGGTTCTCCATCCAGCAGATAAACAATTCACATTCTACTCAGCAAGTCAATGAGTCTATTCAAGAATTTACCTTTTTTATTTGTAATTCGGACAGGCACAAAGACTGCAAGATAGGGATCAGAGATATCTCTGTTTACTTTCATCTAGACAATAAAAAAAAAAGAATAAGCTTTGGTGACTTAATACAAGTATTTTTAACGATAATACATGCAAGGAATATGTGCAGAGACAATTTAGAGACTATATGGATAATAACATCAATGGGGAAGAATCAACAAGTGTTTTATGGGATGCTGCAAAATCGGTAATTAGAGGAAAGCTTATAGCCCTCACATCACATAGGAAAAAGGAAAGATGTAAAAAGCTGCTCGATTTACAGGAAAGTCTCAGTGTCTTAGAGAGAGAACACATTGAAAAGAAGGAACCTCATATATTAAATAAATAAGCAACGTTAAAAGGGAAATAAATAAACTGGGTGAGGAAGAACTAGAGAAAAAAGCCAAATTTGCTAGGCAGAGATACTATGAAAATGGCCCAAGGGCCTTGAAGCTCCTGGCATGGTTAAGGAAGCAGCATGCGGAGTACTATATGTGAAATTAGGGATCCCAAAACTAAAAAGATATGTCACAAGCTAAAATATTTTTGAGAATTATTATAGACACTTATATATGGAACCAAATACAACCAGCTCACAGAAAATAAATGCATTTCTAGAGTCAATGGATTTACCCTCCATAGGTGAAGAATGGAATAAAAGCCTTACTGGCAGAGATTAAAAAGGAGGAAATAGGGAAAGCAATCTCTAGATTAAAGGCAAACAAAGCACCGGGAGCAGATGTCTTCCTGGCTGAGTGGTATAAGGCCTTTAAAGACCAATTAGTTCCCATACTTTTTGATGATTTTCATTATATCCTTAAATGGAGGGGAGCCACCTAGAACATTTCGATTAGCCCTAAAGAGGGCAAGGATAGAAAGGATTGTAGTGCATTTCGGCCAATTTCGGTTTTGAACATGGATTATAATTTATATGCATCAATACTAGCTAAAAGATTGGAACACATAATACCAGAACTAGTAGATACAGATCAAACAGGTTTTGTACGCAACAGACAGACACGAGATAATATTAGGCAGGAGCTGCATGTAACTGACCATGTGACTAAGGGGAATGCCAAAGCTATAGTAATCAGTTTGGACACGGAAAAGGCATTCGATTCAGAAAACTCTATATAATTTACCAAATGCTAGAATAAAGATCAATGGGCATCTTTCTCAGAGTTTTAATATGGAGAGAGGCTGCAGTCAAGGCTGCCCTCTCAGCCCGACACTTTTCTCTCTATTTACTGTATTGAGCCCATAGCACAGTTTATTAGGGATGACAATGGGATAAAAGGAATAACGGTTGAAGGCTTGGAGCAGAAGATTTGTTTGTATGTGGATGATGTGCTGCTGTTTGTTATGACACCAGAGGTTAGCATCCCTAGGTTGATGTCCATTCTTAAAAGATTTTGAATTTATTCTGGATATAAATTAAATGAGCAAAAAACGCAAATTTTAAGCTATAACTATACCCCCCAGAAAAACATGCTTAATAGATTTGAATTCAAATGGAACTCATCAGATATCAAGTATTTGGGGATCCACATAACTAAAGATACCTCCAAAATATATGCCAGTAATTATAGGCCTTGTGAATGTGCTTCCCCGACTCATATACCTCTTCCAATCCTTACCAGTTGAGGTGCCACTGAAACAATTCAATGATTGGGATATGTGGATTTCACAATTTATATGGGGGGAATTCACATGACCATGCTTACCAGATTACTAGAAGGCGGCTAAACCAAGACCATTAGCGTGCTGCTGTAACCCAGAATATATAGCGAAGTGGAAGGACTTTGAGGTCTCCAAGTTAGAGATCTACTACAATTAGTATTTGGTAGCAAAACTTTGTATGAGCATCACTCTAATAATTTAAATCAATTGACTAAAGTCTCCCTTAGAATCTGGTTTAAGGAGTGTAAATCACCATTACTTGAAAGACAAGCTAGACTACTGAGGTGGGTCACTTTTGACCCCAACTTTAAGCAAAGATTGATGGGAGGTTTCAGCACTGGTACATCACCTACTTCTGTTCAATTTCATCAAGGGGATAATTAGATAACTTTCGGAAATATATAGCCTTCTAACCTTCTTACTTCTTATAACCAATTTAATTGATATATTTATTGACATGTATAAAAACAAGGATAATAGGAAGCTGGTCTCAAAATTATACTCAGCCATCCAATCCACTAAGAAACATTCAACAAATAAGGTGAGGTTAAATTGGGAGAAAGAATCTGGACTATCTATTTTGGAGGAAGACTGGTTGATTGTGTTCTGTACGGTCTACTAGTTCTACTAGTTCGGGCCTCTGGAAAGAATTCTGTGGGCGGAATCTGATAAGATATTTTGTAAACCAAGATGGGTGAAATGGGAATGGCTTTATGTTTGAGGAAATGTGGGGAACAGCTGGCAGATCATGTTCATGTATTTTGGAGCTGCCAGGCCATTTGGTCATACTGGCAGGAGATAATGCATTACATATTTGTTGAAGGAATTGACTGCTCTTTCTCCACAATCTATTTGGGCAACATAGCAGCCCACTTGTAAGTGAAAAGACAAATATTTATTGAAGGTGCTATTAGCCTCCAGCAAGAAAGCTGTAACAAGAAAATTGTTACAGACTGAGCCTCCAACAAAAACTGACTGGATGGATATTGTGACCAATGTTCAAAGCATGGAGAGAATGACATTTCTCATTGAATCTACAGATCGATAAATATTTGCAACACTGGGAAAAATGGATTGTGTATACAACTTCATGTGATGTAACTGTCCCATTATTGTAAAGTGGATTTGTATTAAAATGGAAGACTTGTAAGTATAAATTTAAGCTAATAGACCTGCTGCCATGCTATCATTCACACTCGAGTCTCGGAAGGATAAGGTAATTTATCTATCGTGAACGCTTTAGGTGCTGTGACGATCTTTTTTAAATTCACTATTTTTAAATGACCTTTTAGATTTTTTACGGTTCACTGTACCCAAATCCATTTATAAATATATAATATATAAATAATATTTGTAAAAGAATTGGACACTGATGTCACTGCTTGAAATTATATATGACAAATAACCATATATCAAAGCGCCATATCATCTAGTACCATCACTGTACCATAGTACAGTCACAGTACTTTCTTAACAAGGAATTTGCTCTTTAATTCCACTTGTCGCCAATAATTTCTTTCCTATATTGGACAGTTTGACTAGGCTCAGCAGTCTGGAGAAATGATAGCATTCCATCAGTGACCCCATATGAGTCTGCATTTCCTGTGCCTGTAAACCACTTCCTGTTAAACAATGATGGTATCCTCTTAACAGCGGCCAGTATGAGCAGACATCAGAGAGGAATACAGAGGAAAACGGCACAGCCAGGCTGTTTTACAATAGTCATCTGGACAGGAAATGGCACAGGAAATAAACACATCCAATAACAGAGAACACAAACACAGTACTATTGTGCCACATACATTAGCAAAGGAACAGATACATAAACATACTACAATTAACTGTTCTCCCATAATGTAATTTACCAGATTTAAAATATACAAAAACTTTTGTAAATAATATACTTAACATTAATATGTTGACTTTAGTGATTTGCACAAACACTGCATTGAATGCCACGACAGCCAAACAGGAAGGGCAACAAAGAGACATAAAATTGGGGCAATGGTTAAAGACAAAGCTAAAAAGAGACTGTTTGTTTCAAAGTACACTTGCATGCCACAATTCAAGTGGTTTCCCAAACAGATATTGAAACTACAGCATGTAAACCAAAACGGCACCACCCTCAGCCATAAATTATTCTAGGGGAAAATACAGACATGTTCAGACATTTGTCTTCAATTACGCCTTTCTACGAGATACAAACACCGTAATTGTTCTCTGATAGACAGCAAACGATAGCTTACAGAAACTCTGACAACCAAAGCAAACCAAAACTATACTCGAGCTAGTCATCATCTATCAGCGTACTGGGCAAAGTGGTAATTATGAACATTGGTAAACAGAGATGTTTGCACAGCAATGTCACAACAAACTCTACAAAAATGTTAGGTATGACATCATCTATACAATCACTGATATGACAGAACAGGACACAACCGCTTTCTCCACAACTCCAATCAGCTGATTCCACCAATCAGAATTCCAAATGTTGTGGTATTTTTCTCAGACAAAGAGCTTTCTGGGAACCGACCATCCTCTGTATCAGCATCATTTAATGAGCTAACCGAAGCAAAGCCCCTTCCTGATTTTTCATCTAATACAAGGAAGGTTTAAGTGAAAAATAACATGACTCATGGCCAAAGTTTTAGGGAATATTCACCCACAAATGAAAATTATGATTCCAAACCTGTATGACTTGCTTGCTTCCGAAGAACCCAAAAAGAGATACTATGAAGAATGTTTAAGCTGCTCTTTTCCATACAATGAGAGCAGAAAGTGACATGGGGCTGTTAAGCTCCAAAAAAGGTTGATCTCATGTGAAATTAGTTCGAGTGTCTCATAACCATTTGTGACATGCCAAATTTTAATATTGGGAAGTGTGAATGAGATTTTAGAGCTACGATGGAGGGAAAAATTCTAACAATAACTATAAAACTATGGTTTGGGGGGCCTGGGTAGCTCAGCAATAAAGACGCTGACTACCACACCTGGAGTCACAAGTTAAAATCCAGGGCATGCGGATGGAATCCAGTCAGGCTTCCCAAGCAACCAATTGGCCCGGTTGCTAGGGTGGGTAGAGTAACGTTGGGTTAACCTATTGTGGTCACCATAATGTGGTTCTTTCTCTCGGTGGGTCATGTGGTGAGTTGTGCGTGGATGCCAAGGAGAATAGCATGAAGCCTTCAAGACGCGTGGATTGACGGTCTCAGACGCAACTGAGATTCATCCTTCGCCACCCGGATTGAGGCGAGTCACTATGCCAACATGAGGATTTAGAGCGCATTGGGAATTGGGCAGAAAATGGGGAGGGAAAAAATTATGGTTTGTTGGCTTTAAAAAACGTGTATGGCTTTAGAAAATGTGGAATATAAGATGCGATAGACAACACTGGGGCCTGTTCACACTGAATTAATTTTTACGTCCATCCGCATTCATTTCCCATAGTTTTTCTATGCAAACACGAGCCTGATGGAGGCCTTAGACTGTTGTGCTGGATCTCGCAGTTTTTTCAGCATCTCACGCAGGAGTGACACTTTCTTTAGACACTGTTACCAGTGAAAAAGATCAGCAACTTTTAAAAGTGTGCCAGACACCTGCTCTCTGTTATTTTAGTTGCACTGTGGCAAGCTTCTTTTAGCGCAAGAACGCGTCTGGTCTGAAAGGCACCTTATGGTGTACTTATGTTAATGGCAAAAAAAAGAGCAGTGTCAACATTCGGCCTAACATCTCCCTTTCTGTTCCAAGGAAGAAAGTAAGTCATACGGGGGTGGATTGACATGAGGGGAGTATATGAGGACTGAATTTTATTTTTTGAGTGAACAAACTACATTTGAGATATTGACATCTTATTGAGTCTTGCTAACATGAGCTAAACCAAATTATATTGAGGGAGAGGCTGTAATTCTCATAGCTCAAGAGTTTGTTTGTACCGTCTTCTCTTAAACAGACCATTACTAACCGCTTAACGTGCTTACCTACTGTGATGACATATAAATGATTCACACACCTAAAAAGGAAGAGAAGCACATTCATAACTGCGGTTCGGAGCATCACACAGCTCTTTGTCAGCATTTGTAGATCACAGGGGCGGCCTAATGACAGAGCAGAAAGGAGTACATATGTCACTCTGCAGCTGTGTTCATCTCTTCCCATTACTCATCTCTTAACCACAGATGCTAGACTCTTTCCATCAGCAGCTCTTGATCGGTCTGAGGGCAGTACGGTCCATTTCAAACTTTCCTTATTTGGGCTCTTTTTGCTGTCTCAAGGCACTGTTTTTTTTTTTCTTCTCTTCTCCATGTTGAAAATCAATGGGCAGCTCCAGTCAGGGAGTTACCACTCTATCTCCTGCTTATCTCATCTACCTTTAGCCTAGGTTCATCTGAGCCATGCGTCCAGTCAAAAAAACGGTTTTATTACATCAGAGACAGACAGAAGAAAGAGTGAGAGAAAGACTCTCAGAAAGACATGCAAAAAACATGAGGCCTGAAGTTCTACAGGTCAGTTAAAAGAATATTCCAAGTTCAATACAAGTTAAGCTCAATCAAAAGCATTCGTGGCATAATGCTGAAGAGGGACAAGTTGAAATACATTTTTGTGGTATTCAATATTATACCACAAATGCTGTTGATATTGAACCTGGAATATTCCTTTAATTTGGTTTAAATGTCACAAAGTCCCAGGCCAAGCTGTTATCAACAGGATTGCTATGGCAACAGAGCTGTTAATAAAGAGTAGTTCTTATAGATCTACTCTCTAAAAGCCAGAGAGGAAATTGTGGCCTGAATTAAAATATTAATGTACATGAAATTTGGAACGGTTTAGAACAGCGATTCTTAAACTATGGGTTTATACCCAAAATGAGGTCGCATAACCATACATGTTGGGCTCCAATGCATTTTTTTTTTTTTTTTTTTTTCACAATATAATTTGATATTCAGGCACACTCTTTCTCTGCAATATACAGTGAGGCAGAAGCACAGGTGCTGAGGTGATGCGGCTGAACTGGTCATTCAGATTGACATTTTTCACACTTACTAAAAAGTCCTCACCAATTTTATTTTAAGATATACAGCGCATTCAGAAAGTATTCAGACACATTTTGTTTTTCACATTTATTTATGTTGCAGTCTTATGCTAAATGCACATTTGCCTTTAAAACAGCACCAAGTCTCCTAGGTACAGCTGGATGCAGTTTTTCTTGGTTGTTGACAGATAGGATGTACCAAGCTTCTTGGAGAATTCACCACAGTTCTTCTATCTATTTAGGCTCTCAATAGTTTTTTCAATTGCAATTGTCTCATTTGCTTCTGTCTCTTTATGTATTCCCAGATTGACTTGATGTTCAGTGGGGGGGCTCTACAAAAACATGTTGGCTGCACTGAAGGTTCCCAAGAGCACATCATTCTTAAATGGATGAAGTTTGGACCAACCAGGACTCTTCCTAGAGCTGGCCACCCGGCCAAACTGAGCAATCGGGGAGGGGCCTTAGTAAGAGAGGTGACCAAGTACCCAATGGTCACACTGGTTGAGTGTGACCAAGTTTGGAGATGGGAGAAACTTGCAGAAGGACAACCATCATTGCAACACTCCACAGATCTGGGCTTTGAACTGTTTGGCCTCAACTTCAAGCGTTATGTCTGGAGGAAACCAGGCCCCGCTCATCACCTGCTCAATACATCCCAACGGTGAAGCATGGTGGTGGTAGCATCATGCTGTGGGGGTGTTTTTCAGTGGCAGGGACTGTGACCACCCAATTTTGTTTAAGTGCCCTTTACTCCCATTTATTTTATCAACAGAATTAAAGAAAAATCTTCAATAAATTGTTTTAATCCATGAAGCAAATCAACCAGCTCTAATATGAATCACAGCATTAAACAATATTGATAACAAGCAACAAGTAAAAAGTTTGAAAATCTGAAAAAAAGACAACGCACAATACTGTGTAGTCCATTGTGTACTTTACGGTGTTCTCTTATGATGTAAATGAACTACTCATCCTATAAAAAAAATTGTAAATGCCATATTTGGGGAAAAAGGGGCTTTGCTGAAGGATTGTGGGTATTATAGGGCTTCTCAGGGAATATGTCAAACAAACATTATTTCGAAATAATGAAGATGAAAAATCACACTGACTTATGGCTTCTACAGGACCATCGATTAACACCCTCTGAGCTCAGGGCAGGTCTGTTTTTAAAAGATTTCTTCATTATTGTTAAAAATCTATTTCTCTATAAAGAAATGTAGGCAATATGGCATCTTCAAAGAACAACGTTATGACCAAAGTACACTTCACAATTAACATACAATCACATTTGCTGGAGGGTCAAAATACTACACTAAATAAAAGTTCTGTTTAATAAGTGACTCATCTTCCCCTTTCATGATACTGATAACTAATGATATTTCAGTGATATCTAATGATATTGAAACTCAAAGATACTGATGAGAGATGATGAGAAAGTGTGTGTGTGTACGTACTTGCTAAGAGTGAGAGTAAGGGAGTCGGTTGCGGCTCTGATCTTGTTCTGTGCTTCCACATGGGTCATCTCCTCTGCATTGGCATCACTGATGGACACCACCCAATCTCCAACACCCACTCCGGCCTGGGCTGCCTTGCCCCCTGGGGTCAGCTAAAACCACCAAAGAGAACAAACATTAGAAAAGTCAAAAATAAATCACACAGCTCTCAAAAAGCTGCGCAATTTGAGGTATAATTCATGCCATTTACATGCCAAAGTATAATACATAGCGAACAAACCCCTAAAAAGTACTAATAGTACTTCTCTTACCAAAAAACAGCTAATAAGAACATATGAAGGCATTATTTAATTGATTTAATATTTAAAAGATGCTGAATTTACAATAATTTGTCTCAGATCTGGCGGAAGTCTGAATTCAGGGATATTTACTCAATTAGGCCACCTGCAAATGAGAAAATTAAAGATGGCAACCTTTCTCACAACTTGCAAGCCTGTATTAATAAAGTCTTTCTCTTTTTTAATTGATAAGTACATTTTACTTTTCAGGTATTTGGGTTGCATCAGCTAAATGACAATTTTAGGACTAAAAAGAAAACAGATCAGTATATTAAATACCAACAACACACACTCCGCTTGTCTACTACACAAATGAATGTCAAATCCACACTAGAGTTTGGGAGAAACACTTTATTTTAACACATCATGCTACTCCCACAAGTTTTTTTTCCACAATAACAGAAGCCAGTCTAAAATAATCCTGTACTTTACTGCAGTATTGACTTTAAGAGTTTTATAGTGTAGGGCATTCAGAGAAGACTGTGAACTGCAGCATATAAATCATCCAGAGGCATCACCCAAAAGGAAAAGTGAAGAGAATGTAGGGAAATATGCTTGTGCCGGTCTTACATGGAAATGAGCGTGCAAATATCTGAATGTGGAAATTGTTCTGTGCTGTTGTCCAGACTGGAGTGAGTTCTGTTGAACTTTATACTAGGGCTGTTGATTTAACGTGTTAATTCAGTGCGATTAATTATATAAAAATAATGCGTTCAAAATAACCCAAGTAATCATGTCCCCAGAACATAATAAGGAATATTCCTTATCTGAACAATTCAAGCTTGAAGTACTTCCGGTTTCCTCCAGGGGGTGTCAAGCGAAACTTCAGCTGTTTGGGCAATACAGCGAACAAACCACTCTCACAAACAGCAGACAACACATGATGAGAACTCGTTCTTGCATTCAAACACAGCTTGATGGAGCACAAATATGAACAAGGGTCTCAAGACATGTTTTCTAAGCTTCATACACACCCGGCCCCTTACCAGGCTAATCAAGCCTCAGAGGGAAAAGGTCAACGCGGAGCGGCAGTGAGAGAGAGAGAGAGGGGAGAGAGAGATTAAAAAAAAAAAAAAAAAACACTTACTCGCCAGTTCTCAGATACGCCGTAGCTTGTTCCTAGGCCACTCCTCCACCCTCTAACGGACTATAGCCGCGCCTCTCCGGGCAGATCGGAGGCAGTCCTCCAGCCCCTGGCGGACGGAACGCCCCGCCGCGTTCTCGGGGAACAGAAGGGGTCTCCCCCGCCCCTGGCAGCGGCCAGGACCACTCCAGGCGGTCGGTTAGGAGCCCCTTCTCCCCTCGCGGTCGGCGTTGTCCTCTTCCAGGCGGCTGGGCTCCTCGTCCCCCGGATGATGGCCGCGGCTGCTCCGTTGGGGTGGACGGTAGTGGCGAGAACTCTACTACGGCGTATCCCTCCTCCTTCCCTGATTTCGACACCAGTGTAAAGAAGTCAATGGAAAGGAGGCGACGAGAACCGGCTTGACGATACAAATAATAGTTTAATATAAAACTTAAAACAGAAGACACAAACACATGACGGACATGTCCATAAACTATCTCTCTCTCCCGCACAATCCTCCGCAGTCGGATTTTATCCGTCTCAGAGGCTTGATTAGCCTGATAAGGGACCAGGTGTGTATGATCACGACCCGGCCCTGCCCTCCGCCCTGCCATAGTATCATGAACAAACAGTTAAAAATATATTATTTACAGTATTTATTCATCTTTGTTAATATTAGTTGATTGTAAGTTCATGTTAGTTCATAATGCATAAACACAACTTTTTATTTGAGAAACGTATATGTTGAAATTAACATTAACTAAAATTAATTAAAGCTGTAAAAGTATTGCACATTGTTAGTTCAGGTTAACTAATGTTGTTAAATAATGGAACCCTATTGTAAAGTGTTACCGTAATTTTTTATGCTTTACTCGTATGTCACAATGAGTTAATGCATTTTAATGATCTATATTATCATTTTGTATAATATATATTTACTGTATATTGTATTTATAATTATTTAAATATAACTATTTATAAGTATTTAATTATTATTTATTGATTTAATAAATTATCAATTTATTTATTGGGCTTTCTAAGCAAATATTTACATAGGCGATCAATTGCGATTCGTTCAATGAATTAATCGGCATACCATGTAATTAATTAGATTAAAAAAAATGTAATCAATTGACAGCCCTATTTTATATACCCAAAAATCCTCTGATCTGATTGGACAGGTAGCGTTCGAAGAGTGCTGATATTTAGCATAACAGCACTGGAACGTTTTCCTGTCTGTATCGCTCCGCTTGTTTAAGACAAGTTTAAGACATTCCAGAAAGGCTACCGGTCGTGCATTGCTCTGCAAGACAAATGGTTCATCCTGCTTTAAAAATAAAATTACAAAATGTACAAATTAATTGATAATATTGTGTCTAAGGGTATATCACTGACTCAATCTATGGAAGCATATACTGTATATCCCAGACTTTATAGCTTGCAAGGGCTAAGTTTGAAATAGCAGAAACAAAATATAAAACTCAATGACTTAGCCTGTGTCTGATGCCTTTTGGAAAAATAAGATCTGTTTCGGTTTTAGATAACCATGGAGCCAAGTGTGAATGGCCTGAATGACACACATGCCAGACTCAAGATCCTGCCAAAATGATCTGCCATTTGAAATTTCAGAACATTCTTCCCAAAACATTTGAGCTTCAAAAGGAATTTCCTGACCTGTTGTTGATCTGGCTTCAACTCATGAGGATTCAGGGATATTTCTGGCGGTGATGAACATTTATAAGGGAAAATTGCTCTGAACTCTCAACAAAAAAACATTTCTTTCAATACTTTTTCCAGTCTTTTGACAAATATATAAATAAATACACACACATATATATATACATACATACACACACACACACACACACACACACACACACACACACACACACACACACACACACACACACACACACACACACACTACACACAGTAGTGCAAAAGTTTTTTGGCACTTGAGAAAAATGTTGCATAGTGAGGATGTCTTCAACAATAATGCCATAAATAATTTTCATTTAACAATTAACATCATACAAAGTCCATATAAGTCAATATTTGGTGTGACCACCTTTGCCTTAAAAACAGCCCCAATTCTCCTAGGTACACCTGGGCACAGTCTCTTCTTGTAATCTCAGACTGACATGATGTTTAGTGGGGGGCTCTGTGGGGAACATGCCATCTGTTGCAGGGCTCCCTGTTCTTCTATTCTATTCTTTTTGCAAAAGTAATGTTTGGGAGTCTAAAATGTATATTCCCTATTGACACAATAAAATATTTTTGATGCATCTTACGTAGACTTTTGCACAATACTGTGTGTGTGTGTGTGTGTGTGTATGTGTGTGTAATATATATATATATATATATATATATATATATATATATATATATATATATACATATATATATACATATATATATATATATATATATATATATATATATATATATATATATATATATATATATATATATTTTAGGGCTGTCGATTTAACGCGTTAATTCGGTGAGATTAATTTGACAAAAAAATAACACGTTCAAAAAATTAACGAAATTATTCGCACCATACTAAGGAAGATTCCTGAGAAATGCAAGCTTGTAATACCACCCGTTTACTCCAGAGGGCAATAAGTGAAATTTCAGCTGTATGAGCAACGCACAGTTTATACAGTGAAGAAAACAACCCACAACACAGACAACTTGTTCAAAGCTGCAAATGCAATCTAAGGGATCTCAATATGTGTTTTAAAGATTGAGTATTAAACTACATTAAATTTGAAACAGTGACCTAAACATTTTATTTTTATGACACAACGCACCTGAGACGTGACAAAAGCATGTCTGACGCTTGTTGAAATTGACGGGTCCTTAAACAAGCCCTCATAATAAATCTCCAACTAATTGACAAATTCACTTGTGTAATGGATTGCTGTGAACTGTATGCAATGATTGACTTATGATCAATAATATGGTAGTAAACAATACATTGTATTCTAAAGCCGCTTTTTTGTATTGTCTTATCAATGATTATCTCTTCTGCCACAAGAATGTAATGCATTTTAATTATCTGAATATTGTTTTATATATATAAATAATTTTTAAATATTACTATGTATAATTATATATTGATATAAATATGTAAAATCTTTATATATTGAATTATTGTTAAATGAGGGGCTTTCTCAGCAAATATTTGTATATGCGATTCATTAATCGGGACACCATGTAATTAGATTAACAATTTTAATCGATTGACAGCCCTAATATATATATTTAATATCAGGGACGTGCCGTCCATATACGCAGGATAAACAGTGCTTACCTAACAGAAGAGTGAAAAGAAAAATTACATTACTTAAATTACAAAATTAAGAAATATTTAAACATAATTGTTAATATAAAGTACTGTTTTCATTCAAATTCGTCATCTTCTCAGTTGAGCAGCACAGACAGTTATTCATTTATTCGCTTTGGTAAAGTTAATTTCAAGTAAAAATTGAGAAACTTAAACAAGCAGGCGACTTTTACAACAAAGTGACAGAGATATTCTTTTGCAAGGAGTGAATGGATTCTGTGTAAAGGTATGTTAATATGTGTTATTGATACTAGGTCATTGTTTCTGGTTAGTCAGAGGCTATGAATTGGTGATCTGGCAATCATGTCCTTCTTGTTTTTTGCTCTGTATGTTTTATAGTTCTAACGTTAGCTTGTGGTGTCTATTTAAAAAAATTATATACATTTGCCTTGTGCATTCAGGTTAAGATTGTTGTCTTTGGTGGTCAGATTAATTAACTGCTGCTGTCCATTCCAGTGGACGTAGTGAAACTAGTAACTTGCAATCGTTTCTTTTTGTTGCATGTCAAAACAAGCTCTTCTGGCACTACACATGCTCAGCTCAATATATGACAATCTTTTATTTGTGTCATATACGCAATACTACTGAATTTAAAGCAATTTGGTCGTGAAGTTTGCCACTGTGACATAATTGTTTCCATTGACTGGTGGGTTCTTAGGCAATAATTTACATTTCTGCGACATTACACTCACCCATATAATGTGTTTTGGGCACAGCATTTAATAATATACATTACAAATCTGTGATTCTTGCTCAGTCTCAAAGCCCATGGCACATGCCATATATATATATATATATATATATATATATATATATATATATATATATATATATATATATAAAAAAGGTTGACTTTTCCATATTACAGTATGTAGTCCTGCAAGATTTTAAAGAAAAAGCTCCCCTAAAATTAATTTTAAATCATTTTTGAATGATGCTAACGATGCTTGACTGTTGTCCATAATTCAGATTAAATTGCCTATTTCAATGAATCCATTTAAAACACAATCAAACTGTACCAACCTCTGAGGTTTAAATTGGAGAGGATATTAAACATCTCCATATTTACACAATGACAAATCACAATATAATGATTCATTCATATAATGATTGTCATTAGGAAACTTAATGGCTCGATGTTTAGGGTCATTGTGCTGCTGTGTCACCCATCTTTTACTGAGCTTCAGCTGACACATAGCTCATAATCCTGTAAAATATATTGATAAGCTTTTCCCACTAGCACTGTGGAGTGTCAAAGTTGTCTTTGGAAAACTTCAGTCAAGCAGCATTTTATTTTAAAATATTTTTGTGGAAAGCAGCAGCTTCAACCGTGGTGTCCTTCTATTGACACCATGCCTGTTTAATGAGTATAATCATGAACAGAGATGTTAACCAGTTCCAATGATTCCTTCAAGTCTTTATCGGTCACTCTAGGGATTTATTTTTATTTATTTTTTACCTCATTGAGCATTCTGCAGTGTGCCCTTTGAGTCATCTTTGCTGGACGACCATTTCAAGGGAGAGTAACCACAGTACTAAATCATCTCCATTTAAAGACAATTTGTCTAAATGTGGAGAGCTGAATATCTAAGCTCTTTGAGATATCTTTGTAACCTTTTCCAGCTGTATGCAAACAATTCTGAGATCTCTTTTTTGAGAGGCATGGTCCACTTCAGCAGACGCTTCTTGTGAAAAGCAAACTCAATATTTGATTGCTTTTTAAGTCAAAGTAGATCTAACCCACACCTCCATTAATTTCATTAATTGGATGCCAGGTTTGCCAACTTCTGTTGATGTCATTAGCCTAGTAGTTCACATACTTTTTCCCCAACCTACACTGTGAATGTTTGAATGATGTATTCAATATGTACAAGAACAAAACAATTTGTGTGGTATAAGTTAAAACAGATTGTGTTTGTCCATTATTGTAACTTAGATGATCAAACCAGTTTTTAAGACAAATTTATACATATATGCAAGTTATTTCAAAGGGTTTATATACTTTTTCTTGCCACTGTATATCACCCAGCTCTAGAAGAATCCCAAAGCACACTTCGCGCGCACACACGCACACACTCTCACTCGCTCGCTCTCTCTCTCTCTCTCTCTCTCTCTCTCTCTCTAGTTTCCTTGACCCAAACTCTAACATCACATTTGGCAATGAATACAAGCAACTCAAAATACAATGCATCATTAATTGTGCTTAATCGGTGTAATAAGATAATAGGTCATTTGGTGGTAACATCTAACGAGATCCAGCTTTTGTTTTTTGCATGAGTGCGAATGAAATGCACATGGTCTGCCCTCATGTCTCTATAAAGCTGTACCCAAACCTTTAACATCTGCGATGGACATTTCAGACTGCCTTTCTCGCTCTATTCTCCCAATTTCTACCACATTTCCTGTCTCCGTCATCTGCTTTTCACTTCCACAAACATTTACAACTCTTCTCTGCAGCATTATGAATTGGATTGCAAAGTTGGACAGCATTGCAACAAGAGAACAAAAGTTATTGTCCTCGGGCCAGATTGTCCGTTTGAGACCATGCAAATATTTATGAAACATAAGAGGGATGGTGACGTCATTACGAAATCATGAGGAAATGGTTGGGGTCTGAACAACAATACCGCAATAAAGCCCTCTCTCTGGCAAGCGTGCAGAAATGGGAAACTGAAGCCAGAGCAGGAGAGGTCTTCAGTAAACACATGAAAGAAATGGTAGCAGGGGTGAGAGGTATGACCAAAATCTTATAAGGCTATCTGGTACATATCAAAACATACTTATTTTTGCCTGAAATTAAATTACAAAATGTTTAATATATTACATGTACTAATTTCTAATTTTCAATAATCCAATAGTTAGTCTGGCAACAGCGCAAAAACCACTTCAAATTTTAGTACACTGACTTGTGTTCAAAAATGTTACTCAAATGGTAATACTGTACATGAGCCATGTTTGAAGTCATGTAAAATTGCATTAAGAAATGTTTTAATAGTTTTCCTGATTTAAAACATTACTAGGTTTTAGAGTTTTGATTCATTTCTGTAAACAAGATCAAACTATACCTTCCAATGAATCAATTCAAAACTCTGGATTCATTTTTCCTTGTATCATCACTAAAAATAATTGGAATCTCAAAGTGGCATTCTTCATATGTTAAATTGTATTCGTAAAAATTGTCAATTGATAAAATGTTTAATCTAATTAATTACATCATATACAAACTAATAAATCACATTTCAATATTTGCCAAAATAGGCCCCCAAATAAAGATTATAATATAAATAATCATTTAAAAGGAAATCACACACACACACACACACACACACACACACACACACACACACACACACTCTTAAGCTCAGTTTTTCACTGGTCCTGAAATTTAATCATAGAAAACATTCCCTGTTATATCATTTAGGATCACTACTTTATTTTAAGAAAGTGAAATATCAGGATTTATTGTGAAATCACTAACCCTGCCCACAAATTTTCTATTGGATTGAGGTCAGGGGTTTGTGATGGCAACTCCAATACCTTGACATTGTTGTTCTTTTAGACATTTTGCCTCACCCTTTTTCTGGCCAAAAAGAAAAGGGTCATTATTGCCACAAAAAAAAAAAAAAGTTTCATCAGACCGGAGGACATTTTTCCAAAAATTAAGATCTTTCTCTTCACATGCAAACTATAGTCTGGCTTTTTATGGCAGTTTTGGAGCATTGGCTTCCTTGTTGAGCAGCCTTTCAGGTTATGTCGATGTAGGACTTATTTTACTGTGGATATAGATACTTGTATACCCGTTTCCTCCAGCATCTTCACAAGGACCTTTGCTGTTGTTCTGGGATTGATTTGCACTTTTCATACCAAACTACATTCATCTCTAGGAGACAGAACATGGCTGCATGTTCCCATGGCGTTTATACTTGCATACTATTGTTTGTACAAATGAGCGTGGTACCTCAAGGCATTTGGAAATTGCTCCCAAGGATGAATCAGACTTGTGGAGGTCCACAATTGTATTTTCTGAGGTCTTGGCAGATTTTCCCATGATGTCAAGCAAACAGGCACAGAGTTTGAAGATAGGCCATAAAATGCATCCACAGGTACACTACGTGTACCACCACATAGTTTTCTGGAATTTTCCAAGCTGCTTAAAAGGCACAGTTAACTTAGTGACTTAAACTTCTGACCCACTGGAATTGTTATAGTTAATTAAAAGTGAAACAATCTGTCTGTAAACAATTGTTGGAAAAATTACTTGTGTCATGCGCAAAAGTAGATGTCCTAAATGACTTGCCAAAACTATAGTTTGCTAATATGAAATCTGTGGAGTGGTTAAAAAATATGTTTTAATGACTTCAACTTAAAAATAAGTTTTGATGACTTCAACTTAAGGTGTTTGTAAATTTCTGACTTCAACTGTACATCTCCTCTCGTGAACGTAACCCTGGTTCCCTGAGTGCGAACGAGACGCTGTGGAATCACATTGGGACACGCCCTCAGTGTCACATGGTCTGAAGCCATTGTACAATCACGCCAATTTACTGGCTGGTGTCACTTAAGCGACGTCCCTAGGGAGCTATGTCACAGGCGCCATAAAAGCACTCGCTTTGGCACCATCGAGTCAGATTTTCTGCAGAAAGGCACAAGCCTATGCAGCTGCTAGAGAGTATGGCAAAGTTATGTTTCAAGAAACCGAGACATTCCCTTTCGTAGGAACTCTAGCTGCGTAATTGCATTGGGAACGATATACATTCACACCATGCAAACAATAGCTGCCAACTGTCTATGCCCACGTGGCAAGCATATAGTGGCGCACAATTGAGCTAAAGCATATGAATAAAACAGATAAAATTATGAGTTTACGCCTGTTCCAACAGAGAAATCCTGGGAAGCTGGATTCAAACCCTCATCCAGATTCTAAAATCTATCAAATGTATGCGGAGAGGACCACACTGCCGCATTACAAATGTCCTCCAGGGACGCGCACCTCTCGCCAAAGCCCATGAGGATGTCATGCTCCATGTAGAATAGGCTCAAATATCCGAAGGCAAAGGTAAACCATATGCTTTGTAAGAACTTGAAATTGCATCAGTAAGCCAATAAAACTAAATTTGCTTGGACACTGAAACACCCCTGTTGTGGCCAATAAAGCACAAACAACTGCTCTGACATACGCCACTCGGCATAAACTTGCAGCGCTCAAAGTGGGCAAAACGTATGCAAACTTTCATGCTCCTCCGACTCAAATGGGGGACGATAAAAAGCCTGAAAATTAATAGACTGATGCAGAAACGACTTTGGACAAACAGCCCAAACGAGGTCTAAACACCAGTCTTAAACACCCAGGTGCAAAATCCATACATAAGGGATTGATCTACAGGGCATGCAAATCACCAACCCATTTAAACAATGCCAATGCTATTAGCAGGGCAGTTTTAAAAGTCAGAAACTTATCAGCGACTTTTGCCAAAGGCTCAAATGGAGCACCCAAGAACACCTTGAAAACAACAGATAAATCCTATAAGGGAACATGGACAGGACAAAAAGGTCTAAGCCTGCGTACTCAGCGCATCAAACGAGAGACAAAAGAATGTCTACCACCAGAGACTCCATTGAGAAAAAAAAAATAAATAAATAAATAAATAAATAAAAATCGCATGCTCAGACACTACAGCGGCAACATGGACTTTAAGCGCTGCCCTGAGCCTGAGACAATATGTCTGTTCTGACTGGAATCCCCCAAGGCATTTCCTCCAGGAGAGAGACCAGTGTCAAAAAACAAAAGCGTCGCCTTGACCAGCTCGTTTCCCTAGCGCGAGCAGCAGGGGGGAAAATTTGAGAAATTCCAAACGGAGATTAACCGATTAGCTCAAAAGTATTCCTTAACTAATGTACATGGTTGAACTGCAAAACCATCGTGTGTAGATCCAATAGCTGACTTGGAGCACAGTCCAAGCCACCACCGATCAATCGAGCAGAGATAGTAGTGTGTGCCTCGTCTCACCAGAATGACCGCGTGGTCCATGAATGGGCTAAAGAAAAAAAAAAAATATTCAAATACCTCGCATATCCTGATATCATCCTGAAAGAATAATGTCACAGATGAAACGCTCACGCGTTGGTTCGCAATCACTCCGTTCGCACACAAATTCTCTTATTCCAGCCCCCTTGTTCTGTGGCCGGTCTCACTGGTCCATGCATAATCCCCTCCACCAAGAGCAATACACTTCGAACGGGAAGGGGAGAGCGAGAAAAGCCGAGGCAGCTACTCCATTTCCTTATGTAAATTCTCCCAGAATGACACAGAAAAAGACTTTAGGGACAAAGGGGGCCAATTCGTTTCCTTAACTTCAAAGATGAATTCTCTCATACAGAGTTTTTAATAGCGACGGCTCAAGATGCACATGGTAACTCGTTCATTAGGAAATGGCCGCTGAGCTAGGCTTCAGAGCAAGTTCGATGAGACTCGTGCTTTCGCTAAAGGACAGGGCGACAAACACAAGGAAGAATCCGATGTCCGCTCGCACTCGAATCTTCAGACACAAAGCCGAAAATCCCAAACTGCCCCCGCACACGGCGCTCCAATCTGCAGGCCGTGGAACTGGAACAAATAGGGATAACGCCTCATGGTTTGAAATTGCGAACCTCGAACAGCGCCACTGTCCCAGTTGGTCCCTTGTAATGTTCGAAAAAAATGCATTAAAATGGCTCTGAAATTACACGGAATAAAACTACGTGAGTCGCTTCATAAATTCCATCCTTGTTGCCACTCAAAAGGGAGAATGATAATGATCCTCGCTTCAAAGTTAGTCATTGGTAAAAAAAACGGGCCAGATGAGATTGAGCACTGAAGAAAAGAAAATCTGATTGATGGCGAGCACTTTTATGGAGCCTGTGACATAGCTCCCTAGGGGGGAAGCTTAAACGCCACCAGCCAATAAATTGGCATGTTTGTACAAGGGCTTCAGACCACATGACACTCAGGGTGTGTCCCAATGTGATTACTCAGCTCAAGTTCCTACGAAAGGGAAATATACATACACATACTTGTTTCTGTCACCACACATCAGTTAAACTCTATATTAATTCTATAAGCTGCAACTTTGCTCAGCAACCATAAACAACCAATAGTCTCGTCTACACCTGACAAGCACGACATGTCAAAACTAAATTACTCACTTTATAATAAATACAGCCTCCTATGCTGAAAGCACCCATCTGTGATAGCTTTGAGAGTAGACTACATGCTTTGTGTTGGATATACCAGAATATTTTCTGTTTTACACATTTTGGCCATTTAACGGTATATACACCATCATACTGTTAGACTTGCCACGATACCATAATTTTCCCACCAGTGTGGTGTTCATGTTCAAACCAATTAACACCGTTATTACCAACTGGTTGGATGCTAAGTGGTACTATGGGATAATTTGCATTAAGCAATAGCCTCCACAACATCACAAGGCAGTTTGATTTCAAACTTTGAACTTTATTTAACTAAATAATTCAGATAAAACTGAAAAAGAGTGCAATTAATATGCGTGTTGGCTTTTCAACAGTTGTGAAGGACAACATCTCTTTTGCAACTAACCTACTTCATCTGTTCATTCTCTCCATCATGGGCTACGGTCAGGTATTTTGTTGTCTGTGCAAATACATCACATATTGTGGGTTGTTGTGGGTTTAATGTTGGGTTTTTTTTACTTTTCATTCCAGGACCCAGTTCAGCTGCTTTGGAAGGATAACACTTTACATACTTGTGTTCCATGAGACTGCACACCTCCGAACAAACAGCACTTCAGACATGCGCATAGACGGCTTTTCTATCAGTTCTTAAAAGTGAATAATGTGTGTTTCTTAAAGCGTGTGTCTAACAGCATTTCTTGCATCATTCCAAATCCAAGACATCTTAAAGTTACCCACCATGCACATTATATTCGCTACCTGCAATTAAATGTCTTCTGTAAGTGTGCATACTTTGCTGCCTGTGTAATTCGAAACATTGATAAGAACATCTGGCTTTCAATGCATTATTTATGTTCATTTATAACGGGTAGCAAACACTTAATTAGGCAACAATTCTTTAAGGCTATTCTATTCGTTAGGCTATTGCATTGATATTGGAAGTTCCATTCATAATGTTCCCCTTTTACCCAGTATAACATTCACACCAGTGTTTTACCTTGTACCAAGTAAAACCGGTAACACCATACACTGTGGCAACGCTGCATACTATCCAATAATAAATGGTAGCAATAGAAAATAGACAAGGCTGAGCTACAAAAAAAAGGAATGGAAGACAAGGGGAACATGAATGAGGTACAGAAGAAACAGTGTTGTGTGCAGTGAGCAAGTATACAGATAAAACTGATGGACATGACCACCTGTGTTCCTGGCTCAAGTTAAGGGACCAGCTGTTTGTTTGACTTGAGTCTGGTGGCAGTGAAATGCTGTGCTAAGACCTTTCACAAGTCAATGGGGGAAGTGTAGAGAAACTTTAAACCCTCTATCGTCAATATACAGGACGTCCCAAGAAAATGCACTAATCTAAAAAGCTCAAAACAATGAGGTTGGCAGACAAATTGGATGTCCAATGCTAGACAACGAGGGCAGAAAATACTCAGATCTTGAGTAGGACTATATGACTTTTGATTGCATTTGATTCTGCATTGCCAGTAGTAGAACATCAACAATGATCCCAACTGAGAACTAAAAAGCCAGTTAATGGTTTTCAGACAGACAGGCAAAGCTCTGTCCTTTTGTCCTTGAAAGAACTGAAAATTTATGTGGTGACCCTAAAGACCACCCTTGGATTGGCTGTTAAAATCCTTGCCACATTTCACTTTCCATTTCCTTTTGGGGGGCTGTAAGACTCTGGGCCTCACTGCAATTGCGTCAGTTGATACGAGAGAGCCATAAATATCATGGATGTAAGAGCCAAGTTTTACAGCAAGCTGTCTTAAGAAGTCCCTTAGAGCAGACACTGCCACACTGGCTAACAAGCCCTCAAAAGCAAACAAGCATATCCTGAAATGCTTGTTAAAACGATCTAATTATTAAACATAGATGATTAGGTCCACAGAACAAAATGACTGTGAATACAATCAATGCACAAGAGCTAAAATGTTCTCTTTTAGTTCATTAATCTCTAGAGTATAATGTGCATGAAGGAATAATGACATAATCATCAAGGGAAAAGCCCAGATATCTTTCTGGGTAAAAACTGTTCTTTAATCTTGAAAGGATTACATCATATATAATCTTCGAATTCCAGTTGAGTTCAATTTAAACTGAATGGCATACTGTTCACTTATGAAAACCATATGGATGTTCATTGTGAGCCAATTAGAAATCATAAAATTTGTACACTAGAATTAATAGAATTGAAGAATAGAATTAAAGTACACTTACAGTCAGTAGCGGTTCTAGTTTGCAAAATTGCAAACTGTGCTTTGTGCCACTTCATTTACATAAAATACACCCACAGTTTGTGAGCCTACACCCGCAGGAGTGCAAAAACTCTTAGCGAAAACTGCACTTAGAATTGGCGCCCTCACGAAAATGACTGAAAACCCACCATCTCCTCCACAGAACTCTTGGCTTAAAAGCACATGTGTAAATGGCAGGACGGCTGAGGTTAATATGATGCATTCATGAATTTATATCTGTAAAGCGCATATATGGGATAACATAAGGCATAAATCATATCTTGCAAATTATAAATGTGATTACATTTTGGGGGATATTGTATTTTTTTTCTGCCTTTTTCTCCCCAATTTGGAATGCCCATTTCCCAATGCGCTTTAAATACTGGTGGTGGCGTAGTGACTCGCCTCAAAATGGGTGGTGGAGGACGAATCTCAGTTGCCTCCTCGTCTGCGACCATCAATCTACACATCTTATCATGTGGCTTGATAGTCAGTGTCTTTACTCACTGATCTACTCAGGCCCCTGGGGGACATTGTATTAAAAACATAAGATATGTAAAAAATATTTATCTTCAGACATATTTTTTAAAGCCATGATTGTAAAAAAAAAAAAAGAAAAAGCTATTTATAATTTTTGTGTTGGTGCCAGTGAACATTTTGGCAGGGCCAGTAAAAATCTGAAGCACTGGCCCAACCGGGCCAGTAGAAAAAATCCTTAGTGTTTAGCCCTGTATATGTACATATATATGTGTGTGCATGTGTGCAAGTGTGAGAGTGTGTGTGTAATATATACACACACACACACACACACAACAGTTAGTTCCGGTCCTCGAATCTGATTGGACGAGATGTTTCATGAGCACCGATGGTCTGACACCATCAGCACTCAAATGCTTCACTGTTTGTGTATTACTCTGTTGGTGTTTGTGCCATTCTAAACTAAAGTGTAAGAGCAGTGCATGTGTGTTAAGCGCAATGTTTTTAGTTTTTTTACATTACACATGTTAGCCAGCAGGAGGTGGCAAAAGATAATTTTTGTGTGTAATATGAGCTAGTTAGTTGACGTGAAGTGAATCCATGTCATCCATTTACATACAACAGCTCTTTGTGATCACTACTACTAAAGTACTACTACTGAAGCTAGGAAATTGCTTTAAATGAACAAATTGTGTGGCGGAGGACATTGCAGATTCTATAGCAATGTTTCACAACCACTGGGCCGTGGTACACTAGTGTGCCGTGAAAGATTGTCAGGTGTGCCGTGGAAAATAAAAACAATTCCACAAAATAAATAAATGCATGAAAAAAATAAAAATACAGGGATCCAAACTCCTCACATTTCGGAGAAATTCACCGTTTTGAAACCATAATCGGACACTTTTGTGATTGTGAAGAGCAATGATTAATGTGCAAAAGTGATATTTATACGTGTTAAGGGTCTTTCACATGACTCGCATCAGCGCTGCAGAATACACTGAAGTCTATGAAGTGACTTTACACTAAAGTGTTTTTGCTTTAATGTCTTTGAGAGGAAGGTTTCAGTTGTTGATTGAGTTCTGTTCAGTAAATCTTTTACGTGTTTTGTTCATATTTTAATCGTATTTGTTTTTTGTAATATTGTGTTGTTCATATGTCATGTTTTAGTTGCCTCCGCTGTCACTGCGGGGAAAAAACATTCATCTGCTTTGTGTGTCTGTTGTTCATCTGTTCTCTTCATAAATAAATAAATGCATAATCTGCTATATGCTCGTCCTGTAAGTTCATGATTAAAAATGAAAACTAAAATAAAAGCTATTAAATGTCTTATTATCATTAAAATATGAAAACTGAAATGACGGGTAATAATAGATTATGATGGAATTTTAGGGACCCTGTACGTCAATATGACGGACGATTAGGTCTAATATTTGAGAATTTTTTTCATAGCTTCATTTCAAACATTATAAGTAAACACGCTACTAAGATGGACAAAAAACATGGACAAATTCTTGAAAATGAAAAATCTTGACGATGGTTAGCCTATGTGGTATAGTGGTGTGCCGTAGACTTTTTTTAGTTGTAAAAAGTGTGCCGTGGCAGAAAAAAGGTTGAGAAACACTGTTATATAATGATCGACTCTTGCGCACCGGCTACTGCGAAATAGGGAGAAATGCCCCCGCTTCGACGCTATTTTTCCACTGAGAAAGCTGATCTTCAGAAAGCTGACAGCATCTCTCTCTCTCTATATATATATATATATATATATATATATATATATATATATATATATACACAAAAAAATGCAAAGGTTTTTGTTTAGGGTTATAGGTTACGGTTCATGTTAGGGTTAGTCAGTAGTATTTATAACAAGCTTTACATAAAAACAATAGACGTCTCTGGTATGCCTTCATTTAATCAGCAAGCTAAACGTGTGTGTGTGTGTGTGTGTGTGTGTGTATATCTTAGTTTGTTTCACTTTCACTGATTTCATCAGGAAAGTATTCCTTTGACCTTGTCATCTGGTTTGGGGAACATTGGCTGTGGAACGTTGTCTGGAGACATTAATGGATAGTGGGTGCAAAGAGTAGACAAAGGGCTGCTCTGTTGCCAGGAATAGGAGAGCAGTGTTAAATATCCCAGGAATGCTGCAGAAATGTGCCGATGTGTGCAATGGACAGAGAATAGGAGGTGGTGGAGGGGAGGAATGGAGTAAAAGGAAAATGTTTGGTGAAAATTGAAGGCCTGTTAACCTCCAAATACCATCAGCTGATGAAATGAATCCCCACTTATGACATGGGAAAAACACAGTCCTTAATGTTGCTAGACTGTACCAGAAATGGAAGATAGGGGGTCTAAATAGATATAGTAAATTTTGTATATAATTTTTTTTACTAAGTAGATATGCATTTGCTCATTTAAGTCTCTATGATACAATAACCTGCAGAAATATCTTCGGTCATATACTTTATTTCTGGTCTTTGGGATTTTGATCATCTGTTTATTGACCGCCAGGCACAAATCATAAATCCCAACCACTTAGAAAAGAAATAGCATACTTGTCCTCAATCATACGCATCATGTCCTTAGCTGAAACGGTGCCGGATGAGTTACATACCACAGTCTAATACTGATAGTTAGGGTTAATAAGCACCATTAATTAATATGTCAAACAGCAAATGTTCACACATTTCTCCATAAACAAGCCACCATGTTCTAGTTCCTCATTCTTCTGTTTAAATGGCAAGCATTATTCATCCTTGCCATTAAAACCTCTTTCTTAAACCTCTTTGTTCCCCCAACAAGTAGAGGGGTAAAACAGACCCCCATCTTCACTTAACCTGTGGACAGAGCTTCTCTTTATTACCTCATGACCTGTTTCAACCCATCTAGGAGTAAATGCCACGTAACTTGACAGCTCTGCACTGTAAGAGGGTGTCATCATCTGCAAATCACCTTTAACAGCAGCGCTTAATCTCAGACAACTGAACAAACATGCCTAATGAGTCACCTCCTGTCATGGTAATGACTCACCAATGTCAAACTGAACTTAGGAAGTCGTCTGGCTGTAAAATTCCTTTGTAAATACATTTTCGTTTCTGTTAAGAGGTGCGGATGCGTGAGGTATGAAGTGTTTGCTTTACTCTAATATGTTAAACCTATGGCACGTTCCAACGCAGGTCATGCCATAAGTATTAAGGCAGTTAACGGTGATAATATGCCAGTTATGTGCTTCACAATACAATCTATCTATTTGAGGCCTTAAAAAGAAATCAATGGAAAAATATTGTGTATATCTGACACATCTGGATGGTTAGGTCACCATTTTGAGGCGTTTCTTTATCTACAGGCACTATGTCCTGAGGGTGACTTAATAAACAAACAAAACATTTTTATTTTTGTTAAATGCAGGTCAGATCAAAACTGTATTGGAAACTTTTTACCATGCCTTCATTTATTTTTGCTAATGTTAAATGCCTTTTACTGCATGTATACACGTTATGGTTTTATAATTGTCCCAGTTCCAGACTTTCAATGTTAAAACATGAAAATCCTTAAAAAAAAAAAAAATAAAAGTAAAATAAAACACTTCCCGTGGCCATGGAAAACCTGAAATACCAGGAAATTTTAAAATGATATTTTACAAGCCAGGAAAAAAAAACATCTTCAATCTTAAAATGTACATTTCTCGGTTTTGCTATGCTCTAAACATTTCTAATCAGCTCAATATTGTTTTTGTGTAGAGTAAGAGGCCATTTAGACTGAACATGTTCTTGAGCTTAAAAAAAAAAAAAGTTAGCCAGCATAACGAATAGAACAGAATGTAGGTGTCTTGAGATGCCGGAAAAAACAGCAGGATGCAGCGCAATGGTCAAAGATATCCCTCTAGCACATGTTTACATAAAAAATTTGGTTTGGATTAATCACATGACTGCATAAACTAATATGTCATTATTTTCAGATATCTTAATTTTCCCTGTCAACACTACAACACGAAGACAACATTTAAAAATGTATTCACTTGGGAGAGCGTCATCAAAAATCTCAGTTTTCGCTGTCAAAAATGCCATCTCACTGGAAGACCAAAAAGTAGAGAAAAAGATGCCTTTTCATAAAAAAAAAAAAAAAAAACATATTAGTGTGAACGTGGCCTGAATGATTCATTAGTGAACTGCTCCGAATTAAAATTATTTAGAAAATTCTGAATCCATTAACCGAAATCAACTGAAAAGTTTATGGTAAAGTCATGGAATTTAATTGGTCAAAAGGGCTTGGGAACCCTGTTCTTAAATAAAGATGATTTCAGTTCATTTGGACGCAAATTACGACCATCCCGCAGTTGTGGTGCCATTTTCACAAGCTAGTTTTATCAAAAGTTACTCTACATGGTTACCAAGGTCACAAAATTGTCATTGAACAGCAAGTTTGAAATTAAATATGGGATGTGTGGGGGAAATAAAGAAGAATCTAGGTTAAATATCAACAGTGATGCGTCAACAAGAACTGAGCGGGCCGGTGGGTCGGCCGCAAAATGTGTTGAATGGGCCACGATAAGCTCTAATGAGCTGCAGAACGGACCACAAAACAGCACCGCAAAATGCCCCCCAAACAAGTGTTGGGCCAGTTGCCATGTAAAATCCCGGGCCGATTTCTCTTCCCAGCCCAGCCCTGCTCTGCTTCCAATGAAGTTAGCTGTAACAAGATATTGGAGCCTACAATTTATTTAAATTGTATTTATTTAGGTCATTTCCACCACAAAATATCAAACATAATTTAAGGGGTGGAGGAAATGATAGTAGCTGGGTTTCCATACAGGTATTTTATGCACATTTTGGGATATCACATGAAAACACCAAGATGCAAAAAAAAACAACTCCAAAAATGTGCATAAAAACAGTATACACATGTTCGAGGTGGATAAATGTTTTATTTGATAAGAAGAAAAGCACATAAACTATGAAGGAAACACATTCACACAAACTCCTGTTGAATTTATTAGGAATACAAGATGTGTCTCAAAAAGCTATGCAACTGAATTATTCATTTCATAGCAGGACTAGCCAGCGGACCAATAATCGTATATGAAATGTCGCTTTGGTCCTCCAGAAATAACGGTGTCTAGAAAAACCAAAACCTGCAAAGAGTTTACAGGGCAAATGAGTCGAATACAAACTTGAACTCTGCCAAAGAGGAGGTTTATTGACACTCATACATTATAGATCACAGTGGCTACAATTTCTCTGGAAGTGATGTTTTTCTTTTGAACACATGGGATGGAAATGCATAATTAATCGATTTTGCTATAAGTTTTTTCACATATATTAAATTCGCAACTTGGATGGAAACATAGTTATTGCGTTGGAAATGTTCACGATGATTCAGAAAATATTGATAGTGGTCAAATAAAAAAAAAAAAAACAGCTACTAAGAGTGCAAAAGGTGTGTTTCTAAGGGAGATAATTCACTAAAAGTCCACAGAGCCAGAAGTGCCCAGGTTAAATAATCACCCTTTTGTGCAATTTCCATTTCTTGGAAGCAACATTGAGGTAGTTCCTCAACGCAGCTTTACACAAAAAAACACAACACTTCATCCTTCTTTTCTACAACTATATACATTGGTTTTGTCATGTGAGCTCAAGATTGAGGAGTTGCTGGTATCTGTTCTGTCCTGTAAATGAAATAATTCTTCATCAATTCAAGTAGACCCTGCAATGCGCTTTATGAGAAGCTTAATCAGATTAAAAATGGCATGCACAGACATGCTCCTGCTATTGCATAACATCTGGCAGCTGTACAGTATGACAAGCAATCACACTGACATTTAAAGCGAGTGTTAGTGCAGATCATCAATGTTGACAGACATTTGAGGGGAAAACAGATGTACACAGCTCCAGGTTATGTCAGACAATACAAGGGATGCTAGGAAATAATCACAAGTTGCAGATGGAAACCGAAATGTTTTACATTATATCAACAACTAGCATTAGTTTACTCTTAAATTTAAACATGAAATCAAAATGTATCCAATTTACTTTCTTAATACAAGTTCCTGGTCTTTTTAAGAAAAAAAAAGTGCACCTTTGAAATTGGTTTTTAAAATCTAATAACTTGCTCTGCCTCTAAAAAACAATTGTTAGTGTTTTTTTTTTTAATCCACTTTCCTCCCAATTTGGAATGCCCAATTAGTAGGTCCTCGTGGTGGTGTGGTTACTCGTCTCAATCCGGATGGAAGAGGACAAGTCTCAGTTGCCTCTACTTCTAAGACAGTCAATCCGGCCATTTTATCATGTGGCTCGTTTTGCATGACACCACGGAGACTCACAGCACAGGAGGCCCACGCTACTCCCCGCGATCCACGCACAATTTACCACTTGCCACATTGAGACCAAGAACCACTAATCGTGGCCACGAGGAGGTTACCCCATGTGACTCTAACCTCCCTAGCAACCGGGCCAATTTGGTTGCTTAGGAGACCTGGCTGTCACGCAGCCACTCAGCATGGCCCGGATTCAAACTCACGACTCCAGGGGAGGTAGTCAGCGTCAATACTCGCAGGCCCGATTTAGGTTTGATAAATTCCTGATCCATAAATCAAGTCCCACATAGTCATTTTTTCCTTCATGATTAAAATGGAGTTTCACTCTGAAGAAAAACCCATGTTGACTCTGAATTGTTTTTTCGATATTTGGAAATATATGCAGATGCTAATGAAAAAATTAAATAAATAAATAAATAAATACTTAAATAATCGAAATGTTTTGCTGATAAAAAAAAATAAAATAAAACGGAACGGTGGAAAATATTGAAAATATGATCATCCATAAACAATTAAGACACAAGACTCGTTAACTAAACACAGCCTTTGTTATTTGCCCTTAAAAGGTCAATTTCTTGCAGCACTAGCAGCACCAGACCAACATGCAACTTGTTTTTTTTCCAACAGGTTTCCTAAATATTACCCTCATCTTCCATTGGTTGACCAAACATATCGTCCCACCCCAAACTCACGCATATTGAATATATGTTGCCATGTCAGTCTGGTCGGGACTCTAAAACAAACGGAGAAATTATTTGGAAACACCACTGAGCCACAATGTTTACACTTTCTCGAGAAATGAACATAGGAATGGCTACTTATAGTTGTCTCTCCACATTAAGCTGGGATAGGAGAAAGTAAATGGAAAAATTTATATAAAATCACCTTTAAACCAAACCCAGGCCTCATTGTTCATCCTTACGGTATTTGTATGGTAACAAAAGGACCTGAAAGGTCCAAGACAACAATAGTTACCGGAGTTTATGTTGTGCGTATACTACAAACAAAACTGCTCGTATAAGGAATGGAAATTCTGTGCCTGGACCTGATCTGTTCAATACGGTCCATTGAAGGAGCCATTAAGCCAAGATTCAATGACCTTATAGAGAGAACATTGCATGCTGGAAACTAAACAAAGCATAACATGTCCTTGTGAGGAGACATATGAATGAAGATCTGAAGCAGTCCTTTAATTACATGACTGATATAAAGCATTGATATGTTTCTGAAGGAAATCGTGTTGAAATCGACCACGCGAAGCATTGAGCACATTGTTCTCATTAACTACATTGCGTTTCCTTTTGAGGTTGTGTTTGATGTCTTTCTGCTCACTGAGGCGGGACTGTAACTGACACAGAATTGGTGAAAACCTCATTACAGGGTTGGAAAAACCCTGAGTGAGTGATGGGTCCATGCCATCTAAATGAAGGCTGCGAAATGCCTCGTTCATTTGTCAGATTGAAACGATAAAGGAAAAGAATGAGAGGAATACATAATTTATAAGCAGCTGACAGCTCGAGCTGTAAACACAACATGTCTATTAGCAATGTTTCCGTGCAAAAGGAAAAACACACCAACTTCACTTTTTCTCAAAATGAGATTATGATCTATTGGTCTGTTAGACTATCAACTGTCCAATGACTGATGGGCTTGCCTCAGAGAAATAAAGATTGAAAATTGCAGCACCTTAAATTTCCACACTTAAACCAAGAAGCTGTTGGCTTAGTTACTATAGTGTTTACCCTATATGCATTTTGCCCACCACACAAACATACTCGCAGTGACGTCACCACATAACACTTGTCAAACTCCCTTCAATTCAAGTGGCCCGCAAGCTCATTTCTGAAATGTAGTTTGGCACGGGATCGCAACATTTCACTGAACAATCAGTTAGCGCTTTCCTCATGAATATTAATGAGCCATCCCCTATCATCTATATGTTTTGGAGCATATTTTGCAAGCTTCAAAATCAAAATGAAACAGCACTACACAGATCAATTATCAACCAGGCTTAATCATAGCACCACGAGGGCAGAGCAGGTGCTGTAATTCAGGTGTTTGAATGTGGTACAGAATTGTCTGCTGCAAAATTCTTGTCTCGGTGATGAAACTAGTTTAAAACAAACAGCCACCACATTGTAAATGGCACTGACAAAGTCAATTCTCATACCACAACACTTACAAAACTTTACCATGCATTTACACTAACTGTACTGTATTAACTGTAGTTGTGGCAGAACAACTTTCTAAATGTATTTAGACCATATTTCTTTATATAGAAACCATAGCAACTAATTATGGTAGTGATGAGCCATGCATGATTTTACCTATGGTTACTATGGAAAAATATTATTGTTAAAACCATGGATATTATGGAAGGACTAGGGTAAATTTTCAGAATTATTATGGACCAAGCCTTCAGTTTTCCACCTTTATAAGATCTGTACTCTTGTAATGCTCTCTGATTGTAGGAAAATGTTTTTAAGCTATTCCTTGGCCAATATGCATTTATGCGGGCATGTGGACGTGCACATAACAGCAGTCTTGGCTCCGGAAGTGTTTTCATTTTTTCCAAAGGGATTTCATAAAATTCTTCATAAAACAGTTGAGCCATGAACCAATCAAACCAGCACTTTTTAAAGTTGTGAATTACAACATTAAAAACTTTCATTTCAGGCCAAAAAGTTTTAGAAAATTGGACAAAAACACAAAAAGGTACAAGACTGCATACTTAAAGCTGAAGTGTGTAACTTTTTCTGTGTTAAAATATTTCATCCCAGCTTAATATGCATAAACCTTTTCTTGAACTGTTAACACTGTGTCTCCGTGGCAATAAAAAATCTTATCTGTTTTTAGTAGTGCTGCACGATTAATCATATCGCAATCGCGATGTCAGCCTTTGCGATTATATGACGGCAAATGCTACGATTTTATTAAATAAATAAGTGCATGTGTGGACGTGACAGCCCATTCTCTCCGAGAGCTGTTTGCCAATTTTCTACATCGCTAATGAAAAGATGACCAGTCAGTCTCAGTTTAGGGAGTGACACATGTGGTCATGTGAGTTTCCGGAGTGCAGCGTGGAAATCAGGTGAAGATGGATGCCGAGCAGACCGACACTGAACTTGTGGTCAGAAAAAATACTGAGTATACACAGAAACACAGATCACAGCTTGGTGATACGTCTTTATTTCATCAATAATTAAAGTTAATATAATATGGGAGCGTGACATGTAAATAAACACAAACTGTCATTCTGGGGACATTTTCCCCAAATCGTGCAACCCTAGTTTTTAGTGACATGTCCATACTGACACAATCACATACATTGACTCAACCAATAGCGTGAGTTGGGGATGGGACTATCTGTTTGTTTGATCAACAGGAGACAGGGGGGCGTATTCAGAAAGATGTTTATTTTTGCAATTCCGTACAGTGGTGCAGAAATTAGATACTTCAGTTTTAACATCTTTAATGAACTACAATCCCATGAAGTATTGCGAATAATGTAATCAAATCATATAAAAATTATGTACAAATATAGAAATAATGATTTTAAGTTGTTTATTATAAGTATAGAAACAATACATTTTAATTATACTACAAAATATTCAGATATAAACAAATATATCAGTAGTTTGAGTGTAGGAAAACCGACTCGGTTGCGTCATTCGCAATGTGTCATGGAAATGGGCTGTCGCTGCAGAGCGGTTAGTTTGCCACGATTCTCTTATTGGTGGAACTTTCTCTGCACAGGAAGCGTAGTACTTCTTCACGAAATTCACTATTAAAAACCTTTTTTTTAAATGAATTTCAAATAACCAGGACATATGGCTTTAAAAGAAGCATACAGTACCATCGACTAACAACTTCAGAGATCACGGCAGCTCTGTCTTTAAAGGTTTACAAATTAGCAAAAAAACGCATGCTGTTTTTTACTTCTAAAACCCTGCTGTTGTGATTAACAGCATTTAACAGTACATGAAATCCAAGATGGAGGTTACTCACCCTGGACACAGTCAGGGGCATGTTGAAGTCCTTCCCCCCCTGAAGCCGGAAACCCCAAGGAGCAGGTCCATTGAGCGTTATACAATATATATTCATGGCCTGAAAAGAAAAAGAAAGATTGCTGTACTCTTAACATCACAAATTAATAGAAAAAGAGGCTGAAACAAACATCCCTAACGTGAACATTGCATCGTATGCAGTTGACATCTGACATTATAGTAAATTAAACCCAACAACCTCTTGGATAAGCAGATACATTGAATAGGCGAACAAAGGCTTAATATCAGGGTTTACACACAGAGATTACTCAATACAACTTTAGAATGTGCTATTATTCCTGTGCCTACTAATTGATCATGGGTAAACAGCACCGTTTGCATGAGAGATTTGTGAACCTGCTTCATCTAAATTAATAAACAGGTAGGTGACTGAAATAAGCTTCTATATAACTTTTGCAAGGAAACTAAGCTGCAAATTACCAGCTAATGATACACACAGAAATGCACATTATCTACATCTACACTATCGAACTTAATTCCAATACTCAAAGTGAGCATAAAAAAGGACATCATATAATGGCATAAACTCTAGTTAAAGTCAGCAGCCAGGCAGAAACCACATTCATCACACTTACACAAAAGCACATTAATTTAATAATCGCAATCTCTTAATGCCACCAAACTAAACCAAATTATCCACCAATGGCACCAGCAACTAGCTCACCATTGCAACATTGCTTCATTATGTCACTAGTGTATGTCACACTAAAGCAAATAGTAACATGACATAAAAATTCAAAGCCATTTAAAGAGCCAAGGACAACCTGAGCTCAAATCATGACATTTCCCCCCTCCTTGTGATTTATGAGAGCACTGGCTGCCACGTCCAAACTCCAGGGGCTATTCAATCCCACACCGAGTGTACCTGTTACAGGGTGGCGCAAACATACCTTATGCCACGGGCCAAACTGGTCACCCAAACCTTAAGAAATCTACGTGGAAATCTGGCACAGCAAGACAGACTGACTTTCTCACTGTTGGCAAAGCTGAATTCCTTCCCCTCCTTCTTTGTGACATGGGTTTGCTCCACATCTCTCCTACTCCACAGGCTATATAAGGAATGTAAAACTACACCAAACTATTTCAGCCCAACACCCACGAGTCGTGGAGAGGGGGAAGAGAGAGGAAGGGAGGGAAGGAATCAAGAGAAAAAAAAAATCTACTACCTCAGATTCTCTAGATCTAGGTGTAATAGTTAAAGCATTAAATAATAGAGAAAGACATTGGAAAGCAGGTTGGTTGGGTAGAAAGCCAAGGGAACGTTCCTCTCAATGTGGATAGCATATGTTTCAGACATCAACACTGTACCCAAACCTGAGTATGTCACAGAGAAATTGGAGACTCAGGGCTTGTTTGCCCTGAGGTTAAACTGCAATTGAGAAGACATTATACATTCTGAGGGGTCATTTAGCGTTGTGCAATTAAAGTATGTTTTAGAAGACAACACTGTGTCACCCAAAGTAGGTTATGTCACACTGAAAACAATTTAAGAGGACAAAATGGGTGCTATGTGCCCTGTGGTGAAACTGTAATTGAAAGGACATTATACACTCTAAAAGGTCTCTTCACACCACGATTAACCATTTTCCACTAATTACCTTAGTCCCTTAAAAAATATATATATATATATATATATATATATATATTCAAATAATATTCATTCATAAAACTGACATTTTATCCCATAAGGTGAATTATTTAAAAACACACACACACACACACACACACACACACACACACACACACACACACACACACATTGTTTAACAGTGAAATTGAATAAAAGCACATAACTAAGAATAAAAAGGGCAGAATATTCAAACGATTTTAATTATTTTCCACTTATAGGGTTCAAATGCGAGCATAAGCAAGGGTCAAATACATGTGAACTGCATGTTTCTCAATACAACTCCATGCAATTAAATTATTACCAAAAAACTACAGTACATAAATACATATACATATATATTGCTCTAGAAAATGAATATTAAATACCAAAAAGTATCACAATATAAATGTATCTCAAAATGTTGTCATAGCGTGCAAAAAAGTTAAACCACTAAACAAGCATGTGCATTCTAAACTTTGCATCATAGTAACAAAACAAGCAAAACAAGGACGCAAACTTTCCCACTATTCACGTAAACACCAATAATAGATAATAAACTTCTGCATTACTGTAGCAACACTTCTCATTTCAGTCTATGTAACCTAGTAACGTGATCCACTTTCTTTTAAAGTCCATTTGCTGCCGGTACATCCAAACAAAAGTTGGTAAGAAATGCAATTACCTCCTTCTGATCTTTAGACATCGCTGCGAGCTTTCTCCTGATGTGATGTGATGGGCTGGGCTGGGCTGTGATGTATTGTGTTATGATAAATAGAGATCAAGTTAACTTTAGGGACTTGTGTGCAGGTCGCGCGCAGAAGCCACAGGTTCCCCAGTTGGATTTTCTTTTAGTAGGATACTGCTTATACGTCATGAGTCACGTGGGGGCTGACGCACTGGCTCGGTTGGCGCGCCCTCGCGGCATGACTGACATGTATATTCAAATGAGAATAAATACAGGGTAATGTGTAGTGTGTAAAATAGTGTGTAAATACAAGGAGGGTGGTTTACCCTATGGCAAAATCAGCAGTCATTGTTTTATGAAAACAGTCTTAATATTATTTTTGTAAATATGGGCCCATTAATTGGTTTTTTTGTTTGTTTGTTTGTTTGTTTGTTTGTTTGTTTGTTATATGGGTTAACAACAACGGTAGGCAACTCTAGTCAAAAAACTATATTGGCTATAGGAAAGGATTCCTATTGGAAATTCTATCATTATTTTGAACCAATCCAAAAGAATTGTAATCTGAGTTTTCTGAATCTGATAAAGGTTACATAATATCTATTAGTACTCAAATAGCAATACAAAACATGTAGGAATTTTAGTCCATGATTTTATTTTATCCCATTAGAGATCCCATGAAGAAGAAGAAAAAAAAAGATTTTGTGGTGAAGCTAATATAGCAGAAAAGATTAGATTTTTTAAGAGTGTATTTAAATATTAAAAAAATATTAAGTAAATTGTTCATTAGTACTCGATTCAAACAGGTAAAAACGAAATGCTCTAGCTTACAAGTAAATATTATTCATGATTATTTGTTATCTTTACAATGAATCATCATGTATCAATCCTAGAAAACCTTGTCATATTTACATGCTTATTTGAGTACATTTCACAGGTGAATAAAATAGGTACATTTTAATTAACTTTTTGAATCTTCCATGGTTTCCTGGTTTTCTATCTTATTTACATCATTGTATTGTTGATTTTGTTATGTTTGGCAACTTGTTTTGTGAAGTTTGAAGTTAATTTTCAACTCAAAATGACCCGTTCATAAATCAAAAAGTTTGTGGTTTGTGCACTAAGTGTTGATGTCTGCCTGTGTAGCTTTACCATTTATTGCTATAAGCAGTAATGCAAGGTGATGTTGTCTGATAAACTACATAGCATGCATTGAGCTTCCCTGTGGAAGGGCTCGTATGTCGTTTGTTACATGGTTAAAAAAGTGTCCATAAGGAAAGATGGGTTAGGGTTAGTGAAATGTGAAATGTTCTAATACAAATGTTCATTTCAATTTTAATAATTTAATATACATCAGATTTGTAGGTAAAAGTTACTGAATTAACTGAAATGTTTAAGTTACATTTATTCACTCTTTTTAATCAATATTATGTCATGAAGTAGATTTTAATTAGAAAAATTTGCAAAAACATAACAATTAAAATACAATTACGATAATGTAGGTAATATAATTATTAATTATCATTTAGGTAATATAATCATTTAGACAAGGGTATGCTATTTTTGTTGTTACTCATACAAACAACCAATAATACTTAAATAATTGAATTCCAATATCCATTGCGTTTTAGCTCCTATTCTAATTCACAGAGAAATTATTATATTATATTTTTGTTATACTTCCAAACCCCTCCTTTTAACAATTAAAATAACACACTTACCATACTAATTATAGATCAATAAAATCTAAAGGACACACACGCACGCACGCACGCACATTTAAATGTACACCACCAGTGATTCAAAGGCACAACAATCAAATATAGGATGTTTCGCATATCCTGCATTTCCTTCACATAAAGTAACGTATAGCATATTTTTAACCTTATTTCAGACATGGACATAAACTCATGAGGATACTTAATTCTCAAATAGTGTAGTGAGGTGGATATAACAGCGCAGGTTTACTGATCACTATGACTGTTTCATTGTTTATCTGACTTTAAAGCAGGCATTAGTGCAGCAGTGCTATTAATGCATTAATGAGCGCAGACGCCTGCACTACCTCTTCTCTCCAGTAGATGGACACATACCACAACAAATCAACTGCCTGCTACGCTCAACTGCGCCGAGAGCTGCGCGTCATTCAACTCATAGCTAACCTGCAGCAGTACAAAAGAAATAAGTCCTCTGTATACTTTAACAACATCCAAAGCTTTCTACATTTACTCATTAACAGCTCGCGAAAGTTTAATTTTCCTTTGACCGTCTTAACTCGCTCGCAGAATAAAACAGCCAGAGGGTTTTTAGAGCAGCCGGTGTTACTTTGTTAAACATGGCTGACGACTTTGGCTTCAACGCGTCTGACAACGGAGTTCATGTAGAAGAGGACCCGGCCGCCGCGTTTCTGGCCCAGCAGGAGAATGAGATCGCCGTGATTGAAAACGACGCCGCCGGGTTCGGTGCGCTGGAGGACGGCGGACCTCCGCCCTCGGACACGTACACGATCATCGGAGGTGCGTGTGTTGCTCTGGCCTGTTTGCCTTTGCTCACTCAGAGCGTTATTAAAGTATTTTTAGATAATTATATGTACTATTACTGTACTATGACTGACGAATCTAGATGATTTTGAGTTCATTATAGTTTTATGTAAGGGAAACGATGGGGTGTAATATATATTTATTATATTATAATTACATATTAATTATATATCGTGAAAGATTATTGTAACTTTTTAGGCTATCGAAAAAAGTACTTGAGACCGTGGCAATGCGGTTTTTGGACATGTTCAATGGAATTCTATTATTTCCATGATAATTATTAATACAATGCTAAGTGTCTTGAAGTACCATGTAAATACTATGGTACATGAATATGGTTATCACTCAGTACCTCAGTATATATCAAAGTGTCAAAAGATTGGAATAATGTACATATTTTGCTGTTTCTGAAGGAAATTGGTCCTTTAATTCACCAAAGTGGCATTCAACTGATCACAAATTATATTCAGGACATTACTGATGTAAAAAAAAAAAACCGTCACTTTTTAAACATTTTTTTTTATTTTTTTATATAATATCTAGACAGGCCCCATTTCCAGCAGCCATCACTACAACACCTTGTCCTTGCATAATCATGCTAAATTGTTAATTTGGTACTAGAAAGTCACTTGCCATTTTATCAAACACAAAAAAGCTAAAGCTATTTGGTTCATTAATTGAAACTTAATGTTGTCTTTGTGTTTGTTTTTGAGTTGCCACAGTTTGCAATAGACTAGCATGTCTTAAAGGTCAATATTAGGTCAAAAATGGCAAAAAATAAACATCTTTCTCTAGAAACTCAATCATTGTTTTGAGGATGGAAGGCTACACAATGCTTGAAATTGCCACAAAACTGACGATTTCATACAAAGTTTTACACTGCAGTCTTCAAAGTCAAAGGACAACTGGCTCTAACAAGGACAGAAAGAGATGTGGAAGACCAGATGTACAACTAAACAAGAGGATAAGTACATCAGAGTCTCTAGTTTGAGAAATAGACGCCTCACATGTCCTCCGCTGACAGCTTCATTGAATTCTACCCGCTCATCACCAGTTTCATGAACAACAGTAAAGAGAAAAAGCCACTTTTGAAAAAGAAAATGTTAAAGAAACACAGACATTGGACAACAGATAATTGGTAAAGAGTGTTTTTGATCTTAACCTCATTGAGCTTTTGTGGGATCAGTTAGGCTGTAAGGTGCGTGAGAAGTGCCCGACAAGACAGTCACATCTATGGCAAGTGCTACAGAAAGCGTGGGGTGAAATGTCACCAGAGTATCTGGACAAACTGACAGCTAGAATGCCAAATATCTGCAAAGCTGCCATTGCTGTATGTGGAGGATTTTTTGATGAGAACCCTTTGAAGTAGTTTTTCTTTTCTTTTTCTTTTTAAATTGTAATTGTAATTGTTGACTTTATTAAAGACCTGACTGTACATTGTGATCAGTTGAATGCCACTATGGTGAATTACCAATTTCTTTCCATAAGAGCAAAATCTGTACATTATTCCAAACTTTTGGCTGCCAGTGTAATACCATCATAGTACCATGGTACCCCACAGTACTGTTTTAAAAGGGATACTACATTATTAGAATTAATTGCTATAGAAAAATACATAATAAAAGCATGTGTAACTTAGCTGATCCACATGTAAATGTTGTTCATTATTATTACATAGTACTTACTTATGTAATACAATCATGTAACATTGACACTGTAAGAAATTACATTTTCTAATAGACTATTTTCAACAGAGTCTTCTTCATCATCATTATCATGATCCATAAGCAGCCGGTCGTAGAGAGATAGTAGTTTTTATTTAAAACGGCTATAAATACAACAATATACTTAGAAACTGAACTCCATTTCTGTATTAATAATAAGAGAACGTAAAACTTAATACAATCAAATCAATACTGTCATTCAACCTTTGTGACACATCATTAGCTTTGACACAGAATTTGAGATGAAAATTGACATCGTACTCTCATGACCAGACAGTAAACAAACAGGAAAAATGTACTCATAAAAGTGAGAAAGTGAGAGAAAGACATTGGAAAGCAGGTTGGTTGGGTAGAAAGCCAAGGGAACGTTCCTCTCAATGTGGATAGCATATGTTTCAGACATCAACACTGTACCCAAACCTGAGTATGTCACAGAGAAATTGGAGACTCAGGGCTTGTTTGCCTGCAATTGAGAAGACATTATACATTCTGAGGGGTCTTTTAGCGACAACACTGTGTCACCCAAAGTAGGTTATGTCACACTGAAAACAATTTAAGAGGACAAAATGGGTGCTATGTGCCCTGTGGTGAAACTGTAATTGAAAGGACATTATACACTCTAAAAGGTCTCTTCACACCACGAGTAAGCATTTTCCACTAATTACCTCCAATTTGATTTAGTATTTAAAAGTCAGACAAAGTCATTTCTACATGTACTACTCACAGTCCAACAAGGTTTGCTGCATTCCAGTGATACCTTAGTGGTTACAACCACTCAGGATTTTGTGAGACTGTGGTGGGTGAACCTCTGACCCTCTAGGGGGGTCCTGGGGCATGTGTCCTGTAAGAAACTTTTGTACATTTTAAAGATAAATGCATCAGTATGGTTCACTTTGAGATCAAAATTAATAGGTTAGATCTGTGAAGAACTTTGTGCCCTTGTAAATAATTGTGTGTTCTAGTAGTAATATAATCATACATTTCATCATATTATTGCAGCAAGATCTACCATGAACTGTACAATAAAGGCTATACATTATCACAATACCAAAACTTCTGTAGTCGGTAGTGAAATTTGATGATTCTCAATACCAGCTTCAAAACCACAATAAATAATAACACTAACTAATATATTAATTATGAAACAATGTTTACAAGTTCTTAAGTAATTATTCAAGACTAGTTAACAGTTAGTAATAAAATAACAATTAAAAACAGCAATGAATAAAAATAGATTAAAAAAATGTTATAGAACAAAAAATCTCAAATTCAGTGCTTTTTTAACAGCAGTAGATTATCAAGTATTCAATAAACATTCAGAATGAAATGCAACATAAAACTACTACTGGTCTTCACTGTATGATTACAAGACATCAATACTTTCTAAAGCTACTAAAGTTACTCAGTCAAGAGCATTGAGTGTTTACTCATTTTCTTGCTCTGGTTGTTTGATTATTATAATGACACACTAGACAGCATCAGGTCTATTATCTTATATTTATACTTACAAGTCCGACATTTTAATAAAAATCCACTTTTTTTTCTCCGCTGTTTACATTCACTTTAGACATCACTCTCTGTGTTTACATGAATACCTCACCAAGACGGGAATTTTGGCAGAATTTTTAAATGTATTTGACTGTTCAGATGTGCATTAGCGTGAGCATTTTCACCACACACACGCATGTTCAGCGCACACACATATGCAACCTGTCAATCAAACAGGGCGCAGCTGTTACTAGATCACTAGCGAATTATAAAATGATGTGCTCTAGATTATTTTCAACACCAGAATAAAAATATGAACTTTCTAATAATTGACACAGACCTAGTCTATCACAAATATAGCTGGATATTTGTTCGTTATTGACGTTTTAAACAGTCTGCTTGTTCGGTCGGGCAAGTAAAATTCAAGTTCAAATTCAAAAAAATTCAAATTCAAGTAAACTTCAAGTAAAATTCTCATTCAAAAATCCACTTGTCCCGGACAAGTGGACAAGCGTTAATGTCGAGCCCTGGGTTGTGTAGATATGAATGGTGATGACACTGCAAAAAAGTCACACCCACAAATCATGGTAAACGAGACAGAGTTTAACTGACTGACTGGGATTGAGAGATGCTTTGCCGAAGCAGCAGCACAAAACTCAACGTTAGAGAACTTTTATGTTATTATGAGAAGTGTACAAATATTTTTGGTTCATTATGAAACTGTGGCGGGATAAATAAGATCTAGGTAACTAATGGGAAACACTGTACCTGTAATGTTTGCATGAGGTAACGTAGCATTGAAACTGTTGCCCAACAAGTGCTAAAACTCACATTCACAAGTTGTTTCCCTTATTTGAGTGCAGGTGATTTTGGAGGAGTACCAGTCACTGCTGTAAACGGAGATATGTTTCAGGTAAGTGTGGTCAGAGAACTGCAAATGTTTTCCGATTAACTGTTTTGTACAATTCATGTTTATGTATTGTTAACATTACATCATTAGGACATCAACGGCACAACGGACAGCTACTCAGCCATTGCTCAAGTGGATATACAGAGACAAGAACCTGAGAGCTTGCGCAAATGGAGGGAGGAACAAATGGCTCGGCTGGAGGAATTGGGTGATGAATTATTTCCTGTATAATTATAAATAATGTAAAGTAGGAAAAAAATTTTTTCTTTATGAACTGGATAGACTGGCAGTTCAATTAAGACAACTATTTGACATGTTATTATATTAGATGCAGGTCATTTCATAGGTGAAATCTTTAGTTTTCATTTTGTAAAATGAGGTCTACCTTTATTTCATTTAAGTTTTTCTTTATTTCTCCCAGTTAGAGTTATACACTTAATGAAATAAATAATGCCTTTAACTTATAATGACATACACTCACATTTTGTTTTTAGAAAAATGTTTATATTAAGGTGGACTCCTCATGGTGGCCACCATATTGAGATCACATAACTAGCCAAATACGGCGTACTATCAAGAAAACTCCAGTTGCTGAATATTATCTCACTTACAGAGAACAAACAAATCTTATATATATTTATTTAACGTTCTGAGACCCGAGCGTGACTGCTGTGTGCATTTGCCATTTTGATTTGTAACTAGTAGAACATAATAACCATCTAAAAACAAAAACTAGAGCAAATTGTTTCCTATAAATGGATGTCCACATATGTGGACAGCGGGAATAAGTTGTGAAATTTTAAATAGAACCATGCTATAGAAAGTCAGACATTACAAACATTACATCAGAAATTAGATTCAATGTAATGACCATCATCGTCCAATCACTGCCAACCATGTTAAAATACAATGATACGTTATAAATTCTGAATCTATGTACTGATTACCATTGTCCCTTGTCCAAACGTCATCTGCAGTTTTCAATGTAAAAACTTAATTAGGTTTCTTACCAGATGTGGTTTTGTTGGCATTTCTCCCTAAAATAAGCTCCACTGTGGTTGGTGCCATGTTGTTTTGTCACATGACTCCATGCATCGAAAGTTTAACCCTTTACTGAACGGAGTCTCTTAAACTGAGATCAGTCGGTTAAAATACATTTAAATTCTGCATTGCATATAGCGAAGCCAAAATACATCCACGCATGTGTGCGCGGGATTGCACAAAGTTAATGTTCACTGTATTTCAGACATCTTAATTTTTAAATCCATAAGAATTTGTGTCTGTTAATGAGAATCATTTGGATTTTCTTTGGTTTCTGATGTGTAGATTTGGCCTCTAAAGCAACTGAGGCTGTGTGGAGGGAGAAAGCTCGTAAAGAGCTTGAGGACTGGCATGTACACCAGAATGATCAGATGGAGAAAAATAAAGCCAACAACAGGTATGTTTCACTCCATTTTTAATATTCACACTTCGTTGAGCTGTATGTATATTCTGATGCAGACAGTTCACAATATTATTGTAAAATGATCTCTCAGTTTAACCAGCTTTAACATTTAATTAAGTAATTATTATTGATTTAAACTAAAGACACCATGAAATCAAAATTGGAGTTTTGTGGCATTATGTCCACGTCTGATAGCTTTTAGACCATCTATGTGATATTCTACAAATTGAGAAAATGAACATATTCAAAAGGACCAAAAATGCACATTTTCAGGACCATTCCAGGCCAGAAATGTAGAGGACTCGTCTTGTTTGCATGGACATATTCTATTTTTTGTTCAATAAAATATCAACACAGTATCACAGGAAAGAAAGCTGTGTTCGTGTAACCATTTCATGGGGTCTTTAAAGACATGATAGTAGAGTTTTTACATAAATCATTTATTTTAGACAGCTAAATGTATCTAATCCATTACGAGACTTACACCAGCCATCTGTGACACATCTCAACTCAGACTTCAAGTTTTGCTAGGTGTCTGATTCCCACTATCTTTTACTGTAGATTTTCATGAGCACAGTGAAGACTGTGTTTTTTTTTGTTTTAAATAGATCAATCGCATGGACTTTATTAGACATGTATTATTTGGGTATGCCACAGTGTAAAAGTTATAATTTATTGTTGGTCGTACCTTCCCCTTAGTCACATGTAGCAAAAATGAGCCTCGTTCATGAATCACGAGCAGAACGAATTTCTGTGTAAATTATGCAACAATGGTTTTATGAGTATTTTAGACAGACATTTGTTGTGCTTGTGTTTAACGATGAGTGAGGCCCATTGTGTGTTTTTCTTTGTAGAGTTTGATTCGTGTTTGATTCAAAGTCAAGTTTAATGATCAATTAATGTTTATGAGAAATTCAGATTGTAATACGTTGGCTTACTATATATTAATGTGAAGCAGTATTATGACTTATTGCGGTGATTATGTAATGGATTGTGATAACTCTAACTTGAATTAGTGCATAGATTGTTAACTGTCAGATTTATTAGTTGTACACTGATAGATGACTAATTTAATCTTTTTTACATCTTCATTATTGCACAGTCGTTCGTTGTCATGAAAAGCATTTGATGTACTTTAACACTTATTTCATGTGCAGCTTTTGTGTACTGACTCTCTCCCTCTGTATCTCTTTCTTTTACTCTCCTACTCCCATTTTCTTCTTCATTTCCTTTATCCCCTCTTTTATCCTCTTCTGCTATACTGCCTGTTTGTGCACTAGGAATGCTGATAAGGCTTTCTACAAACAGCCCAACTCTGATGCCATAGGCTTGGTGTATGTTTACCATAACATGTCCCTAAATCAGCAAAATGGCATAATTCCACACAGTTTTTCACTTGCATCACATAAACAAAGATACTATTTTAGATCCTGTTTACATAATTGGGGATGCATGGCTCTATTAAGCATCTTTAAGATTTGAATGGCTTATTTCATCTTACCTTTTAAACTTTATGCTATTCTTTATGTATTAACGTCATTCTATTTTTTTAGCAGATAACAGCACATTTAGGATTCTAAAATGTATGTATAATATTTTATGTAATGCCGTGTCTGTGAGAGTGACTGACAGATAGATAGATAGATAGACAGACAGACAGACAGACATATGGAAGGACGGACAGACAGACAGACAGAGTAGGTAGACACAGACTGATAGACAGATAAAAAGATAGATAGACAGACGGACAGATAGATAGATAGATAGATAGATAGATAGATAGATAGATAGATAAAAAGATAGATAGACAGACGGACAGATAGATAGATAGATAGATAGATAGATAGATAGATAGATAGATAGATAGATAGATAGATAGACAGACAGATGGACAGATAGATAGATAGATAGATAGATAGATAGATAGATAGATAGATAGATAGATAGATAGATAGATAGATAGACAGACAGACACAGACTGATAGACAGATAAAAAGATAGATAGACAGACCGGACAGATAGATAGATAAAAAGATAGATAGACAGACAGACAGACAGATAGATAGATAGATAGATAGATAGATAGATAGATAGATAGATAGATAGATAGATAGATAGATAGATAGATAGATAAAAAGATAGATAGACAGACAGATGGACTTATAGATAGACGGACGGACAGATTAGATAGATAGATAGACAGACAGACAGACAGACAGACAGACAGACAGACAGACAGAGAGATAGATAGATAGATAGATAGATAGATAGATAGATAGATAGATAGATAGATAGATAGATAGATAGATAGACAGACACAGACTGATAGACAGATAAAAAGATAGATAGACAGACGGACAGATAGATAGATAGACAGACAGATAGATAGATAGATAGATAGATAGATAGATAGATAGATAGATAGATAGATAGATAAAAAGATAGACAGACAGGCAGATAAAAAGATAGATAGACAGACAGATGGACTTATAGATAGACGGACGGACAGATTAGATAGATAGATAAATAGATAGATAGACAGACAGACAGACAGACAGATAGATAGACAGTTAGACAGACAGACAGACAGATAGATAGATAGATAGATAGACAGACAGACAGATAGATAGACAGACAGACTGATATACAGACAGACAGTTAGATAGATAGATAGATAGATAGATAGATAGATAGACAGACAGACAGACAGACAGACAGACAGACAGACAGATAAAAAGATAGACAGACAGCCGGACGGACGGACTGATTAGGTAGATAGATAGATAGATAGATAGATAGATAGATAGATAGATAGATAGATAGATAGATAGATAGATAGATAGATAGATAGATAGACAGACAGATGGACTTATAGATAGACGGACGGACAGATTAGATAGATAGATAAATAGATAGATAGATAGACAGACAGACAGACAGATAGATAGATAGATAGATAGACAGACAGACAGACAGACAGACAGATAGATAGACAGACAGACAGACAGATAGATAGATAGATAGACAGACAGACAGATAGATAGACAGACAGACTGATATACAGACAGATAGTTAGATAGATAGATAGATAGATAGATAGATAGATAGATAGACAGACAGACAGACAGACAGACAGACAGACAGACAGACAGACAGACAGATAGATAGATAGGAGACAGACAGACAGACTGATATACAGATAAAAAGACAGACAGACAGACTGATAGACAGATAAAAAGACAGACAGACAGACAGACTGATATACAGATAAAAAGACAGACAGACAGACTGATAGACAGATAAAAAGACAGATATACATATAAAAACACGGATGGACGGATATGACCTCTACTCTATCTGTGAGGTGACTGATTATTCTCTTCTTTTATCACTGTAGAGCATCAGAGGAGGCCTTCCTCAAGGAGTGTGATGATGACAGTCCCGGCACAGAGTGGGAGAAAGTGGCCCGGCTGTGTGATTTCAACCCAAAAACCAGCCGTCAGACTAAAGACGTGTCTCGAATGCGCTCTGTTCTCATTTCTCTAAAACAGACACCTCTGGTTCGCTAAAATAACTCTAAAATAATGTTTCACAGGCTTTCTTCCTTTTCCCTTCTTGCACTTTATTTTAGTGAGGCTGAACACTCTTAACAAGTTTTTTGTTTTTAACGGGGTCATAGATGGTGTACAATTTATTGTATTTAAACTTTCTATTTATGTGCCCGGGTGTTTTGCTGGGTCAGAAGCTTTAGTTTGCCTATTCCATATGTTCGAGAATTTTGTAAATTAAGAAAAATTGCAAGTGTGCCTCAAATATTGGACATAAAGAGACCAGGTCAAGGAATTTTATTACATGAATCCCAATGTAAGTGAAATCATTAATAAGGCAGTAGTTTTACCATAATGCCAAACATTTTAGTCCAGCCAAAGGAACCATTCAGGGTCTTTAATGTTATACAGATATCTCCACATTAACTGGTTTGTTTCAGTATAGATACAGACAGTTTAGTTACCATCTCTAACCCTACAGAGTATTCTATACCCTTCGTTTCTTCACATAAATTGTAATAATCAGTGCTCAGATTTTGTATTATCTGCTTTCATGTGTTTATGTTCACTGCAATGAGGAAAGTTACTTTTGTGAGCTTGTTAAAGTTCTTGTTTTATTATAATTTACACATTAGCACATTGTCATTATTATTTACAAATGCAGCTCTTTTTATGTCTGTTGTTCCCATAGCAGTCAGCACTTGGGATATTTTCCAGCAGGAGTAAAAGATCAGTTCCTATTATTCACAGGTGTAATACCATGCTAATATATCAGAGCACAGAACAGCAAGCCTTCATTACTTCCTGTACTTGGATTGCAGTTCATATTGTTCGGTTATGTTACTATAAACACAAGGATGAATAATTCTGAGTTTGAAGCACATCTTTTGTCAAGTGTTGAGTTCCTGAATGTGGCCATTGAATTCTGTGCCTGAACCTTTGCTCACTGTGACTTACTGTCTATCCGTAGGCCTTCATCATCCGAGCTGCCAAAATATAAAAATGGTAGAGCAATAAAATAACAATATTGCTTTTTATAGAACTTGGTCCAGATGTTGAATTTTTAATTCTACTTGTTACTAGCTACAAACGACTATTAAATGTTACTGATTGTTTATATAATTCATATTCACCCAACTGGGAGGAGGCCTTGTTACATAGAGTAATTTGTGTTGCCTTTAAAGCTAAACAGTTTAGTTGCATCCTACAATAAATGATGGTTTCCTGTAGAAACCATTTGCCTATATTTGACTCTTTTTTGCCTATATTTGAATTTTCAATCTAATGGAAAATAAATTGTGGTTGAATTTCTCTGTGGTTTGTAATATGGCAGTTGGCCAATTAAATGTGTGCAAATGTGATTTAAAACATGCAATATTGATTTGTAATTCAAGTAAAACCTTTTGAATTCAGTTAACTTTTAAATGAATAGTTCACCCAAAAATGATAATGATATCAAGCTCAATTACACATCCTAGTACTTGGCACATGCACAGAGCTGGTAAAATAAAACTTTTGCCAAGTATTTTGAAGAAATTATGGATTTTGACTATTGTTTTTAGGTTAATAAACAAAGGTACATTTCTTGTTTCATTTGTATTTCAGAACTTTGTTTTGTTGGACAAGAAAAACTAGCTTCATATGATGTGACCTACATTTGGTTTCCAACCATTGAAAATGTGTGAGATTTAAAGGTGCACTCAGAATCTTGTCTTTGAGTCATCTTGGACTTACAGGTAAACTTTTTTTTAATGAGGAAAGTATTACTGAGTGCACCTTTAACAATTTTTGCATGAGTCACATTGAGAACGCCATATCTTTGGGATTAAACCACATAGGGCAAAATAAATTATTATACAAAACTGATCATTTTAAAATCTAAAAGGATATTAAAATATATTTAAAACTTATAGGTGATCCAACTTTGGAAAACTTGTTTTTTTCACTTAAATGTTTGGACTTCGTTGCTGTATAACGCAACAAGGAGTGCCGAAGTCAACCGAGTTTAGTAATAGACCATCATACGCTAAGTAAATATAAAATAATGATGCTGCCACATTTTTACGCTTTTTTAACTAGTTTTCTTCAAAATCGTATGCAAATATTTTCATTTTGACCCTCCTCTACAAAATACTAAATATTGATCCATTGCATTTAATATTTTGGCAATAATAATAATAATGTATTATTTTCACCAACACAAAAATAAAAGATCACAAACAAAAGTTTGAGCCAGTTTAATTGACACGGAATGTCCCAAATGTGACTCCTCAAAACAAAGAATACATTTGTTACACTTGATTTTTGTTTAATAATAAGAATTCATATTGTCACACATTACACTGCATCTTAAACAGTTCAATTCCTAAATGTACAGACATAATAGAAAATTGAAATAAGAAGCATTGTAATGTTTAAAACAATGTTCAAATATCCTTAATTTACCAACATTGGCACCAGGCACTGATTTGCCAGTCAAACCAAATAATTAAACCACAAAAAGTGGCTACTGTGCACTTAACCTGTGTCAAGAAGATATGACCCTCTTACATTAAATGCTGGGTATTATATCTGTGTATAAGTGTGATACACATTGATAAAGATTGCAAATATTATTGGCCGCCACCTGACGTACTATAACTTGTGTTCTTGCACTGCACCACTTTAAAGGAAATAAAAATGCTAAGAGTTGGCATTTATGGTTCAGTTCATTCACATTTCACCCATGAATCACATAAGGCTCTTCTTGTCTGTATAATAAAACAGACTCTGGTGTTGCCCTTGGTCTGTCCTCTCTCATTGCTTGGGTTTCAGTGCCGTGGCAGCCACGCCCACTATAATAGCAACGACGGTGAAGCCTTGGGCGAAGATACGGGCTCTCATTAGCAGCTGGGACTGTCGGGTTTTGCCACTTCTGAAGGCGCTGAGGCCGTAGATCAATGCCCCTGCTGTTCCTAAGCAACCTTAAAGAGAGAATGATAATGATTCCAATAACTGACAGTTTTAAACAAAATCCTCCACAAGGTTATAGTGCAGAAAGAACATAAGCAGATCACTTGTCAAGATCAATTGTCAAGACCATGAAACAAAAATATGTTGTCCTCCCAAAGTGTGGTTCTGGTATTCAAAATGTTTTATTATAATTACTTTGTTGATGCATTACTACTTTATAATGGTCACAAAAAGCTTCAATGGAGCTTTTACACCAGCAAAGCCTTTGGTTTGAAGCATTTTTGCTCTCAAAAACAATACCTCTGTTTTTGTTTATTGTACTTCATCTTTGTTATTCTTTCTTTCTGGCTTTGGCACAATAAATAATTCACAAACAGATTTGCATGTAGAAATTTAATGTAAAAAATATGATGACCATATTTCAGGCTTTTGGGAAGTTTATTTTACGGTTCACTGTTGTTTATATTATTAAATGGTAGAAACTTGAGACAGTAACCTTCTGAAACTATAAAAGTCTGCTTTTTACTTTAAAATGTAATGTTAATCACCGTAGTAACTACAAAAGACCACATGATGACATGAAGTTCATGAAGAATGACTCTTCCAGCAGCATTAATTAATATACATGTACTGTAGAGTGTTACTCACACAAACACAAAACACCATCAGGGTAACACACGTGTAGGCCTGTCACGATTATTAAATAACCGTCTGATCACGGGTTATTGAAACAACTGCGATTATTGTGCATTCATATTCCAATCACATTTTAATGCTCAAATAAGGGAATTTTAAACAAATGTACTGTATAAATGCCATGAAAGGAGCATTTGTGAGTCATTCAGTTGAACTCCAATTCAGAGCATCACTGAGCCGCCATAGAGGGCAACAAGCTCCTGTCCTTGAAGAGTGCTCTGATGCGTGTGCGGTCTTGTGCCAAACTCCCACGAAAATATAAAGAACAAGTATAAACCTTGATTGTGGAAGCAAAGCCCTGTAATAGCAAATATTCCTGGTTCATACACATGTGTTAATGACACGCAATGACAAAGAGGGGGAGACGCACACTTACTCTATTTCTGTGCTGAGACAAAATAAAACGAAATCTCAAAGGTTACAGAATACATGCTGTAAAATGTCATTTGTAACATATTCTGTTATATTACTCGAGGTCAGTAACGTATTCTAAATACTTTGGATTACTTCTTCACCACTGGTAGATTTGTTCACTTGTTTTGACTATAAAAACTCTGCCAGTACAGTAAGACAAAATACACATGTTAAAAATACATTCTCTGAAAAACATAACTATCTTATGCAGTGTTGTTTCTAAAACAAGATATATCAAATTAACCATGTTTTAAGGATTTATTTGATATTTTTACAGGAAAACACTACAAAAATTATCATCGAGCATATGATTTTTGCCCTAATATCAAAGATCTTACTAGAAAAAAAATTAATTATGATCCAATGTGAATTTTCTTGATAAATAAACATGATGGTGTCTGGTAATATGTGCATGTAAAATGACTAGAAATAACATTTTAGCTTAGCGTAAAGCTGACAATTTAAACAAGGTTTATTTCTATTTCTTGTGCTCCAAACTTACTTCAAACGTAATTCTCTGTCTGCTCGTATGAATGTAACACATCATAAGAAAGTGTTTCACCGCTGTTCAAATGCACTTTGGATCACATCATTTATGTTTTCCATCTGAAAGGACTAAATATTAAATGAAACAAATGACAATAAAATGCAAAGTAATCTCTTCAGTAATCAAAATACTTTTAGAATGTAACTGTATTCTAATTACCAATGATTTCAATTATAACTGTCGTGGAATACAGTTACTTATATTTTGTATTTTAAATACGTAATCCTGTTACATGTCTTCCGTCACTCCCCAACCCTGAACTGATATAAAAATAAGAAGCAACATAACTATTCCCATAAAATATAATGAAATTTGATGGGTCAAGGCCAGGGACTTCAGAAAATGCCAGATTACTGTTCCATAATTGTAAGAATATTTAAAGGTGCATGTATTCTGTTGTTAAACATAATATGCATATTATCCATTAACTATACAGTAAATTAACATTCATATCTAAAATACATGAACAATATTTTAGCTCAAATAACATGTATTGTCTTGTTACGTATATTAAAATTTTTACCATATGTAACCAGTTCACTTTTTTTACTGTGGCATCTTTACATTATTTTACCGTTAAAATGACAAATTTTCCAGTTGACGGGTAGTTGAAAGTCAAGCTGTGCAAATATGACGTTTTAACATGCATTATTAGAGTAAAATGTCAGCTAAACCTCTAGTTTCATGGTCAAACCTGTTAATGTGACTCAGAAAATAGCATTAATACCGCATTTGTCGCCTATACGATGATCACCGTGATCTTAAATGCATTTTCACTATGACATGAGCAGGTTCCGCTCTCCTGTGTAGTAGTATATTGTATTGTATTTATACATTATAGACTCAAACAGAATGCCATACATTTGATCTTAAACGGCCTTTAATGTGGTAATAAAGATGGTATAAACTTTTCTAATGGTAATGTAATCGTGCTCTGCAGCTTGTGTTTGTCATTGTTTTATATAACTCACCTATAGGGACGAATGGGTTCTCTTTCGTCTTCCTCATGAATTTGTCCTTAAAGTTCTCTTCCCTCGTCCTTGACAGAGGGGTGAAACCATCGATGACCGGAGGCTGAGACAGATCAAACACGACGGGTGGAGTTGATGTTTTGGTCGGTTGATCTTGGCCAACCGAGGTCGGTGCAGCTGCCATGATTAAAGAACTTCAGTTGGCAGGAAGTCGAATTAACAGAGAGGACTGGCCATTTCCGCCAGCTGAGATCAAATGACATAAGCCATCGGTCTGTCTATCTATCTAGTATCTGACTGACTGTCTATCTGTCTGTCTGTCTGTCTGTCTATTTGTCTGTCTATATATATATATATATATATATATATATATATATATATATATATATATATATATAGCTAATATTGAAACAAAAATGGCATTTCTACGAACTTAACTTTTGTTTAATTATTATTTTTTTTTAAGATTTCTCACTTTTATTATCTCGGACAAACTTATTTGTCAACGACAATCATATAATTGATTATCTGGACTGTACTTTATAATAAGTATTATTATATTTTTTGGTCTTTCATACATTTCTCAAATCACAATTGAAACCCTTAAATCTACTTGTTCAACCTCCACATCATATAGTCACTTGTGTAGCTACATCATAAAAGCAATTTCTCATTCTTTTGAACAAATTGCCAATGATTTGGTACATTCATACAATTGAGTATGTACAATTGTAGCCTATGCTGTTTCCTACATTATCATGTCATGTTTATCAAAATATATTATACTGGTTCTCTGAGCATTAGTTGATGCATAAGTCATTAAAAGCAAAATGGTTGACAGTTGTCATAATCTGCCAAGCATATTTTCTTTACATTTCTATTAGACTATTTTGAAAATGTGTCCTGAATTGATTGTATTTTTCCCTTTGTGCAGTAAAATAGTCTTGTCTTTTTCTTTTCTGTATCGCAGTGATATTGTACTGTAATTTGTTGACAGACCAACAGTAAAAGCGTAAATGTTCCCGTCCAATCGCTTGCAATCAATATCCCACACACTGTGTAACTTTGTACTGTTGAAATTGATAAATGCCATACAGAAGAACTGCAGCCTTGTGTATTTTCAACCATTGTCATCAAAACTGTAGCCATAGTTTACATCAGGAAATACTGACACAGTACAATGTCATATTGACAACATAGCATTTTGACTATCTTGTTTGTGAACAATGACACAAGGACGTGTCATTCTGATGGCACTGTTATGTTCATTGACATAAATATTTACTTTTGAGAGATGAACTAAGGATTTTGAGCAAGTTACAGGCTTTTGCTTGTAATCCATTGTGTGGTGCTGTTTGTATTTATTGTGTCAAGAAATGCACGTACTGGTTTGCAAATGTTAAGGATGATTTGAGAAATGTACCATAGCGACTGAGAAAAACTGTAAGCAAATTGCATGTGTTTTGGCACATGTGAGCAAAAGAGTAAGAACAATTGTCTATAATTTGCACATGTCTTGCTGCTCAAAACTGATTCTCAGTGAAATTGTCATACTCTTCACAACTTCTAAACATTCTTTCATCGTGAAATTCTTTCATTCCATAAATATCTATGACATGGAATGTTTGTGATGTCTGCTAAACCTCTGGCCAGACCAACAAGAGCAACCTATTTTTAAATTCAAAAAGTGAATTATTCATCATCAAATATTTTGCTTGCAGGGATGCTGTGTGTAAAACTGAATGTAAAAACATGCGCCACACGACTCCACCGCAGCAGGCGGCGCAAAAAGGAAAGTACCTCTAGTGCAGCGTATTATGCATCCGTTACGTTAGCACGCTTTATACGTCATGGCGTTTTGTTAGGGCTCGGCGAGGTAAGATGGCGGCGCCAGAAGAGCAGGAATTATCTCAGGCTCAAACTGAAAAACTCCTTCAGTTTCAGGTACCACCAGCTTTCTCTTCTCACTAAATACAGTTAGGCTCTTTTATACACAAAAGCATTAGAAAAGGGGTTCCACGGCTCATATGTATTATTTATTCTTCAGGTTTTATGTAAATGATCAGTCAGCGAGCTAACTGCCGTTAAGATCGTTAGTTTTTACTCAAACGAATCCAACTTCAGTTTGCACAATAAATACAGATTTAATATAAATAAGAACCTCTTAGTTGACGTCTATATAAACCAAAAGTGTCTTTTGGTTCAGTTGAACTGTATAACCTAGAGAGATCCCTGCACAGATGGACTAGAATTTTGGACAACATACGCACATTTAGAACGTAAAGCATTGTGCAAAATTATACCTAGATAGGCAGCACACTAGGTTTTGAAGTACAGCAAAAAAAAAACTACAATTTAAAGGAAAAGTTCACCCCAAATTTACAATTCTCTCATCATTTTCTTGCCCTTATGTCGTCTCAAACTCATATGGCTTTCTCCCGCGGAACACAAACTGAGATATTTTAACGAAGTGAATGGTGACCAAACTTTCAAGCTCTAAAAAGCACATAACGGGAGCTTAAAAGTAAACAATAAGACTGCAGTGGGTTAATCCATGTCTTCTGAAGTGATTCAATCGATTTTGGGTGAAAACAGACAAACATGTAACTCGTTTTTCACTGTACATCTTGTCATTGCAGTCTCGAGGCATGATCATGATTTCAAGCTCTATTGCGCAGACGGCTAGATGGCACTTGGAAGTGTGATCGGCCTTGAAATCTTGGTCGCCAATGATACTGCTGATGTCAAGGTTTATAGTGAGAAAGGATTTTTATTTTGGTCTGTTTTCACCCAAAACAGATTGGATCACTTCAGAGGACATGGATTAAACCACTGGAGTCTTATTGATGATTACTTTTATGCTGCCTTTATGTGCTTTTTGGAGCTAGAAAGTTTGGTCACCATTCACTCGCATTGTATGGACAAACAAACATCATATCTCTGTTAAAATATCTTAGTTTGTGTTTTTGGTGAAGTAATTAATTTGAGTTTGAGACAAAATAAGGGTGAGTAAATGATGAGAGCGTTATTATTTAGGGATGAATGCACTTTATGATGCACTTAAAATGCCCAAAATGCTGTCAAGATTGGGATCTCCTTGGTGTCTTTTCATCTAGTCAGACTGTAACTTACCAATTGCGTTTGGGGAATTTCACAAGTATTTGATTTTGAAACCATTTGATTTTGACAAATGGTTGCCACCTTCATTAGAGATGTGTACTAGTCATTGTAAGAGTATGACCTAGAGTTGTGTCTGTTCCTCAAACACTCACTTTATCTAATTTTACACACACACATTTCCACCCAGATGCGTCATTCATCCATTTGTCATAGATTAGCAATATTTGATGAGCAACAGCTACCTCACTTAAACTCATGTTGATCATGGATTTTATCTCCCCCCTAAGAGTTTTGCTTTGCAAATTATACATGATGTATTCTTATTATTCAGGACCTGACAGGCTTGGAGTCAATGGACCAATGCCGGCGCACACTAGAACAACACAACTGGAACATTGAGGTGAGATCTGGTAAACCGTATGAATGGATCCTTTTGTACTGTCATTGTTTACCCCTCTTTGTATGAGGACCCAAGTTATAGTTATTATTGTTTTTGGCAATCTTGCATTGTGTTTGTTACAGGCCGCAGTACAAGACAGACTAAATGAGCAGGAAGGAGTTCCAAGCGTTTTTAACCCGCCGCCCGCCAGACCGTTACAAGTCCACACAACAGACCACAGAGTGTATAGCTATATAGTCTCAAGGCCACATCCTAGAGTATGTACCTTTTTGTTGTTGTTATTTCCCTTTTTCCTTCTTTCTATACTTTCCTACAACACATTTTTATTTAGTTATAGTGTATATTCAAATGTAAAACAGTGATATGCAGGAAAGGTCCTCGTTATGGCCTGACATGCCAACAAAAAGTTGAGCAGCAGTATTATGACAAAAAAGCAAAACATAAAATTTCAACATGGTCCTCTTCTATTAATAGTTTTTTATAAGCATTTTTCTCTCTTTTTCAGGGCTTATTAGGTTGGAGTTACTACTTAATAATGCTTCCCTTCAGGTTTACGTATTATACACTTCTGGACATATTCAGGTATTACTGCATGGCTGTGTAATTTTGTGTAAATCTGATGCAGAGCTAGATATTATCATTGTTTAACTAAAATATAAATGTTTTCACAGGTTTGCCTTGAGATTCATTCGGCCGGATCCGAGGGGTCGCGTCACAGATCCAGTTGGAGATGTCATGTCCTTTATTCATAATTTTGAAGAGAAATATGGTCGATCACATCCTGTATGCTACCAGGGAACATATAGTCAAGTAAGTTAGTCAGTTGATAAAGTTTCAGTACAAAACACAATTAACTGATGCATTGATATTAACGGGTTATATTGAAATCCTTAAACATTGTGCTTCTAAATATTCATGTGCCCATTTATACCCTCCTAAGGTCTTCGGTCATTTTTGACCGGAATCACTTTTGCTGATTTAATAAAAATGGTTTCTTTTATCGGAGCGGTGCAAGACTTGGTGACTTTTCCTTCACTTGCATCTGAACATGCAAACAAAAATTGGGCATGATTCAATAAGTCTAAGTCGTCAAAAAAAAAAAAAAGCAACACCATTTGTCTTTGTGCTTAAAATTGAATGACAATTGAAAATGAATGGGAAAGACCATAACACAGAGCATTTTTTTTTCAAGTAAAACCAATAAATCAGCTACAATGCTAAACATGCACACTCAGAAATGAGGGGGTGAGACAGTAACACACACATTACAGAACTCGCATGCTCACCAAAATAAATGAGTAAGATTAAAACAGCCAGGAGGCAGAATACACAAGATGATACACATTCAGAAAAGAAGAAATGGGATCATCATCAAGAAAGAAAAAAGTTACACTTCTGCTCTTTCCGGTCAAATATATAGGACCAAAAGTAGAGCTCATTTATGAAGACCATAGGAGGGCTAAGTAAATCAGACATTAATAGAAGTATATTTAATGATTTTTCTCCTTTTTAGGCTTTGAACGATGCCAAGCGAGAGCTTCGCTACTTGTTAGTTTATCTTCATGGGGAAGATCACCAGGACACGGATGAGTTCTGCCGGTAGGTTTTTTGTTGTGACGTGCTCCTCCATCCATGTGTCAAACCTTGACCGCTTTCGTTGTCATGACTACAGCTCCTGTCGTTTGATCTCGCTCTTTCAGAACCACATTATCTTCAGAAGAGGTACTGACCTTCATTAACACAAGGATGCTGTTCTGGGCATGTTCTACCAGCAAGCCAGAGGGTTTCCGAGGTAACCAACATCACTTCCTAAATTAAATGTCAGGAATGTGTGTCTTCTCTGGTTGATCCACTTCTTACTATTGTTATAGTTTTATAGTTGCCTTGAGAGTTGCTTGTTGATTTCATTACTCTGTCTTTGCATGTTGTATGTACAGTCTCTCAGGCCCTGCGTGAGAATACCTATCCCTTCTTGGCCATGATCATGCTGAAGGACCGTAAAATGACAGTTGTTGGGCGACTTGAGGGGCTTATACAGCCTGAGGATCTTATCAACCAGCTGACCTTCATCATGGAGGCAAACCAGACATATCTCATGTCAGAACGACTAGATAGGTGAGATGTCATAGGCTATAAGCGTACTACCATACTACTACTATTTCTGCCATATTCATATACAGCATATAATATATGAATCAGAGTATATAATAAATAAGAGTAGATGATAAAATGGCTATTCTGATCATGGCTGTAATTTTGCTTTCTGTTTGATGATTGAGTTTAAAATCTTCTAAAAATGTTTCTTCATGTGTACATCAAGCTCTGTGCTGTATTTTTCAATTTTTTCTATTAGTTTACAAGTTTAAGGAAATTAAGGGAAAAGGTCGACTGATAGTAGATTTTGCTGATCACATGTGTTCAACACTAAATACAGGTCTAAACGGGGTCTAAAACATTTTGTGATCCAATCACAAAAGCCACATACAAATGGCTGTCCTGTATGCGTCTTGGCAGCCTTGAAGCTCCACCCCTCACCTATCAATCAACCGCTAAATTTTGCAGATTACGAGCGGCTTTAAAAAAAATTATAATCATCCGATTGGAAACATTTAAAAAAGTGGATGCATACACAATAACAAGAGATTCACTGATCTTCTTTAGTGTGTTTGATATCAACACTGATATCAAGCATGAACACCAGAAGCTTCTGTAGAACCCTAAAACAACTGAGAATTCTGCTGGAAATGTTGCGTTTGTGCTTGAATTAAATTTCAGATGCATCTGGGAGAAACAGTGCACCATTTTCTTTGTCATTTATGAATTCTGTCCTTTATAATCATGCAGTAACACACATACATAGTGATTTGAATGTATGTCCTCACGAAACAGAGACCCTCCCCTCCAAATCTGAACACAAGTGGTCACAGAAGACTTATTTAGCGACCATGTGTAAATAGCGACATGTCTTGCCTGACCACATTTGATCGGATTACCCAAAGCATATCTTAATACCAGGTGTAAACAGGGTCTATATTTAAGTATTAATCAAATTGAGCTTTTTGTAGCCTGTATATTTTCCAGATGAATGATTTTGTATATATGTTTTACCAGATAAGGGTTTAATAAGGAATACTGTTTGTAACATATTAAGTTGGAGACACGATGTATCTGCTGAAGAGCATGTTTGCATAGTCACATTTTTCTTTGCATGCCCTTTGCTTTCATTGAAAAACTTGAATATGCATTCAAGTGAGGATAAAAATATGGATGAATATTGTCAAAGATATATAGACATAGCAAATCCATATGAGGTGTCAGTGATTGTATTTCACCTCTGGCCGCTGTTATACTGTAGAATCCTCCAGCGTTGGAGATGGAGTAATAAAAAAGGAACTATCGCATTGATTTTTGCCAATAACCATTACTTCCAAAAAGCATAAATCGGTACCGATTCATCAATAAAACTGATATAGTGTTTTGTTTTCTTTCCTTACAGTCTTTATGTCTTAAATTCTGTTTTCTAAAATTTAAGGTTATAAAAAGATTTCAATATCTTAAATGATATAAAAATGAGTCAATTATCATTTAAAAAGGTCTTAAATTGGGGACGGATATAGAGGATTTGTGAAATGGCCTAAAGTGATTTATTTTTAAACTTCAGAAGGATACGATTTAATCAAATATATGCATGCACTGCATCCTTCAAATGAAGATGCTGCAATATTGCACATCCTTTGGGCACGTGGGGGAGCTTGTGATACTGTTTCCAGCAGTTGCAGAGCAGTTCACAACCAGTGAGTACCGGACATGACAAGCGATCGCTGATTATTTACTGTTGATGAATTATGACATGTTTACTTTAGAGAGTTTATATTATAATACGTTTTAGATGATTGTAACAGTGCATATTTTATCTCCCTTTAAATGAGCAGCTGGAAGTAGTGGTGCAAGAACATTTCAAAATAAAAGTCCTCGGTATATTACTGACTTTTGAGTATTTTAAACTGCCAGATACCCCGTTTTGCTGATAACCAGTTTTAACCCTTGTGTGTCAATAAATAGTTACTCCGAGGTCCTTCGAGGACAAAAATGTCCTTTTAAAAAAACTGCCAAAATATAATTTTCCTCTTTTTAATGAGTTAATCATTTTAACCGACATCAGTCCTGATCACAACTACCAAATATTCATTCACTTAACCCTTTAAATGCCAGATTGTTTAGCCACTGTTGTTGTTTTTTTATAAAAAACAAAAAAAATATATACAGTATCTCACAAAAGGGAGTACACCCCTCACATTTTTGTAAATATTTTTTTATACCTTTTCATGTGACAACACTGAAGAAATGACACTTTGCTACTATGTAAATTAGCTGCAGAATGAAAGAGAATTCACAATTTTATGCTTTAATTGCACTGGGACAAGTATGGACATATAGGAACATATAATTTAATTTGTTTAGGTCTTGTCTTAAATAAGATTTTAAAAAGTCTGCAGCAACCCTGTAAGAAGGAAATAAATGCATGTTTACAGGAAAAAACTATATGTAGTCAAATTTCATCACTTTTAAAATCTGCGACTTAATCGCCGTTAACTACCAAAAATGATGTGATTATTTGCGATTTAAAAATCATTATTGACTGACAGTTCTACTTTTTAAATATAGAGTATCATCTTGGTAACACCCCCAAGCAACTATTTCCAGTTACGCAAGTATAGCGCTTATATGCCTGAATGGATAGGACAGAAATCTCAAAATCCCCAAATTGTTTGCCTAGATCAAATTTCCAACTAAATTAGTTTTGGCCTCAAAACAAGCAAAGGAATATTTTCAGGTTGGTCCAGCTAAAGCTGAGGAGTTTGAAAGGGGGCAATTGGCTCTTTTAATCGAAAGTTGGGACTTAATTGGGTGTGGTCTGTCTGTCAAATACATGGAAATCTGATCGTGTGTGTGTGTGTGTGTCCAGGGAGGAGAGGAACCAGACGCAGGTACTGAGGCAGCAGCAGGATGAAGCTTACCTTTTATCCCTCCGTGCAGACCAGGAGAAAGACAGAAAGAAAAGAGAAGAACAAGAGCAGAAACGTCAAGAGGAAGAAATGGCTCGCCAATGCGTCCTTGCCGAGGAGAGAAGACGAAGAGTAAGTGAAACAATTATTTAATCGAAAATGACACCATTAGCTGTGTACACTGTATGCCATAATTGCAAACCCTTGATAAACTAAACCTTGAGAACAGTTTGAATAACATCTGCTGTCTCATATTTCTTTCCACATCATTAGAAGAATTTGTGATAATTGTTTGTTTTGTCAATTGGCACATTTCCATCCTCCATAGCGATGACTAAGCCCATATGACTAATTAATGACTGTAATCACAGACACTGGAAGAAGAGAAGGAGCGCAAGTCTGAGTGTCTTCCACCTGAGCCGCCCTTGGACGACCCGGACAGTGTCAAAATAGTGTTCAAATTGCCCAACGACACTCGCGTGGAGCGGAGATTCCTCTTCGACCAGTCTTTGACGGTAACCAGTACTTGTTAGTATTGCGTCAGGTGCCATAACAGTATGATATCAGTGTCTACACATGTTGTGTGGTTCCAGATAAGAGAACAGACTGATGAGACACTCTGCTTTTGTAGTGAAGTTATGTTTGTGTAAAAAGGCGAGTTGTATGACTCAGTCCTTTATTGCGAGTAAAACATTGCTTTGGTGTCTCATATGAGATGCATAATACGTACTAAAGGTAATTCTTGGCTGAGGAACCGATAGTTAAGCATCATTGTTTTTTTTGTTCTTTTTAGGTAATATACGACTTCCTGTTTTCATTGAAAGAGACCCCTGAGAAATTCCAAATAGTAACGAATTTCCCACGCCGAGTTTTGCCTTGCCTGCCGACAGAAGAGCAGCCCAATCCCCCAACTCTGAAGGAGGCAGGTCTGAGCCGGTCAGAAGTCCTCTTTGTGCAAGACCTCACAGACGATTGACATTTAGCTAACCCCCTGCTCACAACTCAAGTCCCGCCTCCCCTCCAGTTTTTCTCTTCTCTTCAGTGGCCTGGAAAAGGGATCACTGAAATAAACCTTTTACTGCATTTAAAAAAAAAAAGTAGCCCTCTCTCCCCTGCAGTTAAGTTTTGTTCTGTAAAATGAGTGCAGGTGAATGGCCAGAAGCTGTATTTAGTGAATGGCCCTGTAAATATATGACCTAGATATTTAAGGACAAGTTTGGAAGCCACGACAGAGTTCTTTTTTTTTTTTCTTCTTTTTTTTAATGCAAATCAAAGTCTACCATATAATGCATCTCATCTAACGACCAAAAGAGGGTTATCTGCAAAAGGATCCAATGTGCTGCTTGCAGTTCAACATGAGTTCAGATAAGAAAACTAAGGCCACATCTTTTCCCTGTGGCTTTGTCTATATAGAGTATAGTGCAATTCTGCCCATAGTGTGTTAATTCATAGATGCCTATGTTGCCTGTCGTCCATCTGATGGGTCTGGTCATGTAAAGTTGTAATTTTCCAATTCTAAATTAAACATTTTAAAACATTGTTGTGGTTTGGCTTTAACAGTGATCTTGTTTATGAAGCTCTTTGTAATATTTGCATTGCAGAGTGATGCACAAACCCAAAGCCATGCCATTTTAGTATTTGTGTAGTTTGTGTAGAAATTACAAGTGGTTCAACATTAATGGCCTAAAACACTTTTGTATAGTAAATAAAATAATAATTGGAGCGGTAGTAACCCAGATTACCATTTGCTATATATTATAAAGTCTCCATCCCAAAAGGAGATTTTTGTATTAGGGCAATCTCACTAAGCCTGTACAAATGCCCAGGCTGTATTTCACCCCAAAATCAATATAAAGAATATGAGGCCGATTTTAGGTTAAATAAGATCGGTCACATTTACCCTCTAATGGTCATTACAGTATTCTGTACATCATGGCAGTATTTTTTGCATTGCTTTGTATGAAAAGTCAACATGCACTGCGTAGCAACATGCTACACTTAGTCTAAAACTATTGCAAACAGCATTCAGTTAATTTTATCATTTTAATGCATGCCAACGTGTTCCCTTTGTCATAGAACACCTGTAAACATCAAGGAATGAAAAGTTGTGGACATTTTTCTAGTTTGTCTTTGCTCTTAAATGTCATTAGTTAGATATTAGCGAAGTCAGAATTGTCTGTAAATCATTAGAGTCGTTTCTTTCCAATTAATTAGTCATAAATAGTTCATCTGTCTGAATCAAATTGTAAATTAAAAAAAAAAATCAGTATCCAGTAAACAAACTCAAGGAAAGTACATTTAAAGTCATTGGTGAAAAAGGGTGATGTGGCTTTCATAACCTCATTGAGATTTCATGGAATATTTGTACTTTTAAACAGTTCTTTAAAATGGTTCTGCAGTGTGACATGGATTTAGAAGTCAAGTTTTTAGAATGGTGACCATTCATAGCACATAAAATGCAGTTTGCCTTATACATTTAAAATAAATAACTTGTGGAAATGGTATGCATCCATTATCCAAATGCTGATTCTAATAAAACAGTCATTGTGTCCAGACAGATTTTATGTATTTCAGCAATAGGGTAGAATGAGAAATAACAACTTTAAGGAATAGTTCACCCCAAAATAGAAAATTCTCTCATCATTTACCCTCATACCATGCCAGATGTGTATGACTTCTTGCTTCTGCTGACAACAAATTAAGAATATCTCAGCTCTGTAGGTCCATACAATGCAAGTGAATGGTGATATGCCTTAAAACACAGATAAACTCAGTACAAAAGTAATCCACACAACTCCAGCGATTTAATCAATGTCTTCTAAATCGATCCAGTTGGTTTTGGGTGAGAACAGACCAATGTATAACTCATTTTTCACTGTACATCTTCCCATTGTAATCTCTAGGCCCAGTCATGATTCAAGCTCAATTACACTTCCTAGTGTTTGACACATGCGCAGAGCGCTAGATGGCGCTATAGGAAGTGTAATCGAGCTTATAATCAAGATCATGCCAAGAGACATGTCAAGATGTACAGTGAAAAAGGAGTTACATTTTGGTCTGTTCTCATCCAAAACCAACTGAATCACTTCAGAAGACATTGATTAATCCACTGGAGTCATATGGCTTATTTTATGCTGACTATATCTGTGTTTTGGAACTTCAAAAGGCCTGATCACCATTCACTTGCATTGTATGGACCTACAGAGCTGAGATATTCTTCTAAATGTCTTTGTGTTCTGCGGAAGAATGAAAGTCACACACATCTGGCCTGGCATGAGGGTGGGTAAATGATGAGAATTTTCATTTTTGAGTGAACTGAGGTGAAATCAGAGCACATTCTTCGGTGATTTCACCCTGTTTTGTGAGCTTCGCATGGCACAGAAACCCTCACACAAGTTAATTGAACTGCAGCAAAATCTGTATTGAACAATACGTTTAAAGCAGTGATTACTTAAGTCAGTGTAGTACGAGTATACATCACACATTTATTAGTGAACAACCCTCTCCAATCAGCCACAATTCAAAAAAATATGATTGCACTACTCGGTAAAGCAGAACTAGCAACTTTCATTTAAAAAAAGTACAAATCTTAAAAATTTCAAATCAGTATACAGATGTATTTATAATACACTATAACTAGTTATATGTTAAATGCTACAAACAATGATTTCAATGGAATGAAAAAATGATAGCATTAAGAACCATATATATATATATATATATATATATATATATATATATATATATATATATATATATATATATATATATATATGTATATGTTTATATATATATAAGCTTTTTTTTATTAAATTTTTTTATTAATTTTTTTCTTCCAAATACAAACATGGCAAAAATGAGGTAACTGTAAATGTGCAAGTACCAAAGCAAAATATCTTCCTAACACAGAACACATGCCCCTGGCCTTGTTGTTGGCTGGGTAGTCTGGAGTTCAGGCAATGACTGACCCCTAGAGGCCAGGAGAATAGAACAGTAAACAATCCACTATCCCACCACACAGCATGAAATCATTGGTAAACAATCAGTGGCGTCTATAGAGCAATTAACAAATCACAAATTCTAAAGTATTTAGCTGCTTATTGGAACACAATTTTCCACCACACAAGCCGTGAGATTATTTATTAGTTGAATCACAGAAAGACTACAAGATTCTATTTATCATAACTCATAGTTGTTTTTTACTTTTTAGTAATTCAGTACAGGTAACACTGAGGTTTTCAAGGAATCTTGGTTATTGTGAAAAATTCCTTTATAAATCTAAATAAGGATATATTATAAAGAGCCCACAGCCGGTTAACCCAAGCAAAAGTGCTTGCGTGTATATCAACAACTTATTTTTAAACCATAACAATTACAGATGCTAAAAGGTAGAGATAACCATATAACAGGTACATATTCTTTTTTTTTTTTTTTTTTAACCATTTTGGTGAGTGGTAGCGCCGTTATTTTATTTTTTTTATTTACCCCCAGACAATACCTCCTACTTCAGTTTAAGGCAGATGTACTGAATCGGATCACTTGGGCAGTAAATGAATCCTTTACAAGACACATTTTGAAACGGTCACTGTCTACCAGCACATACAAGTAAAGCTACTTTTTATTTTTTTTTAATTGAAACCCCTGTTGATAATGTTATTAACTGCTGCTGACTGTCGTGAGGGTATTAGCACTGCATGCTGTATGAATAGAGACCCATAAACTATTGCATTCTCTTATGTGAATGTAGCATTACACCTAAATATAGAATATCTAGCACCTTTTTACTATATGGCTTTCCATTATCTAGATTCCAGGCAAGGGTGTCAGTCACTGAGGCAACAATATAGAAGCACAAATGTGGTGAGTAGCCAATCACATTACCCATCTCAAAAGCTGTTCACTTCCTACTGGCATCAAGCACAACTTTATGTTAATGTACTAATTATTTTTTTCTTCTTTTGCAAGTATACGCACAATAACGTCTTGAAGTCATTCGGTTCTATTAGAAATGTGTGCAGTACAGTGCATGGCAGTTATCAGCTGAGCAAAAAGTCCCCTATACTCAGAACCCAAAGCCAACTAGATCTACGTAAAAAAACAGTCGGGACCTGGTTAGACATGCATGAATATTGTGCACAATTAAATACTTGCCCACCCCTGTCTAGATATCTTTCACTGAAAATACAGGTTTCATTTTTTTTTTTTTTTTTAAACCCTTAAAACATGCAGACACTGTAAGAATAATCTTGGAAATGGTCTAGGTGGACAGTGTGTGCACCGAGGCACGTTTGCAAATGGGGTTACAACCTGTTTGTGTGGTTCAAGTACATGGAAACGGAACAGCTGGAAAAAATGTTCGAGTAACATATGCTTAATAATTGGCTGCAGTAACAAAAAGCCTATTCTAACTCGATACAACAGGTCACTTGATCTTTTTTTCTTCTTTTTTCATTGCATGCCAGTCTTATAATAGAATAATATTCATCACTATTTAAAAAAGGAATATTAGTTCAGTTGATTACATTTAAAATATGCATGGCCTGAGGAAAACAGCCTAGAATACCCAAATATATCTCCATGGCGTCAATCCCATTTGATATGGACTGTTTTCCTTTATTTTCAATTACCGAGAGGCCCTGAGTGATTTTTCTTTTTAATACTCAAAATATATGCCAGTGAACAGATATGTATACATAGATTACTTATCAAACGTGTGGATTAAATTCATTACAATGGCTTTTTTTTTTTTTTTAAACCTGGCACGCAAAAGCAAGATTCTCACATTCTCTTAAAAAGAGTCCCTTTACCCGAGAAAGCCAGTGTGTATTGAGTTACAATGACTATTCAGTGGACATATGACTCAGGAATATATATATATATATGTGTATATATATATATATATATATATATATTTATATATTTAAAAGTCCTATAATTAAAGTACTTGGGAAAAAAGTATACCCAAATAGTTCATAGTTTTCCCCCGAACAATGTTCAGGTTAGTTTTTGGAATTGAGTGAACCTTGAGTTGAGCGTTTTACAGTGCTTTTTTTTTTTTTCTTCTTCTTTAAACGACCCTAACGCTCTGTCTCTGCCATTTCAAATCCTGTTGGGGATCTTTGTGGAACGACTACAGTCAAGTGGCACACTTAAAGGGATATTTCACCCAAAAATTTAAATTCTGTCATCATTAACACTTTTGTTGCTCCATACTTATATGACTTTCTTGGAAGGTTACCATGTTAGCTTCAACCTCCAATCAATTTAGTTGTATCTTACAGTCTTTTGACTACAAGCCGAAACAGGTACATTCGACACATGCACGCTCAGACTATTTTGTGATACTCTTTTAGCAGTCAACGGCACATGTTCCGACATCATGCAAAGGCACGAACTGTCCGGATGTACAACTGTGGACAGTGGTGCTGATGATGAAATTTCCATCCACACAGAAAATGAAGTATACTTTGGCCTTAATTTTGCTCCTTTTATGTACCAAAAAAGAAAGGAAGTCATATGAGTTGAGCAATATAAGGCTAAGTAATGGATGACAGAATTTGAATTCTTTGGGTGAACCATCCATTTTACAAGAAATACAGAGGGTTTCAACATTCTTTTTGTCTTAAAAACAAGACTATAATTTCAACCTTTCACGACAAGGCTATGCATACAATGTTTTCTTTCCTTTCACATCACTTTACACTGTGAACATGGCCTGAGACCTTACAACAAGAGGCAAACTAAAACACATTATAGGTGCTTTAGTTTTCCGACCGCATCCTTCAAAAACTCTTAGAAGGTAAAACCAATAAATAACACCACTTTAAAAAAAAAAAAAAAAAGTATACTTTTAAAAGAGGAACTGACAAAGGATGTTTTGAAGATTAGTAACAGGTTTGTGCTTGTCAAGATCTTGAGAAGTAGAGTGTATATTGATTATTTGGCTCTTTAATGAAAAAAAAAAAAAAAAAAAAAAAAAGCCTAGTCCTCCAAAAATCAGGCTGAAACGTTTCACTTCAGACACTCATTGCACATACTGCTTTCTGCAAAAGTGTTCCACCTTCTTTCAAAGTCTTTCTGGACAGGCAAGCGATATCTCCTGGCATCCACTGTAAATGCAGAGGTTTGAAAATGGCAAGATGATAACGGTTCAATTCCCAAATTCTCTTTTAGCTTCGGCTGAAATGCGGTGGGTCTTGTTAGTTAAAAATATTGCTAGTCTAAAAGAACAGTCCGTGTAAAGCCCGTAAGATGTTCTCCTGGATGTAGCCGTCGCCCGGAGGGTGACAGCTGAGTGATGGATCAGGCTGAAGAGGGCCAGTCCAGAATAGATGGGGGTTGTGCAGTGCAGCCAGGTGGGAGCTTGGCAGAGGCAGTGTGCTGTCCTTGTCCCTGTGTTTTCATGGGCAGTCCAATTTGCCCGTGCCAGCCAACAGCAAAAGCGAAAACTCCACAGCAATCTCCCCTTGTGCTCATCACAGAACTCACTTCCTTGATGTCTATATTAGCGTGATGAAATCCCAGGGGGAGTTTTCAGATGGAATCACATCCATCATTTGCAGTCCTTTTGTGTAGTTATTTTCCTTTTTTTTTTTTTGCCTTTAACCTCAGACCTTTGAACGTTAAACCACTGAAAGTCACACCTTCACAATAGCATTCGCAGATAAAAGAGAATCAGGATTAAGATATTCAAATGATCAATACATTATTGCAAAACATAAATTATTAACAAGTCCCTCGAGCCCATCACATACACAGACATGCATCTATGATGGTGATTCACAAGCAGACTGGTGCTTATCATTCTTTAATTTCTCTGATTGCATGGTAAAGCCAAAAACAACCATCATCCGGGCCCACCCCTGCAGTCCTTAACGACACTAAAGCACGAGTTTTAATTAGTCGTGATCAAAAAACTATATAGAACGTTGAATTGTGTAAACAAATATGCCAACACAACACGTATTACAGGTTATCTTTGGAATCTGCAAAAACAAGGGGTGGGGGAAAAAAACAAAATGAAAAAGAAAAAAACTAAATGGTCATAATTCCAGAACTTGGATGTGGCTATCAGAGGCAGTAGCTTTCATGAAACTCACACAATGACACAGCAGAGGTCAAACGGGTTCCATACAAATTCCAAGATTGCTTATTGTAGAGATGGGGTTTGGGAGCAGGGTGAGGGGGGTAGATTTGCATTTGGCTGCAGAACAGGTGTCCGTCCCCACTCACAAATCACACTCAAGGATTTGTGCTGCTTTCCAGTGAAGGACAAAAGCCTGAACTCATTCCACATCACGGTGAACTTCTGAGGCATCGGCTCGACAGATTGGACAGGTGCGATTGGTCTGCAAAACATGTTACCCATTAATTTCTCCAAACCAGTGCTATTTCCATATACTAGTGATGGATCTTTCAGGCATTTCAGGCAGATATTTGGTTATTTTAAGGTTATGGACATGGGTACATAATGTGATTGTTTGGTCGACAGTGACGTTTGCTAGCTTTTGTGCCAGTTTAAAAAAACAACAATAACATTACCAATAAATAATGCTAATTTTCTGCTTTCAAATATTTTAGAATTTTAAGCAAATGTAGATATAAACTTTAACACTAGTTCAGTGGTTCCCAACCCTGTTCCTAGAGGCCCACCAAAACTACACATTTTGTATATCTACCTTTTCTATATCTCCCTTTTCTGACACCCAATTCAGGTCTTGGAGTCTTCACTAACGAGCTGAATCAGGTGTGCTTGATAGGGAGTTATCCAAAATGTGCAGTCTTGGGGGCCTCCAGGAACAGGGATAGTAACCACTAGTTAATGCAATAGTTAACATTCGAACCAAGAACAAACAATAATTTTAATGCATTTGTTAATCTTGGTTAATAGTAATAATATTAAGATAAGACTGGTAAGATTAACCAAGATGCATGGGGGGGATCTAGAAAATTATTTATGGGGTGGTCTGAGGATTAAGATGATTTGATTAAGATACCAAGCTTCATTGCAACAAGTACTAGCTCATTTTTTGAAGCCACCATCAAATCACAAATGCCAATGAATTTGCAATACAATTGCATTTCCACAAATAGGCCAAATAATAATAATTTTGCTACTGGTTTGCTAACATTAAAATAATGCATTTTTTACATTCAGATTTAAATTTGTTTATATTAAATGCTCCATAGCACCAATACATTGTCTATTAAACACATCAACATATTCTAAATGTTTCTAAGCTTGACTGGTTCTTGTTGTCACACTTTTTACTCCAGTAAATATATCTCGTATTAGGTGGTAGGTTTTATTTTTTTAAAGAGGCCCTATTACGCTTTTTGGGATTATACCTTTCCTTTAGTGTGTAATATAGCTGTTTGTTCATGTATAAGGTCTGCCAAGTTACAAAGCACCAAGTCAACTCTCTCCCACAGAAAACACTGCTTCTGAACTGCCGGGTCCAGCCATTACTTCCGTGACTTGGCTATGTCCCTATGTGACACATTTGCATAATGCCCGTTTAAGGGCTACTTTAAGATGAAACTCGGCTATGGTAAGGGGCATTACATTTCCGACATACGCTCTAAGAATTTGACCAACCACAACGGACTGGACCAGCTGACCAATCAGAGCAGACTGGGCTGTTCGGAAAGGGGGGCTTTAAAGAACTAAAACAGAGCGTTTCAGACAGAGGGTGAAAAGAGTTGCTGCTGCAATGTATATTGAGAAAAATAATGTGTTTTTTGAACATTAAAGCATGTAAACCTATTCTAGCAGAGCCCCCAAAATACAATTATGAACCTGTAAATGAGCATAATATGATCTCTCTAATGTCATATATCTGTATAGCCACATACTACCCTGAAGTCGTGGCTACAAAAAATTAATTCAACATTTTCAAAGTTATTGCTCTGGAAAAAAAGATATAGTTAATTGAACACACATTGACCTTTTGTTCACACTTTAAGGGGTAGGTTGTCACAATGGAACGTGCCATTAAACCAGTAGCATAGGTTTCATGTGAATGTCCCAGATAGAATTCACAAAAAATATTCTAATTTATAAGGGTTTTGAACACAGCATACAAAACCACTGCTAGAGAAAATACATCTACTTTACACACAAATACATACACATGTGTAAACCTTATTGTTACTTAAATACATCATACTCTTTGCATGAACCTATAAAACATAACGCATTAAGGGAATGTGGGCTCGCACTGAATATTCTACAGGGCACTTATGATCTTTCATGACATCACACAAAGTTAAAAAGAACACCGTGTCATTCTTAATAGGGACTTTAAGCAGCATCTGTGGTTACAGCGTTCGGTGTTCCATTGTGTGTACGTGACTTCACTCACTTCCTGACGTCAAAACCATAATTTCTAAAGCATTTCTTCTTTCTCATAGTAACAGTTGATCGTACGTGACATATTAGGAAAGTAAATGTTAGAATATATTTTACAAGAGATGATGCAAAGGGAAAACAGTAAATAGCCTAAACATCCTCCTCAAAACGTATGTTAAATTACACACGGTTATAGGCTTTGAATAAAAACTCACAAATATCAGTTGACTAATATTAATAATATCTAGGTTTTAGAAGAAGGTTATTTATATCGTACAAAAGTAAAACTCTTCTTCTGACAGTTAACACTGCAAGCATCCCTTCTTTTGCTGTTATGAATAGCCTACATTTTTTATCTTGAATAAATAAACGCTCCATTCCGCCGTCATTATTGCTTAGGGTTTTTATACAACATCTGTGGACGGGACACTACGCAAAAACCATTATTATTTTGTTTCCATTCCACATCTGTAAACTTCTTTAAGGACAACTCTCACCCACTGTCTTTACTTCGTACTCGCATCCAGAGATGCCTACAGTTATACTGGAAGAGGATTGGGCATGAGGCAAATACATGGTAAATTCAGACAGGGTATTAGACGTTGCTTCTAATTCTTCGTTTGCAAAGTAGAGTGAGTAACATAAGAAAGCTTTTCTGGAATATTTTTTAGATATCTCCAAGCAAAAACTCCAATTACGGATTTTGGTGTCATTCTCACTTTCTCAGCCTTTCTCCTCTTCTTCAGAACGCAACGTCTGACGCTCTTCGCATGCACAGAAGTTTGGTTTGCAATATATGTAATGCACATGAAAATTATTATTTGTATTGGATTGCAAAGTTTAGGGGATATATAAACAGTATATTCAGAATCTGCAAACGGATTTACTTTATTCAGATTGATGAAAATTAGTGCAAGTGAACATAGCCAGTCAGTTCCAGTCCTCGAATCTGATTGGGCGTGTGGAGTTCCAAGAGTGCTGATATTTAGAATAACAGCACTGGGGCGCTTAACTTGTATCACTCCGCCTCTTTTTTTCGTGGATTTCTAAAGCGTGATTAGGATTTTAATTTCATTTACTGATTAATTCAGTGAGAATTTCTGGAGATTAATGCCAGTAGGTGGTGACGAATGAGTGTCTTTTATGTCATGAGTAAGTGATTCAATCACTGAATCATTGAAATGTACAAGAATGTTTTGTTCAAAAACACTGATTAATTTACGAACGAAAGACACCTAGTTCAAAACACAGCACAGAGAGTGAGTTGTGCTTGATGCTTTGTCATCTTTTAGAACTATTTTAGCTGCCAAATAAGAAATTGATTAACTAATTGTCCAATTTTTGGTCTGAAATATAAGTTATTTCAGATTATTTGCAGTTGTATAAAAGCAATCACACTTGCAATTGTGCTGATGTTCCGTATATGTAATACAGTATATAGAACAACAGTACTCTTGCTTGTGTAATATTGCTTGATTATTAAATGCTGTAAAAAAAATATATTACTTCATGATCCCTAAAGCATTTATTTTAACAATCTGATTCTTACCTTTAACCACTTGTCCACACACTTGGCATGAAATTCGTGGTTACAGGGTAATACTCGAAGTAGCTGCCTTGACTCAAAATCGCTAAAGCACACAACACACCTGCAAGAAAATCCAAGCCACAGCAGCATAAATGATCAGGTCACAATCAAAACGTCCAAGAGATATGCTATCTAAAATAGAGTGGCAGGAACTCGAGAACACTTACAGAGTTTGTTCAGATTGGTGGTTCTCTAAATTGAACCTGTAGGATGGAAGTTGCTCTATATCAGCTTTCGTTAGTCCTCGAGGTTTCGCTTCTCCAAGTCTCTCAGCAAGATTTAATAATGCCTAAGAGAAAATCACAACAGTGTGTTCAAAACTTGTACAAAGTTCTCGACACAAACCATAATAAGATGTCACGTGTTATGTGAAAACCAGGGCTGTCGACTACCATCGGATCAATTCAAGCATGATGTACCACCTTGATGTTTTTGCAAATCTGTGACATTAGGGGGCAGTCAGCAGGCCTTGACAAACCAAAGAGCAGGCAGCACGAGTACACAAACAAACAATTAAAAATAGCGCATACGGAATAGGCCAATAATAGGGTTACGCTTAATGATATGGAAATAAAACAATACAGAAAGTGGCTTTAAAAGTCAAAATATTGTGTAAATGCTTCACTTGTCTGCTGTCACAATATACAGTATGTATATGATGAAGGCTAACACATTTGAATTATCAGCATTGTATTTCTTATATATTATATGTATAATTCTTTAAATTGTTATACACTAAATTATGTATATTTGGGGGGTTTTCACAGTAAATATTGATATGCTATTAATTGTGATTAATTTCATTAATGAACTAGCACATCATGCAACTCATTCGATTAAAAGTTTTAAACAATTGACAGCCCTAGAGAAAACAAATTATGACTATAATCATTTAGGACAAGCCTGTTTATAAAAACAGTGGGCAAAATCCACGTCCCACCAGGTGATGATTCTCTGTGAGTGTTTACCTCATAGTTCTCCATCTCTACATCATCTACATCCAAGTCCAGGCTGATAGCAGGACCCACAGCTGTCGGAGGCACAGGAAGCATTGAGCTGCCAAAAACACACAAATAATTTGCATACACTCAATGCAAGGGTAATACAACTGTTTTAGATTTGTTTTTCTATTGCTGAGAAATATCACATAAGGCATCATAACCATTAACCTGACTCATATTGGGGTCCTAATCACCCTGTATGCATTTATTTAGCAATAATGACTGTACATTATCCTTTACTTATACTGGGGGAAGTTGGATGCTTGATTATGATTGGTTGACAGACGTTCTAAGGTGTGCACGGCTTTAAAGTAGTTCCAGGTCTTGACAACGGTCAATAGCACGTTGTTAGATTATTTCAGTTATTTCAAAGAGCCGCACAGGCTACCACAACAAAATAACCAAATAAAACAAACACATTGGCTGAGCAAATCAGATAAAAATGACAATTTCTATGTTATCAGAAATTACTTACCACCTCGATTGTGCATTATTTTTCAATAATTCATCAAAAAAAGTCATCAATTATTCCTTACTTAGAATGTGAAACAATTCTTACAAAAAATTCATGCGTTTAATGTGTGTTAATAAAAGTGAAACTCTTAGAGACTCTCACAGGAAGTATGGTAGGAATCCAGGGTAGTAGGGTGGTGGAGGGGGCGGGGGAGGCAGAGGCTGTTGTAACCTGTACCTCTGTCCAGTCATACGCCTCGGCAGCATGTGCGGATATGGCTGAAGATAGAGAGACATGTTAAGAACACACAAGTTAAATCATCAGAGTTACTCTTCACAATGTAGATGTTGTCTTCTCTAAACCAGCTTTTGCGACAGGGGGAAAAAACCCTGGAGCAAACTGCAGTTAACTGTGGCATATAAAAATATAAATACTTTCTGTAGAGACCACTGTAAGTAAGCCATGCGTAGGTTTATTTCCCTGAAAACTGTGAACACGGCAACTCTGTGGAGCTATCAAAACTTAAAAGTTGTTTTTTGGAGTTATTTATAACAAATCTAAACTCATTTGCAATGGTGAATGAAAACTTTCTCTGAACAGCGCAAGTGAATCTGAACATCAACTGTCAAACAGTTAAAATGTATAAACATACAAGTCCTTTCACCAGCTTTAAAGGAGATGTAACCGATTAAAGCCATTCTGGAACTTCTACGAGATTGAGCTGTTAAATAAGACATGCCCCCTCTTTCCATTACACCGAACTGTAGAGCAGTGCGTCTTCTCACGGTTGTCAAACAAAACCATAACAAAATAACATTCTCAGCCCTATCTACCTACCTACCTACCTATCTATCCGTCTGTCTGTCTGTCTCCTATCATCCATCCATCTATCCATCTCTCTGTCTCCTATCATCCATCTATCCATCTCTCTGTCTCCTATCATCCATCCATCTATCTATCAGTCTCCTATCATCCATCTATCATCTATCTATCTATCTATCTATCTATCCATCCATTTATCTGTCTGTCTGTCCGTCTCCCATCATCCATCCATCCATTCATCCGTCTGTCTCCTATCATCCATCTGTCTGACTGTCTCCTATCATCCATCTCCTATCATCCATCCATCCCTCCCCTATCATCCATCCATCCATCCCTCCCCTATCATCCATCCATCCATCTCCTATCATCCATCCATCTGTCTCCTATAATCCATCCATCCATCCATCCATCTATCCATCTCCTATCATCCATCCATCTCCTATCATCCATCCATCTGTCTCCTATCATCCATCTATCTATCTATAAATCAGATAAAATCTATCAATCCATCCATTTAGCTGTCTAATTATTTATCCACAAGTTATCTCAGAGCACTTATTTCAATAATATCTTTCAGAGAAAACAAATATTTTCTGCATACCATTCCAAAGAAATACATCACTTACAACACTTTTAAACTGTTACTCTATGCTATCTATCTTTCCCTCCACTTATCCATCCATTAGGGCTGCAACTAACGATTATTTTGATAATCGATTAAACGAGGCCATGGTTCTCAGCAGGAAACCGATGGAGTGCGTACTCCAGGTAGGGAAGGAGGTATTGCCCCAAGTGAAGGAGTTCAAGTACCTCGGGGTCTTGTTCACGAGTGAGGGGACAATGGAGCGGGAGGTTGGCTGGAGAATCGGGGCAGCGGGGGTGGTATTGCACTCGCTCTATCGCACCGTTGTCACGAAAAGAGAGCTGAGCCGAAAGGCAAAGCTCTCGATCTACCGGTCAATTTTTGTTCCTACCCTCATCTATGGTCATGAAGGCTGGGTCATGACCGAAAGAACTAGGTCACGAGTACAAGCGGCCGAAATGGGCTTCCTCAGAAGGGTGGCGGGCTTCTCCCTTAGAGATAGGGTGAGGAGCTCAGTCATCCGTGAGGAGCTCGGAGTAGAGCCGCTGCTCCTTTGCGTCGAAAGGAGTCAGTTGAGGTGGTTTGGGCATCTGGTAAGGATGCCCCCTGGCCGCCTCCCTAGGGAGGAGTTTCAGGCACGTCCAGCTGTGAGGAGGCCTCGGGGAAGATCCAGGATTAGGTGGAGAGATTACATCTCCACACTGGCCTGGGAACGCCTCGGGGTCCCCCAGTCAGAGCTTGTTAATGTGGCTCGGGATAGGGAAGTTTGGGGCCCCCTGCTGGAGCAGCTGCTCCCGCGACCCGACTTCGGAAAAGCGGTTGAAGATGGATGGATGGATTAAAAGTATACTTCCATCCATCTATCTATCTAGAGTATATATATATATACACTGTGTGTCTGTCCGTCCATCTATCCGTTAGTCCATCCATTCATCTATCCTTTGTCTGTCTATCTATATGTCCATCCGTCCATCCATCTGTTTTCCCATCCATCTATCTATCTGTTCATCCATCTAATCATTTATCCTTTTATCCTCATCCATCTGTCTATTCCTACTTCAAAGCTGTTTAGTATAATATATAACCTTCAACCTTTAAAACTTTCAGACTATCAAGCCAAAATCCAAGTTTGCCTTGACCACCCTTCCTTTTCTAGTTATTTTTGCAAAAATGTCACTTAAGTGATTTTGCTCAAGGGAACATTTGTGATAGCTCACCAATCAAGCTTCTAGGGGCTTGAATCTTGTAACTTTTGGCTTACCAGCCCAGGTCTAGAACTACTAGTTCAGACCACTAGATCTTTATTATTCTGCACATTAAGGGCATTGCTTCTTAAACCTTTTGCATAATGTCATTACCTATATTTATGCAAATGCTGCTCATTTGAATCACTGTTTGAATTGTGATGAGGAAATTGATATAAGGCAATGACTCTTACCACTCCATAGGGTAGCTCTTGATGGAGGGGCTCTTGGGGGAGGTACTGGAGTGGGACAGAGGGGGTCATTGATTGTGGATGGTGGGCTGGAGGATAAGAGAATGTTCCTAATGGATGCTGGTCTCCTCGCAGATCCAATTCATTATCCACCCTCTGCAGAGGCTAAACACACAAGGGAAAAAGTCACACATCTGTAACAACAAAACTTCTCTCCCTTTAGATTAATGCCATTATTAAAAATGTTTGTCATTTAGTCACAACAGTATACAGCATATGGGAAATTATTACTCTAAATAATTTACCAATTGCTAATTACTTTATTAGATTGAAATGGGATTACTAATTATTCAGTCAGTATAGTAATCACAATGCAAGTCTTTTTTTCGATGATATGCTATCATTTAGTATTAAATTACCTTTTTTGTAAGTAACCGTGTAGTAAGGACAATCCACTCAGCCTCGGAGTGCTGATCATGGTTTACTTTGTCTTTTTAATTTATTTTTTTTGCAAACTATACGATTCCTTGCATATCAAACAAACATACAGTGCTGTGAAAAAGTATTTGCCCCTTGCTGATTTGTTCTATTTTTCATACTAAATTATTTTAGATATTCAAACGAGATATAAAACAAAGGCAACCTGAGTAAACACAAAATAAAATTTTCAAATATATATCTTTTTTTATTGAAGCAAAAAAGTTATCCAACACCTATATCACAAATGTGATAAACGAATTACCCCCTTAAACGTAATAGCTGGTTGTGGCACCTTTAGCAGCAACAACTGCAACCAAATGCTTCTGATAACTGGAGTTCAGTCTTTCACAATGCTGTGATGGATGTTTGGCCCACTCTTCTTTGCCGAGCTGCTTAAGTTCAGCCACATTGGAGGAATTGAGCATGAACTGCCCGTTTAAAGTTCTGCCATAGCATCTCAATCGGGTTCAAATCAGGACTTTGACTAGGCCACTCCAAAACTTTAATCTATCGTCTTTTGATCCATTCAGAGGTGGATTTACTCCAATGCTTTGGATCATTGTCTTGCTGCATAATCCGGTTCCACTTGAGCTTCAACTCACGGACTGATGACTGGATGTTCTCCTTTAGGATTTTCTGGTAGAGAGCAGAACTCATGTTTCCCTCAATTATTACAAGTCGCCCTGAAGCAGCAAAGCATCCCCACACCATCACACTACCACCACCATGCTTGACCGTAGGTATGATGTTCTTTTTGTGGAATTCTGTGTTTGATTTATGCCAGAAGTAATGGGACCCCTGTCTTCCAAACAGTTCAACTTTCGACTCATCAGTCCACAGAACTTTCTCACAAAAGGTTTGAGAATCATCAAGGTGTGTTTTGGCAAAATTCAGACGAGCTTTAATGTTCTTCTGGATTAGTAGTGGTTTGCGCCTCGCCACTCTTCCATGTATGCCATTTTTGGCCAGTGTCTTCATGATAGTGGAGTCATGAACAGTGACCTTTTTTGATGCGAGAGGGCCTGCAGTTCCTTGGATGTTGTCCTTAGCTTTTTTGTGACTTCCTGGATGAGTCATCGCAGTGCTCTTGGAGGAATTTTGGAAGGTCAGCAAGGTCAGAGTTGGATACTATATTATGACTATTTGTTTGTGCAAAAACCTTTACTAACACTAAGTAAACCTCAACAAAAATAATAAAGAAAAAAATAAAAACCATCCACTAGCATCGTGAAGTGGAATTGTCAGGCTTATCAAAAATTAATATGTTGTGATTATGAATAATCCCACAGTGTTTGTACTTTTTAAGGGAAACCTGTAAATGGCTTACTTATAGTGGTTTCTGCACATTAAGATGTGATATGAGAAAGTACATGCTGAAACCAATTATGAATGCGATTTCATAGATTTGGGGATTTAGTAAAGAAGGGAGTTGGTTTTGGATAACGTTTTTGCTTCAATAAATAACATTATCATAAAAGATTTTTTGTGTTTACTCAGATTGCCTTAGTTTTTTGTTAGATTTTTTTGAATGTTTTTTTCTTTTTGTAGAGATTTACACAAAAACAGAAGAAATCAGGATGGGGCAAGTACTTTTTCACAGCACCGTAGACAGATGCAGGGCTCAACAATAAGGACTGCTCGATAGCCCGGGGCCAGTGTGAGAAAGATTCAGGCCAGTTGATAGAACTCTCTCTTGCCCGATAGGGCCAGTGCTACATTTATAACATTAGTGCAAGTAAACAAGCAAGAGAGCACAAAAATTACACAGAGCGAACAAAGTCTTCTAAACGAGGAGCGAGCGCGAGTATATTTATCTCGCAATGACGCACAAATGCATAATATACTGGACACGCCAAGGTACAGTCCTGAGCATGAACTCTCCTAGCACTGTCCACACTCTTTTCCAAGTGTCTTAGCAGCAGCTATTACATGTTTAGAAAATAGCAGGAAGAAAACCCCAATTAAATGAATTTTGTATAGGGATTTATCGTCTTGTGCAACATGTTAATTATCCCTACACATTCCCTGTTCACAGTGTGTGAAATCCCCAAATTTATTAGTTTTTACATGTTGGTGAATATTAGTAATCCACACATTGGAACACAAGAAATCAACAGTTTCTTTCAATAGGACTGAAAATCCATGTCTCTCCATGCATGTGCTCTCGTAAAGGAACAGAGCACTAGTTTTATTCCCACTGTAAAAAACAAACACATTTTCGCTTATTAATTCACCTTTAGAGATGAAGCGCTGAATGAGACTTAATAAACTTTGTTAAACCCCAGTTATACACGTGTCTGGAAATCACGAGCTGCTCAATATCCAAAATGTAAGTATACATTTAATTAGGTAATGTTTAGGTAATATTTTTTTTAAAGCCATGATGGTAAAAACAGCTATTTGTAATTTTTGTGTTGGGGCTTGTGAAAATTTAGGAACATCATTTAGGAACATAATTTAAATAAGCCACTCATTTCTAACATCGGGATCCTTCAGAAGGCTATGCAGATATGCAGTTTTTCCACAGCGAGGAACACAACATCTGGGGACCTTTCCTTACATCTTAATCTTTTTGTTGGTTAAAAGCAAACTATAGTAACAACAGTACCACTTTCAGAAATAAAGTACTTCCAACCGCTCACTACACCATGACGATTACGCATGTTGTGGAGGCGGGGCTATTCAAATGACCACTGCTTTCCTACATCCAGGGTTCCTACTCTTTTCAACCAATGAATTTCAATAACTTTTCCATGACTTGAAAAGCTAATTTCCAAACCCAAACATTTAGCATTTCATTCTGAAAATGGCACAGAAATCACATATTTGCAAATTAGTAAAAACAAAACCACACCATTGTTTGATTAAAGTTAAACTGAAAACATCAAAATGTTTAATTTAACACATTGCGTGAATCCTAAAATTGGAGGGTCTCAGTTAACAATAATATTTGGGTCTGAACCGCGGTCCGATTAAATCATTAACGTGAGTACAGTGACAGCTATTTACGACTGTAACTAGACAACACAAGAAGACTATTAAAGTATTGATCTCTTTGGATTTACCACCAAAACTTTACATGCACAGACCGATACTTGTGTTTGTCTCTCACGGATGCATTGCATGTGCAATAATGCTATGAATATTAGCATTCATCTGTCGCAAGCCTGCGTGCGGATACATTGCAAGAGATGTGAAAAATGTGAGGTGCTCTCTGAAGGCGATTTAATTGGACAGAAGCAGATATGAGAAATGCATTATATCAAAATAATTTCAATCGGGAGCCTGCAAAGACACAAATTCTACATCATCACAACATGATTTGGTACGATTGAGTTTATATCAGCAGCAAACCTTCCTGGAGTTTACATGAACAATACCCCAGACCACCTTCTTAAGCAGATGCGGGTGCGGTTCTTGGGTGTGCACCCAAGTTCGGAAAACAGCATTCACATTATCCAAACGAACTGAACATTGACGTCATTTGAACCCATGTGCGCACCAAAAGCGCTAGTGTGAAAGCACCACAATTGGTCAGATATTCTAAATAACATGATAGCATATATTTTCTAAATCTTCACCATGTGTTTTTAATCCAGTGCAACATAACATCCTGATTAAATATTTTAGGACAGGGTATAATAAATAAACATATATTTGTAAAAATTCCAAGATTTTTTCCATGACTTTGAAGATTTGACTAATTTCCATGACTTTTCCAGGCCTGGAAATCACAATATTAAATTTCCCTGATATTTCCAGGTTTTCCATGACTGTTTGAACCCTGTACATCACTATGGGGCTGATTTTAAAATGAGTTGTTTTATTAGGGTGGAAACATTAAATGCTCTTTTTGGGCTGGAGAGACAGTTTTGAGTTCTGAAACTTGCAGTATGTTTTTATAGTACAATGACTGCTTATATGTCAAAATATCAAGGACAATTTTATTCCTCAGTGAAGGTGAGGGCATGGTCGAGCATTCGTCTGGAAGAGAGTTGGCGGTAAGGGTTCTCACCTGAAATTAATTGCTGGTAATTGCTTGTTTCTGTGTTCGCAGTGAGAGATGGGGGAAATAAAAGGGCGAGTCATCAGAGTGTGAAAGATAGAGAGCCCAGCTGACAAGCTTTTGTGTGTTGGTCGTTATACTGAACGCTGCCCTGATTTAGTTACCCCTTTTGGATTTATTGTTATTTGCATTGTTTTCTTTTTCGCTGTTAAGCGAGCGTGTCTTCTATTTAAAAGACAAGGTTTGGGATTAAAAATTGATGTCTGCTGCTTCCTCATTCCTGTGAACTTGTTACACTCATGGCATGACCCCTTTAACCTCTACATCTCTGGGGTATTTTTGGGCTGCTGCCTGCAATTTTTCACACATCTTTTTAAAAGCTCACCATTTACACATGCTATTGATTATTGCCAAATATTGGTCTAATTTTTTATTTTTATTTTATTATTTTAGAAAACTGCCAAAAGTAAAACCAGATATAAAGTTAAGCTATTTTTGGCTTACAGCAGCAGTTATCTGCATATAAAGGAGACATCTGTATTTGATGTCTTACAGAAATCATATATCAATTTGTGATCCGTTTGAAAATCTTTTGAACTGCGCGGTATTAGGACAACAAAAATGGTACTGTCTCAATGAGAGCTTTCATTTGATATACGATTTGTAGGGGTGTGTAAAAATGTCGATTTTCCGATGAATCTCGATCTTCATTTAAATGATCTCGATATCGATTCTTAAAATCACAAGATCAATCTTTTACACTGTGCACAGCACTCCACTACAATGAGAGGAAAATCGCTTGCACTTGCAATCAAATTTCGCACCATGCAATTAAAAATGTATATTTTTGGCAGCTGGCTAGTAAATGTTTAGATTTCAATCACCAGTAAATTAATTGTGTAGTACAGTGGTGGAGTATACAGCAGTGAGATCCTTTCACTGCCTGTTGAGTAAAAATTGTTCCATTTAATATGTGTCCAAAGACTTGATACACGTGAACCATTTATCACTGAAACATGTCTCTTAATACCTTTTCTGTTCTTTACAGTCAATTGTTGATCATAAACCATAAAAAAAATTAAATAATTCATTACAAGCATGCATAGCACAGATGAGATAAAGCCATTTGAGTCTCTCTCATTAACATGGGCTTATTTAAAAGACTTTGTTTACAGAAATGCAGGATTCACTTAAAGAGACAGTACAGGTTTTTAGCACGTGTTCCACAAATCAATGTAAATACCTGTAAATAGTACAAATTATCCAATAAAACAATACATGCAATATAATATTATACTTATTGATTAAATACATTGATTTGGTAATTTTTTAAAAGCTAAAATGTGACCAAAATGATGAAAAACTATTACATATTAAAACTAACCCAATTTAATATAATCAAATTAATATTTTTATATTGTACCTTTTAGATGGTCCCCTGTATAATTCACAGAATTAGCTGGGAGATAATTTATTTCATATGCAAGCAAAAGGGACATTATAACTGAAATATACCCATATGAACAGATAATAAATCGAGAGCTTGAATCGGGAAATCTGTATTGATACCAACCCCTCATGATTTGTCTATTGATAATGTCAAAAATGCATTGATCTGTGAAAAGTTCAGATTCTAAACTTTCAAACGATACACATATGCCAGAGTTATTCAGAGACTTCAACCACAAATAAATATTACATTACATATAAATAATAACTTTTCAGCGTACACATTTAAAATTCAACCCACAATTCACTCCTGGACTGAAGCATAATAAAAACTGAAAAGCTATATATTAAAAAAATACATAAAAAAATGCAATTCACACAAATCAATTGAATACACCTCTACTATGATGAACATGTTTTGAGTTCAAAGTCATTTTGCTAAGTTTTCTGGGGCTTAAAGACAAAAATGCCTTTACCCCCCCTCTTTTAAACTACATCTTTATCACATTGAGGAACCTTGTATACATTTCTTACATTTGCATTAATGCATTTGGCAGATGGATGTTTCCAAAGTGACTTTGGGTATTGAACCCATGACCTTGGTGTTGTTAGCACCATGCTCTAATAGCTCCAGGTAAAAAAAACATTTTTAATTATAATTTGCACAAAATAAATTTATGAAATGCACTCACCATGCGCGGGTGCTGTGGCTGTAAGGGGAGAAACTGATTGAGTGGAGGCAGATGGGGAGGCTGGTGGGGTGGCACTGGAGGACTGGGATGCAGGATAAAATGCTCACTGGAGATTAACGGTGGAAATGCCTGATAGGACACCGGCAGGTGCTGCATGGTGCAGGCCTGAATGAGCTGTAGGGAGAAAGAGAAAGATACACAAAGAATATTAGTCACTTTAATCATAAATGCACTCAAAGTTGGTACGCATGAGCATTTTGTCGCTGTTTTGAACAGAAAATATGTTATGCAGCTCAAAGAATCAGCTTTTAATACAGGCGATGAAACATGCAATATACTCTGACCAATAATATATTGCACATTTCCAATATTCCGCAATGCATTTTAGCAATCTACTGAGAGATTCACATTCAACAACATTTCCAAGGCATTAGTATACAACAGCTTTCAAACTGTAACAAATATCACTGACTAAAGAGCATAAGGTCTGGTCCACATTTCCACTTATTCTGTCCAAGAAACGCCCACTTAGACAGGAAGCGCAGTCTGACTGACCTGTAAAATGATCAATCACAGTTTATTTTGTTTTTATTTGCAGTTTAGGGGCAGGGTTATCTAAAATAAATTATACCACAAAAAAAATATATGGGTGCAGAAAAAATAAATAATAGTAAAGTAGTTAATGTTCTGAAACAGTACAGCACATAAAATACAACGTGCACAGTATTTCACAGATGTAACTAAAAAAAACGAATCAGAATTTACAGTTCTGATATTTAGTTTATTTGCTACTCAGTATTTTGTTAACACGACTCTAGGCTCAGTTTTGTTTGCAATATGCATCAGACGGTCAGTGAACAGACCGTGGGCAGTCTGTGTGTGTGCTATGTCTGAGGCTGACACTACTGTGCATATACTATAGACACTTGATTTGCTCAAGTGCCTTTAAGGCAAACAGGCCTAAAAACATATTCAGCATTCCCCAGCACAATTTAAGACACTTGAACTGCACTATGGCCACATGAAAAATACAGAGGTGGGTATGTTGATGCAAATGCAATGACTTTTGACAGTGCAGATGAAAAAATTAGTAAAAACTGCACTTATCTCTTATACCAATGTCAAAGATCAACTACTCCAAATGCTTATTCGTTTGCAGTTAGAATGCCAAAAACAGCATTTAAAAAACAAATACAGGGTTTTTCTCAAGGCACCTTGATAACTGCATTAAAAAATATAATAGTATGATAATCAAATTGTGAAAGGCAGCTTTGAATCAATGCCTCCCATGCAAGTATGAGAGGGACGTACAGAAGATACATTTATAAGGAAATATCTTTGACTAAGCGAACAGGTGGGCATAATGACTGCCTGGAACACACACACACACATCAGGCTGATGTAAAGCTGGAGTGATGGGACATGTTAGGTGTGCTCTACACAAACTTCCACATATTCCAGCTCTTCCTTTTCAAACTCACTGGAGGAGGAAGGCAGCAGAGCAGAGAGAGCTGTCCGCTGAACATTACCGAGCATGCTGGGAGCTGCTGAGCATTGCAGGCTGGGATAGGTTGCCCGGTGTGGATGGGAAAACCGTGGGTCGTCACTGTGGTAACTGTGTAAGATATCGGAACTGATCCTTGATGCATCTTCAAGGACAACATAAAGTTTAAGTTACTTGTTAAAAACACATGACTTAAACATATTAGAATATTTACATTAAAAAAATGAGATTAAATTATTTTATCACAATAAACATATTAGTGAAAAGTTGAATTGGAATATTAACATGAATATTATAATTTCCTAGTATGTAGTGTGTTCCCCTTTTACTTGATTACAGCATGCACTCCATAAGTTTGAGCAAAGCTTAATGATCCATGTTATCCAGCATGAGAGTGTGTTCTAAAGAGCATCTTGCATGCTTCAGTTGAACGAAATTGTGATCAATGGCACAAATTTTCTTATTGTATTAGCAACTGAGAAATACAGCATAATCTTAAATATTCTTCTTTATTTTGTCATTATGTTTGTTTAAAAATTCTAAAACTGTTTATTTTCAGGTATAAAGTAGATATTGAATCCCAGATTATCAATGTAGACTTTAATATCAGGGTCAAAACAAACAACTGATACATTTGCTGTGATGTATGAATGAATATCTTTTTTTTTCTGCTAATACCTGTTCATGAACATCCACCATGATGGAGCTCTGTTGGGGGGGTTGTGTGGCAGTATGCAGCATACGTGGAGGTGCACTGTTGTGGCTATATTGCCTGGACTCATCTAAGGGAATCTGCTGATGCTGGGAGAAGACCGGGTGGTGGAAGTTCTCATCTTGATGCAGGGAAGTGTGTACAGCAGGTCTATCTCGCTGCCCCCACTGATGCCGAACTTGAGGACTAGTACATGGACACACAAATAATGCACGTAAGCAATCATTTAACAGGCACCTTTTTCCCCCAAACAGATTACTTGTCCCTGTAATGTTCTTTCCAAACAGAACATTACAGGGACAATCCCCCTGGAACAAGCTGGGTTAAAGGAAAAGGTACTAAGGAGAAAGCTTATGGATTGCCCCTTGTGGGACTTGAAAATGTAGGTTACATCCTTGTAGGTGCTTCCAATTACCAGCCCATATTTTTTCCCACTAGGCCACAGCACCTCCAATTATGGACAACTAACTAAAAATAAGGCAAACACTCCTAAAACACTGGCGATAGCTCAATGTTTGCTCATTGCGGGAATTGACCGTACAACCTGGTTACCATCCCAGATCTTTAACCACTAGGCCAAACCCCCTCCACTGATGGATTATAGACAAATATCGGTCCACAATTCATAAAACACTGACGATAGCTTGAGCATTGGTCCTAGCGGGATTTGAACCTGCAACATTTATCAACTAAATATTTATCCTAAATTTACTAAATAATGGTGGTATCGCATTGATTGACCCGACGAGACTGCAACATATAACCTTCTATTTACCAGCCCAGATTTTTAACCACTACACCAAACTACCGCCTATGGGTGGGCAATATGACAAAAATCTTTAGGTATATCACGATATCAGTAATGTTATATCACAATATAGTGTATATCGCAATATATATATATAATTTTTTATTTTTTTTTTCTTTCTTTCCGGAAAACCAATAAAAATAAGTTCACATAATAAATAACCATATTGTAATGCCTATATTATTTAGAAATAGTGAGTGAAATAAATACTTTTTTAATGAAAACCTCTTCCGCTTTCATATTTTTCTCTTTATTAAGAACTTGACAGTTAAAAATAAAATAAACACTCAGTTTTAAATCAACCTTACCATGATACTGAATTTTTAATTATACCACATTTCAGTATATGTCGTTGACCAGATTTATTATAAACTTTCCTCAATAAACTGAAGATCTTTTCAAAGCAAAGTAACAAAGAATTTATCACATAATTTTAGTAGAAAATACACAACGAACATAACACGTCTTGCAGAAAATAAACATAAAATATATTTATAAACATTTCTTGCACAAAAAATTTAAAAAGGGACCTAGTATTGATGCTGACTACCACCCCTGGAGTCGTGAGTTCGAATCCAGGGTGTGCTGAGTGACTCCAGCAAGGTCTCCTAAGCAACCATATTGGCCCGGTTGCTAGGAAGAGTAGAGTCACATGGGGTAACCTCCTCGTGGTAATGATTTGTGGTTCTCGCTCTCAATAGGGCACGTGGGAAGTTGTACGTGGAACGCGGAGAGTAGCATGAGCCTCCGCAGTGTCATGCACAACAAGCCACGTGATAATATGCTCGGCTTGACTGTCTCAGAAGCGGAGGTTACCTCAATCCACCACCTGGATTGAGGTAACCGTGCCACCACAAGGACCTACTAAGTAGTGGGAATGTAATTGTCACGCAACAGTTTCCAGATGACATTTTTCTAAATGTACTTTTGTGAACCAGATGTTGCACCCATTTTAATAACAAGCGCCACTTAATTTTCTTAACTTTTCTTTTGATCACATCAGCAAAACTTCATCAAATGATGTGTAGTCACCTCCATCTCTGCATGTTAAAGAGACGATCTAGTTATCTGGATCACAGTGACGCAAAATCGAGTTTGTGGGCGCATTTGCTCCGTTATCTGATCTGCATAATTCCTTGAATCTGGCATTAAACCAGCAAGGGCAAATACCCAGCAAATTAATTTCCCTCTCAAGCTTGGTTTCAGTTTCACGTAAACCATGCCCACTGATAGACACAGTCAGTCTGCACACATGGATATTTACATACCATAATATAGCAAAATCTCAGTCGATTGACTCTATATATTGTCACCATGATATCATCATATCGCCCAGCCCTACCACCGCCAATTATGGATTACAGGCTAAAAATAATTAAAACTAATAAAACATTGGCAATTGCTTAGGAATTGCTAATTGCAGGATTTGAACCTGCAACCTTCATGTTACCAGCCCAAATTTTTAACCACTAGGACACACCTCCTCCAATAATGAAAATGTCCAAAATTCATAAAGCATTAGCAACAGCTTATGGAATGGTCCTTGCGGGACTTGAACCTACAACCTTCTCGTTATCAGCCCAAATCTTTAACCACTAGTGCTGGGCGATACATCGAAAACCCACAATATAATCACAATGATTTTGCTGACGATGTATATAATTCAACAATATTATGAATATCGCAATTATTTTAATGAGGCTTTTATTTGGCCATTAAGTTTCATAGAGTGCATCAGTAGGCTAATTTTCAGATCCTTCAGGGCTGTATAACTCATTAAAATAACATAAATGGAGGGACGAACATATGTGATTATTTAACTGCCCCAAAGGATGCGATAAAAGACAGATAAACATGGTCTATACAGGTGAAACTCGAAAAATTTGAATATCGTGCAAAAGTTCATTAATTTCAGTAATTCAACTTAAAAGGTGAAACTAATATATTATATAGACTCATTACAAGCAAAGTAAGATATTTCAAGCCTTTATTTGATATAATTTTGATGATTATGGCTTACAGCTTATGAAAACCCCAAATTCAGAATCTCAGAAAATTAGAATATTGTGAAAAGGTTCAGTATTGTAGGCTCAAAGTGTCACACTCTAATCAGCTAAACACCTGCAAAGGGTTCCTGAGCCTTTAAATGGTCTCTCAGTCTGGTTCAGTTGAATTCACAATCATGGGGAAGACTGCTGACCTGACAGTTGTGCAGAAAACCATCATTGACACCCTCCACAAGGAGGGAAAGCCTCAAAAGGTAATTGCAAAAGAAGTTGGATGTTTTCAAAGTGCTGTATCAAAGCACATTAATAGAAAGTTAAGTGGAAGGGAAAAGTGTGGAAGAAAAAGGTGCACAAGCAGCAGGGATGACCGTAGCCTGGAGAGTATTGTCAGGAAAAGGCCATTCAAATGTGTCGGGAGCTTCACAAGGAGTGGACTGAGGCTGGAGTTACTGCATCAAGAGCCACCACACACAGACGGGTCCTGGACATGGGCTTCAAATGTCAAACGCCTTACCTGGGCTAAAGAAAAAAAGAACTGGTCTGTTGCTCAGTGGTCCAAAGTCCTCTTTTCTGATGAGAGCAAATTTTGCATCTCATTTGGAAACCAAGGTCCCAGAGTCTGGAGGAAGAATGGAGAGGCACACAATCCAAGATGCTTGAAGTCCAGTGTGAAGTTTCCACAGTCTGTGTTGGTTTGGGGAGCCATGTCATCGGCTGGTGTTGGTCCACTGTGCTTTATTAAGTCCAGAGTCAACGCAGCCGCCTACCGGGACATTTTAGAGCACTTCATGCTTCCTTCAGCAGACAAGCTTTATGGAGATGCTGACTTCATTTTCCAGCAGGACTTGGCACCTGCCCACACTGCCAAAAGTACCAAAACCTGGTTCAATGACCATGGTATTACTGTGCTTGATTGGCCAGCAAACTCGCCTGACCTGAACCCCATAGAGAATCTATGGGGCATTGCCAAGAGAAAGATGAGAGACATGAGACCAAACAATGCAGAAGAGCTGAAGGCCGCTATTGAAGCATCTTGGTCTTCCATAACACCTCAGCAGTGCCACAGGCTGATAGCATCCATGCCACGCCGCATTGAGGCAGTAATTAATGCAAAAGGGGCCCAAACCAAGTACTGAGTACACATGCATGATTATACTTTTCAGAGGGCCGACATTTCTGTATTTAAAATCCTTTTTTTTTTTTATTGATTTCATGTAATATTCTAATTTTCTGAGATTCTGAATTTGGGGTTTTCATAAGCTGTAAGCCATAATCATCAAAATTATATCAAATAAAGGCTTGAAATATCTTACTTTGCTTGTAATGAGTCTATATAATATATTAGTTTCACCTTTTAAGTTGAATTACTGAAATTAATGAACTTTTGCACGATATTCTAATTTTTCGAGTTTCACCTGTATGTGCTTCAGAACGCACCGCCGTCATGCTGATCTGTGTGCACGTGTGGCCGCAGGTCTCATGGGCACGTGTTTTTAGCACAGTTCACCTGCATTGTGAAGTACGGCCAGTACAAGCATTCATGTACAAACGTGAATTAGTAACTTATTATACAAATCTACAAACGTGGAACAGTAAAGGAGAGTTTGACAGCAGTTCACAATATGTGAAACTCAGAACTTATCATACAAACATTGCCCCGTTTCATAATAAAAGCTCCTGGTGAAGGTGAAATCAACATGACTGCATGCAGTGTCAATAAAAACCCCAGTTTAGGGTGAAGTAAATAGGACAGAAATATATTAATTTATCTTTAACAAATATTATCCTGAAAATAATAACAATTCCATATTATATTATAGAAATAAACTTGACTGGGTTCCACAGTAATAATTCAGTATGATGCAATATTCACCTGGTTTCCAACAAATAAGTGAAGTTGTTTTTGCACACCTTGTTCATTCACAAAGAAAAATGTTTTAGTAAAAATTTATGAAGGTACATAAGATTTTTATTTGGCTTCCATATATGATTGTATGTTAAATATAAGTAGAAATGTGCAAATCAATGACAATGATTATTTTACTCCTTGTGTTAATTTAGTGAAAAACTGTGGGAAACATGCCTTCATAGTTTTTAAATAGATTTGTATTTAATGCCTTTGAAATATTAATTCTACATGGCTACAATGGCTGTTTAGATGAAATTATGGTTCCTCTGATAAAATAAAAAAAATCACTTTCATGCTATTTCAGAGCAAAAACATAATTATCGAGATGTATACCGAATTTAGTCAATTTGCTGAAAAATATTGAGATATAAATTCTGAAGCCATATCGCCCAACCCTAGTACTCACTAGGACACAACACCTTCAATAATGGATTGTCAGAAAAAATATGTCCAAAACTCATAAACCAATGGCAAAATCTTATGGATTGTTCATTGCAGGACTTGAACCTGCAACCTTCTGGTTCAAGGTCAGATCTTTAATAAATACACCTGTAGCCCAACTGAATGCACTTTAAATCGCTTTGGATAAAAGCATCTGCCAAATGCATACATGCAATTTTTAAATGGCAATAGATCATGGATTTCCCTTTGACGAGTTTGAACAAAAACCCTCTTGGTTAAAGCCCATATTTTTAACCACTAGGCCACACCACCTCCAATTATAGATTGCCAACAAAAATAAATCCAAAATTAAGAAAACAATGGTGATAGCTCATGGATTGTTCCTTACAGAACTTGAACCTACAACCTTATCGTCATCAGCCCAGATTTATAAACACTAGGCCACACCACCTCCAATTATAGATTGCCAACAAAAATACAGTGGGTACGGAAAGTATTCAGACCCCCTTAAATTTTTCACTCTTTGTTATATTGCAGCCATTTGCTAAAATCATTTAAGTTCATTTTTTTCCTCATTATTGTACACACAGCACCCCATATTGACAGAAAAACACAGAATTGTTGACATTTTTGCACATTTATTAAAAAAGAAGAACTGAAATATCACACGGTCCTAAGTATTCAGACCCTTTGTTCAGTATTTCAGTCTTTTTGGGAAAGATGCAACAAGTTTTTCACATCTGGATTTGGGTATCCTCTGCCATTCCTCCTTGCAGATCCTCTCCAGTTCTGTCAGGTTGGATGTAAACGTTGGTGGACAGCCATTTTCAGGTCTCTCCAGAGATGCTCAATTGGGTTTAAGTCAGGGCTCTGGCTGGGCCATTCAAGAACAGTCACGGAGTTGTTGTGAAGCCACTCCTTCGTTATTTTAGCGGTGTGCTTAGGGTCATTGTCTTTTTGGAAGGTGAACCTTCGGCCCAGTCTGAGGTCCAGAGCACTCTGAAGAAGGTTTTCGTCCAGGATATCCCTGTACTTGGCCGCATTCATCTTTCCCTCGATTGCAACCAGTCGTCCTGTCCCTGCAGCTGAAAAACACCCCCACAGCATGATGCTGCCACCACCATGCTTCACTGTTGAGACTGTATTGGACAGGTGATGAGCAGTGCCTGGTTTTCTCCACACATTCCGCTTAGAATTAAGGCCAAAAAGTTCTATCTTGGTCTCATCAGACCAGAGAATCTCATTTATCACCATCTTGGAGTCCTTCAGGTGTTTTTTAGCAAACTCCATGCGGACTTTCATGTGTCTTGCACTGAGGAGAGGCTTCCGTCGGGCCACTCTGCCATAAAGCCCCGACTGGTGGATGGCTGCAGTGATGGTTGACTTACTACAACTTTCTCCCATCTCCCGACTGCATCTCTGGAGCTCAGCCACAGTGATCTTTGGGTTCTTCTTTACCTCTCTCACCAAGGCTCTTCTCCCCCGATAGCTCAGTTTGGTCGGACGGCCAGCTCTAGGAAGGATTCTAGTCATCCCAAACGTCTTCCATTTAAGGATTATGGAGGCCACTGTGCTCTTATGAACCTTAAGGGCAGCAGAAATTTTTTTGTAACCTTGGCCAGATCTGTGCCTTGCCACAATTCTGTCTCTGAGCTCTTCAGGCAGTTCCTTTGACCTCATGATTCTCATTTGCTCTGACATGCATTGTGAGCTGTAAGGTCTTATATAGACAGGTGTGTGGCTTTCCTAATCAAGTCCAATCAGTATAATCAAACACAGCTGGACTCAATTGAAGGTGTAGAACCATCTCAAGGATGTAGGGATGCACCGAATTTTCGGCCGCCGAAAATTTTCGGCCGAAAGAGAAAAAAGGCCGAAAATATATACCTCCTCGCCCCGCCCCTCAGTGCTCTGATTTCACTCTGGATCGATCTAGCCCTTATCGCGGCGCTACCAAACAAAGGCCGATCATGTCAGCGGTGTGGAAATTCTTCAAAGTTTCTGATAAGGACATCAAATTTGCGATCTGCAGTGTTTGTTCAGCAGAACTTTCAAGATATATATATATATATATATATATATATATATACACACACACACACACACACACACACACACACACACACAGAGTACAGCAAGAGATTCTACAGGAAAGCGCCCCGATCCACAGCAGTGCCACACCTAGCGCTGCTACAACACAACTTGAGGCGTATCTAGCTGAACTACGCCAGAAGCGACAATCCCCTTGACTACGGTCGCATTAACAAAGACCGCTTTCCTTTGCTTGCGCGGATTGCGCACAGGTATTTATCTGCCCAAGCACCAGCACAGAGAGTGAGCGACTGTTCAGTGCAGCATCTCATGTTCTTGATGAAATGTAGCAACTTTTGTTCTTGAAGAGAAACCTGTCACTTGTACTTAAATAGAAACCGGTCCAATATGACGTGTATAGCAATTACATTACACTTGTTCTTCACTTGAGGATATATCTGTCGTTTACAGTTGCCTTTGGATTTAGTTCAATTATTGCTGTTTTGCACTGTTGTTTTGCACAATAATTTTCACTTAAAGTGTATATACGTTTACATAAACAGAATAGAGCACTGATCTATATATATAATTATATATTATAGTTCTATATAGATCAGTGGAATAGAGGCCCTCTGCCATTCTGTGTTCTGCCTTTTGTTTTAATTAAAATTACTGTTGCATATTAAACTTTTTGAAAGATGCTAGCTAAGTTCATTACTTGACTGTTGTTTTTCATATAATAGTTTTCTAAAACTTTACATTATTTGGATAATTGTTAATAAAATCTGTAAAATTAGATTTTTACAGAACTGAAAGAAGAAGAATATTTAATATAGTTTTAATATATTTTTTGTCCAATTTTGGTGTTACTTTCAATAAAAGTGTGATTTATTTTTTGTTTGTAGATTTCAATTCAGATTCATTAAATTCATGAAATTAATGAAAAAGTATAAAATTAATACAATTATACACAACATTTTTTTTTTTTTAAATAGGTAAAAATTTCGGTTTCGGCCCAGAATTTTCATTTCGGTGCATCCCTACAAGGATGATCAGAAGAAATGGACAGCACCTGAGTTAAATATATGAGTGTCACAGCAAAGGGTCTGAATACTTAGGACCATGTGATATTTCAGTTTTTCTTTTTTAATAAATGTGCAAAAATGTCAACAATTCTGTGTTTTTCTGTCAATATGGGGTGCTGTGTGTACAATAATGAGGAAAAAAAATGAACTTAAATGATTTTAGCAAATGGCTGCAATATAACAAAGAGTGAAAAATTTAAGGGGGTCTGAATACTTTCGGTACCCACTGTAAATCAAAAATTAAGAAAACAATGGTGATAGCTCATGGATTGTCCTTACAGAACTTGAACCTACAACCTTATCATCATCAGCCCAGATTTTTAAACACTAGGCCACACCACCTTCAATTAAAGGATATCAACAAAATATATAACCGTTTTTGGCTGCTGTAAAGAAATTGCAGATTAAACGAGCGATCGCTTTGTGCATCAAAGTGAACACAGTGGGCATCTCACCTTCTCCTCAGGTGCAGAGGGGTGATGCAAGGCTCCCCGACGACCCTCCTCTGGTTTAAAGGGGCTGTTGATGGCCGCCTACTCACTGCTACTTCCCATGGTCGCATTTGTGACGTCGTGCGAATGAGTCACACCTGGGGTGGGGGACCAGTATTGCAAGAGGCACTTGTGTCAAACAACCTCTAACAGAGTAATTGTCGTAACTCTGTCCAAAACACAAGAAATAGAAGAACAAAGAGGTTTTGTGGGTTTGTACAGCAGAGAAAGACATTTTCAGTGCAATAGTAACAATAACAAGCCAAACAAAAAAACGCATTTAATGCAACAATTGAGAAAGTGCTAAGTATTTTATAGGCATTTCAGACTACTGTATGTTTAATGATTTTTTAACCCTGGGTTAAATCAATTTCACTTATTTTGACACTGCTTTAAAACAATATTATGAAGCATAACCAGGGTTATTTTAGCCTAAGGTAAAAAAAAAAAAACTGACCCCAAGTTACAGGGTTTGCACACTGACCACTGAATTTCCATTGACCTTTCCAGTTCTTTCCCTGATAGCACACGAACATCACCCAGACGTTTATTTGATGTGTGTGTTTACACCTGGAAGATGTATTTTTAGGTTGTTTGCTCATCTGCAATACATCTATATGATGTTTCCTCTCGGATGTCAATAAGACATTCATCAGAAGTCTTTGAGATGTTTATGATTTAGAATGTTTGTAAATCTGACCTTTTTATGATGTTTAGCAGATGTTATTTAGATTGTGAAACTTTCCAGATGAAAAATGTCAAACTATCTGGGCCTGATTCCCAAACGAATCATTCAGACTTTTGTAAATCGGTTCACCTGATTCATAGAAAATAACCTACTCAAAAGATTAATTTGCTATCACATAACAATTATTTACTCTACAGAAGAACTAGCTGATTAAATATTTAAAAGCAAACTGTATAAAAAATAAATAAACGTTCAATGATTCAATAAACTATAAAAACGTTCATGATTTTTCCCGGCCTGGAACACAACATTAATACTCCCTGGCATTCCTATACAAATATATGAAATATGGCATTATATGCTAAACACAAATAATATTTTCATATATGGGTTTCACTGATAGTCACATACTTGTACATATATTTCAAAATACTACAGAAATTGCCATTTTCATACATGAAACATTTTCCCAAATACTAGTGGAAATATATATATTGTGTACATATGCTTAACTACATAATCTAAAATGTTATATAGCCTATGTTCATATGGCCATATCAGATTTTTCATGTATTTCGTGGTTATGGGAGCATTACAAAATTGTCTAGGCAGATTTTTTTTTCTCAAACTCAAAACGGTGCAATCTTAAAGAAGTATACCAACATTATCCTCAACAAGCTGCTCACTAGTGGATTATATATGGCCTGTGCCATTGGTTCAAAACAAGTTTAATCGTATTAGTATGCCAGAAGGCTGGGTGGCCTGCAATACCACATTTCTAAACCATTTATGTCACAAACTATAAGACAAAAATTGATAGACCATTACGGAAAAATGTAGAATGAATAAAAAAAATGGTATCCTACATTTTTGATCATTCCTTATCACCACCTTATCACAATGGGTGGAATATGCATTAATTCGTATATCTCCTCTGTAAACATGAATACACTTTCCAACATAATGATACACTTTACATAAGTTAAACGCACAGAGCCACGTTTATTAGAAAACTAATTTCGTCAAATGTTGATAAAAGAACCTGTGTTTAAGGGAAAGACGGCGCAGATGTGCCACAAAGAGGGGGAGCTGTAACTTCAACAACAAAAGCGTGGAGTGCCATGTGCTCCGATACAGACAATGCAACAACAAAGGAGCGCCACCAAACACAGTAGTACCCTACGTACTTCACATGCGATAATAATATATAACGGCTAGGTGATATGATTTAAACACGGCTCATATTTGACACGACGGGTGCGCACATCCCCCATGTATAAACCCCTTCAAAGTGTCACTGTGGCCCAGCAGCGCACATCAACAACAGCACAAAAGAGTCGCGAGGCCGAAGTTTTCCATATGCCCGCGGGGCTCGTGTAAACTGCAAACATCCACAGGTGCGCTCATGCTTTAGTAAACACTATTTCTCGGTTGCACTGAGCTTGTGCGTTGAATAAAAACGAATTGCATTCACTTCTCAAGTGCTTCGCTGCTACCGTCGTTAGCACATAGCTTGAGCGGACAATCCCCAAGCCCTAAACAGGAAATGCAGGGATGCCCGTTTGACAAAGGGAAACTAGCTTGGTTTAAACGCCAGAACTGAGCCATTTGAACGTTTTAAATGCAATGTTTGGAAGTCAAACTGTTTACAGTTGTATCAGAGGTGGTAAACGACAGCTCTGTGTCCGTTGAACCGCATTTAAAGTGTGAACGTACCAGCCGAGCTTACTTGTTTTCAATGGCGCGAGTTTCCAACTCGTCCACGCGATGTTTGTTGGCGACCAAAAACGACGCAGGCTGTTTGGTTTCGTGAACTTGCAAAGTGTTGCGAGAGAAATCGTCCAGACAAACTAGCAAACGCTCAAGGCTCATAAGGAAGTCTCCTCCGTTTCCTCATTTACTTCCACGAGCTTAAGGTTGTTGATGTTGAATAGGCACTGATCTCCAGCATAGGAAACTCTATTCTTCTGCAGACGAACATCTGTTAACTTATCTCCACTTGTGAGCCTACAAACTTGCAATACCATGCAATTGTTGTTTTCTTTATTATTAGGATATCCGATGCACTCAAGCTATGTTTGATCTGTGACATTCCTCGCTCCGTGTTTTCGGTCCTGTGTCGTGTGATGTTCAATATTGTTGTGGTTGTGTGCATGTATAGTCACGCCTTCTTCCTCTACTCGAAACCTCCGCAAGAGATCGAGGCAGCCAGTCACTTATGAGATATTGTTGGTGTCTGGTAGAATTGCTCCAGCCCTAGTCCCAATTTAAAGTTTGTACAAAGTAGTTTTTTTTTTTTTGCAGCAACCTAAAGGTACAATGCTTTTGCAATCCAACAGATGGAGTCACAGATCATTTTTGTTGTGAATGTTTTCTTATCACAAGACAAAAAGTGCTTTAAACAAAGCAGGGCAATGATTCTTGGCCCCCTGACTGTATACACATGTATACACACCTCTCACCCCATTAGCTACGGCCCTGGGCAGAGCACTTGGATTCTACCAAATCCAACGCCATGTCATGGGAAATGATTTACTATGCCATTTTGAGGTTGCATGTGTAGTCTCTGATAAGGAGGAAGTAGTTTGTCACAAGGAAAATGTAGCAGTTATCGGACAAGGGTGATGCAGCCGACAACACAGCCATGTGGAAATGATCATTTAACAAGACAGCATCTAATTAATGACTTCCTTATAAACAAGCTTGTATTCATGTCAAAGCCCAGGGTAAATATCATTTCAAATCAATTCAATCAGCATCTCAACTTTAAGCTGGGATCAGGGCTGGAACAAACTGCTATTTGCAAATGAGAACGTTCTTCTTATTCTATTTAAACTTCTGATTATTCATCTGCTCGAAAGGTAACTTGTGGTCCTCTTAAAATTTTGACCCTCTCCTATGTCTCATTACATTAAAGGATAAAGATTAAATTAATATTCTGTGTTCAATACAAGTAAAACTCAGTCAACAGCATTTGTGGCATATTGTTGATTATCACAAACATTTATTTTGACTTGTCCCTCGTTTTCTTTTAAAAAAAAAGCAAAAAAATCTAGTTAACAATGTGACAATCACAATGGAAGTGAATAGGGGCCAATTATTTATTTTTTTCAAAAGTATAACCACAAGACGTAAACAATATGCATGCAAACATGATTTTAGAGTGATTCAAATCACTAACCTTTTGTTGCCATGAAAATATTTTGTCAACAGACCCTAAAATGACTGTAAATATCACAACTTAAACAACTTTACAGCTCAAATAATATACAGAGAAATTTATGAAAGTGCTTTTATAAAAATTCTCAGCTTCACATTTCTGTGTTACCCTGCCAAAATGGGCCCCATTCACTTCCATTGTAAATGTCTCACTGTAACCCAGATTTTTGCTTTTTTTTTTAAAGAAAAAGAGGGGCAAGTCAAAATAAATGTTTGTGGTAATCAACAATATGCCACAAATGCTGTCGATTGAGCTTTGTCAAATCACCACCAAGCAGCAAACAAACAGAACCAAGATTTCACATTGTGATCTGAAGTGATGTCTACAAAAATGCTTGGGATGAATTCACTAAATCACTGCTACAAGTAAGTAGTTTCAATTACAGAAACACTTTACAATAAGGTTCCATTTGTTAACAACACAAGTTAACATTAACAATGAACAATACTCTTACAGCATTTATTAATCTTGGTTAATGTTAATTTAACATATAGTAGTAAAACAAATTTAAATCAAAAGTTGTATTATTTAACATAATTTAATGCACTATGAACTAAAAATTAACAATTGTATTGGGGTTCTAAATATAAATACAAGGTAAGCTTCTCTGATGACCCAGAATTTTTAAACATTAGCCTACATCTAAACTCAGCAAAAAAAAAATAAACATCCCTTTTTCAGGACACTGTATTTTAAAGATAATTTTCAAAAATCTAAATAACTTGACAGATCTTTATTGTAAGGGCTTTAAACAATGTTTTCCATGCTTGTTCAATGAACCATAAACAATTAATGAGCATGCATCTGTGGAACGGTCGTTAAGACACTAACAGCTTACAGACAGTAGGCAATTAAGGTCGCAGTTATAAAAACTTAGAACACTAAAGAGAACTTTCTACTGACTCTGAAAAACACCAAAAGAAAGATGCCCAGGGTCCCTTAGGGCCGTTACATAGTCAACGCGAGCAAGCAACGCGAGCGACGCGCTCCCTTTCATAGTCTAAACAGTGGACGCAAGCAGACGCACGCGTCACGGGTAGACAAAGAGCTACACCGCTCCCGCAACAGGGGGTAGTAGAGTCTGGTGAAATTAGTAGAGTCGGGTCACGTCATATTCAGATCAAACTGGCAACTGAAGATGTGTGCATATTGCTGATTTTACATAGGCGGCATCAAAGGCAGCGCAGAGATAGACAGTGGTATGTTCGCCCTTTAAACCAAAAAAGAGATCAGGATGGTGAGTTTGTGTCTCTGGTGCTTCCAATGCGAAGCATGGACGAGGAGAGACATTTAAATATAAATGCGGATGTATGCGTATAAGCTCGCATAATTTTTCCTCTTCGCCCGCCATTGTATTCAAATCTTCTTCTGTAAACATAATATACTTGAATTAATGTACAATACTTGCAATGTCGCCCCCACCGACAACGCATAGTATTGCGTGCATCGGTGCGTCGCGTATCAAAAACTAGGATGACACATTTGGCTACGCATCGACAGATAATGGCGGCCGAAGGGTAGCGCCGCATACGCGTACCGATGCGTTGAATATGTAAGGGCCCTTAGCCATGCTGCATGGAGGCATGAGGTCTGCAGAAGTGGCCAGAGCAATACATTTCAATGTCCGTACAGTGAGACGCCCATGAGAGTGCTACAGTGATACAGGAAGGACAGCTGATTGTCCTCGCAGTGACAGACCACGTGTAACAACACTTGCACAGGATCGGTATATCCAAATATCACACATGCGGGACAGGTACAGGATGGCAACGACAACTGCCCGAGTTACACCAGGAATGCACAATCCCTCCATCAGTGCTCAGACTGTCCGCAATATGCTGAGAGGGGCTGGACTGAGGGCTTGTAGGCCTGTTGTAAGACAGGTCCTTACCAGACATCACTGGCAGCAATGTCGCTGGGCACAAACCCACCCTCCCTGGACCAGACAGGATTAGCAAAAATGTGCTCTTCACTGATGAGTCGTGGTTTTGTCTCACCAGGGTGACTCGCGGGGTCGGACTCACGTTTATCATCAAAGGAATGAGCGTTACACCGAGACCTGTACTCTGGATCAGGATCGCTTTGGATGTGGAGGGTCCATCATGGTCTGGGGCGGTGTGTAACAGCATCATTGGACTGAGCTTGTTTTCATTGCAGGCAATCTCAATGATGTGTGTTACAGGGAAGACTTCCTTCTCCCTCATGTGGTACCCTTCCTGCAGGCTCATCCTGAAATGACCCTCGAGCATGACAATGCCATCAGCCATACTGCTCATTCAGTGCGTGATTTCCTGCAAATCAGGAATGTCAGTGTTCTGCCATGGCCAGCACAGAGCCCAGATCTCAATCCCATTGAGCACGTCTGGGACCTGTTGGATCGGAGGGTGTGGACGAGGGCCATTCCCCCCCAGAAATGTCCGGACAAATCGCAAGTGCCTTGGTGGAAGAGTGGGTTAATCTCTCACAGCAAGAACTGGCAAATCTGGTGCAGTCCATGAGAAGGAGATGACTGCAGTACTTAATGCAGCTTGTGGCCACACCAGATACTGACTTACTTTTGATTTTGACTCCCCCTTTGTTCAGGGACACATTATTCCATTTCTATTAGTCACATGTCTGTGAAACTTGTTCAGTTTATTTCTTGGTTGTTGAATCTTTTGTTAGTACAAGTATTTACCTACTAAAAATAAAAGTAGTTGAAAGTGAGAGGACTTTTATTTAAATTTTTTTGCTGAGTTTATCTCAGTTGAGTGACACATTCAATGTCATAGAGTGAATATATAACCTAATATTTCTAAATAGCAGGATTTTTTTTTTTAAATACAACCATGTCATAATTATTCAACCCCTATTGCATGTAGCGGTTTCTTAAATATGTAAATTTGGCAGCACCATTCATACATTTTTAAATATGGTACAACAGCAACCTTCTTGGGTGTGGAAGAAAGCAAAACTTCACTGAGGGAAATGTTGACTTGAATATTCAAGAAGGAATTTGGAAAGACTTGTGGAGTCCTGGAAGAAGGTTTTATGGATGTATGACACTAAACTGAAATGGTCAAGCATGGTGGTGAGTCAGTCCTGTTTTGGGGGTGTTTTGTGACTGCAGGAAATGCTATCCTGATTATGTGACCGGCGCCATGGATTCCATCATGTATCAGGCCAATTTGGCAAAAATGTGATGACTTTAGTGTGTAAATTGAAGCTCTGTGATCACTGGACTTTCCGGGATGGGTTGTGGAATGTCCTTGAAGGGCCCTTTCATTCCATCATTAAAATCCCATTGAAAATCTTTGTTGGGATTTCAAGGAAGCAGTGGCAGCACATAAACCATAGAATGTCAATGAGCTGGAAGCTTTTGCTCATAAGAAATGTGTAAAGATACCAATAGAGAGGTGTCCGAAGAGTGAGAATACTTTCCTGAAACATTTATTTGACGGTATTATGGGTAAAGGATGCACCACATATGATTGACACAACATTTGTATAGAGAATTAGTTATTTTTTTTTTTATTTAAAAATGTGGGTAAACTGAACTCTTTGTTCTCAAAATAACTTAAATGTGTATCATAAACTTACTTTGTGTGTTTACTGAGGTTTTATTGATGTGTTTTAATTCACATCACCAGAATGTATTGCTGGTCAGGGGGGTTGAATAATTTTGATTGCAACTGTATATATATCTGCATGTATATAAGCAATATACTCAATATGAAGCACTCTGTAACCATTGTTTTTATGCTACATGAAAAAGGAGAATGAGCATCATGTACTTTGGTAAAGTTGGAAATATATTAACAGATTCAAACTTCCTGGATCAATAACTCATAAACAAAACGTTGTTCAAAAACAAAGAATGCCTCTTTCCAACCGTAGCAAGATAGACAAAGAGCTACAACCTAATTGTAATCAAAACAAGCCGTCCTCTGAGCTGGACAAATAACATTGATCTCTAGAGCAGTCAGCTGTGAGACCAGTGCGAAGGGACCGTCTACAAAGTGAAACACCGAAAAGCAATACAACAAAAATATTGAATAACTTCACTCTTACAAAGTGTGTAGTGTCACCAATATCACATCACACGTCAGTCGTCTCCTGTTGATTATACTACAACACGTAGTTTGGACAAATTGCCTTTTGATACATTTTGGGGAATTGTTCTTGGGAAAATGTTTAGGGATGTGCCTGAAGCTGGATACCTTATTCAAAAAGGTAAAAATAATGGTAAGGTGCAATATAAATGTAACATCATTATTATTATTATTATTATGTAACTAAATAATGGTGTCCTATTGTAAATATTCCTGATAGATTTACATGACTTTCACCTGTTTGTAGGTGTGAAGGGGATTATGGGAAAGGAGGAGGCGAGAACCAGCTTGACAAAATAAATAATAGTTTAATGAAAAACTTAAACAAAAGACACACACACATACACACGTGATGGTCAGCTGCCCATAAATGATCTCTTTCTGTTGCACCACCATCCGCTGTCGGCCTTTATCCCTCTCGGATGCTTAATTAGCCTGATAAGGGACCGGGTGTGTATAATTACAACCCGGCATGTCCTCCTTTCTGTCACAGTAGGCTATATTTAATTTATTTTAGAATTTGTATTTATTATTCACAGCAAAATGTGTGCTTGACATTTCACATTTTGCTGGACATCTCTTGCCTCCAGAATAAACTTGTTATACATGAACAGACAAACGAAAATACTGTTTCATGCGGATATAATATCTGAAATACCAGGAGAAACCACAACATATTCCACTGTTAATGTAGCCTACAAATTCAGCCTCATCTGGTAAGAAAAAAAGAATGAAATATTATTTAAAATAATAATTGTATAATAATAATAATAAATATTATTTTCATTATTATTAGGCTATTATTATGAAAATGCATATACAAGGCATATTTCATTAATAAAACTATAAATGTAAGAGTAACACTTAAAAATTTGAGTTTCATTTATTTTTTACGCACTTACCAGTTTAAGCCCCGCCCACACCCGATTCTATCCGAATACAGAGACAGATCCAAATACAGATAATAGCTTCGCTGCACATCCCTAAAATATATTCAGTTTAACTTTAATCTTATGCAGTGTAGTGTCACCAAAATCCCTTCACACATCAAAGGTATCCAGTTGTTTATACCACAACACTTATGGGGCTTTTCCACTGCACGGTACAACTCGACTAAACTCGACTCTGCTCGCTTTTTGGGGGTTATCCACTGTGGATAGTACCTGGTATCTATACATTTTAGTACCACCTCGGCCGAGGTTCCAATCGAGCCGAGCCGATACTAAATGTGACGTCAAAATCCGGCAGATCACTGATTGGTCAGGGAGAATCCTCACTACCATCGTCACTGGATTTCCGACACGCAACATCAACCTGCTCGTTTTAAAGTTAGCAAAAGCGATAACAGTACAATTTGTTCGCGGGACTTTTGAATTGTGTAAAAACAAATGGCTGTGCGCAAAACCACACCATGGTCAATAAACGAGGTGCAGACGGTCCACTCGTTAGCGATGAGCGAAACACTTCTCAGGAAGTGTATCAGCTGTTGGCCGCACACGGCTACTACCGGACCTACCAACAGCGTAGGGAAAAGTTTAAAAAAAACGTAAGTAACTACAGAACCATCAAGGAGAAGTGGAAGTGGTTCGACCAAATGGATGCTGGATCTCAACCGGCAAGCAATGAGAGGGAGAGTGCCCTGGACTGGCGTTGATCCACGATGGAGGATGGTACATTTTGTTATGTTAACGCTATACTCTGCTTGAAAGCTTCACTTTATTTAGTTGACCAGCTACTGGAAGCTTGCTTCTAATACAACCAGGCCAATTTAACTTTTACACTTGTGTAAAATCACCATGCAACAACTGCTTTATGAAGCACAATGAGCTAGTAGCTAACAGCTAGTGGTTGTGATATTGTTTTGGTCATGTTTAAGATGATCTCAAGGCAGTAGAGGTGGCGCAACTATGATGATTAACCTATAATCCCACCCAAGGTGAGGTGACACTAAACTGCAGAGAGTAGAGTTGAGGCGAGTCGAGTGGAACCATAATGTGCAGTGGAAAAGTGCCATTAGTTTGGAGAAATGTGCTTTTGCATAATATTGGGGAATTTATATTGGGAAAAATATTCAATATAATGCAAAAGCACATTTTTCCAAACTAAGTGTTGTAGTTTAACCAACAGGAGACCATTGATGTGTGAAGTGATTTTGATGGTACTTCACTGTATAAGAGTGAAGTTATTGAACATTTTTCCCAAAACAAATTCCCCCAAATTATGCAAAATATTTTTGTTGTTTTGCTTTTTGGTGTTGCACTTTGTAGACGGTCCCTTCGCACTGGTCTCACAGCTGACTGCTCTAGAGATCAATGTTATTTGTCCAGCTCAGAGGACGGCTTGTTTTGATTACAATTAGGTAGTAGCTCTTTGTCTATCTTGCTACGGTTGGAAAGAGGCGTCGTTTGTCTTTTAACAACGTTTCGCTTATGAGTTATTGATTCGGGAAGTTCGAATCTGTGAATATATTTCCAACTTTACCAAACTCATTAAGTATGAACTCTATTTGTATCAAGCAGCAGCAGTTCTCATCTGCCTCTCCATCAGAGACCGTGTGTCACAGCCCAGTCTGTTACGTAAGCCTTGCGCCAAATGGCGCGCCGGCCAATATCAGATACAAACCTATTAAAACTGAGGGTCGACCTTATATGTCCAATGCACTTTAAAGTTTATAAACTAAAAATCACAAACAATATATAGGCTATAGATGTTATTTCTCGGGGAGAATACAGCATATTCTGTAGCTAGTGCAGGAAGCAGACTACTAGAATGGGGTCACAATGAAGCATTTCTTCACTATATACGTTAAATAATCAGAATAACTTGTTATAAGTGAATTCGACTTATCACGCACAGTCCAGGAGGAGTTTTGCAGCACACTGCAGAGAAAGCACCACAATGTAACCTTCCTTCCTAACGTTCCTCCCTTGAAAATCGCTCAAATGTTTTAGACCGTCTTGAAACCTGCCCTGCGCGTGCACAAAATCATGCACATGTGAGAAAACCTCAGGGGACAAAACCCCGCGTCCAATCCATCCTTGCACTTCCAATCCAATGTAAACATTACAGCATTACAGCTACAAAACAAGGAGGGGCTCACGGTTTAGGGGGACAAGATACAAAAACACACCGAAGCCTATGTGCGATGAATGCAAGACCACGAAAAGACACAGAAAACCACGCCATCCTCGCGAAGACATGGGCATACAAGGCAGACTCTGGCGCGTTACCTGATTGTTAATATGTGAGCATCTCAATCGCTGACATTTCTTCTTGTAATCCTTCACTTCTCTCCCATATTCGGTGCGGCATTATCCTCAGCTGTTCCTGTTAATGGAACAATCCTTGGATTTCACCACTGACGTGGGAAAAGGTACGAACAGGCGGTCGCGCGAGCATACACGGCAGACTCTGGCATTACTCGTCGCGTCTCGGGCACAACAATCCCCCCCTGAACGCATCACAAGTTTCCGAATTCACTGAACTCAGTAGAACCCGAACTCATCCGCACAGTCCATTTGCGTGGGTTCTGTGACATACCCCTTAGATGGGGCATTTAGAGGCCGCTGTCTTTCTCTACCGTAATCACTGTAAGAGCTTATCCCCGTAAACTCCCAATGTCATGTCTCGGTTACAAGATCACAGGGCTACGGTTAGGTCATCGAGGTGTTGCAGTCCTATTCTTCACATTCAATTAAACTAATTTAAGACGAAATTATCATTGGACATGCACAGGGTGTATTTTGACTTCCTAATTTATATATTTTTACTTCACAGACTTAATAAACGTGTATTGTTTTCTGATTAAAACTTTATGTGGCTATAAGGGAGATATTTCATGATTATTTGGATTCCTTGCTTCTGCTTTGGAAAAACTAATGATCACTTACGTAAACCTCTATCAAATCGTGTGTTTTTCTTTGTCTCCCTCTACTGGCCAGAAGGAGAACAGCAGAATCTCACCTTTAACAGAAATGATGCACATCCTGAAAAATATAACGGCTATATATTGTCATTCTAGCTTTGTTTCTTCATGCAGAGGAGCACTGGCCATCGGGAGAACTGTGACATTTCCCGGTGGGCCGCGAGAATTTTTATTTTTTTTTGACTTAAGTTAAAAAAATGTTAGGAGGGAAATGTTTAGTGAAGACATAAAAGGTGTAAAAGGTAATACAATAATTTCCTTGCACCTTGAATACACGTGAGTGAACACAACTTAATTTATTATTATTAATTACATTTATTAATTTCAATAATTTTTTGTCATGAATCATGTCATGAATTTTTGAGTTACGAATATCAAGACGTTTTCTGAGAGTTACTCCAGTTGACATGAACGAAGTGTGCCTTTTCATAAAAATATCAGATATATTTTTTTCTGGAGACAAGAAAAAGTCATGAGGTTGTTGTTGTTTTTATTTTTTTAATTTTTTTGGGTCACTTGGCATAACAGAATAGCTACCAGTTTTTTGGTTATAAACACTTTGGAAAAACATAAGTTTTAATTGATTTCTTTTTTTTATTAATAATAGTTTTAAATAAAATTATTTCACTGCTTATTTTTTTTAAGAAATAATAAAATATTTTTCCAAACTACTTATGCTAACATTTCTTTCTTTTTTTCAGCTTTTAATGAGACTTTTATTTATTGTATTTATGTATTTATTATTATTATTATTATTATTATTATTATTATTATTATTATACATTTTTTACTGTTTTTGGACTATTACACCACTTCAACTTTTTATTTTAAGCCCCACAAAAAAATGTAAACATGACTTTGATCCCAGAAATTGAAAGCATGTTCAAAGGTGTATTCAAGTAATTGTTTTGTGTGAATTTTAATGTGTTTTTAATCATGTAATATCCAGACAAAAAAATAAAAATGAGCATCACGTCATTGGCCCATATATTTTTCACCAGGATGAAATTTGTGCATTTGTCATTTAGTTTAGCTTTGTTTTTATCTAACATAACATGTTTACATAAGCAATATAATAAACAATATCAGGGAGCCATCTCATACATTTCCTAACCTTTGGATAGTGTTATGGCTGCACTGTTGACAGCAATAAATGAACAAAATAATTGAGTCAGGCAAAGCTAAAAGACCTATTACTGATTAACTAAACAATGCTCATGTTTATAACCTGTGGCAGGTTGTATTGCAAAAAGATATGTTATTACTCTGAACATTATGACATGTCCTGTATAAAGTGAATTCACTTCCCAGTGTAATTACAAAATTTGCATATCATTAAAGACTTGACTTTCAATGTGCATCTGAGACATAATGATTGTTGAGCCTCACCTCTTTCTCATTGCATGCAAACTCTTGAAAGTCATAAACCAAAGTCTAAGCAGATAAGATAAATGGTGGCCAGGACAGATCTGAGTTCAGGGAATGATTTTAGATTTATGACAGATTTATGACAGTGTCATTTTATGTACTGTTTTAACACACCCATTTACATTGTGTTTAATACATTTACTGAATGTTTTGGGGAGGCCCCTCTCTCTCTCTCTTATCCATCCATCCAAATTGAAATATTTTTATAAAGAAGGTAAATTAACAGTCAATTTAGGGTTAATGGCATCACGTTATAATAGCAATGAAGTTGTAAAATCTTATATATCCTTACACAGAAAATGTTAGTAAGTGATTGTATCACACTATAATCATATTATGTTTTGTGGCTATGCTTTTGAAAGTGAATATTTTGACGACTACAGATTGGCCCCATTCATTCCAGAATTTTGCTTATTTTAAAGAAAAGGAGGGGCAAGTCAATATAATTTTTTGTGGTAATCAATATTATGCCACAAGTGCTGTCGACTGAGCTTAACTGGTATTGAACCCAAAACATTCCTTAAAGTAAATTAATATATTTAAATCGTAATCTGTTTCAAATCCAGGGCTGGACTGGTAATCTGGCATACCGGGCATTTTCCCGGTGGGCCAACGCACTTTGGGGTCGATCAGGGGCGGACTGGCCATAGGGAGAACCGAGCGGGCCAGTGGGTCGGCCGCGAAACGTGCCGAATGGGCCGTAACAAGGACAGTGAACCTCAACAGTTGGGCCAGTTGCCATGTAAAATCCCAGGCTAATTTCTCTTCCCAGTCCAGCCCTTGGCAAGTCTTTAATAATATAAAGTCAAAACAGAGTACATCGTGCTTTTATAGCTGCTTAACAGTATTTATAATGGGATTAGTTGATCTTTAGGTGTGCGGTGGGTTTAGTTTGATCCCTCATCCCACAGCATGGTCGTTGTAGTACACACCAAACAATTCTAGACAAACAAACATGAGTTCTTTCTGTCTCAGGATGAAATTCAACCATTATTTTTGTTTGGTGGCAGTAAAGATTCACCCCAGGGCAGCAAAATCCTTTGTCCCTCATTAATTATGAAGGCCTTTGGGTGGAAGTGGACTTAATGTGTAAGAGCTCATTAGAGTCGAGCCGAGGGTAGGTGGGATTTTGAATGGCAAAAGAATTCATTTGCTCTATGGAATCTCTCCCTCCACATTATGTCCACCTCACTGGGGTGATGTCAGAAAAGAAACTCTTGAACTATTATGAAATGCAGGACACATGGTTCTATAGTAGAAAGTAGAAGTCTTTGTCCTTTGTTTTCTCGATTGATTTTCTGATCTCATAATATCAGGTGTAATTAACTTTATTTGTTTAAACTTTGATTGTTTTCTATTTCCTTAGTTCTTTCCATGTCATTTCCCCTTTTCCTATTTTAGTCCCTATTAATCTTAAATCTCAGCAGTTGTTGAATCAATCTGTGAATGGGTTTGATTCATTTTGACATAATTTGTTGAGACATTTGTTTGCCTACCTAGATTACATAAACCATTCTCTGAACACTGTTTTAGAATCTACTTTCGTGGTGCCACTAAGCAGCTTGGTCATGTGTCTACAGGGCGAGAAGAAAGCATCAAGCACGCAGCCTTTTCTCCCCTGCGATATTAATGATTTACATTTACAACCGAGGGACCATAATTGTGAGTGATGCACAAGCCAAAGGTCTCGTCTATTACATATTGTCATCTCATTTGAAGAACAACACCTGTTGGAGTAGCATTGAGGGCAGATCTGACACGGTAAGTCTTGTAACTCATTTTTAATTATGCTTTAAATTGTTTTCTCCAAGAATTCCCTAGGAGGCATAAAAATAAATGAGACAATTTGTAACAAACAAAAAGAGTATCATAAAACTGATGTTGATTGCGAAGCTCAGATAACTTGGTCTTCGAAGAATTGGAAAATAAATGTTTGAGATCATATTTAAATCTTTAAAACTTTGCTCAGATTAGCCGAAATACCAATCAAAAGTCAGAGATTCTTGAGATCTCTTCTGAAACTCCTGAAAAAAGTTCTGTGTCCTTTTTCTCAGGAGAAAAGTATGAGAACTCATATTTTAGGACTCATTGCGCAATTCAATCTTATTTGTGATTTTATTTCTTGTTTTATGTGGGTATTTTGAATAAAAAATTAAAAATCACAAATAAGATTGAATTGCGCAATGAGTTCTCATACCTTTTTCCTGAGAAAAAGACCCAGATTCTCAATGGATGTGATTCAACCATCCCAGTCAAGTAACCATCCTGGAGAATCCAAAAAGCAAGAATATTTGTTTTTACTTAAGTAAAAGTACTGCTACTGAAGAAATAATTCACTTGAGTACAAGTAGAAGTACTGAGAAATATTATGACTCAAGTAAGAGTAAATAAGTAGTTTGCCAAAAAACTACTCAAGTAATTACGTTACAAGTTACTTAATGAAAACTATATTATATATACGCTTAAATGTTTTAGAATACAAAGACGAGGATTCCTTTCACCCTGAACACATTAAATTGATAAAATACTGCCAAAATCATTCATTACAAATTATTATTACGGTTTGAAATAATTATTTTAAGTGGTATTAATTCCATTTTTTCTTAACCTGTGATGGCAAACATATACTGTCAGCTATTCCTTACAAATTCTAAAGTGCTAATTTGGTACTCAAAATGTTTTTCTTTTAATTAGAAGAATTGAAAATGGTTGCACTACCATAATCACAATACAGTGTTTTTTTCCCCCTCCATTTGCTGAGATATTGAGTTCTTACAAGTTGCTTTACACTTCCAAGTCAAATGTTGTTTTTAAAAATAGGTCAAAATAAATTTTCTCATGAAGTTTATTTTTTTAGAGAGATCAAGGTTATTCCATGCTTTACTGTTTTGAAAAATGAATCTCTAACCAGGATAGAGAGGGTAGTGGACGGCCCATATGCACAATAAAAAGACAAGTAAATCACAGTCTCTAGTATGAGAAACAGACTCCTCACAGGTCCTAAACTAGCAGCTTCGAAATGCCAAAGACCTGCATTGCTGCAAGAGGATTATTGGACAAACAGAACAATTTAAGAATACAACATTACTTAGGGGGGCCTGGGAAGCTCAGCATATTGATGCTGACTACCACCCCTGGAGTCGTGAGTTCGAATCCAGGGTGTGCTGAGAGACTCCAGCAAGGTCTCCTAAGCAGCCAAATTGGCCCGTTGCTAGGGAGGGTAGAGTCACATGGGGTAACCTCCTTGTGGTCGTGATTAGGGGTTCTCGTTCTCAATGGGGCACATGGTAAGTTGTGCGTGGATTGAGGAGAGTAGCATGAGTCTCCACGGTGTCATGCACAACGAGCCACGTGATAAGATGCACGGATTGATGGTCTTAGAAGCGAAGGCAACTGAGACTTGTCCTCTTCCACCGGTATTGAGGTGAGTAACTGCACCACCACGAGGACCTACTAAGTAGTGGGAATTGGGCATTACAATTTTGGGAGCAAAGGGGATACATTTTTTTTTTTTTTAAAGAATACAACATTACAATATTTATTTTAATTAGAAATTGCCATTTGTAACATTCTAAATGACTCTAAATCGTCTCTAAACTACATAATGTGCATTGTGACTGAAACACATTCATATTTCAGGTTTATTCTCATTCACGTAGTCCAAGTATGTCTGAGTATTTTGGCTAAGTTAACCTACTGTATAAAACTAATGTAATGCAATATCACAGAGAAGGAAATGTATCCACTATATTGCAGCAATTATCCAGATATGGAATGAGATTATTATGCAAACTGTTATCAACTCCTTCATGCCAAATGAATAAGGCAAAAATAAACATTTCGCACAGTGTTTAGCGAGAGATATGATTGATTTAAACACTAAAAGTGGTTGTTCTGTGTATGTATTATTTTTATAAAAAAAAATGTCCTCCCCTTTTTCTCCCCAATTTGGAATACCCAATTCCCATTGCACTCTAAGTGCTTGTGGTGGCATAGTGGATGAATCACAGTTGCCTTCACGTCATCCACCGCGGCATCGGACCATATTATATCGACCACAAGCAGGTTACCCCATGTGACTCAACCCTCCCTAGCAACCGGGACAATTTGGTTGCTTAGGAGACCTGGCTGAAGTCACTCAGCACACCCTGGATTTTAACTTGTGAACTCCAGGGGTGGTAGTCAGCATCAATACTCACTGAGCTACCCAGGCTCCCCTGTATATGTATTATTGTATTACAGTTGTGGTAATAAAGTCTTAATTAACATTATGGTTTTGTAACATATTGAGATATTACTATTAAGTAAACTGTAGCATTTGGTTACATTGTTTTTGATTTCTCATACCTTCTTATATAACTTCCATCCCTTGCACACTTTCGGTCTCAAGCGAGGCTTTTCAGACAGATAAACAACAGCACAGGGTAGGGAAGTACAGTACAGTACCGTGAGTGAGAGTGTTACCTGCTTGGACAGTTTTGTTTGAACAAGAGGGGGAAACGGTTACAGAATTTAACGTGGGAGTACAATACTGAACTGTGCGTGTGATGATGCAAGGAACCAGATGGTGGGGGAAAAAAATTATGTTCAATAAAAAGGTCACATGTTATGCCCTGTGGACTATCATGCTGCGCACAGCACGTTTTAGTTTATAAAATCATTTAGCGCTTATGACTTTCTTCTTCCCCAAAATTCAGAAATATTATGCATTTATTTTTGTACTTTGTAATTGTGGTGAAAAACCATCGTGAAGTTGAGTACTTCATTTTTAATCAACTCAAGTAAAAGTACAATTATTTATTTATACTTATAGTAGAAAAATATGAAAAATTTACTCAATTACTGTAACGAGAGTAGTTGTAATTTGTTACTTTCCACCTTTGGTTACAACTAATGTCACACAATGTTATTGGCTTGGATGGTAACACTGAACACATCATTTTTCATTTCAAGAATTTATTTTCTGATATTGTTTTGGACACACTTTACAATACAATTGTATTCGTTAACATTAGTTAACTAATTTACATTAGTTATTATGAATTGACAAATAACATAACTTTTAAAGCATTTATTCGTGTTGGTCAATGTAAATTTCTACATATAGCCTACTAATGCATTTTTACATTCAAAGTAATTCACAGTACATTGACATAAGTTAATGCATTATGAACTAACATGAATAAACAGTGAACAACAGTATTTTAAAAAATTAACATTGATTTTAATACTGTCAAATGTCATTGTTCGCTGTTAGTTCACGTTAACAAATGCATTTACTAATGTTAACAAAAAGAGCCTTATTGTAAAGTGTTAACATTTGGACATATTTGCTGCTATAGCAAATGTATAAATCTGCTTTCTGGAGTTGGTGAACAGAATGGTGTGACATCTGTTTCTTTTTGTCTTACATTACAGCCTTAAAGACAGACATGGGGAGGATGGAGAAATCTTTACTTCTCCTTTTTGCCTTCATAGCTTCTTGTGAGTATCTCACCAATTAGTCAGTGTTACACTGCACTAGCACAAAGTCCGAATGCAATTCATTATAATGTGATGTCCAAGTTTTATTGTCATTTACAGAAGTAATTAACAATTATTGTTCTTTTCAATAAATTATGCTTCTGTTTTCATTTTAACTCAAATACTGGGTTCTGTATGTGTTTTCTTCAGTTTACTGTCAATCTGTACCTGTGATTGACATGAATGTGGTAGAGGTGAGAGAGGATGTTCCAGTAGGTCTGTACATTTTGTGTCCTAACAGTTCTGCTTTGCAAAATATCAGTTTGCATTTACTTATTGTGAAAATAACATTTCATAAATGTTTATTTGACAGGTGAATTTGCGTTTCAAATCATTGCGAATGATGCAGACAATGACCCCCTAACATATGATATCACAGGACCAAATGCTATTTATTTTGATGTCAACAAAGTGACGGGGGAAGTCAAGATCAAGAGACAGCTGGACAGAGAGGTAGTTGGTTAAGACTGCTTAACCTTCTATTCCTGTATTATGATTAAGATGAAGGACAAGATTTGGTGGGAATTCTGAATTCTACATAATTTCTACAAAATTTTCCTTACAGTATTTTTTATTTTCTTTCATCAGGCAAATGATCTCGTGAGCATTAATGTTGTAGTGAATGATGGCGTTTATGCAGATGTAAGTTGAATCCACTAAAAGTGTTTCATATGACAGTTGTATAATGTTCCGAAATGTCCCTTTCCTGAGTCCCAGTGTGTCCTTTTGCCCTTTCAGGAGACAAAACTTGTATATGTTACTGTTAAAGATGCAAATGACAACGCACCAGTTTTCCTTGATCTGCCATACAACAGGGAGGTTGCAGAGGTGAGGTTATCATGCAATTGTAATTGTAATTGGCCGTGGCTGCTCAACATTTGACGTTACTTGAGGCATTAAGATCTACAAGCTCTGATGGTGTTAATCCAGTGTGAATGTGAACTTGGCTAATTCAGTCAGTAATCTGCTCTGATTTAACCTTACTCTCTCAGTCTGTGAGGCTGCAAGAAGTTATATCGTGAACTTCACAATACCTGTCAAGAATACGTATGGGTCATATTTCATCCCAAAATCGAAAGAAAGAAATTAGAAATTGTATTTAGCTTGAAGAAAATTAAGCATGATCTTTATATATTGTGACATTATTTTCATGACAATAAAGCCCCCAATTTCTCATTGCCGTATTGAAAATATTATTTAAAAATGTTTGTTGTACTGTCTCATTTTGCCATAATTTAAAACTCTATTGATAATCTACTGTGAATCATAATGTAGAATTGAGAATTACAGGAATGACAAAAAAAAAATACAAATAGAAAATAACATTACACATTACGGTAATGAGAATCAGGGGGAAAATGTGCTGAATTGCCAGAAAAATATTGTCACAAACAGTGTTGGGTGTAATCGGATTACAAAGTAGTTATTTACTGTAATAGAATGAGTTTTAGGTATAAAAAGTAGTGTAATACATTCAATTTAAAATGTTTGTAATCAGATTACAGTTTAGGGGCGGCTGTGGCTCAGGTGGTCTTGCTCAAGTGTCCTTGGGCAAGACAATGAACCCCAGGTTGCTCCCAATGGCAGGCTAGCACCTAGCATAGCAGATCTGCCGCCAGTGTGTGAATGGGTGAATGGGACGCAGTGTAAAGCGCTTTGGTAACCTCTAAGGTTAAAAAAAGGTGCTACATAAGTGCAGACCATTTACAAATTACCAATTACCATTTACAGTTACTGACTCTCAATGAAAGTAATTTCTTTTAAGTACACTACTTGAGTTACAAATATTTCCAAAAAACAAATATTTATGTGTAATACAGTTAAAATGTGAATTTATATGTTCATATGTACATCCATCCATAATTTTTGAGCAGTAGTTAGTAATTTGTAGTGGATTACTTTTTAAGTAACTTACCCCACACTGGTCAGAGTGGAAAAAAAAACCTTTATGGTGCTAAAAATAGGCTTTTATTTATTTTGCCCTTTTCATATTGTGGTGAAATGTGATTTTAAGATGTTTTTGTGAGATTGACCCTATAAAGTGTTTCTGTATGGTGTTTTTTCAGGGTATTTTAAAGGATATTTCATCATTTGAACACAGTTTATATTGTGTCTTTCATATTTAGGATTCACCTGTGGGCAGTACACTTTTTACAGCAAAGGCCATAGATGCTGATTCTGGCACGGCTTCCATTGTGTCCTACAATATTGATGAAGTATGTTTCCACTCCATGCCATGAATTGTCTTTTCATCCACGCATCTCACTTCAGTTGTATTCACAGTGTGTTTGTCTCAGGTAGTGCCGAATGACGGGGCTAGTCTATTTTCAGTATCTACGAAGGATGGACATGTTGTCTTGCAAGATTCTTTGAGCTATACTGATAAAAGTCCTTTCTATCAAATACGAATCAGTGCATCTGTGAGTAGGCCTATTCATTCTCATAAAATAATCATATTCAGATAAACCATAAACATTACTTAATGAGTTACCTCTTTTCATTAATAAGGAAATATGGACATAAATCTGTGTATAAAGTCCCTTGTCTTTTATACTGTATATATATATATATATATATATATATATATATATATATATACGTATAAATATAAAAAATCTATTTAAAATGATTTTCTGTCTTATATATACTGACTGATTTTTTTTTTTTTGTCAGGATGGTGGTGGGGATCTTGGTGATGAATATGTGTTTCAGTCCTCCACTGCAATTGCATTCATAACAATTAAAGATATGCCAGACCTCGACCCACAGTTTCTGAATTTACCTAACATCGCCACTATTGATGAGAATTCTAATGTGGTGAGCAATATACTTTATTTTCTTGTCAAGAAATGTATTTATTTATGTATTGGTTCTCAACTGGTTTTAGACTCAGGACCCAGATTTTAGATTGAACATCAAGTAATGTTGGCTATCATACAAAAGTATGCAAAAATGCCTTTAAAATCAAACATTAATTTTTTTTAAGATTACTATGAACTGCATATGCCCAGCAATGTGCAAAATGATTAACATTGCATATGCTTATGAGCTTCTGATAGCTAGCAGTCAATAATTCACGGCTCAAAAATATATTGAGGTTGACGCAAACATTTATATCCTTGTTGTAAATATGTCTTTTGCCTTGAATAGTTTTGTTCATGGTTTTCAAGGTTGAAAGGATGTCCTGTCCATGTCGGCATCTGCGTAATTTGGCTAACTTACATTAAAAATACTGTTGAGTTTGTCTGGATGCATTGCAGTTTTTTTTAAATCAACAACATGAAACATGAAATATGGAAAGTGTCCTCTTTTTAAAAGTTAATTAAAAAAATGTCTTTCCTAATTATGCACAATTATATTGTTAGTGGCATTTTTTATTTGCCTTTAGCATTATTTTTTCCTTGTTTTCCATGACTCTATCTGAAAATTCACTTTGAAATCTCTCACCACATCATCTATTTCAGGGCATGTCAGTCTTTACTGTGAGAGCAAGAGATCCTGATACTGGAGTCAATGATGCCATCCTCTACAGCATTGAAAGTGAGTGAGATGGAGATCTTTTAAAGGAGTAATTTGTGTTATGTGTTGTTGGCTCTCATTCATCCTCCTAAACAACTGACGAATCAGTGGTTGAGGACCTGGATACAGTATCACACAAAAGCAAACGTTTTCGGTTACTGATGTCATTAAAATGGCTTATTCACTATTTGTAACTCAGGAATAATTTATTTGGCAACTGAAAGTGTCTAGAAAATTCTAAGAAACTGTCTTATGAGTGGTTTGCATCTCCCATTTTAATTACAACTGTTCTTGTTTTTATTTACAGATACAAATGCTCCAGACTTGTTCCAAATCAATGAGAATGATGGTCAAATAACTGTCAAAACGGTATTTGACCGTGAGGAGTTATTAGATATAGGTGCTGTTGTAGAACTGCAAATAAAGGTCAGTTTTTTTTTTTAATCTTTTTAAAATGAGAAGTTAAATTCAGTACAAATGTGTATCTATTGTTATGCTTGTAGATTGATTAGAGGAATTTAACTGGATGACATTAAATTTGAACAATGCCACAACATACAATGGCCACAAAAATTGTATGCACATGCCACACTTCATGTCATTACATTAGATAACAACATATCAAAACAAGTGGCATCGAAAGAATGACTTTTCAAAAGACTTTTCAAGCAAAATTCTTCACACCTTTTGTGCGTTTGAGGGGAAATTTCTTCATGCATCCACTAAAAATCACCTTGACACCAGTTTGGAAAAAGTCTTTGCATGAATTGCTCAGAATAAGTTACTTCTGAAAACAGTGTCCAAATAATTTTTGGGGCCATAAGTAATATTGATTCATTATCCATGATACATTCTTTTTAACATGAATATATATTACAATATGTGATTTCTCTGAACAACGCTTGATTTGCCTTAAATGTCTACATATTTTTTAGGCAAGAGAAACAAAAGTTAATGTCCATGGAGTTATAGCCAGCACGGTACAAGATCTACAGATTGCTATTGGAGATGTGAATGACAATGGGCCTGATTTTTATGAATGTAAAGATGGTACCTGCTCGATGAAAACCAGTTTCAATGGTGATGTCGATGAGAACTCATCCACGGGAGTTGCTGTAACTGGTCTGAATATCAGAGTCAAAGATCCAGACCAGGTCTGTAATAATAATGTTTGCATGGAATTCTTTTAGACAGGAATCAGAATTAACCTTTTGCCACACCTACCACTCACCGGTGAATTGAGAAAATGTACTGGCCATTATTGGCCATGAAACTTTTATGTTTGTTTAATTTTTCCATTATTTTTATTTAAATATAAAGGCCTATCTTTGACGCTATGACAGTGTGATTAATTAGCTTTTTTTCTTGTGACAAGAGGTCAGACTCATTTTTACAATCCAATTCAAGTCATGAACACAGTTGTATTATGTTGCAGTTCCTAATGAAGTTACAGCCAACTGGTGTTTAATTTACTTACTGAATCCCATTTTTATTTGCATTTGGTGCTTTTGCAAGTGTTGATGTTTGACCCTGTTTTTAGGAGATTCTGTCCTTTTCAAGTTTTCACTAAAACGATGACAATGATGATGATTGGTGTTGTCTCATGGACTGATGGTGAGTTTTTTCTGTTACAGGGAGCAAACAGTAGTTTCAATCTCCATGTTGAGGGTCCAGATAAGGAGGCATTCTCTGTCATTCCCAGCTCTGGGGTGGGAGACGCTGTTGTACAACTGACAATAAAAAATCCCACTGCTGTTGATTTTGAGGAAAAGACTGTAATGTCTGTGGAGGTACTGTATGAGTGTCTCTTGAGATTAGCTGCGTAAGCTAACAGGTCTGGGACTTTGTCCGATGCCAGAAATATCCCTGGTTTTAGAGTGAATGGACTTTGGGTGGATAGGGCAGGTTAGAGTTTGCCGTGATTTCTCGACACAATTAACATTTATAACCTAAACAATAGGTTACTAATGAGTCATCATCACCTGGAGCAAACATTCGCGCCAAATTACCTTTTTCAAGTCAAGTGTTTTTATTGTCGTTCAACCATATACAGTTAGTACAGTACACAGTGAAACGAGACAATGTTCCTCCAGGACCATGGTGCTACATAAAACAACATAGGACACACCCAGAATCACATGAGACTACACAGACTAAATAACATACCTAATAATGTGCACGTGCAAACGTGTGCAAAAAGTACGGAACAGTACAATAAATTACTAACAATGAACAGGACAATAGACACAGTGAGAGACAGTGCAGCGCTGACCAGTACACAGTAGTGCAAAAAGATGACAGTTTCTAAAAATGCCAAATGTAAACATAACATACTAAGAGATAGTGTTCAATGCACATAGCAGTTATTGAGGTAGCAGCCAGTTATAAAGTGACAATAATTTAATAATTTGCACACAAAACAGCTTTAAGAACAATTTCATTTAAATTGAGGAAAGAGCATGCCAAGCACAAAACACAGGATTTATTTGTCCCTTACGGTCCAATTTTGGGTATGACGTTTATAACCACCCATAAAAATAACAACAATGCACTTTATACAAGCAATATGATGTATTGTATAAAAATGTTTTTTATTTCATCAAAACATGCAACAAGTCTTCCAAAAGTAAGAAGATTGGACTACTTATATTATATTATATTATTTATTTATTTATTGAACTGTTGTATAAAGGCAATATCACACTGGCAGAATACATATATGCAATAAAGTTAAACTATACTGTTTTTATATACACAATCACTACAATCAGTGTTGGTCAAAAAAGTAATTATTTACTAACTACTAATTACATATTCAACAGTGTAATTAGATTACTGTACTAATTACTCTGTCTGAAAATTAACTGCATTACTTATTACTAATTACTTTCTAACACCCTTATCAACCACGACCAGATGAAAAATACAAGGATAGACATGAAATTGTTATTTAATTCTTTCAAATAAATAATATAAAATCAAATAAATTATTAATGAACTGGCCAAAGAATTTAACATATATTTTAACATTAGACGTTAAATTTCGATTTTAAATTCACTATTGTTTTATATAGAATTATTCTATAGTCTATACAGTATTTAACACAATTACATCAGAAGTAACTGTAATTAAATTACAGAAAAATTAAGAGTAATCCCTTACTTTTCTTTTCTCAATGAAAAAGTATTTTATTTACAGTAATTAATTAATTAGTAATGCATTACACCCAACACTGACTATAATTTAATAATGTAGCCCCTACAGTAAACTCTGAATAAATTACATCATTCAAAATAGTTCATAGGAGTGAAACAAAGTGCCAAATCAAAGTTTGTACTTTGGTTTGGTTCATGGTTTTAAACTCTTTACTGAAGTTTTTTCTCCCTATGGAGTAAAAATTAATTGGAAAAATATTTCTGCAAAGAAGGTTGCTGAAATAGTTGTCTCTACATGTATCTGTCATTGTTGTGCTCTCTATCTGAAGAACTGCAGTATCAAAATGTGATGTGCACTTACATTTTAAAGCTTTATTTAATCTACCCAGATTGTTGCTACAGATGCCAGTGCTGGCTTCTCTTCTACAGCCACTATCACCATTAACATCAATGATGTAAACGACAACTTCCCTGAGTTTGAGAAGGAATTTTTTGACATCGATGTGTATGAGCACTGTAAAGATGGAACTGCTGTGGCTACCATTACAGTAATTACATCTTCTTCGCTTTACAGTGAAGTTTCAGTTTTTCCATGTTGTGGTGGCTTAGACTGATTGATCATACCCTCTTTTATGTTTCTGTTTGACAGGCAATAGATAAAGATGCCTTGGATGATGGCAAGATCACTTACAAACTGGTGCCGGACAGCATGTATGTTGCTGAACACTTTGCTGAATAATTTAGCTTGTTATAATTTGGTTAGGCTTGGTTAATTTGAATATCTAGCAACTGCATTGCACAAAGCACAAAGCACAAAGCAGCTGTTAAGACCATCTCCAGATGCAAAATGTTTGTATCTGATCTGAGCTTCGGCTGCATTTAAATATTTCAACTTGTGCGACAAGACAATCAGCGCGATGTCAACTGCACTAGTGTCAAATAACATTCGTGCATGATGTTTCCCGCAACTGTTGCTGTGAAAATCCATTTATACATTTATTATATAGTTGGAGTAAATAAGGACAGCTCTCAATAAGCATTTGAGTCATGTCCACATCAGACAAATAAAGAACTGTTGAGAAACAGCAGTTATTATCATCGATAATATTATGAATATGTACAATATGGGAGAAAGTACCGCAAAGACTGAAAGAGTGGAAAAGACGAAGTAGATCATTATCCAAAAGATGACAGAAAAACCTTGTATAAATAACTACTTTAAAATGTGTGATTTATAGATGTATGGGAGGCTAGTTCATTGTGAAATGTATTGTAACATTCTGGCATAATAATATTTATATCTTTAAAAAAACATCTCATAAAAATATAAAACAACAATATAACAAAACATAACATAACAAAATGAAACATAACATAAAAAACAAAACAAAGCAGAACATAACATAACATATAACATATAACACATAACATAACATAAAAAACAAAGTAAAGCAAAACTTAACATAACATATAACACATAACATAACATAACACGTAACACAACACATAACATAACACATAACATATAACACATAACATAACATAACACGTAACACAACACATAACATAACACATAACATAACACATAACATAACATAACATAACACATAACATATAACACATAACATAACACAACACATAACATAACACATAACATATAACACATAACATATAACACATAACATAACACATAACATAACACATAACATAACACATAACATAACATAACACATAACATAACATAACACATGACATAACATAACATAACATAACATAACACATAAACATAACATAACATATAACATATAACACTTAACATAACACATAACACAACACAACATAACACATGACATATAACACATAACACATAACATAACACATAACATAACATAACACATAACATAACATACAAAAACAAAACAAAGCAAAACATAACATAACATATAACACATAACATATAACATAACATAACACATAACATAACATACAAAGCAAAACATAACATAACATATAACACATAACATAACATAACATAACATAACATAACATAACATAACATAACATAACACATAACACATAACACATAGCATAACACATAACATAACATAACATATAACATATAACACTTAACATAACACATAACACAACACAACATAACACATGACATATAACACATAACACATAACATAACACATAACATAACATAACACATAACATAACATACAAAAACAAAACAAAGCAAAACATAACATAACATATAACACATAACATATAACATAACATAACACATAACATAACATACAAAGCAAAACATAACATAACATATAACACATAACATAACATACAAAAACAAAACAAAGCAAAACATAATATAACATATAACACATAACATAACACATAACATAACATACAAAGCAAAACATAACATAACATATAACACATAACATAACATAACATAACATAACATAACATAACATAACACATAACACATAGCATAACACATAACATAACATAACATAACACATAACATAACATACAAAAACAAAACAAAGCAAAACATAATATAACATATAACACATAACATAACACATAACATAACATACAAAAACAAAACAAAGCAAAACATAATATAACATATAACACATAACATAACACAAAAAAACCAAAGCAAAATAAAACAAAACAAAGGATGAGTAAAATAATAAAAATCACCCAAAAATAAGTGTTGGTAAAAAAAAGAGATAGAACATAAAAATAATATATAGGCCTTAATATGGAAATATGCAAGCCAAGCCTAGTTATAATCATTAATCTACTGCATTGTTGTCACATGATTTTATTTAATTTCTCCACATAGCATCCAGTTATCATCTTGAAAATAAATATGGTTTATTTGCATTTCTGATTTATCTACATAAATCTAATTTAGTGTCAAAATGAATTATTCTTTGTCAGTCCAATCATATAATGGGTTAAGAAAAAGATTAACATGTTGTTAAATTATTACAATATTGTAGTTGACCACAAACTGCCTTCTGTTTGTCTTCTGCCTCCCATATTAACTTTAAAGAAAGCTTTTCAGATTCACTTAGATTATTTAAAAGTGGATATGTAGCAGTTCAGGTAAAGATAATAATGACAAATCACACGTAATTCTTCCAATTGCGCCTTGCCTTTAAAAAACATATTCTAAAGTATTCTTGTATTCTGAATACTTAAATGAATACATTTAAGAAAGAGTATTTAGTAATCATCCCAGAATTCTTTTTAAAAATAATCCTCCCAACCCTGGATGTCACACTGTGGTAGACATTTGCATCTGACCACCTTCACAACAACATATCAATGCATGCTATACCTTCCGTAGCACGCCCAATAGAGGTGAACAGTGAGGTGGCAAGTAGAGATTGCAGGTCAGTCAAGAGCAGAGAAACAATCATGAAAGTGGCTGTTTACTGTCAAGTATAAAAGGAGAAGCAGCACCAAAACTGAGCTTTCTGACAGAGGGTCAAAATTAGGGTGGAAAATGATCATGTGTTACAAACATGTGACTGCTTTTGTGCATAAAACTTTACTAAAATTATAAGTGAACCTCAAGGAACACCTTCAAATACTTTAAATTGTCAGTTTTCAGTTATGCTTTCTTCAAGTATCAACTTTGTCTCAGATGTTTCTCCTAAAATATCTTGGGAGGAATAAAAATAGACACAAATGAGACTTGTTGACATACAGTAAGAGAGCTATACAATTATTGTTGATTGCACAGCTCAGATCATTTGATCTCAGAAGATTTTTATTGGAGATGTTCTAACTGACTTTTGATTGCAGACTTTGATATCTTGACAAATTAGAGCACAGTTTGAGACACTGTTGAGATGACTTCTATACAGATGTTTTGAGTGCATTTTAATCATACAAGCCATAACAAGAGATGCTGACAGCTTCAGATAATATTTTCTTTCATTTCTCAAATGTTTAATTTTCCAGCCTGACACTCTTTGACGTCTATGAGAAAAACGGAAGTGTCTATGTTAAAAATGGATCTCTTCTTGACTGGGAGGGCATCAATTCCTACTCGCCAACACTGCAAGCCAGAGATTCAGATGGCAAGATTGGTTCCACTGTTTTGGTGATCAACATTAAGGACATTAATGACCAGAAACCAGAGATAAACAGAGAAGTTTACAATGAATTTGTGCAAGAAGATCAAAACCTGGAGCTTCAAATTCAGGTGATTTGATAGGTGTAAAAATTGTGAGTGACTGAGAATGTGGGTCAGATATCTCAAGTGATGAGCTGAGATTGTGTGAATGTCTTTCAATGTTTTGGAATGGATGTGATATTTATTCTTTAGCTTCTGTATCTCTTCTGGAGCTAGTAGAGCATTGGACTTGAAACACCAAGGTCAAGGGTTCGATTCCCAGTGAAGAGATAAAATGTATACCTTAGATGCACTGATAATTGCTTTAGAGTAAAGTGTCTACCAAGTGAATACATTTAATTTGTAGTTCTATTGAGCTGTTCAGACTGAATGGCATTCCTCTGCTAAAAAAAGCTAGACACAAAGCATCAAATATAACATAACTCAGGTGTCTGAAGTCGTACTTTTAAAAGTTGATGCTCTTTTTAACTTGACCCGGCATCTAAAAAACGTACCTCTCCTGTGCTAGACACTGAAAAGACAGCTGGATGCAGCACAGTGGCCAAAGACATCCATCTAGCATAAGTTTACATAGAAATAAATATTGAAAAACAGCTTAGATGGATTCAAAGACACATTTGGTGTGAATGGCCCATAAGTCATCATGGAAGACTTGCTCTAAGACCTGGTTTCAGAATGCATGATTTCATTTTTCATAGGCTAGAGATGGAGATGAACCAGGAACACCAAACAGCCAAATCCAGTATCGCATTGAGGACAACCCTTTGAGAAGCAACTTCACCATAGACCTGGAATCAGGGTTGCTTAAGAACAATGGCCCATTGGACCGTGAAGCCATTGACCCTGAGATGAATGGTGTGATTGAGTTGAAAGTGATCGCTTTAGACATGGGCACGCCATCCCTGTCATCATCAGCCACAGTCAGCATCAACGTTGGGGTGAGAATGCCGCATATATGTGTTATTTTTAATGTTCTATACAAGTTAAGCTTAATCGACAGCATTTTTAAAATAATGTTTATAGCAACAAAAATTAATCACTACTTGTCCCTCCTTTAAAAAAAAAAAAAGCAAAAATCTGTGTGCCTGGGTACAACTACAAATGAGAAAACACAACAACAAATCAGAAAACCCAACTGCAATTTAGAAAACACAACAGTTCTTTTTTATACACAACAGCAGTCATAGTCAGCAATCACACCTTCACTTTACAATAGCTTTATTTGATGACCAAACATTCTAATTGTTATTCACTGAAAATCAGTTGGAGGTCAGTGACCTCATCAAGGTCATTGGTTCTCACTTGTGTTGTGACCAAACATCACTGACCTCAAACCAGCCACCATATTTTGTTTGAGCACTATGCCGCAGGAGACAATTTTCAGTGAATAACAACTCAAATTGAGAAAATGACTTTCATAGTTTTAAACTTTTATTTTTTTTCAGGATGTCAATGACAACTCTCCAGGATACCTTGATCCTGACTATACTTTTAAAGTGAAGGAAAATGAAACCGGCAAGTATCTTGTGCTTTTCATGTACTGAAATTAGTTTAATTTTGACATTAAACAATTACAAGAGCCTACATGATATCACTGACATCATTTCATCATCCCCTCTTCAGGCATATTGGTTGGCTCTGTCCACGCTCACGATGCCGACCAAACAGACTTCAATAACCGCATCGTCTTCAACATCGTTGATGGTAGTTTTGGAAGCTTCATATTATTTTCTGAGCCTTTCAGTGAAGGCTACAGGGGTAACATAACGGTGGATCCCTCCATAGTGCTGGATTATGATAAGGGCTACAAGACTTATACTTTAAAGGTTGAGGCCTCAGATTTAGGTCAGAAAAAAGCTGTGACCACAGTGGAAGTGGTGGTGGAGGATGTTAACGACACTCCGCCTGATTTCCCAACCGACATGATGCTGAATGTTAATGAGAATACCAGCCTTCCAGATGCACTGAGCACAATCACTGGCACTGATGTAGACACTAACTTTTCTCTTCAATATGAGCTCATTTCTTCTGAATGCCAATGCAGTGCCACCAGAGGGCCGTGTCCCGAAGAGTGGTTTAAAGTTGAGAAAAATGGTGAGGTGAAAGCAAATCCTGACTACGTTATCGACTACGAGAAATGCGATCAAGTGTTCTTGACTGCTATTGTGGTAGATATTTACACTGAGAAGGGAAGAAACAGCAGTGAAGGTAAGTTCTGTTGCTCCTTATGGTCCAGCGTTAAAAAGGTATGTTTCAGGTTTACTGCAACTTAAGATCAATCGAAAGCATTTTTGGCATAATGTTGATTACCATAAAAAATCATTTCAACTCGTCCCTTGATTATTTTACAAGACAATTGCGGTTACAGTAAGGCACTTATAATTGAAGTGAAGGGCTAGTCAGTAAACAATAAAATACACTTTCAAAAGTATAGCCACAAGACATAAACATTACACTTGTTAACATCATTTTAGTGTGATAAAATCAGGGATTTACCAGTTTACAGAGTTTACCACCATTACATCCTCATGGTAACAGAGTTGTACTATTGGATATAACTTTGCACTGATAATGTTAGTAAGTGATGTTTCACACTAAAATCATGTTACAATGTATAATGTTTATGTTTTGTGGCTTTTTGTGGTTTAGGTTTTGTGTGTTGTGATTAAGGATCAACCCCATTCACATTCACAATTTATTATAATTATTTTTTTTTTTTCAATAAATGAGGGTTAGGAAAGTCAAAAATATTTTTGGTGGCAGGCTAATTAATATAATGGCACAAATGTTGTTGATTAAGCTTAACTTGTATTGAACCTGGAACATTCCTCAAATTAATTGTGCTGCAGCTTGATTTTCTTGAGTATGTTTTGTTGTAAAAAGTGAAGAGTGTAAAATCTGCACTATTCACCAAACAGAATTGCCAAAATAATGTCAAAAACATTCCCAAAACTCTCCCTTTTCTATCACTGGCTGAGCAAACCGATTGTCCCGGCTCATACTCATGCCATTGTTTGAGCCAATGTTGCTATGTTGGGCTAGGGTGCATTTCCCAAAACCATCGTTAGTGAACTATAGTTGCAAGTTTCATCATTACCAACATAGTTTAACGATTTGGTGTTTCCCGAAACTGTAGTTCCAATGAACATTGGTAAACAGCATCGTAAAGTTGTGTGTTTAGAACTACAGCACTTTTACCTGTCTTTAGAAGCATAGTTCTAGTTAGTGTGCTGTGTGGACATCTTTTCACTTCACCGAGGATTCTTTGTCTTGTATTCCATAAATATATTTTATTCTGTCAAGACTTTGACCACATTTACATGCACTTTAGTAAACGGCTTATCTGAGATTTTGCAGAAAGCGGCATTCTGAAACACCACAAACGTGTATGCAGTCGTTTAAGGGATTAAAAGGCTGTTAAGAGAAAGCACGTTAACACTCATGGTTTCTTTGTAGACGGTGTCTGTGAAGACAGCTTATGTGTCCATGTATACGCATAAGTGGCGTTCTTCTACGTTTTTAAAGAGTGAGTGTGCGTATGTGCTCGAGTTCGTGGGGGGAATCCAGAAGTCTGGTGTAAAGGGAAACCCCACTATTGCACTGCAATTTGTCTGTAGAATAACACAGTGTACGCCACTTTCTTCTCTTCAGCAACTTTTGCACATTAAACAGCTTTGTGGTGTACATGCAAATTAACTATTATAATTAAATTTATGCACAAATGATTAATTCTCCCACTGTATAACGCCATAAATGACAGCTCTATATTGGCAATTGAACATCGGATGTGCGACATAGTTACTTCGATTTCGGGAAACAGTCGTGATTAGCTAGTTAATTATTGTTAAATAGTGACTACCTAATGCTGTATCATACAGTGAGTTACATTGTTGTACGGAAGCACACCCCTGGTTGGGATGCTCAAACCATCTGAGCAATGTTCTGTTAATGCCACAGAGCTACTGTGTTTACACTATTCAGTGGAATCAATCTACAAATGACTTACAGTTGCCTTATATATTAAACTGGGATAGTAGAAAGTATTTTAACATTAAAAAAATGACACACTTCACCTTTAAGAGTAGGGTTTCACAAAATTATTTTACATATTTTCATATAGACTGGTTCAGTTACGTTCCTTTAGTCATTGAGGTCTGTGTTAATGAAGTGCATTCAAATATTGTTTACCCTTTTGTAGGAGTTGTCTCTATTATTATTGAGGATATCAATGACAACGCACCAGAGTTCATCACACTTCAGGAATTCTATGGTAAACAAAAATAGGATTTTTTTTTTTTTATTTAATCAATGAGATCCCTGAAAATGTTAAATGTTTTTTAAATAGATTTATATTACATGCTTTTTAAATCAACAAACTTTAATTGCACTTAAACTACTGCACACATCAGTACGCATATTTCTGTTTCTCTAGTTGTACTACTTGAAAGGGTTGAGAAGGGCTCATCAGTCGCCAAAGTTTATGTGAGTATAAAAGTTTATTTTCTGAAAATTGTGAAGGTAATTTAACTGTTTATGTACACTTTGTACTGTAATATAATTTTTTTCCACTATGAAGTACTTATCAGAATGCTCATATTCTCATTGGGTTTGTTTCCATGTATCCTTTTAAGGCCACAGACAGAGACAAAGGAGTTAACAGAAAAACTGACTTTAAAGTTTTAAAGGTGGAGTATGTCAGCGGTGATCAGACCGTCCCACAGGATTTGTTTTTCACCGCTGACTCTGAAGTTCAGGAAGATTCTACAGGAATGTTTATTACAGATATACGGTGAGAAATGTATATACAGTATTAAAGCTGATGTGTGTAATTTCAAACAGCCTTTTCGAACACTCCCTTGTCTTCCCTTGATCAAACAAACAGATAGTACCGGCCCAAACTCACACAATTGGTTGAGTCATTGTTGTTGTGTGGGGCTGGATGGGTCGCTCAAAACAGATGGAGGATTTTTGTAGCAAAACAAAGACACAGTGTTTACAGTTTTTGAGAAAACTAACCTACAAATGGCTTACTGATAGTTGACTCTGCATATTAAGCTGGGATAGGAGAAAATATTTTAACACCTTTATAATATTCAGATCCCAGAAGTCACTGGCCAGTATCCAGGAGGGAAAGTATTTGGTGGAGGTGCAAGCATGTAACCCTAATGCTGAGGTGAAGCTCTGTTCCACTTCTGTGATTGAGGTAGGACCTTTCATTCATTCATTCATTCATTCATTCCACGTTTCATTTGTTAATTTTCTCCTTTCTAATATCCTTATTTTGCAGCTTCTCACAGTTGACAGATCCTTCAGAGTGAGTCTCAGGTTCAGGTCATCAGTATCAGAAGTCAATGACAATTTACCCCAGATCAGAGGGTAAGAAACACTTTAAGATTCATTTTAATGTGTCCTTATATTCAGAAATGAAAATACATTAAAAAAAGCAGTGTCCTTTTCAAAAGAAAGTTATTAAGTGTACTTATCTAATTCAGGGTTCTGGCAGGTGCTACAAAAGCAACGGTTCACATCTTTAATGTGTTTAGTGAGTCGGAAAATCAAAGGTAAGCATCACAAACACACATGCATATACACACATACTCTCACAAGTAAACATATAATATCTGGATTTTCCATAGAATTGGAAAAGAAAAGCATTGTTGAATATTCATTCATTGTTGTGAGTTGTATGATCCAGCAGGTGGCGTGTACATCATAATGTAGGATCCATGTCAGTCTGTATTCTCTCACTCATGAATCTTGTTTCTTTTCAGTGCTGGAGTGATTAGACAAATTGCTTCCATATTATGGCACAATTATAGAAATTTCCCTTCCATCTGAGATAGACTTGATTTTGAGACAGATAGCAAAGGGTCAACAAAGGCCACGATGTTCTGATTGGGGTCTTAAAAATTAAGGCCATTGAATAGTTCGAAAAACAGACTTTATATTGAAGTGTCACATTGATGCTTTGATTACTCTTTCTATTCAACAGTCCTCCATGATAAGTGCTACATTATATCATGTTTTTGGTCTCATAGACCACAGATATAAAACATGTATTAATGTGTTTAATTTCCAGTTACAGCTATAGCTTTTATAATATCTGTCTACTGGGGTTTTATAAGTTCAGAACAACATATTACAATTATTTGAAGGAAAAATGGAGGTTAAGTTCAAAATGGCTTTCATTTTATTATTATTTTACCCTTTAATCATTGGGGTCTCTGGGACTCCAAACATAAAAAGTAAATCTTGACAGAACTTAACTTGTGTTTAACCATAATTATTATTACTTTATTTTGTCAACAGTTACTCACCCTCCTGTTATTCCAAACCTGTATATCTTTCTTTCTTCCTTGGAACATGAAGATTTTAGGCAGAATATTCCCTATTCACTCAATGCATTTTTTTTTTCCATACAGTGAATTTAAAAGGTTAAAGAGTGTCATCTTCCCTAACGTCTCATTTTGTGTACCTCTGAAGTAAACATGTCATTTTGAGTGAACTGTGCCTTTAAGTAGCATCAGTTCAATGTTTTTAAATGTTTTGGATTTTTTTCCAGAGCTGATGAGATTACAGTTTTGGAGGCTTACTTTGTATTTTCAAATGGCACAGCTCTTGGATATGATGAAGTAAATAAAATTCTGAATTCAGAGGAGGTTTATTCGGAATATGGAGTCATGCTATCTCAGTTTGGATTTACTGGCATTGTAAGTCCTTAACAAATGTGTCCTTTTCAAAGAATTTGATTATTTTGTTCCAAAAAGTAGGCATGAAGATCTTTGTATTCATTCTGTTTCGAAACAGTCAACAACCGGTGGCGATCAAAAAGAGGTCAAGATTGAAGTATTCATCATGATTGGTTTGGTGGCCGCACTGGGGATCGTTCTGGTCGTAACAACCACATCACTTGTGTGCATCAGAAGAAAGTAAGAACTATTAAAATACAGAGTAAAATCATCTGGTTTCTGTCAGGGTAAACAAATACTTGCCATTTGGTTTTTATTGGTTTCCATGGTGCTGTTGGTTTGCCATTTTAATCTCTGTTATTGTACCGCTCATTATACAAGACCTGTTGAGTCATTATTAAGGCAGATTGTGATATTTGAATGGCTTAACATTGTTATCAGGCCTCTGCGGAGTAAAGCTGGGCTCGGATTGAGTGGGAAGGTGAAGCAGATCTTGTGAATGTGGTGTAAGGAAATATATATACAGAATACTCCATTCAGTGCAGCAGTGTTTGAGAAGCTACTTTAAAACTGTTCTTTGCCAAGCTACGAGCTACTCATGATTTAAAGTAGTTCACCTATACTCTTTTAAAAAACTATTTAGCTACACTACAAGCTGCTAACTAAATGATGACAGCATTAAACTTAAACAGATATATTTACACTAAATAAAACTATTTCATAGTAGTATCACTAAATAAAAATAATTCATACTATTGATTACTACATTTGTCCAATATCTGCCAAAAATGTTAAACATCATCTGCAGCCTGAAACTGAACTTTTGGTCAGATTTTAGGAGTGAATGCATTTAGCTGCATAGAGAGTTATAGGATGCTCCCTTGTTTCCTATTTATCAAGTGGCATAACCTCCAGTGTGCTGTCTATCTGCACTGGTCTGAGAACAGTTAGAAATTCACCTTATTTGCCTTTGACTCCACATAAAGCCTTTGGAAGCAACATGTCAGCTTTTGGATTCTCAATGTGATAATGTACAATAAATGCAGAATTTCTAAGGAAAAATACGCTAAAATACACAATAGTGTACATTGTGTTTAGAAGTGTGGCGTTTCGCGATAAATCAGTCAAATTGTAAAAATGGCATATTGGATGAAACTAGAAACTCTAGTAATTTGACTCAAACAGGTTTCAATGTAAAAACGTAATTAAGTTTCTTGCCAGATGCAGTTTTGTTGCCATTTTTCCCAAATACAATCTCCGCTGTGGTCGGCGCCATGTTGTTTTGTCTCATGACTCCATTCATCTAAAGTTTAACCATTTACTGACAGCACAGAGTCTCTTGAACTGAGATCAGTCTGTTTAAATTAATTTAAATTAAGCGTTGCATATTGCAAAGACAAAAAACGATGTACACATGTATGCGAGGTTGCACAAGGTTAAAGCAGAACCTCTCAGCTCTGTTTGGATCCCAAACACACACAACACAAATATTTGCAGAAGATTCAACAGATTTAAAATAAATGTTCTTGATGTGCACCCAAACACTAATGCGTACATACAAGTTACTCCATCCTGTTTGCAATGGTGATGGATTTACAAGTAAACACCATCTGAAAAGGTTAGTTTAGGATGAAAGAAAATCAGGATTTTAACGATGCAATGATGAATAAATGATGACAGAATTTTCATTTTTGTGTGAACTATCCCTATATAACTGTTGGTTTCTTTCATTCTCAAGCTACAAGAGGAAACTCAAGGCATCCAAAGCCATGAACTCTGCATCCGCAGTGGTGATAGAGAACCAGAAGGGTGGGCCTGTTGTACCTGGAACCAACAAATACACCAAAGAAGGGTGAGATAGACATTGCTAGTTAACTTAGTGCCACAACAAAAATGCTGGCCAAATCTCAGATCATTCTGGATAGGTATTCTGTCTCACTTCTGGTGTGTAATATTCTATGATATGTATTCCACAGAGCAAACCCAGTGCTGAATATGAATATTGACACAGCCACAGACCTTGGCTTTGATGAAGATGACTCCAGCACAGACAGAGAGAGGTACAGTGCACCATTTTATTTTATTCTAGACATCGACATAAAATTTGATATTCATAATAAAAAGCTTTGAGTTGGAACTGAAATGCATTTAACATGAAATAGAGTATGACAAATGATTTTCACAGTTCTTTCATACCGCTGTAATGAAGTCTTTGTCAGTGGTTCTTAGCTGGTTTTGCTTAAGGTCATTATTTTTCAGTGGTGACCCAATACAGTTCCAAATTTGAAAAATGTTGTATAAAATTTTACTTTAGTCTTAAAAATCAATTTTATAGTTTATTATTATTAATTTATTATATTTGCCAAGCCAGTAATACTCAAAACACAAACTATGTTAAAACTTGTTTGCTAAAGTGAGGTCATATTTGATGTGGTCTAGGCCATATTTCTGTATAGATTTGTTCATGGTTTTCAGGGATGAGGGCACATAACACAGCCTGTATATGTTGCCATTTGTCTAATTTAGCTATACCAAGACAGATAAAGTGCACCAGTAGAGTTTGATTAAACATGCAGACTTTGACGTCAACAAAAAAAGATATCTCTGTATATGAAGTGTTTTCTCCCTTTTAAAACTCCATACATTAGGCAACTAAATAATGTATGATTATATAGATTGTTAAATTTCATTATTTGCATTTAGCATAGTTTTTTCCCCGTTCTGTCTGAGGCTGTATCACAACCCACCAGTTAAACACTGATCTATGCTATACTGTATCAAAAGCTATTCATTTTATCTCTGTGTTATTCGGTTGTCAGTTTGCTGCATTAGCTAAAACAGTCAGGCTCATGTCAGTTATTTATTACGTAACGTATCATAATTGTCTGGTCTCTCAGCAGTGTGTGATTGCACATAATTACAGCCTGTGGACAATGAGAAATAACAATTGATCTTCCATGAGCACCTGCTCTGAACTGCTCTGAACAATGCAATATAATATCATATATTAAAAAACGGACTCGCCGTCTGATCCAGGATTGTTTATCAGATTTCAGTGGTAAACAGCGGTAAAAGAGGGAAATGTGGCGACTATACATCTGAGTACAGTTCTGTGGTCATCCATTACAGTTGTTTATGTTGTCTTGTGAATAATAGCATCTAGATTATTGGTTTTACATTAAGCATTAGTTTTAGATGAACATATTGTTCCTGTGATATGGGTGAACCCATGTTTCTCAGAATTACACTAAGCTATACTGCATGCTAAATGGAGCATATATTTTGATGTTCTTTCAAGCAAGCAAACTTGTCCAAAATGTCTCTTTTGGTAATGTTTTTTTTTATATAATGACCTCTTGTCATTATACAGAAGATGTTTTTGAAAGATTGCTTTGTGAGATTCTGATTTTGTGTGTGTTCTGTTTTAGCCTTAATTCCCTGGACTACAACATTGATATGACAGAAAAAGACACTATGCCAATGAAGGTAAATGTTTTATAAAAATCTATACTATATTTCAAGCATATTTTCATGCCCACTTTAAATGCAAAAGCACGCTTGTTTAGACACTGCAAAAACGTTCTTAATCAGTATTTCTGTTTTGTTTATCAGTAGCCTATGAATATCTAAACATACTTAAAACAAGATACATTTTCATGAGAAGTAAGTAAACATTAAGTAGGAATGTCCTGGTATCTGGTATCAGAATCCGGTTAGATACCACCCTCATGTACTCGGACTCGTAAAAATGCTCAAATACCAAAAACCAATACCATCTGACCTACGAAATTCATTATGTAAACAATCAGCACATCAATTCTATTCACATTATGTCTTAGTGAGATTCTTTTTTGTGATGCAGATGACAGCGAACAGAGCGCAGATTCACTTTGTAGCACGAGGCACATACAGAGTACATACTTATTTTGTTAAATAGCAGGCTTTTATCAGTTTAATATTCACTTTGAGTCACAAAGCACTTTTTCGGACTGAAAAGCTACGGTGATCACACAGAAACACTTCAAAATAAAAGCTCTGTCAAAATAAAAGCTCAATTTAAATGAAAAAAATAAATAAATTGTATGACAGAAATATATACTACTACTACTACTACTTATAATAATAATAATAATAATACTGACTAAGTCAATGGTAATTGTATTATATTTCATCAATATCTCACATCTGTGATGCTCTATTATGCTCTTTATTTGACAAAATATAGTATTTTATAATAATGCTGTATTTTGGATTGTGCTGTGAAGTTCTGAATATAAGTACTTCATTTAATAAAAAAACAATACAACATTATTTTAAATTGTATTGTTATATTTTCATTTGATTAAAGTTTAAAAAAATATGTTTATTTGAAATTGAAATAATCTGTTGAAAAAACAAGTATCAAACTCGGTATCAACGAATATCAAAAATATTGTATCATTACTCTTACTCATTCTAAAAAAATGTTTCGGGACATGAAAATTTTTTCGAAGAGAAATAGAACAAAATGTATTTTACTTACTTCAATATGCCAAAGGGGTGAAAAAATAAATAAACCTATTTTCCCTTAGAATTACGTTTATTTTTCTTACCAATTGGCACTTACTGTAGTTTTTTAAGATTAAACCTTTCTAAATTGTGTTAGAATTTTCTGAAAACAATATTTTAATATCTTATGTCATTATGCTTCTCAAAGTGGATGTGTCTTAAATGAATATTCCAGGTTCAATACAAGAAAAGTTCAATCAACATAATTTATGACATAATATTGATTATCACAAAAAATAATTTTGACGCATGCCTCCTTTTCATAAAAAAAAAAGCAAAAATCTGGGTTACAATGATGCACTTACAATGGAAGTTAATGGGGGCCAATCCATAAACGTTAAAATACTCACTTTTTCAAAAGTATAGCCACAATACATAAACAATATGCACAATACATTAACAATATAAGTTGAAATTATTTTTGCGGTAATCATAATTATGCCGCATATGCTGTCGTTTGAGCTTAAATTGTATTGAACCTGGAATATTCCTTCAAGGAAATTGTTTTATTTTTCCTGATAAATAAGATGAAAATACTGGTAAAATGATTTTCTGCCATGCAAATGTTGAGGACTTTGTTCACATCTGCATTTGCATAACTTTAAGCTTATAACATTAATTGGTTAATTTGTGTTATTGAGTGATGTTTTTGTTGCTTTGGTAGGCAATTGAAGAAGAAGATGAGGAATATGAGAATGAATCTCTTTACATTGAGCCTCTGGGTGCTGCATTAGCCCAGCGAGAGAGAAAGAGAGATTCAGAGAGCCCCAGTCTTACTTTTGAAAACCCTTCTGTGAGCACCACAGACCTCTAACATGCACCTGCATGCCATTTGTTTATTTGGCCTGTCAAAAAGAAAAAAGACTCCATTAACTTTCACAAATTACCTCAATACCTTTAGAGTTGACCAATGACTTTAATCAATCAATCAATAAATATAAATGTGGTTGATCAATTCCAATGTGCTTTGGAGAGCCAATAATGCACTTTGAATTATACAAGTTTTGTAAAGAAACAAAAAAAAAAAGACAGGGAAAAAATATTGTGATGGAAAATGTATTATTTTCATGGCACTCACTACTAGAAGCTGTAATTCAAACATGTTTGAAGACCAATGTTTACTTTGCTTTATTCTTTTTCATTTTCTATCATATCTTTTTCATATTAATGATGGAAATCTTTGAATCTTCAATAAATGAAACCCAATCCTTCTCACATACAGAAGAATGGAACTCAAGTTGCCACCCTTAAATTTTCTGTCATTGAACAAAATGACACAAGCAGAAACAGTTAGGCAAAACATGAATTGCATCAACAGAAACCAATTTACAGCAAATCTACAGCATGACACTGCTTGTGAACCCTGCCAAATATTACCTGGGGCTATCCTGGTAGGCTTAGTTTTGAGACAAATCAAAGCAAGCAAATAAAGACCTCAGATCTTGCTAAGCCTGTTTGGTGGCCAGGTTGTAGATATCGTATATTGTCTGTATATGGTATATTGTTATGAATATGTGGTAATTGTAATCATTTGATAGAATGTTCTCTACATTTTGCTAAATTATTAAAATAAAGTCATGTCATCTGATGGCCAACGTCAGTGTCCATTTTCTCAATAACAGCCGAGTGGTTGCTTTAGCCTTTTAGATGTGGTTTAATTTAAAAACTTTTCACTTTACATCCATCACAGTAGTCACAAAACATCACAAGGAATGTAAGGCTTAAAAGGTATGTTTGTTACTGGTGTGCTGAGATTACTTTACAATACAAGACAGATCCATTGAAAATTACAGGATTGTACAAAAGCAATTAGAAAAGGAATGCTTTTAAATGTAAGAAAAACATCAAATATTTCAGTGTCTCAGAATCAGAGACCTCATCATTTTCTTGTTGATTGAAACACAAGGAATTGTTTAGGGTAATTTTTGCAAATCATAGTACTTGTTACAAATCTACTCTACTGCTCCAATATATATATATATTATGAATTTATATTTACATGTTGAATACTAGAAATGTTAAAGGTATAATTACCTGTGTGTAACTTTTGTATGTAAAAGGGCACTTTAAAAGTGATCCTTGCTGACCATAACATCTGTGTAACATCTTGACAGAAGAGAGGAGAAAAACACTCAAAGCAACAAAGCTGGTTATTGCCATTTCAAAATAACCTTCTGCTTGCTTTTAAAAAAAGCAAGCAGAAATCAAAATATCTATACTGTATTTGTTCTAAGTGTTTGAAACCAAACCTAACTAAAATGATAAATATGGGTGATCATCATTATCCATATGGAGAGCTTTCTGTGGTGCAATGTCCATTTGAGTCATTACAGAGGCCTTAAAGTGCTCTGTAAAGAAAAAAACTCCTAGTTTGGAATGTTAAAGGGCCTTATCATTGAACAAAACCCAACCATGCAATGGGCCATCACTGAAGCCAAATCTGGGAAAGACTGTCTGATTAGGGCCATCATCATGGTTTGGTCATATTCAGCCTTGCATGGCGAAATATCATTGGCGAAGAAGGCATTTGCGAAGGAGAAGTGCTTGTGAAACCTGAATTTGCTTTATAAGAGGACTGACCATAGAGCTCATTAGCAACTTTCTATTGTTCAATATTGCAAATTTGCTTGCCAAAGTCCACCAAATTTGAACCACACACAAAATATGCATTGAAAAATTTATTTGCCACTGAAAGTCTATCAGGTGAAATTCCTGATTGTGCAGAATCCCCTTGACACTATTTCTTCTGCAGAATTTCACTGTGCGAGGGTGAATGTGACTGAGCCTTTTGAATGTGTGTCATGTGTTCCTTAGTTTTCCTCATCTTGACGGGGTCTGGAGCAACAGCTTGGCCGCCGGACATTCCTAAACCACTGTTGAACAAAATTCTGTTGACGCCTGCCCCTTGGACCTTTCTTGACCTCTTTATTATTGCTCTGTTCTTTTGCTGGGCTTGTTTCGTTGGGTTCTGATGTAGGGGGAGGACTAGAAGGCGGCGGCACAGGTGTTTCTGTTGGGTCCATGTGTGGAGCATCTGTCGGAGTTGGCAAGTCTGAAGGTTGATTCTTCTGTTTTTTCACTTGTTTCTCCAGGTGTTTCTGGATGGCTGTACCCAACACTGCCCCCTCAACCACTGCACCATACACCTCCCAAGTCATCCCCTTTTCATCCCAGCTCAGTTCCTGCACAGGTTCTGGCACTTCATCTAGGGCCACCCCTGGTCGTGGCTCTGGCTCTGGGATCACCTCAGGTGCAGTCAGAATGATTGGGCTCATAGGAGCTGTGGCAACTGAACGAAATTCCACCTTCAAGCCCACCTGCAACTCAGCATCTTTTGTCTCTATGGTCTGTGGTCTGTATGTACTGCACTTCTTGGCCAGTTTCCCGAACGAAGAGGGAAAAAGGAACACAGCAGAACCCACAGGAGGGGTCATTGGGCTAGTGGCCACGGACTGATACATAACCTCCAGACTAACCTGGGTTTGCACGTGCTCTTGGCGTCCAGGCGAGCGACTCAAGGCCGCCTCTTGTGAAAGCAGTCCAGCATCCCTGGATTCTGAAGATTCCGTTTTCTTCAATCTTGTGTTGACCTCTACTGCCTCAGACTGCGTAGGCTGACTATTCAGACCAGCAACACTCACATTTACAGAAGTCCTCGGTTCAGCATTTGTGTTAGCTTGTGTGCTGCTTGAGTCTGTGTTTGGTGGGGGACTTGAGCCTGTGCTTTGCTTGTTTTCCTGCTGAGTTTGTTCCATGTTTATCCCATTGCTGCTCTCACTCTTACAGTTATTATTCTCCTCTTGTCCCTGACCTCCTGGAAAATTTGTCTCATCAACATTACTGTTACTAAGACTAATACTAGTCTTCTGGACTTGGCTGACCTCAATCATATTCACCAGTATGATGGAACCATCCAGACTCTCATCCTCAGTTTGTCCTCCTCCCTCAATTGATGTCTTAAATTCAGTAGGGGAGCTGGAAGTCTTCTGTTCCACAAAATCTTCATCTTCCTCGGATTCCAAAGTAGAGTCATGATTGGTTACCAGTATGGTGATTTCCTGGTTAATCTCCAGCTTGAGGTCTTGTTGGTCAGTCTTAGCTGCAGGTTTTTCTCCTTGGTTAGCACAATTCTCTTGTTGCGACGTTGGTTCCAGTGGTTCATCGCTCTTGACTGCTGTTTGAGTGGAGGATAAATCCTCTTCTAATCGTAGCTCATGTGAAATTACTGTCTTAATCTGATCTGGTGTAACCTCTGGTTCGGACTGCTCCTGGACGGTGCTGCTTATATCCTCTTGAACCATGATCCCAGGGTTTCCAGATGCTTTTGTCAGGTTTTTATCACTAACTATGTCACTCATGAGGGGTGAACAGTCTGTACGTCTGTCATCAGTGTTTAAACTTGAGTTGGTCCCTGAACCAACTTTCCAAACTTCACATTCTGTCAGAACAGGACCCTCCATGGGTTGCGATATGGGCTTGTGTTGATTTGGGAGAGGGGTTGGAAAATATCAGAGCTTGACTGTCTCACACCAGTGATGGTTTTGCTAAAAGATGAGAAAAAATAGGGGGGAAATCCCATAAATGCATTTTGTTAATTAATTTAAGTGCAATATGAAAATGAACATTTGTCATGCATTAATAATGACACAAAAATGGCTTTAACAGAAGATAATGGGTTAGAAAACATGTTACAGATCAAATTGCCACCATAGTGAGTGCTATGAGATAAATTAAGCACATGATGGATGTTTTGCAAGAATCACAGACACTCACAAAATTCATCCATTCTATTCTTGAAATAAAAATAAATAAAACTTCAGCCTCATAATACTTAAAATTACAGTAGTTGTCAATACGTTGATTCATTTTGAGAGAGATCAAATTATGTCCCTGTTTTTGGAAATCAGCTATCTGATTCGATTAATAAAAAAAACTAAAAAAAACTTGCACAGTAAACAGTAAACAGTGACAAACAAAAAACAAAAAAAAAAAAAATAATATGATGATCCACATTGAGACTGTCGTAGTAAAAATAAGCCCCAATAACACATACCTCAACTGTAAGACCAACCGAGAACTGTATCCATATTTTCAAAGATTTCACAGCTAAGTCATATTTTCAGATTCCAAGCTCCTCTTTTAGTTGCTCATGATGATAAGAAGCAGACTGTAGATTGTTTGTTTTCCAGAAGAATCTTATTGGATGGTGGTCTTTGGATTTCACTGTGGCTGAGAGTACTGAAAGCTTCTGATTTTTAGTTTCCCTGGAAACCAGACTCAACCTGGCAGAGTGAGTGGTAATGAAATAACAAGTCTCTCTAGCTCTTTAATCAGAAAAAACCCAATTATGATTAATGTTCTGTTATGTTTTAGAAAAAGAAAGACAAGGCTCTTTTGTAATAAAAACCTCAAATTAAATGCATTTACATTGACAGACAAGACACTAAATGGATAAACCAGTAATTAATGGCTCTGTGATCACTGCTTTTTCCCTTCTAAAGTACAATGAAAATAAAAATGTCATAAGAGACACTTACTGTGTGTCATTTGGTTTACTACAAGACAATGAAAGTCACTAGATTGCTTATATGTACAATACATCATCTGGATATTTGCCATAATAACTGTGCCTGAATGTCAACTACAGGATCATTTGCATATCAATAAACAACCGATGCAAGATTCTTTTTGTATGTGCGCAAGTGTGCACTTGCATACTGGCCATGGAAGTGCGTACTGGAGAGGTGTGTTTTATGTTCTCACCACTGAAATGAAGGCTTTTGCCAATCACACGATCCCACAGAATACCTGTTGCCTAGTAACCAGCCATGTACATGGGGGGCTGTGCTTATGGAACACATGCCATATTCAAAAAACAAGATGATCCAGCCTGTCATTGCAGAAAAACAAGGAGGAAGTAAATAGGGATGTAAAAATTATGGGGATGTGGAGGACAATAGAAAGATCAACTGTGAATTTAGTCACAGTGAGAAGCATTTCCTAAGGTCGGAACTGTTTGACATTTGTGTCTACTGTAGACATGAACACTAATTGTTTCATTTGCCTGCTAGTGGAATTAATTATTTATAACATATTTAATAAACAATTCAGGATAGTTTATTTTGCTGTAATAGCTGATATACAGCTGTACAATCTTCATATTTCTGCATTTCCCAACCTTTGTAGGAGCACAACCTTTGCCCCATCAGTAAGGCTAAATTGCCCCTTCATTGACACCAAACCTGAAATGTGTTCCCTAAACTGGAAATAATTTATTATTTTCAGTAAAATAATTATTAGGCCTGTTGTTAAAATATTATTGTTATTACCATTAAAATGTACTTTGTATGACTTTTAAACTAAACATAACTTAACTAAAAACAATTGATTCTGTGGGGAAAATACAGACTTACTGTAACAATCTTTAAGGGTTTGGGTATGGAAGGAGGAGATGAGGAGCAGTGACACACTTCAGGTAGGCTTTTATTAGAGTAGATTAATGTACAGTAGCAAACATTTTTTATAATAAATATTAATTTATATACATATTTTACAGCCGCTAATCCCACACCTACTCCTAAACCTAATCACAACCACTCATTAAGTATAAAAAACACATAACATTTAATAAAAAATAATTCTCTGAAAAATAGCAAAAGTAGCCCAAAGGTCCATGCGCTGCATCTGATGTGCTCCCTGATGGCATTCAATAGCTTTGTGCGAGTTAAAGAGTGGAATTTAAATTATGAATTGCTGTAAATCTTCTCCTGATGCACTCCATACCGGTGCTGTGATACCTCATTCAAACATATACATCGCAGAATACAGCATTTCGCAAACATTCATGAGACACTTCAGAAACAATAAGCATTCGACATCACTGCCATAAAACTGCTGATCGTAAAGCTTGAGTTGGCAATTTTTTCATTTAGAAAACAAAGGGGCCTGAGTAGCTCAGCGAGAATTGATGCAGACTACCACCCCTGGAGTTGCAAGTTCAAATGCAGGATGTGCTGAGAGACTCCAGCCAGGTCTCCTAAGCAATCAAATTTGCCCGGTTGCTAGGGAGGGTAGAGTCACATGGGGTAACCTCCTAGTGGTTGTGATTAGGGGTTCTCGCTCTCAATGGGGTGCGTGGTAAATTGTGTGTGGATTGTGAAGAGTAAAATAAGCCTTCACATGCTGCAAGTCTCCACGGTGTCATTCACAGTGAGCCACGTGATCAGATGTGTGGATTGACTGTCTCAGAAGCGGAGGCAAATGAGACTTGTCCTCCGCCACATGGATTGAGGTGAGTAACCGCACCACCATGAGGACCAACTAAGTAGTGGGAATTGGGCATTCCAAAATTGGGAGAAAAGGGATTAAAAAATGTAATTAAAATACATTTAAAACAAAACCAACGGGTTGACGGTTACAGTAGGTGCAACGGCACAGCAGTGGATGGAGTTGGATATCATTGAATAAAAGGCTTGAATTTGGGTCTGTTCTTTACAGAAAACAGTCTGAAGATTTGGATTATAGCTAACAAATGTATGGATACATTTTATTATTGTTTAATGGTGCTTTTTGTGGTTTATATATATATTTTACATATTATGAAAAGTCTTTTGTGTCCCACGACAAACAAAAATAAAATTATATGCTTTATGAATGATTAAATGATTACAGAGTTTTTATTCATTTGAATTACATTTTAATATTTTGACGTGTAGTCTTGGTTAAAGTGATGTAATCCTTTAAAACTTTGTATAGGGCAGCAGAAATCACACAGAACTGAATGAAATTATAATGTCAACTGCATTAAATAAATGTGACAGCATTTAACTAATATCATTGATTATAAATTAAACTGAATTAACTGATTAAATCTATGAATTATTCAATGTTAATCATTTCAAACAGTACCTGTAAACATTTGTACGTTTCTAAAGGTGTTAATACGTAAACTGATGACGTTTAGATGCTGTCAATACCAGTAGTGATTTCTCATGCCTAGCAAAGCCTTCTCTGCTGGCCTAACATGCCGAATAAATACATATTGTATTTTTGATCGGCTGTCATCACTGCTGCTATCACCATTGAGAAAGAGATTCTTATGGATTTAAAAACACAAGAGGTTCTGGGTGACCATGTGATTGCTTAATTTATTAAACAGGAAAGGAGGACTGATTTTCTCTTCAAGTAAATTGGTAAGTGCTTTTTGTATTTTTATAGCAACATCAGTAGTTTTCTAAGTGTAATTTAGGCTGCTTGAGCATTTGGTGTCGGATCAAGTTTTGAAAAGTAGAGCTGTGTTCCATTCAACTTTTTACAATATATTTTACTTTTTAACAATTAGGAAAAGTGCAATGATATGCATCTTGATGTCAGAACTACAACTTGTAGGCTCGTGCAGAAATTCTCAACTCTGATTTCGCCGAGATACAGGTGCATGATGTCACACAAACATGTCGACACACACATCATCCCGTCCACACCTGCACTCAGCAATCAAAACTTGTCCAGCACCACACTGTTGTGGGATGCGTGCTGCTGTTCCATCCATCCATCCATCCATCCATCCATCCATCCATCCATCCATCCATCCATCCATCCATCCATCCAAATACCGGTGTTCTTAAAATGACTTTACACATAGTTTCACTGGTAAAAATATAACGTCTAGGTTACGTATGTAACCTCCGTTCCCTGATGGAGGGAACGAGACGTTGTGTCAGAGAAGGGACACTAGGGGTCGAGAAGGGACACAGAGAAGGGACACCAATGAGAGTTGGCAACCAGTATTTGCATGTCCCGCCCCCGGACATACGGGTATTTAAGCGGCGCAAATACGGGAGTTCATTCAGGATTTTTCTGAGGAGCCAGAAATGGTCCGGCCACAACAGTGGCTCGGCTCAGCGACGTGGCAGGGGAGACACAACGTCTCGTTCCCTCCATCAGGGAACGGAGGTTACATACGTAACCTAGACGTTCCCCTTCTGTCGCTCTCTCCACGTTGTGTCAGAGAAGCGACACTAGGGGTCCACTTATAAAAGCGCCACGGCTGAGCCGTGTCACGTGAACTGCTGATACAGGAGCGAGCAGGTATTCTTACGTGCAGGACGACCAACTGTATCAGGCTGCACGTACCCTTCCCCAATGCCCCATTTAAGCCATCAGGATTCCTTATCATTACCCTGGAGGGGGGAACAAGGTGCTGGCCGCCAACCTGGGAACGGGCCAAGCCTGGCCGGGCCTCTTTTCTCTCTATGTTTCTCGCACAGAGCAACTTAGGCCGGGGCCCTTACACGCATCGAGGGAAGGGGGTCTTAGCCCTTATTCAGGGCGGAGAAGACCCTGTGGAGGCCACGCCTACCCGAGAGGGGAGGCAAGTTTAAGTGGCAAAACCATCAGAGGCCTGCCTTTGTGGAAAAGTCGGTGCGGTGGTGGATCCAGCCTATAGAGGGGGGAACATACAGCACGGCAACCGAGGCAGCCGTGACTGCCTAAGGGAAGCACAGGAGTCCGCTCGCCAGAGGGGAAAGAACCGTGGCGTTACACACAGGGGGAGTCCGAAGGAGGCCTTACCTTTGGAGCACCTATACCAGTGCAGGGTAGCTTGCGGTACCTGCAGTGGCTTGGGTCGGTGAGTTCCTCCACTGAACTGCGACCCACGAGGGCTAGGGAGGAATCAACCAGTGTCCCAAACCTGAGATCTCCTGGGAATGAAGGCGCACTGTTTCCCCTGGTTAGGGGGAAGGGCGCTAGATGCAAGCGATTCACCCGGTCAGATTGTGGGCGTGCCACCGAGTTCTACGGACTCGGTACCTGAGAGAACACGGGACGATACTGACTCAACTCGGAGATTGTAGAATCTCGCGAAAGTGTTTGGTGTTGCCCAGCCCGCTGCTCTACAAATGTCTGCTAGGGCAGTGCCCCTAGCCAGTGCCCATGAGGACGCAACACTCCTGGTGGAGTGGGCTCGGACCCGCAAAGGGGGGGGGCACGGCCTGGGTGTGATAAGCCAGGGAAATGGCGTCGACAACCCAGTGGGCGAGTCTCTGCTTGGAGACAGCATTCCCTTTCTGCTGTCCCCCAAAGCAGACGAAGAGCTGCTCAGAGCGTCTAGTGCTCTGTGTGCGGTCCAGGTAGATACGTAAGGCACGTACTGGACACAGCAGTGAAAGGGCTGGATCTGCCTCCTCCCTCTACCTGATCCCTGAAGGGTGTGGTAGGAACCTTGGGCACATAGCCCGGTCGCGGTCTTAGGATCACGAAAGTGTCTGCCGGACCGAACTCCAGGCAAGCGTCGCTAACAGAGAATGCATGCAGGTCCCCGACCCTCTTGATGGAAGCGAGCGCAATCAGCAGGGTGGTCTTGAGAGAGAGGGCCCTGAGTCCAACTGAGTCAAGCGGCTCGAAGGGGGGTCTCTGGAGTCCCGTAAGGATGACCGAGAGATCCCAGGAGGGGAACAGGTTAGGCCGGGAGGGAGCTATCCTCCGGGCACCTTTTAGGAACCTGACAATTAAGTCGTGCTTACCAAGAGACTTTCTTTCTACCGTGTCATGGTGGGCCATAAACCTTGAGGGTGGAGGGGGACAGCCTCCTCTCCAGCCTCTCCTGAAGAAACACGAGCACTGACCTAACTGCGCACTTCTGTGGGTCTTCGGCTCGGGAAGAACACCAGTCCGCGAACAGACGCCACTTTAGGGCGTAAAGATGCCTGGTAGAGGGGGCTCTGGCTTGATTGATTACATCTACGACGGCAGATGGTAGACTGGCTAGATCTTCCGAATCCCGTCCAGGGGCCAGACATGGAGGTTCCAGAGGTCCGGGTGCGGGTGCCAGAGCGTGCCCCGTCCCTGAGAAAGAAGGTCCTTCCTCAGGGGAATTCGCCAGGGAGGGGCTGTCGTGAGGAGTGTGAGGTCCGAAAACCAAGTCCGTGTAGGCCAGTAGGGGGCTACCAGAGTGACTTGCTCCTCGTCCTCCCTGACCTTGCATAGCACCTGTGCAAGAAGGCTCACTGGGGGAAATGCGTACTTGCGCAGCCCCGTGGGCCAGCTGTGTGCCAGCGCATCTGCCCCGAGGGGAGCCTCTGTCCGGGCATACCAGAGCGGGCAGTGGGAGGTTTCTTGGGAGGCAAACAGGGCTACCTGGGCCTTGCCGAACCGGTCCCAAATCAGCTGGACCGACTGGGGGTGGAGTCTCCACTCTCTGCCGGGCAAGCTTTGTCTGGACAGCGCGTCCGCCATCACATTGAGGTTGCCGGGGATGTGAGTGGCGCGCAGTGACTCCAGTCGCTGCTGACTCCATAGGAGGAGACGACGGGCAAGCTGTGACATGTGGAGGGAGCGTACTCCGCCTTGGCGGTTTATGTAGGCTACGACCGTGGTGCTGTCTGTCCTGACTAAGACGTGTTTGTGCCGAATTAACGGAAGAAACTTCTGCAGGGCCAGAAAAACAGCCAGCAGCTCTGTGCCAGCGCAGCGGGCCTCGGTTCCACCGGCCTGCAGCTGCGCTGCCCGTTACACGGCGCCCCAACCCAATTTGAGGCGTCGGTTGTGACCAGAACGCCGGGACACCTGCTGCAAGGGTACTCCATCCCTTAGAAAGCAAAGGTCTGTCCAGGGTTTGAAGGTCTGGCGGCAGGCAGAAGTAACTTTACGCTAGCGTGCCGCGGCACCATGCTCGTCTCGGGACTCGAGTCCGGAGCCAGTGCTGAAGTGGTCTCATATGCATCAACCCCAGCGGCGTGGCCGCCGTGGAGGATGCCATATGCCCCAGGAGCTGTTGGAAACGTTTTAGCGGGACCACGGCGCCTGGCTTGAAGGAAGCGAGGCATTTCAGCACTGACTGAGCAAGCTCGTTGGAGAGACGTGCTGTCATCGAGACTGAGTCTAACTCCAGACCGAGAAAAGAGATGCTCTGGACCGGGGAGAGCTTGCTCTTTTCCCAGTTGACCTGAGACCCCAAACGGCTGAGGTGGCTGAGCACCTGGTCTCTGTGTGCGCATAGTAGCTCTCGGGAGTGGGCCAGTATGAGCCAGTCGTCGAGGTAATTGAGTATGCGTATGCCGGAGTGGGGCAAGAGCTGCCTCTGCGACTTTCGTGAAGACGCGAGGGGACAGAGACAGGCCGAAGGGGAGGACTTTGTACTGATACACCTGGCCGTCGAACGCGAACCGTAGGAAGGGGCAGTGTCGAGGGCGAATTGAGACGTGGAAGTACGCGTCCTTCAGGTCTACCGCTGTGAACCAATCTAGATGCCGGACGCCAGATATAATTTGTTTCTGGGTGAGCATTTTGAACGGGAGTTTGGACAAGGTCCGATTGAAAACTCGCAGGTCCAAGATCGGTCGTAAGCCGCCGCCTTTCTTGGGTACAACAAAGTAAGGGCTGTAGAAACCCTTCTTCGTTTCGGTTGGAGGGACAGGCTCTATCGCGTCCTTTAATAGAAGGGAGGCCATTTCTTTGCTCAGGGAATGGTCAAGTTGGCCGTGTACTGCGGAAAAATGTACGCCCACGAAGGGGGGCGGAGACCTGGCAAACTGAATTGCATAACCGAGTCGAATGGTCCGGTGCAGCCAGCGTGACGGGTTGGGCAGTGAAAGCCACGCCTCTAAACTCCGTGCTAGGGGCACCAAAGGGACGGGTTTTTTGGACGTACCCAGCGGGGCTTTGCAGCGGTGCGGAACAGGTAACGTGGCGTCGGGAGGCAACGTGGCGTCCCGAGGCTCTGGTGCTGAGAATAAACTCAAAGCACTTACCTTGCTCCGTGCACCCGGCAGGGGGCGGGTTCGTGACTGAGGAGGAGGTCTGATGTTGGCGTCCTCTGGACTCGTCTGAACCGGCCGGCCGGGGAACAGTCGTGGGGCTGAAGGCAGGGACACCGCGTCCATGGAGCCGGGACTGTTGAGGCCTGAAAGCAGAGAGCCGTGAGAACGGCACATGCGGGCCATATGCTCCAGAGACAAAGGAAATAGCTCTTTTATTGAGAATTTGGGTACCGCAGCCCCCGTTAAGGGGAGCGGCAAATGAAAAAACAAAGGATTCTCCTCCCGGCCCTCCACCGGGGGACGGAGCGGTCTTACCGCCTCCGGAGCTAACTTCTTGGACTCTGGGTGCGTTGTCTCAGGAGTGCCTGGGAGCCTTCCGGGTCCTCGAGGGGGTCCGTGAGACAGGGGGCGTGCGCTTCCCGCGGTTTGCTCGATGCTGGGGCTGAGAGCTGGGCCCGGGTTGAGGCGGAGCAGGAGCTTGTCTTCTGGCCGCAGGAGGAGGCCCTCGGCAAGCAGACGGGGCATGGGTTGTGGCGGCAGGCTTGCGGCGAGGCATGATGTGAGAGATGGCCTCCGTCTGCTTCTTTACCATGGAGAACTGCTGGGCAAAGTCCTTGACGGTGTCGCCGAAGAGGCCGAACTGAGAGACAGGGGCGTTGAGGAAGCGAGTCTTGTCGGTTTCACGCATCTCGACCATGTTCAGCCACAGTTGACGTTCCTGGACCACTAGCGTGGCCATCGCCTGCCCGAGCGCTTGCGCTGTGACCTTCGTCGCTCTTAGGGCGAGGTCGGTCGCTGAGCGCAGTTCCTGCAGGATCAGGGCCACCCCCGTGCATGTTGCGAAGTGCCTTGGCTTGGTGGACCTGCAGGAGAGCCATGGCATGCAGGGCGGAAGCGGCGCGTCCGGTGGCGCTGTAGGCCTTCGCTGTCAGCGAGGAGGTTGCTCTACAGGTCCGGGAAGGGAGTACGGGGCGACCTCGCCAGGTGGTAGGGGTACCGGGCATAGATGGATCGCAACCGCCCTATCCACCTGGGGAATCGCCAGCGTACTGCGTGGCGCTCCGCCGTTGAGGGTGGCGAGGGCGGACGAGCCTGTGGCGGTGTGACGAGTGGAGAGGGGTGCTCTCCACGAAGACGTCAGCTCGTCATGCACTTCCGGAAAAACGGAACCGGGGCGAGGCTGTGAGCGGCGCCAGAGACCCCAGGAACCAGTCATCCAGCTGTGATGGCTGTGGGGAGGATGGAGGGTTCCAATCCAAGCCCACGCTGTTGGCTGCCCGGGAAAGCATGTCGGACATCTGTGCGTCAGCCTCAGCCTGGGCGTGCAAGCCCGAAGGCGGCAGCCCAGGGTAGTCCTCTGCATCAGATGCCGCGCCCTCCGATGTCGATATGATTTAAATATTTATGTTTCTTCTTATTTTTTATATCAGTTACTGTATGTACATTGGGGTGTTTTATGTTACATAAATGTCGTTTAGTTGATGTTTGTTGCATTATTTTAGTGTTGTGTGTTTTCTTGATCTTGTTTTGTGTTTGTGTCTTTACATAATGGCCATAGAATGATATATACAGTAGAGAACTGAAAAATGCACAGGCATCAAAATGACATGCCTGAAACATTGTCACTGTATTCTTAACTGTGAATTTCTGGCAACCACAGCTGCCAGTTTTTTACTTAAAATATTTAACAGGATTCAGTGCATTAGTTATACAATTTGTAAATCAAAACATAGTTCAGTAAAACAAAATAAAAGCAAATGATGTGCATTTTAAAAGGAATGACCCTGAAATACATTCCTCCCTCCATCTTTCTAAAATCATGCTGTCTAAAGTCTTTTCAGCACCGTGGACAGCACATGTAATAAGATATTATGGGCTAAGTAGCTGGCCCTCATGGCAGGTTTAACATAAAGAACATGATCCTTACCACCTACTCAACTCTGCAAGAACATTCTCCACATTATTTTTAAAGGTGAGTGCTCCAGATCTTTTGACAACTCAGCTTGATATAGAGCTGACTGCTAGCATTGCCCTTTGATGAGGAAGTTAATCTTTATGGCGAATGCATGCATAATGAATATGTTAGCTATGTTCTTCAGATCCTTAGTTTGTGTAATTCTACATTTCAACAATATGACTGATGAATGGGAAATGGTAACCAAAAAGCATCCGAATAATGTCAGCAATGTTACAAAATCGGTACTATGCTGCTACATTTATTAAAATTGATTTGATGAACATTATTAGATTCAAGGTGTCCTGTGTAACACATTTGAATAAAAATGCTAAAGAGATTACTCAATCTTATGTTGTTCCACACCCATATGACTTTTATTTTCCATCGAATACAAAATGATATGGTATGCCAGATGTTAGTGTCTGACAGCCTCAGTCACAATTAACTTTCATTAAATTATTTTTCCAAACAAAGAAAGTGAATGGTGACTTAGGCTTAGTTTATTCTGCCTAACATCTCCTTTTGTGTTCAATGAAGTAAATGAAAGAGTAAATGACATTTTTTTCACTATCCCTTTAAGGGATTATTATTCATAATCAAAAGGATCATCTCTTGACATCCACAGCAGGGATACTAAATAGCAGGATCTGCCATAAGTTTCTTTTGAAAGAAATGTCTTTCACTCTGTGTTATGTTGCTATAGCAACATGTCATCACCCCCTCCTCAGACACTTCCTCTAGTGATGTGGGAACAGAGACAAAAAATAAAGGGGTTTGGTAGTGGACATTGTATATATCCTCAGTGAATATCTCATTTCACTGAAATTATTTTGTTATTAGTCTTCAAATGAGTCTTTATTAATTTCATGTATTTCATGAAGAAATGGATGAATGAATATGCTGATCACAGCAGCTAGAATAGCGTCCAACTCCAGAAGAACAGGAATGTACTTGAAGGATGTATATAAGGAGACAAAGTGACAGAGAAATGGAATGTAAATTGTATTTTCAAAGCATTTGCATCTTTTAACAGCTGTCGGAATTTATAAATATGAACACTTATACTAAAATTAAATCTTAATGTAATAACCTGCAAAGCAACTGCATAAAGTGTAAACATTTTGTATACATGTGTATACAAGTTTTTGCCATTTTGTTAAAAAAAAAAATACATTAAAAAAAAGTAATGTCGGATTGTTCGGGCAGTGCAGAATTTATTTAGAACTCATTTTGTGTCCAAACTCCTTTATGGTGTCTGAAGCTTTGTCTGCAGTTGTGCCTATTGCAGACTGCGTTTGTCTGGACGCCTCCTCAGCAACTGTGTATATATACAAACGCCCACACACAGACACACACAGAAGGAGAGAGATATTTTAAGGTATCATTTGCATATTAGTGTGCAAAACATGGTACAAAAACATATATATTAATAAATATATGTTTTAAAATTAATTTTTTTAATTTGAATTCAAAATCTAAATTCAAATGTTTTATTTTTCATTATGGAAATGTATGAAATATGAAACATGCAGATGTTTATCTTTATCTGTACATATTCACAGTATATACAACACAGACACAGTTAGCAGCTTTTTCTTACCTTTACTGGTAGTTTCTTTGGAGGATTCTGCCACCTGGTGCACAGCATCTTGTGCTGCCTGCACTAAAATAACATGATCAAACATGTTGTTTTCCCACACACATTGACAAAGGTCTCTAAATTACAGCAACAAAATCCCCCCAAAATTCTAAAATAATCAAAACTTAATGCATCATGGTAAAATTGCAAACATACAGTCATCTTTTAAATATTTTCTTAATAATAATATAAAACATTCTGTATATATGCTGTTATTATTTTGCTACATGAAAAAAAAAAAAAAAATCTTTCTTCTATTCCAATATCTAATTTGTTTGTACTTATAACCATTTGCATTAAACATTTATGATTAAATAATTAAATCTCTTAAAATCCCTTTTGATGTTCAAATTTCTTCTCAATCACTCAGTAGCACTATAAAACCACATACGAGGTAAAAACTGCTTTTCTTTCCTAAACTGGAAATAAAAGTTACCAAATATTTAAGTCACAGTCCAAATGGACCTTGTATAATCATCAGTACCTGCACTGTCAGTGACGCCTTTAGTGGCTGACTGTGTGGTGCTCTTCAGACCCTCCAGAGACTTCTTAAAGGAAGCCATGACACTGACCACATATAATTACAGTCCTTCTGGCTTGGCGTAAGTGGGACATTGGCAGTGGGGGCCCTTAAATACCCTCTGCTGCCAGAGGGCACCACATTCCTCTGTGATTACACATGATACTCCATCAATGGTGCCCGGCTTATGCAGGTATTCCAGCTATGAGAGAACTGCCATGGCACAACACCCATTCTGCTTGGCTCAGCATGAGTTTTGAACACTATGTTCTGTTCTGGAGACACAGCCAGACATCCTGTTGATAAGGGAGGGAAAAGAGGGGAGGAATGGGGTGACGCTCCTTCTGTTTGTCTCTCTGGGTCTAATGTCTGTCCGCAAGCCTAACAACTCATTAAATCTATTATACTACCAGTCAAAAGATTCTCATGACCTTTTGACCTATAGACATATGCTGACATGCTTAGAATTATTTTGGAAACAAAACTAAATTTAGCAGATGTGTAAATTGTTTAGTTGTTATAGCAATGTCGACAACATCATATATGATGATATGTGAAGGAAACAGGCTTTACATTTGGTGGAAGAAATAAAAAGAATAAAGTGGATGGAGGCTTTTTTTTTTTCTTTTTTTTATTTACAGAGGATTCACTTGTCTTGAATGACACAGAAATCTTAATATTGACATTTCCAGCATTGTAAAGCACATATTGACCTGACATCCATAAACATTTCAAGACACATTTACACTTACTTCTCCAGTAGGCAAACGCATACATACACAAACAGATGCAAATTGCCCAATTCGAACAAATAATCCACTGGAATGATATCACAAGCAACTCTAAAGTTACTACGTATAAAACTCTTACTTCAAAAACTTTAAATAACTTGCTTCATATTAAATAAAATATAAGAAAATAAAATCCCACAAACAGGCATTGCACAGAGCTATATATAATATCATATTTACCCGAAGACTTTTTAACCCCCAATTTGCTATTGGAAGATTTGAAACATCTATAATACATATAGAAATGCAGGTACACAAATACAAAGAGTCACGATGGGGGGCAGGTCTCGTTTCATTGGGAGGGAGTCAAGGAAACGAGACGGAGTTCCCCCCGGCAGTCAGCATAGAGCTACATCCAACACATTACAGTCAGAACGTGACATTTACAATATATCATAATAAAAGTATATATCTGATAGGAAGAACATTTTTCGGCAGGATAAACTGGAATATATATTTGTGTTTTAGTACTTTTTTTTCTTTTTGCAACAGGGGTTATTGTGATTTTAGGGTTAGTACTTGTTATTGATAGAAACTTTTTGTGCTGCTGGCTGGTCTTGGGCTTGGAATGTGATGTTTATGCCTCTGGCTCATAATCTTGGTTCTCCTGTAAGCAGAAAGAGAAATATTACATTTTTGAAGAGGTCATAACATGCAGGAAAATCTTCCTGGATGCAGCTATAATGCTTTTTAAATCCTTGGACTTATAACAACATGCATAACAAGGGTGACTTTTATGCAATACCTGCCAATTATTAAGCCATTTTACAACATGCATTTCGTTACTGCTGTTATAACTGCATATAAATCATTTATAATGCATTTGTAAATGAATTAATAGTGGACTTAATGAACCTCTTTAAAGACCCTTAACAAAGGGAGCATATATGTAAAGGGTAACATTTTACAATAAGGTTCAATTTGTTAACATTAGTTAATGCATTAGTTATCATGAACTAACAATTAACTATATATATTTTACAACATTTATTAGGCTTTGTTAATGCTAGTTAATAAAATTATATTTTTTTATATATATATATCATATTAGTTCAAAGTGCAGTGGTCTTGATTTTGTGGTCTTGGTCTCAAGATGTCTTGAGACCATATAAATGCGGTCTTGGTCTGGATCTGGGTCTCGTTACTCAGGGTCTAGGTCCCAACACTTAAATCTTAAGATGAACACAAATTAAGATTTTTAGAAGAATATTTCAGCTCTGTAGGTCCATACAATGCAAGTGAATGGGTGCCAAATTTCTCAAGCTCGAAAAAGCACATATAGCCATCATAAAAGTAATCCATTTGACTCCAGTGGATTTATTAATGTCTTCTGAAGTAAAACGCTAAGTGTGTGTAAGAAACAGATAAATATTTTAAACTTTTTTACTAAAGAATTTAGCTTTCGTCCAGCTCATTGAAGAGGGTTCAAACTGCCTCTCGCGTGACACAAACACATAAGCCTCCTCTGCATAGACATTCATACATAGATACCTTATTAGCAACTGTTCCTACGGACTGTGATACTGTTTCCACACAAAAGCAGTTTATGCAGCGATATGAGCAAGGAGCTCGGTCTGAGGCATATCCTCTATTCATTTGAATTTAAACCAATTCAAACAGTTCTCCTTGTTGACCATTCCAAAATGGCGCCACAGTTGGCATATCCAAACCAGCTGAATGAGGCATCTATGTATGAATATTAGTTTAGATTATTACTTTTATGATGGCTATATGAGCTTTTTGGAGCTTAAAAAAGTTGCAAACCATTCTCGTGCATTTTATGGACCTACAGAGTTGAAAATTCTTCCGAAAACCTTTGTTTGTGTTCTGCTGAAGAAAGACACATGGGATGGCATGAGGTAAATGATGAGAGAATCTTTTTTTGGGTGAACTAATCCTTTAAATTTAAACACCTCTGATTGACTGTTACTGTCATGCGCTCAACAGACATGTCTGTGATTTTGAAAAATAAATGTTATTTTTTTATATTAATAATGCATATGAAACACAATTCTCAGTTACCCATGGCTTTAGGATGTTCGAATTAACTCTTTCAAACTGTTCTTTTCAATTACTGCCATTGTTTTACATCAGCATTTGTCTTTATTTTGATCAGAGATGGTCAGTGTTATTGTCATTAAGAACATTCTGTTTATGCATTGTTGTTATAATAGTTTACTTTTACAACAATAGTTTTCAATTATGTTTACATCTCTCTGTTTAACTTAGATTGAATAGCAAAAATGAATTAGGCATTTAACGTTACATGTGAAGCAGCCATCTGTGTTTTGAGTGTTCATTTATGATGCAAAAAGAATTAATTTTTTACATAATTTTAAACCAACCCTAAAGGAATCAGATACTGTAAGTATCTACTAAGAATACATTACGATCAATAAATAACTATTTAATTAACAATCTATTAGAATTCCTTCAGGATTTTTTCTTCTTTTTAAAAATGATGCCTGCAATAAAGAGCCATACATACATTTGTATTATTACAGTAGAAGAATAAACAGCTTTGTGACACCTAGGGGGTGGTGGGGAAATAAAAAGAATGGGTGGACAACTACAGCAGAAGAAGAAGATTCTTTAAATATAAATTCAGCATCTTGGTTCATTAAAATGTATTGTATGGACCGAAAGGTCTGGGTCTTTGTCTGGATCTGGGTCTCGAGGGGTCTAGTCTTGTTCTGGGTCTGGGTCTTGGTGGGTCTGGTATTGGTCTGGGTCTCGAGGGGTCTAGTCTTGTTCTGGGTCTGGGTCTTGGTGGGTCTGGTATTGGTCTGGGTCTCGAGGGGTCTAGTCTTGTTCTGGGTCTGGGTCTTGGTCTTGGTGGGTCTGGTATTGGTCTGGGTCTCGAGGGGTCTAGTCTTGTTCTGGGTCTTGGAGGGTCTGGTCTTGACAACACCTCTGGCATTAACTAATGTTAACAACTTTTGTTTTTAAAAATGTATTACTAGATCTTGAAAATATCATGAACTAAAATTAATAACTGCTGTAAAAGTATTGTTCATTGTTAGTTCATGTTAACTAATGTTGATAAATAATGTTAACAAACGGAACCTTATTTTAAAGTGTCATCATGTAAATTGTTTAATTTGCTTTTGTGCCTTTTTTCATTTCATAGGATTTTACAAGCTAGAATAATTAAAATCTTTAGATCATAAGCTTTTTTTCTAATTAAAATATATTTTGTGTTTGAAAAGTGAAAAGCAATTATATAGATTTTTTATATTGATATAATGTCAATAAAAATATGATAGAAATTATATATTTATATATCAAGTCTTTTATAATTTGATTCAGTGTAGTTGACTATTATTTGTCTTCCTTTATAAACGATTTGTCTTTTTTGACACATCTAAAGCAAAGGTTTTCCATTACTGCTGCCACTGATGCCATTCATAAATTAATCAGTCAACCATGATTAATTTATTCAGAAACTCAAACTATCCAATAATAGCAGTGGTTACCGAGACAAAGTCAGTAGTATTCAGATGCTGATGGGGGGGCCACCCTTATTTAGAATAAAATACACTTTTCTCTGCCACTAAAATTACTGGGGTCTTTCATATGAGTGTTCATTGTTTTAAACATGTCTGTCAAGATTACTAGTCATTTATTTGGGAGTAAAACTTTTTTAAGCCCACCTATTAATTAGTGCACCTTAAACTGCATCACATGACACTTCCTACATCAAATAATGCTCAAATATATTTTTGTCCTCTGCTGCAGTATCTTTCTTCCCCAGCAGAGGACAGCTGATTCAGATCAATTTATTCAATGAATATAATAATCACAATATGCTGGACTTCTATTCGTTAAGCCTTTACTAAAATCTCATAATACTCTATGCTTTAATGTCAGTATAATTATCAGATTGCCCTGTTTCCCTGTGTACTAGATTGCAGACTTTGATAATTATCTGGAAGAGCTCATCTCCTCAACAGGGCAGGGGGAGCCACCATCAATACCCATTGTGACGTAGGCAGGCAGAGGTTGTGGATCTATGTGCAGCTTTATTAACAAAACAGGGGAAAACTCAGGACAAAGGGGAAAAAAACAAGGAAACCTAGTACAGAGCATAACACATGCAAGAACTAACAAGGAAACAAAGAAACTAAAAGGGCTTATATACAAAAAGGAACAAACAAGGGAATAAGGAACACCTGGGGAAATAATCAGGGAAGGAGAACTAATCAGGGGAAAACCAATCATAAAATGAAACTACAAAGGACTACAAAAACCAAACAGGAAACAGGAACTAAACTAAACTTCAAAATAACAGCACAAAAACAAAAGACAGAGAACATGACACCCATAGTGCAACGGTGTTTATGACATCACAACCACTCCCATGCAGGCAGATCCATCATGAGAGTGAGGTAATGAACAGGCAAAAAGAAGGGGGCTTAACAGAAAGACACCACACAGGGAATCCCACCATATCTGTGTGCACCGATAACACATTTAAGTAATAAATGTCTGGGGTTATAGTTGATATTATAATGCTGGGGGGAATATACATAATTGAAAATTGTATCAAAATAATTTCAAATGTATATTAATTATTATGAAAGGAATAATGTTACACAGCTGTGGAATTAACATAAAATGACCTCTATATCACCCTAATGGGGTGTATTATTTGATAATAACTGGCTGACTGTGCATTATCCTGTTTATTACATGACTACTTGAAATATTGATTTGAGTTGAAATTATTATATTATGTTAGTATATAGTAAAGAGACTGTGGAGTGATACAAGAAATATGAAACTAGCACTTTTATGTAGAAATTAATTTGCCTGGGATAATGGTCAGTTATACAGTCAACTGGTCCTTATCTGAAAAAATTTACCATATAATGCTGCAATTTACAAATCAGAATGAAGTATTTTAGAGAGCAGCGGACTAAAATATATATAAAATGCTGCTAATATTAAATACAAATATTGCAAATATTTAATAATGAGTCTGAGCTCCTCCCCATCAGGTCTTCAGAATTTATACTGAATCCCACAACAGTGCAAGTGAATAGGCATCTAATGTCAGATTGTCAGATTTATCAGCCAATCAGACTGATTTATTAGTTCTTGGTGGGTGTGGTCTTTAGGACATGTCCCGGTCGAGGACTTCTTGCTGGCCTTGAGTGACGCAATCACGCTTTAATTGATGTACATAATTCGAAATCGAAGATTGCTAGATCTTGCTGACGAGATGGCTGTCATCACTGCCACATCACCACTGAGAAAGAGATCCTTAATGATTTAAAAACACGAGATGTTCTGAATCAACGTGTGATTGCTTAATTTATTAATCAGGAAAGGAGGACTTTACTTAAATTGGTAAGTGCTTTTTGCATTGTTATAGCAACATCAGGAGTTTTATAAGTGTAAATTAGGATGCTGGAGCGTTCAGTGTCGGATCAAGTTTTGAAAAGTAACCTTGTACCCCGACGAAACAAAATTTATTGCAAATTTAAATTGCAAATATTATTGATAGATTTTTCCAGGTATTATAGACCTACCTGGTAGATTCAGATGAAAACTTATGATTGTGGAATGTTTGGTTTCACAAAACAGTCATGTTGTAGTTCAAATTAGGCTTGATTGAGCATTAAGTGTCATTTCAGGTTCTGGCTTTCGTGCGTGGACGTGTTTTTAAAATGTTAATTGGTATTATAAGTTAACTGCAACATAGTGTATGATGCCCAAAGGCATAGAGAGTCTTATTCATTGTGAAACTGTGTTTTCTTAATGGCATGAATCACACTGAAGGCCTAGACTGTAAATGAATGAGCCGCCACTGAGTATTAGTATATAGTATAGTATGGTATAGTATAGTTATAATATAGTATGGTATAGTATAGTAATTATATAGTATAGTGTGGTATAGCATAGTTATAATATAGTATAGTATGGTATAGCACAGTTATAATATATTATGGTATAGTATAGTCATTATATAGTATAGTATGGTATGGTATAGTTATAATATAGTATAGTATAGTTATAATATAGTATGGTATAGTATAGTCATTATATAGTATAGTGTGGTATAGTATAGTTATAATATAATATGGTATAGTATAGTCATTATAGTATAGTGTGGTATAACATAGTTATAATATAGTATAGTGTGGTATAGTATAGTTATAATATAATATGGTATAGTATAGTCATTATATAGTATAGTGTGGTATAGCATCAGTGGCGGCTGCTGGTCTTTCAAAGAGGGGAAGCTCATTTTCGGCCTACATTATAAACTTATTTACCCTATTTTTTGCACTAAATCAATCTTAGGTGTTGATCTGCCCTGCTGTTTAATTCTAATTTTTTCCTCGTAAGGAAGACTTTCAAATGGCTTCGCCAAAATCAGGTCGACAATATTAGCACCGTCTGCCATCGTAGCGCAGTTTCACCCGTACGACGCTAGCCTAGCCTACTGTATGAATGAATGAATGAACGAACGAACGAACGAACGCTCTAAAACAAAATATATTAAACTTGGTAAAACTGAAACAAGGAATGTGGTGTATAATTGTGTGAAATGTATTATGCAAATTGACCAGAAATTTCGCCAAACAAATATAAAGAAATAGGTTGCAGCAGTTTGTCTTTCGACTACACTTGAGAAATCCGCGATGGGACTGAGCCTGAAATAGCTTCAGTGACTTCTTATAGTACAGATTCGCTGTCAATCAAAAGGAGATGCAGTCTTTCGACAGATCCTCCAATCATCACGCTGAAGCCCGGAGTCCGGGCCAGCCCACTCTCATTCACTCCCCAGAGACGCTGAGCGTCCGTGGGAGGGACATAATCGCAGCATTTATCCAATGACCGCCTATTTTCGAGCACTGAAAAAAACTGTTCAGAGCAGCCCCATTGAAGTCAATGGACGCTCGGCTTCAACAGGGAAATGCACTGACGCTACGGGAATGTATGAGAAATAAATCAAGTCAGCCGACCTGCTATATGTAATGTAGCTGATTCTGAACGAACTCGTCTTCGAGATGAACGTGTTCTAACGCATTTTTAGTCAATAAATTGTTTACACAATAGTACATATTTGACCATTATTTTTTTGACATTATAGGGGAAGCTGAGCTTCCCTTGCAGTCTTAAAGAAATCCCCACTGTATAGCATAGTTATAATATAGTGTAGTATGGTATAGTATAGTTATAATATAGTATGGTATAGTATAGTCATTATATAGTATAGTATGGTATAGTATAGTTATAGTATAGTGTAGTATGGTATAGTATAGTTATAATATAGTATGGTATAGTATAGTCATTATATAGTATAGTATGGTATAGTATAGTTATAATATAGTATAGTATGGTATAGTATAGTTATAATATAGTATGGTATAGTATAGTCATTATATAGTATAGTATGGTATAGTATAGTTATAATATAGTGTAGTATGGTATAGTATAGTTATAATATAGTATGGTATAGTATAGTCATTATATAGTATAGTATGGTATAGCATAGTTATAATATAGTATAGTATGGTATAGTATAGTTATAATATAGTATGGTATAGTATAGTCATTATAAAGTATAGTATGGTATAGTATAGTTATAATATAGTATGGTATAGTATAGTTATAATATAGTATAGTATGGTATAGTATAGTCATTATATAGTATAGTATGGTATAGTATAGTTATAATATAGTATGGTATAGTATAGTTATAATATAGTATGGTATAGTATAGTCATTATATAGTATAGTATGTTATAGTATAGTTATAATATAGTATGGTATAGTATAGTCATTATATAGTATAGTATGGTATAGCATAGTTATAATATAGTATAGTATGGTATAGTATAGTTATAATATAGTATGGTATAGTATAGTCATTATATAGTATAGTATGGTATAGTATAGTTATAATATAGTATGGTATAATATAGTTATAATATAGTATGGTATAGTATAGTCATTATATAGTATAGTATGTTATAGTATAGTTATAATATAGTATGGTATAGTATAGTCATTATATAGTATAGTATGGTATAGTATATTTATAATATAGTATAGTATGGTATAGTATAGTTATAATATAGTATGGTATAGTATAGTCATTATAAAGTATAGTATGGTATAGTATAGTTATAATATAGTATGGTATAGTATAGTCATTATATAGTATAGTATGGTATAGTATAGTTATAATATAGTATGGTATAGTATAGTCATTATATAGTATAGTATGGTATAGTATAGTTATAATATAGTATAGTATGGTATAGTATAGTCATTATATAGTATAGTATGGTATAGTATAGTTATAATATAGTATGGTATAGTATAGTTATAATATAGTATGGTATAGTATAGTCATTATATAGTATAGTATGTTATAGTATAGTTATAATATAGTATGGTATAGTATAGTCATTATATAGTATAGTATGGTATAGTATAGTTATAATATAGTATAGTATGGTATAGTATAGTTATAATATAGTATGGTATAGTATAGTCATTATAAAGTATAGTATGGAATAGTATAGTTATAATATAGTATGGTATAGTATAGTCATTATATAGTATAGTATGGTATAGTATAGTTATAATATAGTATGGTATAGTATAGTTATAATATAGTATAGTATGGTATAGTATAGTTATAATATAGTATGGTATAGTATAGTTATAGTATAGTATGGTATAGTATAGTTATAATATAGTATGGTACAGTATAGTTTAGTTTTAATATTGGGTGTCTGTGTTTTTGTATCTTGTAGATGGTTACTGTTAGTCTGATCAATTTAATTAATTTGACCATTTTGAGATTATCGTATTGGCCTATAAAATGTTATTATAACTAATGCATTGTTAGACTTTATAGTCACTAATAAACCCCTTTATAAATACATAATAAAGGGAACATTCATGTAAAGTGTTTTATTTGCTTTTTCACCTTTTTCTAGTTTTATAGGATCTTATCATCTATACTAATAAAAATCTTCTGATCATAAAATTCTGCCATCATTCTACAATGGCACTTATTTAAGTTTTAAAATGTAAGTTTAGTGACGTAAACAAAAATGTATTAAATGCAATTAAAAATAAGCTGTCACAAAAACTAATAGAGGAGACAATTTCATTACACATGAAAGGTCATGGCTAAAAGTACATTTCCAAGGCACTTCAATTTCTGATAGACAAAGTTGGCAGCACCATGCATACATTTTTTTAATATGGTGGTGGGTCAGTCCTGTTATGGGGGTGTTTTGCAACTGCAGGTAATGGCTATCCTGATTATGTGACCGGCGCCATGGATTCTATCATGTATCAGGCCAATTTGGCAAAAATGTGATGACTTTAGTGTGTAAACTGAAGCTCTGTGATCACTGGACTTTGGGTAAACTCCTGAAAGGTGGCATTAATGGTAAATAGTACAGTATTGTTATAATAGAGTTGTAGTATTGGACATGTTCTGTCAAAAAATAATGGGTGTTGGGTGTGTATGCGTGTGTGTGTGTGTGTTTGCATCTTGTAGATAGTGACTGTTAGGCTTATTTATTTAATCAATTTGATCATTTTGGGATTTCGGCATTGGCCAAAAGAAGTCTACTCGGCCAATTAACAGAAGAGATAAATATATAATCGGTATGCTTTATGTAAAGTGACAAAAGCATTGTCTTTTTTTAAACATCTATAAGATATTTTTAAGTGGTTATAAGACATAACAAATCATACAAATCATAAGACATTACAAATCATACTGCTCAAATCAGTTACATACATTACATATGCACAAAATACAAAATAACACCCATTCAATGTCAATTTTGAGATATTGCAAAAAACACTTGTAAAGCTACATAGTTCAAATATATCAGAATGAAAAAAAAATGATGTATGTTGATCACACTTTAATGTTTGTGCATCTTATTTGAAGACTTATTTTCTAAATAATTCAGTTTGACTTGTTATGTTTTGTATGTTGTACATTTATGTTATGACTGTTAATAAGAAGATATTGCTTTTGTAACTTTACTTAAAGCAGGTAAAGACCACTTATAATATGATCATGTCTTAAAGCCTTACATCACTTTTAAACATATGATTATCTTAACATCAGCTGCGTTAAAAATGAATGTTGCTTGTGTTATAATGCATTATCCTCTAAAGTATAACTATGAATAGGGGAAGTCTTGTAATGTGTTATAACTGTAGTTATATTATTATTTATGAGAAGTAATAACTTATTATAATGTGTATTATGAGACATTGTAAATGCAGTATAATGCATTTATAATGCCTTTACAATACATTGTACATATGGGCTTCATAGAAAGTGTTACCCCAATTTTTTATTTCAAATTTGTAATGAATTTTGAGCAAATATTGTGTACAAATAACTGTTTTAATTTGTTTCAAATTTCAATTCACGAGTTTTGTGCACGTTTATTTTTCTGTTTCAGTATTATAGGCATTACATAAGCGACCTTGCACTCTTGTTATGAGAATTAGCATTGACCATTAAAAACCCATATGGGTTGACCACTTTCATAAAGCGCTGTTTGCTGTGAGCGGTGATGATCTCACCTGCTGAGTTTCATCATATGTGTGTCCCTCTTGATCCATCAGAGCTTCTCCCATCTGCTCCTCAGTGGCCTCCTGACCAAACTCAGGCTGTGGGTGCACAAATGAAAGCACATATTGTTGAAACAATGTAGAAACATTTTGCCACCTGCATAAATACTACAAAACAAAATTAAGCATGAATTGCACTGAAAGCATCACAATTATTTAGATCAGATCATGGAGAGGGTAAATATTGGCACCTGTCTGGTTATGCTGTTTACTGTCTATACAGTACATTAGTAATGCATCTGCTAGTGCGCTTCTGTTACACGTTATATGGTCATATGTGCATTCTAAATATTTTATCAACCTCCATTGTATGTCATGCCACAGAGAGAGAGAGAGAGAGAGAGAGAGAGAGAGAGAGAGAGAGAGAGAGAGAGAGGTTCTCATTACCTACATAGATTTTCTTTACAGTTCTGGGTCACTGAAATTGAAATTTTTAAACTGGGCTATCAGAGTCAATTAGGTCATATTTCAATGATCTATAATTGTAATATCACAACCCTTCATGTTAATCAAACCCTACTAACAGCCACATAGGACATTTTTAAGAAACTGTGCCATTTGTGCCTGAACATTGTGTAATTGTTTTTATCTTTTTAAGGGGGGCACACCAATTGCACCCCTATGCATCGCATATATTGCATACATGGTTTATATATACACTGATCAGCCACAACATTAAAACCACCTGCCTAATATTGTGTAGGTCCCCCTCGTGCTGCCAAAACAATCTTATTGTCGTTTCAACCATATACAGTTAGTACAGTACACAACGAAACGAGACAATGTTCCTTCAGGACCATGGTGCTACATAAAACAACATAGGACAAACACAGAACCACATGAGACTACACAGACTAAATAACATACCTAATAAAGTGCACGTGCAAACGTGTGCAAAAAGTACGGAACAGTACAATAAATTACTAACAATGAACAGGACAATAGACAAAGTAAGGGACAGTGCAGCGCCGACCTGTACACAGTAGTGCAAAAAGATGACAGTTTCTAAAAACGGCAAATGTAAACATAACATACTAAGAGATAGTGTTCAATGCACATAGCAGTTGTTGAGGTAGCAGCCAGTTATAAAGTGACAAAAATTAAAGTGCAACTCATCTCTGACCCGTCGAGCCATGGACTCCATAAGACCTCTGAATGTGTCCTGTGGTATCTGGCACCAAGACATTAGCAGCAAATCCTTCAAGTCTAATAGATGCTCAATCAGATTGAGATCTGGGGAATTTGGAGGCCAAGTCAACACCTTGAACTATTTGTCATGTTCCTCAAACAATTGCTGAACAATTTCTGCAGTATGTCAGGGTGCATTATCCTGCTAAAAGAGGCCAATGCCATCAGAGCATACCGTTGCCATGAAGGTGTGTACCTGGTCTGCAACAATATTTAGGTAGGTGGTACATGCCAAAGTAACATCCAGATGTATGCCAGGACCCAAGGTTTCCCAGCAGAACATTGCCCATAGCCTCCACCGGCCTGCCTTCTTCCCATAGTGCATTCTGCTGCCATCTCTTTCCCTGGTTAATGACACACATGCACCCGGCCGTCCACATAATCTAAAAGAAAACATGATTCATCAGACTAGGCCACCTTCATCCATTGCTATATGGTCTAGTTCTGATGCTCACATGCTCATTGTAGGTGCTTTCGGCAGTGGACAGTGGTCAACATGGGCACTCTGACCAGTATGCGACTACGCAGCCCTATATTTAGCAAGCTGCGATGCACGGCGTGTCCTGACACCTTTCTATCATGGCCAGCATTACGTTTTTTAGCAATTTGTGCTACATTAGCTCTTCTGTGGGATCGGAATAGACAGGCTAGCTTTCGCTCCCCATGCACATCAATGAGCCTTGGGTGCCCATAACTCTATTGCCGTTTCATTGGTTGTCCTTCCTTGGACCTCTTTGTTAGGAACTAACCACTGCATACAGGGAACACCCCACAAGACCTGCCATATTGGAGATGCACTGACCCAGTGGTCAAGACATCACAATTTGACCCATGCCAAAGTCGCTCAGATCCTTACGCTTGCCCACTTTTCCTGCTTCCAACACATGAAATTCAAGAACTGACTGTTCAATTTCTGCCTAATATATATCCCACCCCTGGGAGATGGGAAGTCTGGGAAGTTTGTCGTTTGGGGGATTCGTGAGCTACCTGTCTCATAGGGTTAATTGGATCAAGCCTGACTATGGGCAGCCCACCAAGAGAGACCATTCCAGCATACCCCCATCCAGTCAAACTCACAGATCTCTAATGACTCCGAAGTGGAGGGGGAGAAGGAAGAATTGTTCAGCTGCAGCCCCCCTTGTTGAGCCTGTTCCTAGCCGCCGGGAGGCAGAGGAGGGCCCCTGCTCTTGGCCGCGGAGGTCGTTCCCCAGTCACTGCCAGCGTCCCTGGCCGTGGAGGCCATTCCCCAGTCTTTGCCAGCACACCTGACCATGGAGGCCATTCCCTGACCACGATCCTGACCACGGTGGTCGCCGCACAGCCTGTCCAGTTCCCTGTGGTAATTGAGTCTGTCCAGTTCCCTGTGGTCATTGAGGATGTCCAGTTCATATGGCCGTCAACGAGTCTGTCCAATTCCTGTGGCCGTCAACGAGTCTGTCCAATTCCTGTGGCCATCAACGAGTCTGTCCAGGTCTCAGTGGCCGTCAACGAGACTGTCCAGTTGTCTGTGGCTGTTGACGAGACTGTCCAGTTGTCTGTGGCTGTTGACGAGACTGTCCAGTTCCCTGTGTCCATCGACAAGTCTATCCTGTTCCCTGTGGTCGTCAAGAGCCTGACCAGTTCCCTGTGGCCGTAGACGAGTTTTTCCAGCCCCCAATGACTGTCGAAAAGCCTGTTTAGCCCCTGAGACGGGGCTCACACGTGAGGCTGTAGTGTGTATGCGTCTCAACCCCCATAGATGTAAAAGAAAAGATCTGGAAAAGTGGAAAAGGTCAAATGTGTGGCTACATTTCACCAGGCTCGATGCCAACAGCGATGCAATATTTGCGACAAGATAATTGCTGCTAAGACCAGCAACACCACAAAGCTGATGAAGCACTTGACAGTGCACGGAATAAACTTAAGTGCAGAAAGTTGCTCCATCTTCGACTTCAGATCTGCGCTCATGTGCAGAAAATAACTCACGCATGTGTTCAGATCTGCGCACGCATGTGGGACCAGTCATGACTCACGGTTTTGTTATTTCTGCTCGCGACTTTTGTGTGCACAATCATATTTGTTTGTGCTTGAGTTTGGGATTTGCATGTTCTGCAGGTTTACATTTTATGTTTGAGCTTTGTCATGGTGCTAACACTGTTGTATGTGTTTGCGCTGTTTTGTCCAACATTAAACGGCATAAGAAATGCTCCGTCTTCGACTGCAAGAAGACCGAGGCGATGCAGTCATCCTCTCAGTGTCCTGCCACAGAGCTTCCTTGAACATGCCATCACACGAGTCCTCCTCCAAAACTACTGATGAATGAAGCAGCGCTATGACTGGCACACCAACAGGTAAGATTAACGTTTAGCAAACAAACCAACAAACAAAATCGGCTAACTTGTAGTGGTACATGCTTGTGTACATGTTAAATTAAAGTTTCTGTGCACAGTGACATAGTCCTATAAACTGGGACCTACGTAATGTTAGATATTGTTTGGATGTATGGATTAATCGATGCTAAAAATGCTTTAAGGTTGATAGTAACTGATCAAGTTTAATGTACATTAACGTTATCTTATTAAACCGTACTTATCCTTAGGGTTGGCTGAATAAACAGTTTAGCTCTCTTGTTTTTTGTTTTTTTCCTCTTCACATTAATGTTACAGCCTCTGCCCCTGCTGACCCTGGCATGAGGAGACGAGAAGGCTCAGGAGTCTTTGAGTCTCTAAAAAACAAACTGAAAAAAATAAAACCAAAGTTTTTTTGATGTAATATGTAATGTTTGTAGTCTTGTTAAAATGGATTTCATAAAATTGGTATCGAAAATCAAGGTATCGATGTCAAAATTTTTGAACGATACCCAGCCCTACCCATCAGACACCAGTGGCCAGTCTGTTGCTCAGTTCAGTGGCCAGCACCCATCAGATACCAATTACTTATCTGTTACTCATCTTAGTAACCAGCACCCACCAGACACCAGTGACCAGTCTGTTGCTCAACCCAGTGGCCAGCATATATCAGACACAATCGACCAGTCTGTTGTTTAGTCCAGTGGCCAACACTCATCAGATACAGCTACCAGTCTTTTGCTCAGTCTAATGGCCAGCACCTGTCTGACACAAACTACCAGTCTGTAGCTCAGCCCAATAGCCAGCACTTGTCAAGGCATCAGACACCAGTCTGTTACTCAGCCCAGTAACCAGCACCCATCAGACCTCAGTTACCAATCTCTTGCTCAGTCTGTTCAGTGCCCAGTGGCTGCCCACTTCCAGTCTGACCACTGCCCAACGGACACCCATGTCCAATCTGATCCCATTCCTGCAGACATGTCTGACCTCACCCTCTGTCCTATGGCCATGTCTGACCTCACCCTCTGTCCTGCTGCCATATCTGACCTCACCCTCTGTCCTGCTGCCTAATCTGACCTCACCCTATGTCCTAGTGTCCATCAACCAGCCCTTTGCCCATTTCAGTGGCCAGCACCCATCACACATCAGTTACCAGTCTGTTACTCATTCCAGTAACCAGCACCCATCAGACACCAGCTACCAGTCTGTTACACAGCCCAGTAACCAGCACCCATCAGACACCAGTGACCAGTCTGTTGCTCAGCCCAGTGGCCAGCATCTGTCAGACACAATCGACCAGTCTGTTGCTCAGTTCAGTGACCAGCATTCATCAGACACTTGCTACCAGTCTGTTGCTTAGCTCAATAACCATCACCTGTCAGACACCAGCCACCAGTCTGTTTCTTAGCCCAGTAACCAGCACCAGTCAGACACCAGACTGTTTCTCAGCCCAGTAACCAGCACCTGTCAGTCTATTACCAATCTATTGCTCAGTTTGTTCAGTGCCAAGTGGCTGCCCACTTCCAGTCTGACCCCTGCCCAGCGGACACCCACATCCAGTCTGATGCCAGTTCTGCAGCCATGTCTGATCTCACCCTCTATCCTGCAGCCATGTCTGACCTCACCCTCTGTCCTGCGGCCATGTCTGACCTTACCCTCTGCACAGATATTTACCTCTGCCCAGCAGCCATCACTGATATCTCCCACTACTCAGTTACCACCCAGGCTCTACCTGCCTTCATCACCCTAAATACCACCCTCATCATCTCCCAAGTTCCCACTTGCCCAGCCACTTTCCCTGACCTAAGCACCATTATAGTTCCATCCTGGACCAAACTCCTTTCTGGTCCTTTTGTCATCCCTGGGTCTGATTCCTTGTCTGTTCCCATTTCCTCACACAATCTGTCCTGTTTCCCTTGTCATCTGTCAAAACTATCCTGGTTCCCAAAGTTTCTATCCAGTCTTTCCTGTTTCCCGGGCCATCCTCCTGACCTGTCCTGGCTCTTCAATTGTCCACCCTGTCTGCCCTGGTTCCTTGGTCATCTGCCTATTCTATCCTGTCTCTCTAAGAGTCCACCTAGTCTGTCCAGGTACCCTGGCGACCATCCTAGTGCCCCCACCCTCCCACCTGGTTGTTCCATCTTGTCTGGGCTTGACAGTCCCTCCTGGCTGTCTGTCTTGCCGTGTGTTGGTGTGTCTGTCTGTGTTTCTCTCTCTCTCCCTTTTGTGTTTTGCAGCTGCCATGTGGAGAACATAAGCTCTGTTGCCAGGACGACTGATTATTTCTACACCCAGCTTGTCAGCAGCGGCACCTGTTTCCAATGACCAGCTCCTATATATTCTCTTAATTATTCTGTCTTTGTTGGATTGTCTTGCTGTGTTGCAACTCTGTTAGCTTGTTCTGGTCTGTTTCCTGTCTCCAGTTTCAGTTGGTCTAATTTTTTTTCCCGGTTGTTTATTCCTCTCCCTCGTGAGAGTTTTGATTTGCATTTTATTTGTTTATTTAATAAAAGCCATATTCTGCCTTCCTGCATTTGGGTCCTTCTCTCAGCACCACACACCCTGACATTATATATATTTATGGATGTTAATATAAAGTATTTTTTATATCTTATATGATTGTGGTGATCAATGGAGAGCAAAAGGTCTAATATTCAGATGAAAACAAAAATGTGAAATAAAGTTAAACCTTTAAATACTTTCAGTATTCTGTTAATTATATCTTAATAGTATGTCATAGGGACATGCATAACATGAACAAACCATTTCCTCATAGAAATTACCCACATAGAAATCTGACTATAGACCATGTTCTGAAACAAAAACACACAAACAAATCACACAGTGCAGGCAGCAACACACTAGCACTGACCACCCACACACTGTTTAGTCACATACTCCAAAACCACTAAACCCCACACCTCAGCTGGACATCTACACTCACTGATAGCTTAACTGAATGACTAGAGCTTTCAAATTGATGACAGTGATGTCACGTTTCTTAGCTCAAAATGTACAACAGACTACATACATACAACTGTAAACACTGCAAGCACATATGCCTCAAGCGTCTTATGCTGATATTCTCTCTAAGTGATTAATGAGATTATTGAGTAGCCACGAGGTACTCATTTTTAAGCCTGGTGGAGAAAATCAGAGAAAGACCACACCTGAAAATCTGTCACTACTACTATAACAACTACTGATCAAATTGTACTAACTCCAAGTGCTCAATCTCAAAGGGAAAGTCCACTCAAAAATGAAAATTCTGCATCATTTTCGTGTTGCATATGTAAATGATGACAGATTTTTTTTTGGGGGGCAAATTATCATTTTAGCTAGAACTGCCTAAGTTTGAAGACTGCCTGACTTCTCATCCCATAGTTCCTTTTTAAGTACTGTGCAAAGTGTGACCTTAGGGAAGGTCGAGAGAGCGCTACAGAGAGTGAGAGAGGGATGGGGTATGCTTAGCAGATAGAAATATAAACTAAGACATGATATTCCATCTGGGATGAGCAGCTCTCCATTATATGAGATTTAACTTCAATGTAAAAGTGCTTTTAAATTACAGGTAACTGTTTAAGTCAAGTCAGATACATTTTGTATATGATTGAATCAGCCTGGTTTGGTTAGACCATCAAAAGAAACTTAAAAGAGTCAGATCATGTAGAAATACCTCCTTAAGGTAACAAAAGCATGTGGACACTTTTACAGATATTTTAACAAGCTTTTGAAAAAAGTCAAATAAAATTATTATTTTCAGATAAAAGGACATACGTTCATGTCACTGGGGAACTCGTCCTTTTTCATCAGGCCAGTGGCTGCAGCGATATTTCCTGCCCCAGACATCACAGCTCCACCCAGCTGAGAGGCCTGTTCCTTTGTCCTCTCCGCCACTTACCAGAGATAAATCATGACACATTTTAAACACTGACACAACCAATTTCAACACAGACACATCAATCATGGATTCAATGTTTAAAAAAGAAACAAGAACTTCATGCTTTACATGGTGATTATATACTGTATACAATGCATTATTAAGCTATTCTTGTTGTAGTATAATGCATTCACAGCCTTATAATATACATTGCAATTTATTGTAATTGTGTATTTTTTGGATGGTTAAATCAATTAGAAATAGATCCTTGAGGTATCAATTGCAGGTTACCACTTTCTTCAGTGTATTGTAAATGTGGTTACATTTATTTCCAGTGCTGGGTGTAATTTGATTACAAAGTAATTCTTTACTGTAATCTAAATACTTTTAGGTAACTAAAAGTAGTGTAACACATTAGATTTTAAATTCATGCAATCAGATTATAGTTACTGATTATAGTTAATTATTTTTAACTGCATGACCTAGGATAAAAATATTTCAAAAACAATTAAATGTTAATAAACATGTTAAAATGTGCATCTGTTTGCATTTCTATGACAGCTGAAAATTGTACAGCGATGAACAAAGAGAAAATAGACATTATTTAGTGTTTTAGAAAGTAACATAAAAGTAATTAGTAATGTGAATACTTTTCAATAAATTAATCAGTGAAGTAATTACAATTTTAGATAAGTATTCATAGTCATTTGTAGTGGATTACTATTTTTTAGTAACTTACCCAACACTATTTATTTATAAGAAAAATGTATTATAAGTAGGGTAGTCGTAAAACATCGATATAATGATTATTGATCTGCACATTATTTAATAATATATTTAAGGAATCTATACATTAAAATTAGACACCATTTAAATTAGAAGCCACATTTGCATGCTTTCCAATTTACTAATTTGGCCTCTGTTTAAAAGTCTGGAGAAATAGTGTTGGGAGACCACAAGGGGGTGATATAACATTTACTGAAGCCGGTCATAGATGTTGCATACACACACACAGTATGCTGATGTACTTCTTGAAAAATTTACAAAGTGACATTGTTGAGTTTGCAGGTTAGTTTATGAAACTGGTGTATCTGCGCAAACTGTACAATTAGAAATTGTGACGTTTATGCAATATCTCTGTATGTAGCCTTGAATAGGTCTTTCATTCAAGCTGTCAAACCACAAAATGACATACTTGTGACTGAAAATACATTGTATAGGCTATATAAAAGATACATATATACAATATATCATCCAGCAATGCTAGAGTAAATAATATTTGTCCTTTGAGAATTAGTTGGGTCGAATTTAATGGAAAACTATGCGAGTTGCGCTCCGTAGGACTTTTTGATGCAGAGCATTGGTAGTGTGTGGCCCTTTGTAGAAAATAATTGTTTCTAATTTCGACCATTGTGTGACCCCCTTTTCATTTTCTCAAGATGTATTGAGAAATATGTTTAAAATATGTTTGAAAAGACAGACTATGTGCAACAAACAGCCTTTTTATATAGAAAACAGCTTTGATCCCAAGCCTAATTATAAGCCATTATGAATGCATTAAAGCACATTAAGAATCTCTTTACAATGCATTAAACAGTATATACAGTCTTCAAGTACAATGTTACTGAATTTGGTATTGTGATCATAATACAGCAGGGCAGCAGCAGAAATATGCTCTATGAATTTTACATTTTCCTGTTTCACATTACAGCAAATGATAGGGTGGCCAGACATCCTATTTTTCCCGGGACAGTTTCGTAATTAAGCACTTTTTCCTAGTGTCCTGACTTATTCTGAAAAAATTGTTTTTGTCATGTATTTCCCCTCTCCTAAAATGTCTCTATCATCTATGTGGCTTTCTCAGTCACGTGAGTATTCTAATCAAAGGTAGTCAAGGATGCGGCTTGTCAAACCAATAAAATCACATTATTGTTATTTGAAGAACATGATTGGATTAAACCATCCAATCACAATCCCCTATCAATAGACGTCCAGTTAGTGAACTGATTAAAGAGTAAGTTTGAAAGAGCACACAGATGAAATTGCGGCTGGACAAATGGCAAGGAAGCGTGCATGTACATTTAATGAGGATCTTCAAAAAGTGTTTACATTTTTAAAAAGTAGTCACAGACAGAGCCTAGTAAAGTGAGGTGTAAGAATTGTGGAGCTTGCCTTTCCATCGCCCATGGAGGACGCACCGACATCGTGCAGCATGTTCATACAAAAAAGCATGTGGATGCTGCTAGAAGTGAGTGTACCACACCAAGTGTTAGTGAATTTTTTGTGAAGCAAAATTCTGAATCTGACAAGGTGCACACAAGTGAAGGACCTTTTGCTTATCATTCTGTTGTGCACGACCATAGCTTTGCACATTTATGACCTAAGAAATGTCTTGCAGGCCAGGCTGGACGAATCATTCATATCCTCTGACATTTAAAAGCAGTTGGATGCCGTGATTGAAGCTGGTGACATGTGAGCAGATGATTTATTTTGTGCAGAAGCTAAACTTTTATTCAGCATCGGTGGATTACCTCCAAAATTGGAGCTGCTCATTGAAGAACACTTGAGTGGGCCCTACTGAGAGACATCCCAGAGTAGAAAAACATTCAGAGCAGCCTCAAACACTTCTACTCCAGAATCCCCACTCTCAGTTTGATTGACAAAACTATGCTCTTTGATGAGTGGGCTTGCATGAAAGCATTGTCACTCATCGCATAACTGAGTGTAACATGTACAAGACGACCGTGTCTGAGAGATGGAGAGATGTTTTTCGTGAGCTGGAGAGCAAGACCATCAACATCTGAGTTTTTTTTTATGCCTACCTGGGACATCTGCATCTGTGGAGCGTGTGTTCTCATTAATGAATGCAGTATGGACACCGGATAAATCTCAAATCAGTGTAACAGTTATGAAGGCAATGCTGTTCGTACGTCTTAATTTTGGACTGCTCTGCATTTTATGATAAACTCTTGAAAGATAAGCACATACTAATAAAAATGTCTGCCAGTGAAAAGTACAAGGTGACAACAGTTACAGATGCGGATGCACCCTCTACTTCACATTGATCTGCGCCTATGTAGGATAGGTCAATATTATTTTTGCTGGGAGAGGGCTGTCCCATTTTCTACAAGCTGGAATCTGGTCACCCTAGCAAATGAAGACACATGATATTACACATGAACTTGGGTGATGATCATGTGTTTAACGCTTACACTATAATGCTAACATATACAAAGGTATAACTATGAACAGAACAAGGCAATGTGAATGCATTAAAGTGCATTAATAAGCTCCTTACAATGCATTACATGGGTCTACACATAATTAAAGAACAGTGATAAAGAATTGAGTAATAATTGTGACAATGTTTAGAGATATTGAGATGAAAGGACAGGAGCTAATCCTAGAGAAATACACTCTATTCATTTTCTAGCTTTCCATCTGTTCAAAACAGTTTATTTTTATTTTTTATGTCCTACTGAAATATCAGCTAGCCTCAGAACTATTTGTCTCGGTTCCACTTTGTGGATGACCACATGCCCTTAGAACACTTTAAATGAGACGTTTTTATTATTTACAAGACAAGACTGAAGTCCTTTAGTAGAATCACCTTACCGTTTGCAACACTGTCTTTGGTCTTGTTGCCTGAAAGCAAAATAAAGAATAAAGTAAAATCATTTGCACAGCCTAAGACAATACTGAAACACACATTAAATGTCTTCTGAAGGAATCTTGACAAAGCAGGTACATGATACAGACAGGGAGAAAGAGTAAAGACAATGTGAAATTCAAGTAGCTTCATTTAAAGGTTCACTGAGAAATCATTAGAGCTAATAGAAACAGAAACCGTAGCTCAGACCTGTCACTGTAACCGCTCTGCATAAGTGAATTAAAACTCACAAGTTTCTACAAGGATGAGGGTTACTATCAGTCTGTGTATGCTTGTCTTCTTAGAAGAGAAAAGAATGATTGAACGTGTGTGCAGATGTTTTAACTAGAGTCATTCATCTATGGCTCATTTATTACTGGTGATGTTTGTTATCTACAATACTTGAGTCATTAAATCACAAAGTTACTTTTTGAAAGCAGTACGGATTGGTAAATCACGCACAATGTACCAGAAGAATATTTTTTATTAAAATGGGTGATTACATTTGCTTTATTTGGTTATAGCAACTACTGCCCAACCGATATATCGGTCGGCCGATATTAGCCTGTCACCAATATAACGTATCGGCGTATATGTTTGCCAATATGCGCAGATATGACAACTTGTTTTCAGAACATATAATGCAGAAAACAATGCTTGAATTGTTGTCATTACATAGTTTGTCCAGCAGAGCATGCTCCAACTCTGAAGTGATGGTGGCTCTGCAGACAGGGTGGAGTTAAGCGGTGCATAGTTAAGTGGTGTCTTCTTGGTAAGTTGCTAACTAGTTTGTGAAATACATACTAGAAAGTTAATAAACAATGACCCCATCATTTTCTCTTTTAAATATAACTAATTAACCCTCTCCCTGACAACCATGTCACTCATGTTTATCACATCTGTTTGCTATGTTAGCCAGCTATATTTTATCAGAGCAGTAATGTAGCAGATTGAAAGGTAAACATCAGAGCATCATTTTGCAGCTCAGCAGACAACGGTGCAGTGGTGGATTGTGTCTGTTCAGTGTTGATTTCAAGCTACGTTGTTACCTAGTTGGTGAGACACAATGCTGGAAAGTAAATAAAGTCCATAATTTACCCTCCGTGACAACAAGCTCATAGCTAACTAGCAAACAACATAGCTACATTCATAAAGCTAATGTGTAAACATGTATTCACCAAACTGATTTGTTCAGGATTCACAGTTTGGTACCCCCTTCAACCGAACAATTCTAGTCATTGAATTTATAAAATGTAATATTTAAAAGTGTGGTTTTCCACCGTTGAAAGTTTCCCCATAACTTGTAAAGCAGAATATGGTGTTTCAACGCTGCCGCTGTTTATCTCTTGACTCAGAAGGTGTAAATGCTTCTTGTTTTACAACCAGCCCCTAACTGACTGGAAGTATTAATATAGTCAGCATTTGACTGATACTAAACTGTACTGATGTTTATTTATCTATTTATTTTATTTATTCTTTATTTTAATGGGCAGCACTTGACTGATAATAAACATACAGTCCTGATGTTTATTTAGCTATTTATTTATTTATTTTTTATTTATTCTTTATTTTATTGGTCAGCAATTGACTGATACTAAACATACTGTACTGATTTTTATTTAGCTATTTATTGTATTTTTATTTATTCTTTATTTAAATGGTCAGCAACTGACTTATACTAAACAAACAGTACTGATGTTTTTTAAGCTATTTATTGTGTTTTTATTTATTCTTTATTTTCTCAGTGTTCATTTCTAGAATTTGTTGACAAAGTATAATAATAATAATAATGTCAAATATTCTTTGATAAAAATATTTGTTTAAGAAAGCAGCCTTCTGAGTACCTTTTTATAGTCATATCGGTGCAAAATCCACTCAGAAAAGGTCTGTTTTCATTCCATCTAAAAAATGTACTATATCAGCCACCATATTGGTAATCTGTGAAATTCCCCCTCTAAAATAAGTAGCGGTTGGGCTCTAATAGCAACATGATCATGCAGGAAATTGACATGGTGATTCTGATTTTCAAGTACTCTGAAATCAACAACATTCTCCCAAATTACTGACAAGCCTCAACCCCATAAGACATTTTTGCATGAATTCAAATGTGTTCACCTCACTCCATGGTGCTACTTATAGCTTGTTGTGCACAACCCTGTGTATCACCCTGGGATGCTTTTTAAACAGTATTGCAGGAGTTCCCATCTATGTTGGACACTTTTTTGGCAGCTTTTCTATATTATTTGGTCCAAGTCATCCATTTCAAAAACTTTTATAATGTTTTATAATGAAATTAATATGGTGGCACAATTATATTTGTATCTACAAAACTAATTTCAAACATTTAAGCATATGCCTTCAGATCATAAGATTTTTAAGATCACAAGAAACATTTCAGTCAAGTTTTTCAAAACTTTTGACTGGTAGCATAGGTTCTGGTCCCATGGAAACCCGGAAGTAAATTACGTTCACATGAATAATGGTAACCACAATTCTGTGGTTTCCTTTTTGATCTAAGATTACATTTTAACTCCACTGATGGTTAGGTTTAGGTTTGGGGTTTGAGTGTAGGGTTAATAAAATATGCATTTGTGTGCACACACCTGAAGACGTTTTGAAAACTGTTTTGAAATCTGTTATAGCGTCTGGGACTTGTCTTGGCCTGTCGTAGGAGTGTGCACACATCCAAACCATTCGTCGTGAGATTCGAGACTTCTCGTCGCACACCCAGTCGCTGACTCAAAACATCAATGGAGACGAGCTTGAGTCATGTAGTGTAAACTAGGCTTTACTAGCACAATTTACTGGCCCCAAGTCTCTTTGATATTCTGATCCCCAAATAAATCTTGGGCCCCTTCTTCATTGTAAGTCTTTAGAATATTTTTCAGCCTGATTTCATAAAAAAAAAATGTCACTGAAATGTTCTCTTAAACAGATGAGGTTTTTAAGGTTAATGCCTAACCTAACCTTAACCCTAACCGATAGTGTTATAAAAAGCAAATTTGACATGTAAAATGCAATTGCTGAAGCAACCACTTCATTTAGTTGTGCTTTTATGACACTTTTGTTTCACATTTTGACTTGTGTGCTTTTCTGGACTTCCTTCATTTTGCAAGTGCAATGCTCCACTAGTTAAGCTACCATGCAACTTGATCGTGCCGAAATAAGTTCATAAATATAACTGGTTGTGAAATGTGAATGATAAAATTAATTTACTTCCAAGTCATGCATTTTAGTAAAACTGTTCTGAATTTGTATAAAATTTTAGAAACGAATTAATCGCACTATTTTCTGTGATTAATCATAGTACATTAAAATAAACATTAAAATGTAATTATAAATATATTAACTTTAAAGAACTTGCAAGAAATTGGTTATTCAACATATATTTTAATTATTTTTTAATTTAAAACATTTTTGTGTGTATATTTAAATTAAATACTTTTTACAGGTATAAATCTTTGATTAAAGGTATTTTTACATGCCATTAAATGAGTGGAATCAAATGGACAGATTTAATTTATGTATATCAAGCTTTATTGACAAGAGAAACTTAAGTGTACACTGCCAATGCATTATTAGATACTATATAAACTAATTCAATGATGAAGTTTAAAATCTTAAAACAATTTTTTACTCTGGCTGCCATTCAGTCTCATGTACACACTGGGCCTCTCTCATTCGGTTTTGCTTCTGACAGAGTTTGACAGTGAGTGAGAGTTTTTTTGCCCAGCCTGGCAATATATCTCCCACACCTTGCTCACTGCTTGTGGGTACAGTCTCCATTTTCTGTACAGTAAATCAGCTCTGGTGTTTGCCGGCAACATGCGTTGCACCTAATAAGCATGCACCGCTTCACAAAATCTGTTTTCTGTTTCTGTGTAAGGATGTGCAGTCGCGTGTGTACCTCATGGAAATGTATATATGGTAGTTTTAGCCACATGAAGAGGGGAAAAACATTAGAGAATTTTTTAGGAAGTGAAAAAAAGATCCTGTCAACTATTAATTGCAGAAATTATTTAGCTACATTACATTTTCCAGCTCTAGACATAAGATTTAAGCAAAAATTAAGAGTTTATGAACTGCTAATCTGATTTTTTTTACTCGTGATTTGTGTGAAAGTAAAAAAAAGTAATTGTTGTTGTAGTACCTCTAGTGTTAATTTCACCAGGAACAGCGGCAATATGTAGAGTGAGCATGTAAAAATATTTTTTCAAAAATCTAGGTATAGATTTTATGAAACCAGGTTGTATTTTTTGGCCCATGTTATTGTTCGCCACATATTTTTTTTTAAGTCCAATTGCTTAGAAATGTATTAGGAAACCTTTCCTCAACAAGCTGCACAACTCAAAGTATCATTAATGTCATGTAAATGTTATTTATCAACACTTTTGACATCGTTTCAAAGCAGCTTTGCATAAAATTATGGTGTTACAGAAAATTAAGTTGTAGTATATGTCTATTAATCCCATATCGAGCAGTCTAAATTAAAAACCTGATTAAAAAATCATGCTTTAAAATATATTTGCCTTTAGGCCCCCAGTGAGCAAGCCAAGAGTCTATAACACAAACAGTGCTGGGCGAGGAAAGCGCCAAAATGTTACACTTATGATTAGGGGTTTGTTCAAATGAGCAATAGTATGTATAGGTGGGAATATTTAGCTAAATATATTGATGAGACCACACAAATTGGAAACCATTTAGGAAATAAACATGAATTGGACCGGAAATGAGAGGGATTTAACAGTGATGGGACAGAAAAGCCCCTGTGACAACTTCTGAGAGGTGTGTCTTCCTCTATCCTCAGCTGGGTTGGTGGCACATGTGCATTTCAGTGTGTGATGGAGCAGCTGCTGTACAAGGTGGAAGGAGAACCTATCAGAAAACTGTCACCCCTCCTCCACACACTAACAAACACTCTCAAGGCCATTCACCTAGCAGTGAACATGAGGTTGCTGTGCTTACGCTGGACAACCACGTCCAGCGTAAGCACAGCAACCTCGTGTTCACTGCAAGAAAACAACAGCAACTGTACAAAGCACAAATACCACAGACAGGAAGATCTGCTATGTGTTTGTAAAGCAACCACAGATGGGCTAGAGATATCTGGGCTAATTGTCTCTCCCTGGGATGCTGGTGGCACAGACGTGAGATTTTTTGTGTGGAGGGATTCTATTATTCATTCATTTCAACACCAAAACAGAAGAGAATGAGTGAATGAATGTTGTTGCTGGGGATGATGTGCGGGGCAGAATGCATGAGCACTTAAAGGGTAAGTTCATTCAAACATTTTTTCATTTTTTATTCACTCTCATGTTGCTTTAAACCTGTAGAACTTTACTTTCCAGTATACACATTTGAAGAATGTTGTCACTGCTTTTTCTCCTAAATAAAAGTGAATGGGGACTGAGGATGTCCCAACATCTTTTGTGTTCCATGAAAGAAAGTATATCAAGTGTGTTTGAAATGACAAGAGATTGAGTAAATGATAACAGAATTTGTATTTTTGAGTAGACTATCCCTTTAAAATCAAGTGACCTCTGAGTCGGCAAAGGCTCAAATATGGTCAACAAACAATATCAACTTCTCATCTTATTGATGAGAAGTTGATATCGCGCGGACATCAAGAAGACCTACCAACAATCATTTCAGATTTCACATCTGTAAGCTCCACAATGAAAGAATTTGGTCTGTCATTGTTTTCGGTTTACATTCTGAGAGCTCTTTGTCATCTGCACTATACACATAGAGTTCTGTGAGCTCATGGAATTGTGTGACGTGGTCTGTAAGGCTTTTTTCCAGCCTGACAGGAGATCAGAGAGATGTTGGATCTGCTCCAGAAGTCAATGATGTCATGGTGGTGCTATAGTTTCTCTTTTAAATAACGAGTACATTAAAAAGATAAAGTTACATTAGGTGTATTTTCTCTATGTATAATTCCCAGTACAGTATCTTGAATTATTTTAATTTTGCAGATGTAAAATCCATAGATGAATAAGCAGTGTTGGGACATGTATTGATAAGAGTTAAAAGGCAGTATATTTCATTAGGTCTGCTATGATCATATGTATTGTACTGTGAAAATATTGGCAATAACGTCCAGTGATTGAGAGCGATCGTACACCACATAAATGTGCCCAATAGATCACTGCCAATGGTGCTAATGATATGAGTAGATGGCAAATAACATGGACATGAACTTTTTTTACAACATCAAGATTTTAAAGGAAAATTTATATGAATGTACAAGGGAAAGCGTACATTTTTGGTGCTGTGACTAGTCCTTAAAGGGATAGTTTACCCAAAAATAAAAATGCGTGAACTATCCCTTTAAGCTTTTTACAGTTAATACGGTGTTGTTTTGAAATAAATTCTGTTTGAGGTCATGAAAACTGCATGGCTAAGAATTAAACAAGCAATAGAAAAATGTGTTTAAAATAGCTCTTGATGAAGTATAGTATGTCACATAACTTTGCGATTAATTATGTAGTATAGTATATCACCTCACTTTATTGTGATTATTTATATGAAAAATAACAAGTTAAAAAATCAACGCAATTAATCATGCCCATGACCCTTAAGTAAATTCCATAATAAGGTATATTCCTACCATTTAAATAATTCTTGCTTATGTACCACCTTGATGTTTTTGCTAATCTGTGGCAGTTGGGGGCAGTTAGCTCAACTCCAGCTGTACAGGCAATATGCCTAATCAAACCAGCAAGAGCTTTTGTGTTGTCTTGGACTGGGCTCAACAGATTTATTCAATCTTTGAAACCATGTTTAACTTGACACATCGTCCTAAAAACACAGCACTTATGACTAGAGATGCTGAAAACTAGTGAGGCATGAGTACATGTACAACTGAGTACATAGTCCAACAATTAAAAATAGTGCAGACTGAATAGGCCAATAATAGGGAACAAATCAATGATATGGAAAAAACAAACAAAAAAACAACCTTTAGATTTTAAAACCACTTTTTGTATTGTCTAAATGCTGGATACTGGATACCCCAACCGCTTGGAGCGAGGGAGCCGCTGCCGGGAGCGGAGGAGTGCCCTGCCGTCCCCAGAGACACGGAGGGGTCGAGGGAGACCGCCGTCCATGAGGGGAGGAGGGAAGAAATTCCCCGACCGCCCGGAGCGGTAGGGCCGCTGCCAGGGGCGGAGGAGTGTCCCCATTTGCCCCGTATCTGGGCGGTCGGGCTACTCCGTCACCCGGCAGATGGCAGTGGCGCTCCCCTGGGTGGACGGCAGTGTCGAGGGCTCCTGCAACGGGCCCCGCCCCCCTCCGCTCCACAGTATATTAGGGATGCACCAGTACCGATACTTTTATTATTATCAGTTTCGATACCGCACACATGTACTTGTACTCGTACTCGTAAAAATGCACCGATACCAAAAACCGATACCATCTGATATAAGAATGTCATTAAGTAAACATTCAGCGCACAGATTAAAATCACATCATGTCCTAGTAAGATTATTAACAGCAAAAGCTGTGATTTAATTAAATAAATATAAAGTTTGCACAGCATTGTAAATGTGAGTGCTTGTGAATGTGCAGAGCCGGTGTTGTGCAGGCAGAGAGACACAAACTGCACATACCTTTAGAGATCCTTGGCTCATCCATGGAAAACACTATTATGAGCATCGCACACTCTGTTTGTAGCAGATGACAGCATGCAGAGTGCAAATTAATTTTTTAGCATGAGTCATAAAGCGACTACATATTAAATAGTAGCCTTTTGCGGTTTAATAATCAATGTGATTCACCTAGTGACCTGCTTTCCCGGATTGTGAATCTGCCATGATTATAACAGAGCTCCTTGGTCTAACAACACAGAAACACTTCAATATAAAGCTCTGCCAAAATAAAAGCTCAATTTAATGGAAAAAAAGTATGACAGAAATAAATCACTACTGTAAAGTTATGTAATATTCACTGTTATACTACAAAAACTACAACATCTACTACTACTACTAATAATAAATCAATAGTAACTGTATTATATTTAGCAATATCTAACATCTGTGATGCTCTATTATGCAGCACTTTATTTGACAAAATATAACTCCTATATTGTATTTAGGATTGTGGTGTGAGGTTCTGTATAAAACCATTCCATTTGATAAATATAATACAATTTCCTGTTGATGATAAAATTTAAATAAACGGCCGATATTGAGTTCAGAAAAAAAATACAGGTTTCAGACACTGTACTAAAAACAAAAAAGTATCGGTACTCGTGCTCGTTCTAAAAAAAAATTATATACACTGTATAATTATTATTTATATAGTAAAATATTTTTATTCAATGGCCTTTATCTGTAAATATTGACATGTGATTTATTGTGATTAATATTTTTTTTCAATTGACAGACCTAGTTTAAATAACTAAAGAAATACTGAATAAAAAGAGCCAACACTAAACTAAAGCAGGCTTTCAAAGTAAATTCAAGATCAGTGGTTCTCAACTGGTGGGTTGCAGGTCTGTTTTGATCAGTTCAAGGACAGCAGGGGAAATTAATGTGAATAATAAAATGCAACTATACGTATAATTTTGCATAGCTATGATAACAAAATAAATTGGATTTATTTACTCAGCTCAAATAACACTCATTATGTTGTATATTGTTGGGCCTATGCAGTTCATGGTAATTACCGATTAATATGTCAATTTAAGGACATTTTGATTTACTTTTGTACAGTTTTGGTGCTGTGTTGGTTGCCCCTTGATGTACAATCCTGAAGCAAAACCAGCTGAGAACTACTGCTCAAGATTCAATGACTCTGGGAAAATATGATGAAAGTAAGAGGCCTTGAAAGCCCCACCCAGTTTCTCAGCCAGTCACAAAATTACACATTAGTGCCTGAACCTATAGCGATGCTCTAAGGAAAACTAGTGAAACAGAGAGCAACCCCCCTGCTGGCCCGCAGGCTTTAAGATTTGTGGTCCCCTCCCACTCGCACCGAACCTGCGCTTGAATCGTGATATGCATGCATTAAAAAAAAAGAGTATTATATGCTCCGTGTCTTACCCATAAACATCACGCCTTCCTTGGTCTTCTCAGCAGCGACCGCAACGCCTTCCTTGGTTTTCTCTGCGGCCGCTGCCATGCCCTCTTTAGCTTTAGAAAGCCCCTTCATAAAAACATCCATCTTGACCCCTCTGCGTCCAAGAGAGCAGTGTGAAAGCAAATAAAAAATGGTGTTACACTATACAATAAATGTGGAATAAAATGAAATTGAAAGCAATATAGAGACGTTGTGTGTGCGCGCTTGTGTGTGTGTGTGCACGCGCTGAGTGTGTTCTTACCAGCCTGTCAGTGGAACAATAAGGAGTCTAATTTCCCTGAAGATAAAACCCGTTATTCGTCCATACATGCACAGAACGAGACGAGAGCATTTACATCATTTCTGTCTGTTAACAACACGGTTTCGAATGTGTTCATGATCAAAAACTCATTATTCATTACTTAACTCAAAATAGTGAAAATGCTTATTTCATGGAAAGTATTTGATAGTAGTAGTCGCGAGAGACATATTTTAGTAAATTAAAAAAGGCACATTACTTTTTGGATTTATAGTAGGCCTACTGTTAATTAAAACACAAACTAACAAACGCATTTATGCATTAAAAGCACTACAATGTGTGCCGACACATCACTGACAATGTTTAAGAAGAAAACACAGATCATGCACTTCTCACATGCAATATGGTGTCACCTCTCCTATGTCCTCACACAGGAGAATTGCTCGACACGACTTGGTTTAATTAAATCACAAAAACGCAACAATTGCCTGTTTAAGCATCAGGTTGTATATACATTTATCAAGCAATGTTTTAATTTTATCACACCAGTACGAAAATGCTCATTTCCATCGACAGATCGCGTATAGTTTTTTTTCTGATGTCCTAACACGAGCTCTACGTCAGTATTTTCACACGTCGTGAGGAGATATCATAGCACGTACACACTGAACGCATTCTTAGATGTATTGATAATTAAAAACGTACCTTTAAAAGCACCTTCTTCGTCCTCAATTGCGTAGTAGATTGCAATATCGCTGAAGGAAATGTTACACTACGATCTGAAGGTGGGCCTTCCTCTATATGTGCTCAGCCAATCAGGAGGAGAGGATGAGACTATATCGACGCAGGTCATGGTATTGATCATGATGGGGGTGTCAGACCCCAGCCATAATGGCAACGACCAGTGCCATAGAAATACTAATACTGCATCCTCGTATAATGTCTTTAACTTTGTTTAAAACTGTAAATTTGAGAACGCCAATAGGGAAAATCTGATTCATACTGTAGGCTACTCTCTCAAGTATATATATTATATATATTTTTTCTAAACACCATAAGTGACAGAAGAACATATCTGTCTTGTCTGCCTGCCTGTCTGTCTGTCTATCTATGAAATCATAGAAGACAGCAGTGTGTAATGTGAGACACTACAAATATATGGATTGGCATTAAGAACATGAATATTATCAATCCATATGTTTTTGCGATCATGTCCATTTACTCTGGTGTCAACAATCGGAGCTTCATATCATCCACAGATATTATTGGAAATGTTTAAGAACTGACAAGCCTAACGCTTAACCTTGGATTGTAGCTATTGTATAATTCATGACTGAATGCTGTCAGTTTAATGTAGATCATGAAGGGAGAGTGAACATTTAAGCTTGATGCTCCATGCATATCTTGTGCTGATTTACTGCAGGCGATTCCAGTTGTCTGCCCTGTCAATCAGGTTGAAGTGGGCGCATTTAGACATCTGTCACTGCAAGGCAATCGAATGGCTCCTCTGACCAATTGATTTTGTCCTAAAAGACAAGCATGCCTGATGCTGAAAGCTGGCAATTCAAAAGTTCCCATTATCAATAATTGCTGTTGTCAAGGATTATATATTCTATCTCTTTTAAGTAAAAGTATATCGAAAAAATGAAAACACAGACCCGTGATTGTTATTGTCTATAGGTGAGTGCTCCAATTTCACATGATTATAGCTCTCACACCAATAATATTATCTACAGACCAGCACTTGACATCATAAAGGTTATTAAGAATAATTCAGGTTTCTAAGTCTCTTGTGCCATCTGCTGTTTTAATACTAGTATAGCATCATTTTGGTTATTCAAGCGTTTTTCATCGGTAGGACAAAAGGCGACCGCAACAAACAGCATCAGCGGCAGACTGAAGCGGAGGCAAAAAAAAAAAAAAAAAAAGTTCAGCACCATGGACAGCAACAGCCAAACACATACCAGGTTAAATGACATGAAGCTCTTTTTTATACGGATCAAAACACCTTTACTATGATGAACACGTTTTCATGAGTTCAAAGTTTTTTTTCTTTTTTTTTTTTCTTTCTGGGGCTCAATATAAAAATATGAAAAATATTAAAGTAAAAATATATTTTATTAATTTTTCCCAAAAAATAAATAAAAATGAAACAATTTGAAAGTATTATTCATATTTGAAAAGAGATAGTCCACCAAACCATAGTCAAGTGCTGCATCCGATATGCAGATTGTATTGTCATTTGTTTCATTTAATATTTAGTCTATTCAGTTAGAAAACATCCATATAAATGATATGATCCAAAGAGGCGAAACCCTTAAGATGCGTTACTTACGAGAAGACAGAGAAGTTTGAATTAAGTTTAGGGCAGCAGAAATAGAAATAAACCTTGTGTATATTGTCATGTGAACATTTAGCTTTATGCTAAGCTAAAATGCTATTTCTAGACATTGTACAGTACATGCACCTGCTACCAGGCACGATCAGATAATAATAATAATAAAAAACACATTAGATTAATTTTTCTCTAGTAAGACCTTTGATATTATGGCAAAAATCCTATTCTTTTTATATTTGGGGGGATATTCTCCCTTTCCTCTTCAATTTTGGCATGCCCAATTCCCGATGCGCTCCAAGTCCTCATGGTGGTGTAGTGACTCACCTCAATCTGCGTGGTGGAGGATGAATCTCAGTCCGTCCATGCATCTTATCACTTGGCTTGTTGAGTGCATTACCACGGAGACTTAGTGCATGTGGAGGCTTCACGCTATTCTCCGCAGCATCCACACACAATTCACCACATGCCCCACCGAGAGTGAGAACCAAATTATAGCGACCATGAGGAATTTAACACAATGTGACTCTACCCTGGGTCTTTTTAAGCTAATACCAACTATATGATAAGGGGGATCTATAGAACTTTATGTAAGAAAAAACAAACATGCAAGAAATAGGAATGCCAAATGAATGAATGACCAGATCTTTTATGTAGAATTTGAATAAGAAAAATAAACAAAATAAACATAAAAATCAATGGTATAAACAATACATCTCAACGCAAACAAAGCGTACATGAAATCAAAACCTGACAAAATTCAAAAATTCAAATGTCCAGCCTATTGAATCAGTATGAAACAGTTCAGTGATAGCAGATAGTGAATGATGAGTGATTCAGTGAGTGCTATAGTCTTATTTGATGCCAATTGAAGTATTGAAATGATGTAATGTCCCAAGTGGCAGATATCCTCAAACAAAAATGAATCCTCTTAATCCAGATGATTCCATGCATCTTAACCAAAGCTCAGGTCAGTATGGAACTCAAGACATGAGTAGCAGTAGAAGGCAAATTTTATGCAGTTTGTACATAACTTGAAAACATACATTGAAAAGTCATTTTACAAAAAAAAAATACAAAACAATCCATACTAAATAAACAATCCAAGTACAAATCATAATGTGCACTACAAACAAACACTTCACACAATAAACTCAACAAACTTAGACATATCAACATCCACAGTATACATTTCGAGAATTCTTTATATTTTTTTATTTTGAGCATAAAACAGTTGTTTCTCAACAAGGACTCCTGAAGTATTTGAGCACAGCAAGCAAGCCATGCTTCCAACACCACAGGACATATCTTAAAGATCACACCCACCATGAACAAATAAATCAATCTGATTAGTTGATGAATCTGACAATCTGACTTCAGTTGCTCATTCATTTGCACTGTTGAGGGATTCTGTGTAAATTCTGAAGGCCTGAGGGGTGGAGCTCAGACTCATGAGACTTCATTGCTTGGCTTTCATGGGCAGCTTACCATGGTGTCATATATACCTGCAAAAGGAAAAGCGGTACTGGCGCTGTCCTCCATGCACCATGATACGAAGGTTGAAGGCAAGAAGCAGAAACCAGAGGTCATACTACACTACAATGCAACTGTGGCAGGTTACAGACATGTCCGTCAACTATTTCTCTCTCCCGCACAATCCTCCGCAGTCGGCCTTAATCCCTCTCGGAGGCTTGATTAGCCTGATAAGGGACCGCCTCCGCCATGCCACAGCAACCAAAAGTGGTGTGGATAAACTGGATCATCTAGACAAAATGTTCACAACCAGAAGAAAAATAAACAGATGGCTGATGCTGTTTATGAACATGGTGGATGTTGCTGCCATCGCTGCCTTCATCATCTGGATGGGGATCTTCCCAGATTGGAAGTTTTTAGAATGTGGCCTACATCAACAAATCTACCTGAGACAGGTGGGGCATGTCCTGGCCATGCCACACATGAAGAGGAGAGCTGATACTGCCATGCTCCAAGCGCCAATCCAAACAGCAATGACCATCATGGGAGTGAGGAAAACTCCACCTGCTGCTGTGGACGTCCAATGATCGGCTGGAAAATCTGCTCGAAAAAGGTTAAGCCTTTGCTCCCGAAACACAGACAGGAAGGTAGCAAATGTTTGCTCCTCCTGTCACATGCCAGTATGCCCTGAGCATAGCATTAGCCAAATAGTGTGCTATAACTGCCTGTAGCATGTGGTGTTCATAGTTTATTTTACATTATGTACAAATTTAAAAATCTAAATTTGAATTACATTTATTCAACCTTTATTTTGACAAGGTGTCATACTGAGACCAAGGCCTCTATCTACATTTGTATTGAAAGACAAATAAAATAAAAAAACTGTTGAAGTTTGAATGACTGTGGGTTTATTTCAATTATTTTATGTTGGGGTCAAAATGTCCCCGGTTTGTATCACCATATAAATATAACACAAATAATGTTTACTTGAAAATACTGAAAACTAAATTATATCAGAATCAAAGGATGGAAAATAAGATTTAAGTACTAATGTGGATTGTACTTGGTATACAATCTGCAATTTATATTAAAGAAAAGTATATATTTTCGTTTTACACAATATGCAAATTAACTGTAACTTTCCTAAAATAGTAATAATCTGTTTATTTTTCCTTCGGATAACATTAATTACATAACTAATAATGTTTTAAGAAGAAGCAAGTTAACATTTTGCTATGATGGTTGTTTTTTAAAGTTTTTGTTTATTTTTGGGGTCTTTTATGTTAAATATGTTGGTAGGATAAGGGTTAACCATTATGTTGAAAAGCAATGGACTAATGACACCACCTTGAGCCATGAAACTACCTGTACCACAAATGTTCTATCAAATAAAAACTGTAATAACCAATTATAAATGTTTCCTTCTATTCCTAGTCTTTATGCTTTAATTAGCAGGCCATCTCTCCATATCAAATCAAATGCCTTCTCAATATCAAAATAAACCACTGCCATAACTTCTTTCATAATAATAAACTTGATATCATTACAAATCTTAATTAGCACAACCATTGTTGATCTTCTGCATCTGAATCAATGTTGATATTAAGAATATTTACCCTTTCTTTCTAGATCACAACATCTTCTCTGAACTATCCTTTTTCCATTAATTTACATACATTTGAAGTTAATGCTGTTGGATGGTAACGTCCTAACTTGTTTGGATCTTTCCCTGGTTTCACAAAAGGAAGTATTACTGCCTGCTTCCAGACATTTCTTCCTCCCATATCTTCCCCCCCATATCTTATTAAGTAATTTTAGTATCAGTGATAACACATTGTTTGATAAATGTTTAAACATTGTATCGCTTAAACTATCTAGACCAGGAGCATTATTTGAACAGTTTTGCAATGCATTTTTCTATTATGTAATTGTATATTCCATATCTACAAAACTATTATTACTTTTTTTTCTTCATAATATCTGATTTTTTTTTCCTGAGTTGTTTAAATGCTCTGTTCCATTCTCTAATTGCTCGGTTACACTCTTCTGTTCACCATGTTCTTTGAGGTATATATATAATGTTGCTGCTTCTAATATAATTTTAGAAAGAGATCTGCAGAAGGTTTCCACAGAGTCTTTTATCACTTTATCTCTATTTATCTCACAATAATTATTAAATGAAGACCAGTCCACTTTATCATACATCCATTTTCGGGCTGCGAGCTGCTGAGCGCTTACGGCCACACCCCCCACTGGTTCCTTTCTTTCTGGAGGTGTATGATGAACTCACAAGGTCATGGAGGGCACATTTCTCTGCCCGAAACAGACTTCTGGGTTTGTTCGCTCTCACTACATTCGACGGCGGGGTAGCCCATGGGTACACGGAGGTCACGGAGGTGGCGGGATCATCCACCGCTCCCCTACAGTGCCTATAGGGCTATGCCTCGCCCTCCGGGTGGCAAAGGTCACGGCGTGTGCACTCGGACAGGCGATGTCCATCTTGGTGGTCCAGGAGTGCCACCTGTGGCTGAATCTGGTCGAGATGAGGGACGCTGACAAAGCCCCTACAAGTCCCTACACTTCCGTGTTTGTTATTGTTCATCGTGAAAAGAGACTGAAAGAGCCTTTTGTTAAAAAACATTTTTATAAAGTTGATGTTTTGAAAATGTTTCTACAAGAGCATGAAAAAAAAATCAGCAATACATCCCTCTGTCTGAAGGACACTAGCACTATTTAATATAAGCAGTGCTCACTGAGACTGAATGTGTTCTCTGTGAACGCATACTCATGGCACTCTGCTCTCAGCTCTGAAATCCGAAGCCATTCCTCTCTCTGCCCGCTATACTCCTCCTGCGTCTTCAAAGAACCACACAAGAGAGGCCATGAGGAAGAGGAATAAAGCACAGATATTTGAGGAATTTTTGATGCCAGCCCAGACTTGCGTGCCTCCTCTTCTCCATATCAAGCACCTTCACCCATTCCGTATGAGCACTGTTATTGTCTGGGTTGATCCCATGCTGACACAGTGCTGACGGAGATTGATTGTGTTCTTTGTGAGCTCATGAAACTCTAAATGCTTCGCTCTTCGCTCACTTTCGTTCTGAAAGCCAAAGCTATTCTTCTTCTTTGGCACTCGAGGGACCACATGAGGGAGGCATAAAAGGTTGGGATGTAGAGCAAGGAGAGGAGATTATGATGAGGGGGGTACTATATTCCTTATGTTTATCCTTGTAAGGCACGCAGTGCTTGTTGAGATTGATTGTGTTCATTGTGAATGCATGACATTTAAAGTCACCACAAGTTTGTGGCATGACACAGGTCGCTTTCAGTGCCTTTTTTACTGTTGTTGGCAATGTGACAGAACACTGCTTTGTCACAACAATAGGATTTAAGGTGTATGCAGTGCATTTTTTCTAGCCTCAAGAAGGTCCGGTTAACACCTAAATCTGTGATTTAATGGGGGGGCCCTCTCACTTCCCCACCAACGATGAGAGAGTAGTGAGTTGTGGAAAAGCCGTACAGCCGCAATTTGTCTGGTTGCCATAGGGATTTAAGTGCTTTCTTCCAGCCTCAAGAAGGCCAGGTTAACCTCTTAATCTGTGATTTCATGGGGGAGGCCCCGCTCTGCCTCAGTGACCACATCAGCTCAAGGGAAATACTTAAAAAGCGCACAGCCCCTATTTATAGGGGCCCTCTCACTTACCCGCCAACGATGAACCAGGAATGTGTTGTGGAAAGTCTTCAACAGCAAATATTTTTCTGGTCACATTTCTTTTCTCATGTTAGTCCTCCAGACTGGTTTGTGTCGATCGACCTGAAGGACACATACTTTCATGTTCTTTTCAAGTCTTTCCCTTAAGCTTGTCCTTAGCTCCTCGCACATTCACTAAATGAGATAATGTGGCCATTGAGGTGGAGCGGCGTCTGTGTTTTGATTGATTTCAATGACTTGTTGCTTTTAGTGCAGTCAGAGCACAAGCATACGAGCACAGGGACCTGTTGCTCAAAAAAATGTAACATTTTGGTCTCAAAATCAATTCGGTGAAGAATGTGTTGGTGCCCAGTCTGCAAGTTTCCTTTTTGGGAAAGAACCTCGACTCAGTGACCATGTTGGGAAGAGTTGGACCTGTTTACACCAAACTGTTGCATCTGGTACTCCATGACTCAGGATTCCACTGGTCTTAGATACTCTAGCCCGCTAATTGCCAGCGTTCATTTGCTTCACCAAGTGTTGTGCAAAATTCTGGAAAACAGAGACACCATGCTGTTGCTTGCACCAGAGTCGCCCCTTTCCGCCTTGGTTCCCAGAGCTGGTAGAGCTATTAGATGCCCACCCCCAGTGAGGATTCCACAGGGGAGAGATCTGCTCTTGCAGGTGCGAGGCATAATCTGGAATCAGTGGCAGGAGCTGTGAAAATTTCATGTCTGGCCCCTAAATGGGGCTCATCTGACACAGATGAATTCGCAGCCAGTGCTTGACAACATATTACAGGCCAGAATCCCCTACAAGAGGTGGTTGTATGTCTTGAAATGGCAAGTGTTCACTGACTGGTGTTCTTCACAAGGTACTGACCCAGCGAATTGCCCTGTGCAGACAGTGGTATACTTTTTGCAGGACTCAATCTATCCAAGCTTAAAGTGTATAGCCACTTTTCCACCATCAGGCTGAATGGTTATTATTTAGAAACTGTGTCATTCTGTGCTGATCTGGGCCAGTTGTCATCAGGGCTGGACTGGACTTCGCTGTCCTTTTCTGCAAATCGTGGCCCATTCAGTTTTTAGGACTGCTATCTCCCTTGGTTTTATTATGCTAAAGCACAAGAAAGACATGTCCCATGTCACAAAAAGGAAAGCAAAAAAAAAAAAGGTGAGAGGTTAAGCATCATTTGCTGTTGGGTTGTGCATTCCACCAGACCCGAACCGATAGAAAGATAAAAGTTCCCAGACTAGCTAAAAAGGACATTTGTTGATGAAATATTATACAAGTAATATGATTAAATATTATATGATTATTAATGAGCAAACTAGCGTATTCTACCAAACATAAAAAGTGTGTACAAAAATAATGCTCTACACTAGTTAAACCATCATAATAAAATCATGAAGATACACCAAACAAAAATTATATATATAAAAAAAGTTTTACTCAATCATAGCAAACTTTGCCAGATATCTAGACAATCGTGAGTTGCCACATACTAAAGCCAAGATGGATCAGGCACTCTTGCCCTGCTACTGTCTAGTCTGGGACTTAGCGCTTATACTGAATGCCCATTCGAGTCCCTTGTTTTAGACACTTGAGTAAGCTTGCACATACTCTCTACTAAGACCACGCTCTTACTCACTTTTTCTTTGGTTAAACATAGGGTGGAGGATTGTGGTAGGGTGGACGGCAGGGCCAGGTCGTGATTCCGCACACGCTGACCGAAGACGGCAGTGCGACAGAGAGAGAGATTTACGGGCAGCTGTCCAACACCTGTGTGTGTGTTTGTCTTTTTGGTTCAGTTTTATATTAAAATATTATTTAAATTGTCACGCCGGTTCTCGCCCCCTCCTTTCCATTAATCCCTTTACACTGGTGCCGAAACCCAGGAAGGAGAAGTGATGCGCCATAGTAGAGTCCTTGCCACTACCATCCACCCCAATGGAGCAGCCGTGGCCACCTGCCAGGGGACGGAGGAGCCTGGCCGTCTGAGAGTGGATGAATGGCCACTGACCGTGGAACGGTCAGGGCCACTGTCAGGGGCAGGGGGAGACCCCTTCTATTTCCAGAGAACACAGCAGGGCGTTCTATCCGCCAGGGGCTGGAAGACTGCCTTCGATCCACCTGGGGAGGCGTGGCTGTTTAGAGGGTGGAGGAGTGGCCGGGGACTTTGGAGAACTGGCAAGTAAGTGGTTTTTCTTTCTCTCTCTCTCCTCGCTCTCTCCCACTGCTGCGCCGTGCTGGCCTTTCCCTCTCTTTTAAAAAAAAAAAGTTTTATTAATTTGGCATGACCGCCGTTACGGCGTGTAGGTGCCAAATGTTTTGGTTTCCCTCCCCTTGTCCCCTACCCTGATCCAGGTAGACAGAGATGACCTACCAGAAGATGGGGCAGAAGGCACACCCCCACCAGGGAAAGGGGGTGGGATGTACGTCATGCCGGGGGCAATGGGGGAGGAATGTGGCAGGGTGGAGGGCATGCCTGGTTGTGATTCCGCACTCACGGTCCCTAATCAGGCTAATTAGCCCTCGAGAGGGATAAAGGCCAACCGAAGATGGCAGTACGACAGAGAGAGAGAGATTTACGAGCAGCTGTCCGACACCTGTGTGTGTGTGTGTGTTTGTGTATATTAAACTATTATAAACTATTATATTTTCAAGCTGGTTCTCGCCTCCTCCTTTCCATTAATCCCTTTACAAGGATCTTCAGGACTTGTCGGTCCATGTTTTCTTGTTTAGAATTCGAACTGGGCTTGTCTAAAGACATTCTCTTTGACTCTTTCCAGTTTTCCAGTCTTTCTTTGGTTATTGGAATTCTGTTTATTTGTTGGTTATTGACCATTCTGATATTTTTCTCCACCATAGTGTATATGGCTGTGGTTGAACAGTGCTTAACTACCTGGCATGGCTAGTGTCACAGTTACAGAAAATTATCTTCCTTGAATGGTTTTAGTTTTCTCTCTCTTTTCCTTCTTTTGTCAATACGAAGCGGAGACTTTAAGTTAAATGTTCTGTCCACAGTTAATGCATTTAATGTTCATTTAAAGGTAATTTTGGCAACATCACCAGTCTTAGATTTGCATTATTATGGGTTAAATTTTAACTATAGCAGCAATTAGTGATACGACAATTAAGCTTTCTGAAGATATGCACTGAAACTTTGGGTCACTGCTCTTTGGTACATGATTCAATTTACTGCCATCTGCTGGTCAAAAACATAAAATGGCTCCTAATGAATGTTTCTACAACGTGTGCTTTGACAATTTGATAATAGTTAAGAAAAAGGCATTTGTGTTACTGTATTAGCATCAAACATGTGCTGGGATTAGCAATTCTTTTGAATCAGATACTGGAACAAAGCTTCAGATGTCATGGATCATGTGTTTTGACAAAACTAATCATGCTCTGATATGTGCTGCAATACGAAATATGTTATTTGTTTTTGACACAAGATTTGAAGCTTTGGTCTAAAACATTGCGTTACTACTTGAATTCATATGACTGACCTCTTGATCTGTATCTTGTTGCATTCATAAAATTTGATAGATTCCTCATTTCAGAAGGTATCATACAATCTATGCTCACCTTTTTAAAAGGCTCAAATACATTGCAAGGCATTATTTATCTTTGTAGGGGTATTGCACGAACAATGCTCACCCTTCTCAAGGGTTCATACAAGTGACAAAGCATTGTTTATCCTTCCCAAGGGTTCTGTATGAACAATGCTCACCCTTCTCAAGGGTTCATTCAAGTCTCAAATCATTATTTATTAACATTGCTGAAGAGGTAATCTCCTCTCTCTTGCCATCAGGGGCTTACATCAAAGGAAACTATTCTATTACAAACTATTCTTATTTATTAAGAGCCTTTTTGGTAGAATTATTGTTATATGTTAGTTAAAATACATGTAATGGAATGATGAACTGGTAAAACATAACAGAATACATTATAGTATTGAGAATCTAAAAGTGACTATGTATGTATGTGTTCTGTTGCAAATATCCATTTACACAAGAAAAATTTGGGAAAATGTAAATGTTTTGTTATTCAAGAACAGAAACAGACTCTAACCCACACAGAAATTACGTTTCACAATAAAAATGTTCTTCTGTGGTTTCTACAATAAACCTGTTGTTTAGATTTTAAAAAGATAAGCTCAGAGCTTGATAAAAGTGCAATATCATGGCAACAGGAAATGACAACATTCACCTAAAATTGTTGGTTATGACAAAACTATATTGAAGTGTCTCCCTGCCAATACATTAAAAATGTAATTTAGGGCTTTAAATTTAGTTTTTCCTTCCATTAGTACTGTGTTGGATCGCAACTAGATGCACAATGCAGCAAAACCAGTTAAGAACCACTGCTGTACATACTGTAACAGAGTTCTGGCACACAAGGTCACTAATAATGCAAGTTTGCCTTCTGAGTCATTAGCATTAGCATAATAAATGTTTGTTACCATGGTGAAACACTACACTTCGATGATTCTCTCTCACTACACTGAAAAAAATCATACTGTTCTTGTCTGCAATGACGCCAAAGGTCTTATATTTGTAATCCTTGCAACCGATTTACACAGCTTGCGCAAGCAATCTTTGTTTCCATTCTAAACTGAAATCTGAACCAAATGACCAGCACAAACAGTTGTTTGGAGTAGTTGGAGCTGTTGCATGATGTTCACTGATGTGATTTTGACTGAAAGATTAGCAAAATTAGCATTAGCTCATTTGATTAAAAAAATAAATAAATAGGACTTTTTTATAGAATAATTCTTATTGTAATAATGCTAAGGTAAATATATTTAGCCAAGTACTTTTGAACAGAACGTGGCTTTATTGTATAAGATCCATGCATCCAATTTCTATATTTGATAGCAGGGTTGCAGGTGGTGTGGAGCCTATCCCAGCTACCTCAGGCTAAATGCAGGGAAACTCACTGGGTGTCCAAGATGATTCAAGAGACATTTTAAATATCTCCATTACATGGTGTTTTTTTAGAACGTTGCATGGCTATTTTAAGTTGAGTTCATTCTACTGAACAATTTTTAACTATTTTAACTATTTAACTGTTTTAAGTAAATGTCTTGACTAAACTTAAATTGCCATGACTTCTTTCCTTTATTTACATAACTTAAAACCTCTTAAACTATTGACAGTAGCTCATTACTCGCCACAGAAAACTCACAAGACACAAATTAACCATAAAAAAACCAGCCAAATGCCCCACACACACTGAAGAAAAGAACCTGCAATGTTTACCTCAAGGATCAATTTCTACTTGATCTATCAATTTCTACTTGATCTATCACTGAAAATTAGTTTTGTTTGGTGAAACCCAGTGTATTCGGGTTGATTTATTTGCATGAAATATTTTTTTTTTTTACTTTAATTAAACCAGTTAATTTAGATGTTACCACATGAAGCACATTTTTAGGTGACCACACATTTCTTTTCTTCAGTGCAGAGATCTTGCTAGATGAAAAATTACAACAAGGGTAACAATAAACAAACTGATCATTTTAAAAGAGAAACAAATTCATCCTTAAATCAAGTATATTTGACATCAAGACAACAAGTAACTAAATGTGACCACAAAATCATCATCATCAACAACAATGTAAATAAAACTGATAAATGCTACAACAATGCAACCATATTATTTATGCCCCAGGCTATGCTGGAAAAGAGTGAATGGAACAGAACCACAAAGCCAATTCTTTCAGCCTATTTAAAAAAATCAATGCCATAGTCCAACTCACCTGCTATGGTTGTTGGTAGGTTTGACTTGAACAAACAATATCCTAACAGAAAACCTACCTCTAGATGACTACTTCCTGTTTAAATGGCTAGAACTTCGGAATAGTTTTGCTGTGCATATGATAAAATGAGTATTTCAGCATTATCACCACTGGATGGTGGCAGAGACCAAGTTTTTAATGCAATAATGACCAATTTTCTCTTTTTTTCAGCTGTTACAAATGTGAAATGCAAACCCTGAAAAATGCATAATATTAAACAGAAAAATAACAATATTTTTTGTACAATTTAGTTTCAAGGTTACAATTCAGGCTAGACTTTATTCATACCAGTTTCATTAGAATGTAAATTAAAATCTGCCAACCAAATAGGCAGCATAAACTGCTGTTTTTGAACAAGAGGTATTCATCATTGTAATTATTGCACCCAAGTACAAAATATGTTTTATTTCACTAATCTTTTCGGTTATGTAAACTCATTACTGTTGGCTGGGAGCCAAAGCAATTGGCCACTATTAATGTTAATATTAGTCCACAATTATCTTACATAATATGCTTATGGAATGGCATAAAGGGGGAGCAAACACAATTATCCCAGTTTGCTCTCACTCTTTTTGTCTACTTCCTTGCAAAGCAAAACAAATAGTCTTTAAATGCTTGTGACTTGGCACTGCAGCATTATCATTGTACACCACCTCCTGGCATTCCATTATCTCTTTCACTATAAATATAGGTAAATATACAGAACAGCTGCCATTTATCTGGGGACCTTGGGCGGCAGTAAACTGAAAAGCTATAAACTGCCATCAGTCAACAGTGTATCACTATTAGTGTGCACATGTTATGCATACGTGCTCGATTGACAGCTCTGCCTCGGTGAAGCACTTCTTATGAACTTGGGATGCATCGAGAGATGAGCTTCCCAAGGATTTCAACAGACTGCGGTTGACAAATTGGAGCTACTTAAGACATCTGCTTGCAGTGATTGAGACTTCGACTCTGTGTTCAGAAACAAGGCTGCATAATGAATGCAAACTCGGGACTCCAAGTGAGAAAGTGTTCGCTATTTGTGAATTCTGTTACCATGCTAATCACAAACTGACCTTTTTCCTTGAGGAAAAATTACCGTACCAAAAAAATGACTTTGCACTGGTTTATGAAATTACTGGTGCCTCTTCACATCCCTTGGACTTTAACAGGAAGTGCCACTTGAGGGCACTCTATCTACTCATTGTTATTCTGAGGCAGTATAACGCAAGATCATAGCTGCCAAATGTATTAATGCAGAATCCATGTTTTTATCTAAAGGGAAAGTATTTAACACGGAGATGCTTTGTGATCACTGCTGCAAATCAACAACTCAACCAATAGCTTAGCTGTATAACTGTGAGAAATGGTGAAGAGGAGTAAAAGAGATAATAAATAGATGGAGTGGGAGGTTTAAGCAGACACAGGCAGCTGTCGTCGCAAATAATTAGTGAAGTAATTTTCACTAACAGATTAGACATCCTCTGTGTGGTCACAGTTAAGTTGAAAACTAGCAAAAGCGCACTAGGTTGGAGTAAGAGGACAATCTGTTCTGCTGTGATAAGTCAAAAGGGAATTTGTGAACAAGGGCATAATTTGCACTACAAAGAATATTTTCTCCCTAGAAAGCATGTATGCATAAGTCACTTTGTGGTAATAGGTCTTCAAAAAATTTTCTCAGGACTTTTTTTTGGAGTGATCAAAAGCATACTGGGCCTTTTTCCGGCTAAATGCACCAAAACCAATCAAACCCAATTATGAAACAAGTAAAAAGTTCAAAGCGTCACATCTTTCTGTTCTGTAATGTAGAATAACCCTGTCATTTGCTTTGCAGTGCTCAATAGGTGAATGCTTTCTTGGGGTCATGACTGCATGTATCAAACTCCCAGTCAGTATTCATGCATATATTTTGGGCTCTCTCATAACTACTTTTCACAAGAAAACTCACAAGACACAAATGAATCATAAAAAACCCACCAAATGCCACACTGAAGAAAATAACCTGCAATTGTTACCTCAAGGAAAATTAGTTTTGTTTGGTGAAATCCAGTTTATTCAGGTGGATTTAGTCACATTTTGCACTTCTGCACTTGTTTGGGTGAGTTGAGCCACAATTCATGATTTTCAAGTAGAGGGAGTACTTTAAACAAGCGATATCTCTTCAGCCAGCAGGACGTAGTATTTAGAATGACTCCTGGAGACAGCTGTGGCTTTGAAGTATGACAAATAAGTGCTATCAGGCGACCGGTGAGCAGAGAATTGCTCACCATATTATGTTCCTCGACTGGGGGCCGCTAAGCTAATGAGTTTGTGAGTCTATCTTCTTAGGCTTGTTCCCTCTTCTGTGTCGAGGCCTTTGAGGATCTAGTGTGCTAAGCATTGTAATACTGTTCTCATTGCCATTTCTTCCTTCCCTATTTTCTTCTCATATTTAGGGAATCCTAACACATAATTTTTCACATGGGAAAGACAGTCAGGCCTGAAAGAAGCTAATTATGGCTATTACTGTTTAAAAAGCGGATAGAAAATAGCACATTTTACAATTTTTACACTTAGCAATATTAAGTCAACACTGAAATTCTGGGAGATTTTTTAATTCAAACCTGAAAGTTAACAGAAATTATGTTGTGACAAAAATTGTTGACTTAAAATGCAGAAGAAATCTTCAAGATTCTGTACAGTAAGACTTCTTGCACATTTATTAGGTGTAATAAAATTTGGCACATGTTGCTCCCGAGTGTTCTAGTACCCTGATATCGACCCTATTATTACAAGTTACTGAAAAGTGCCATCTCTTATCAGACATATTTGCAATATTTAAAACATATTTGCCTTTTCCTTTAGTGCTACTGATAGCAAGTTGTGTGAACAACCTCCAAGACACAGGTTCTGGTCCTGCAGCAACCAGGAAGTAATCATGTTCACAATATCAATGAAGAGTGCAATTCTCAGGTTGCATTATTCCTCTAAGATTACATTTTTACTGACCCTCCACTGATGGTTAGGTTTAGGGTTGGGGTTTATGTTTGGGTGTATGGTTAACATATGCATTTCTGTTGACAGTATTACACAATTTACAACTAAAAAAAAAACTTGCTTTAGCTTCACTCTGTGGACATTTCACCTGGAAACTGAAGTGCAGACATGCTGAACTTAAGTTCAGCAACACTTCCAGCTTCAGCCACTGGGGGCAGTGGTTTGAATTTCCATAAGCACAGACTGATTTCAGATGAAGAAATTTTGACATACTGCTTCTACTGAATTATCAGTGAGATCAGTCTGGTTACTGCAGATTTTCTTACTTCCTTTCATGCACTCAAGATGCTGTTTGGAACATCCTCAAATCATGCTGGTATAACATAGATCATTAGGATTTGCATAAACTTGTGGAGTTCATGCCAGCTTGAGCACATGCTATGATTAAAAGAAAAGGGGGATGTATCAAATATTTAAAACATCTGAAATCCTTTTCACTCAAATTGTTCTGTTGATAATAAGTAATTTGTAATGCCCTGAAAATTGGCCGCACTGTGCCTGTGACGTCACATCCCTTCGAACATTTGCAAAGTAGTAAGTGAAATATCATTATAGTTCTGTTAGAGTTAGGTTTGGAGTTAGAAGTATATGAATGTAATTACTACTGAAATGTTCATTTGAATAATGTTTGTTCATGTCTTGCGCTGTGTGCCAAGCTAAGATGTGTGTGTGTTCAACTGTAGTTCTAACTTCATCCACAGGGGGGCAGTTTGTAAATTTAGATATAAGAGACCAGTTTTAGCAGACAAAAGATTCAACATCCTGTTGCTGATTACCTTCAAGATAACAAGGGTTTAACATTTAGCTCCAAAAGCACTTTTCCACTATCGGGCCGAACGGTTGTGAGCACAGTGAGTAACGGTTCACATAGCATTTCCACTTAAGCATGGTTCAGTACGGTTCAATTAAAAACTGTTTCTGGCCTGTAATTCTCAGCATGGTTAGTTAACTGTACTCAAAACAGAGAAATATTCTAGTGAAATGCCTGAAGAGGCTTGGCGACTCATGATTGGTCACTTGCACAGTCAGTCTATGCTAATCCTGATTTTGCAGGACCACAGTGGAAAAAGAAACCATAACTATACAAATGAGCCTGATTTGGTATGGAATGGCATGGTTCTGCAACGAGGACCATTCGGCCCGATGATGGAAAAGTGCTACAAGTCATGAAACTTGCAGAGAATCGTACACAAACAAACAGAAAAAAACACTTTGCTCCTACAATTACTCTCCAATGCTAACTCTGTGCCGAACTCTGTGCCTCCTTACCTTGTCCTAAACTCCTTTATTAGTTTATTATGCCTTTCTGCATCCATGGTATCATAATCCTGAAAATGACAGCTATTTTCAAAGCTGCCTTGCTAAAGCAATGCACTCAAAATCACTTAATGTGATCAGATACATCTGAAGGGATTTAGTGGAGTGATCACAGAATGTTGAAGGACTCGAGAGGAGATCTTCTGGCAGCGTGAACCTTCAGGCACAATGGTTACACTGATTCAGTTTTTACAAAATGAGAAACTATGTTTTTTTCTCTATGAGATTGCATTACTTTCTTGTTTACATTTGTGTCTGTATACTGTACATGTGTGTGATTTAGATATGCCACAGAATGATTTTCGCACAATTTACAGTAACTGTTTGACCGAACTCCATCTGGGCCATTTTACTATATGATGTACAGTGGGTGCCAAAAGTCTGAGATCAGTAGTAAAATGCTTCTATTTAGCATTTTTGTGACTTAATGCAAACTATTTCTTCCCAAATTACAATGAGCATGTTTACATGCTTGTTCTTAAACCAGTTATGTTTAAAAATCCGACAACGGTCGTGTTGCAGCACTTGAGCCTGAGCCCAAAATTCTGAAAATTCCATTCTCTGCCATAATATGATATTCATATGCATTTTCATATTACATTCATATTCATATAACATTACACACCTGAAATGTATATACCATATTGAAGAGAAGAACTAGGGCTTTCAAATGATATAAATATATGTATGATTATTTAAGGCTAATCATCCTTTATCAATAAGATTTCACACAGCAATTTTTACAAAAATCTTCATATTTCACATGACCACTCCTCAAATATTACTTTTGAGCACCTGTAATAATAAATTGAGATTGCATCTGAAATTGAAGGACATAAACACTGAAATATATATTTTATGTGTTCAATAAAACACGCTTTGTTTAATTTGAACATTTTCAGCGAATTACACACGAATTACACAGCAAAACATGCAAAATCAAACTTACAAACTATCTACAGTAAATCATTTTTAATAAAGAGTGCAGGAACAGAATATATATAAATTCATAAATACTCAACAACTGCAATACCTGTGGAGAGAAAAGAGGGAGAAAAGAGGGGAGGGGGAGAACAACACCAGTAAACATAGCCCAACCTAGGCCTCTTCGCGAAACTGGTCACACTCAGCTGAGTGCCAAGACTGAAAACGGTTCCTATCGTGAACCAAGCAAAGTCTTTTGCCATTACATTCCTGTGCACAACAAGCTACTTTAGTTTAATATTCATTTCTACTTTTCCAATAGCAAAACCAACATCACTTAGCGGACTCTTCAAATTTAGGGTCATGGGCTGTGTGGAGTAATGAGGAAGGAGGGACTACAGTCTTTAGGCAAAGGAAAACTTGCGTGAATATCGATACCTCCCAGTTGACGAGCCAGGTTTCTGACCTATCAACACCATCCATGTTTTTGTTATAATCGCAGATGACAGTGAGCTGGAGTTCTATATCTTTTGTCCAGTCTCCATAATTTTTTAAAAATCTAATAATTTCAGTTGAGCCATTCACATTGTGGAAATTGGAAAGGCATGTAACGGCACGTGTGTCCTTCCACTGAATTACAAGTATATTCCCCTCAGTCCCACACCACCTCACTGGACTCAAGATGGCACCTAGTATAGCTGCTGCGGCGTTGCTAGCTCCGACACAACACTACAGTTTATTGTTTATTTTGTTTACAGTTTTTAGTTTTTTTGTCTTGGATGTTGTCTGCCTTATTGTATTCGACAGACAAATGCTTATGGACATTGTTTCTGCAATTACACACCGAAAACCGGACTTCAAATTCCTCAGTGCCGACCCAATGTTTACAAACGCGTCAGCGGAGCCCTTTGTCTGGGCAGTCTGGCCACGGAAACGCAGAAGGAAAAGGGGAAAAAGAGCCAGCATTCTCATCAGAGTAAGACGTCAGGCAAATCGACCCCCGCTACCTAGTATTCTACTGGCAAATGTTCCTTCTCTGACAACAAGCTCTGCGAGTTGAGAGGAGGGATCTCTTTCCAACGAGAGACGAGGGACTGCTGCATTATCTGCCTTACAGAAACTTGGATGTCTGCGGAGATTCCAGACTCGAACCCGCAGGGTTCTCCATGCACCGAGCGGACAGAGCGAAAGACGTCTCAGGTAAAAGCAGAGTTGGTGGTGTATGTTTTATGACCAACAAATCATGGTGTGATCAGAGGAACGTACATTTTATCAAGTCTTTCTGCTCTCCTGATCAGGAATTTGTCATGCTTCTGTGTCGACCATTCTGGCTACCAAGGGAATTCACAGCGGTCATTATCACAGCTGTGTACATGCCGACAAAGAACGGGCACTCAAGGAACTGTATGGGAGTATAAGTGAGGAGGAAACCGCGTACCCTGAGGGCGCGTTCATTGTGACCGGGGACTTTAACAAAGCCAATTTTAAAACAATCACACCAAAATACCAACAACATATCAGCTTCAACACACGAGGGGACGGGGTTTTGGACCATAACTATTCTCCTTTCCGGGATGGCTACAAATCCCTCCCCTGCCCACCATTTGGCAAAACAGACCACTCTTCCATTCTGCTTCTGTCCACTTACAGGCAGAAACTGAAACAGGAATCACCCACCCTCAGAATGATCCAGTGCTGGTCGGACCAATCAGACTCTATGCTACAAGACTGTTTTGATCACGTGGACTGAGATATGTTCCGGTCTGCCTCTGATGACGACATCGAGGTTTATGCTGATAGCGTAACGTGTTTCATCAGGAAGTGCGTAGAGCACATTGTTCTGACCAAAACAATACGGATCTTCCCCAACCAGAAACCATGGATTAACAGCGATGTTAACGCAGACCTCCGCTTTTAATTCCAGGAATGTGGAGGAGCATAAACAAGCCAGTTATGCCCTCCGTAAAAATCAGATCAGCCAAACGCCAGTACAGGCACAAAATTGAAGGACAGTTGAACACCACCGACTCTAGAAGTATGTGGTGGGGTGGTACGGTGTATGATCATTGACAATGATGAAACAGCCTACAGAGAGGAGGTGCACACTCTGACACACTGGTGTCAGGAGCACAACCTCTCCGTCAACGTCAGTAAGACCAAGGAGCTTGTAGTGGACTTCAGGAGGAAAGACAGAGGACACAGCCCCATCACCATTAATGGAGCACCAGTGGAGAGATTCAGCAGCTTCAAGTTCCTCTGTGTCCACATTACTGAGGAACTTACATGGTCCGTCCACACTGAGGCCGTTGTGAAGAAGGCTCACCAGCACCTCTTCTTCCAGAGACGGCTGAGGAAGTTTGGAATGAACCACCACATCCTCATACGGTTCTACACCAGTACTGTAGAGAGCATCATGACTGGCTGCATCATCGCCTGGTAAGGAAATAGCATCGCCCACAACTGCAAAACCCTGCAAAGGATGGTGCGAACTGCCAGACACATCTTGAGCTTCCCTCCCTCCAGCACATCTATATCAGGCAGTGTGTGAAAAAAGCTTGGGGGATCAACAGAGACTCCAGCCACCAGAGCCAGGTGCTGCTCTCACTGCTACCATCAGGCAGGCAGTATCACAGCATCAGGACCCGCACCAGGCAACTACATGACAGCTTCTTCCCCCAAGCAATCAGACTTTTGAACACTTAATCTCTCACGATCAATATATCAGCACTGCACTTTATTAATCTTATTATCTCACACTGGACTGTCATAGTTATATTCTCCACAATAAAACTACTGTATACATATTTTTTATATACTTTTTATTTCTATTGTATGTGTATTCTATATTGTGTGCATTGTTTACTGTACATTGTATATTATTTTTGTGTTGTGTAAATATGTGTACATTTGATATGTAAATTGTGTTGTGTAAATATGTTGTTTATTGTAAATTGGTATATGTCTCATCACTGTCATGACTGCTATGTTGCTCGGAACTGCACACAAGACTTTCACCACTGTTGCACTTGTGTATATGGTCGTGTTACAATAAAGTGATTTGATTTGATTTGATTTGATTTTGACCTCATATCCCCACGAGCTGTCTTGTGTTCCCATCTTTTGATGCCTTTAAATTCTGAAGGAAACTGTTTACGATTCACTCTGGATATTCCACAGGAATTAGTTCCCATTTCTAACAACTTAACCATAAGAGCTGGGGACGTGTAAGAGGTTTTGGTGCCTGTGAATCAATGTCAGAGTACAAGGGATAAGAAACAGAGTCAGGGAAGTATTTACGCTTTCTAGCTGACTTGGGACCTGTGCGAGAATGGCTAGCCACACCCAAAATAATAAGAGTAACAGTGTTTGTGTTACTGTGAGTATCAGTTATATGAGAAATAGAAACAAACAATACATACACATTCATACATATCCAGTTGATGGTCAAGGCTGGGGATCAGGTTCCATCTCATCCTCCATCTCCTTATGGTCCGGGTCTTCCTGCAGTAGTTCATGGTCCAGCAGATCTTCCTTTTGTTTGCTCATGCCCTCATGAGCCACGTCCTCCTTTGCTATGAACCTAAGCTCATCAACAGTCAGCTGCATCCTCCTCTTGAGGGTGCTGAGCAGGGAGCTATAGTCTCTATCCATCTCTAAAACAGAAAAAAGTACAACAATTGGTAGCCAGCAGTGTGTTCTTCACAAATCTGTACACTGAATAGTCTAACCAGAATGTCCAACTGCAGACAACCCTCTCACACATTCCTTGTGAACAGGAAGCTACACACAATCTAAAACCATGTCTGTATGATGGATGGGTAAGGCTATCTGCAAAATGATAGAAAGATATCTACCATTTTCTTTATTACATCAGAAAATCAACAAGCTAGATCACTTATCTAACTAGCAGGCCAGTTTCCAGGCAGGTCTGAACAGCAAACTGCTCTCTGCCTCACATTACTTCAGGCTGATTTTTCACATGCGACAAAATTGGCCAAAAAAGATATTAATATTTAGCTACAATGTAACATAGTATTGCTAGCTAATGTTTATTTAGCAAGTTTCACAGACACTGCCAAAAAAGTTTGATATAAAAAGAATAGGCTCACTGATGATGGTCACATACATTTTTCCAGAAAAAAACTAGCTACAAATAAATCTTTCGTAACTAAAAAGGTTTGACTATCATCCAGAAGTGACAAAATTGACCAAAAAAGTTAGTGATATTTAGCTAAAATGTAACATAGTATTGCTAGCTAATGGTTATTTAGAAAGTTTCACAGAAACTGCCAAAAAAAGGTTTATAGAAAAAGAAGAGGCTCACTGATGATGGTCACATAAATGTTTCCAGAAAAAAACTAGCTACAATAAATATGTACTAAAGGTTGACTATCATCCAGAGTGACAAACTGCAAAATATTGACATTTAGCTAAAATGTACATAGTATTGCTAGCTAGCTAATGTTAATTTAGCAAGTTTCACAGACATTTGCTTAAAAATAGAGGCTAGCAGTCTGTCCGATGAACTTTTGAATTTTTTCCAGAAATTACTAGCGTTACTCATTCAAATAAATGCTTCATAACTAAAAGGTTTTGACTTTCAATTGACAATATTGACAACACATGTTAAATAATTTGTCTTACCTTGAAAGATCACCTCTGTTTTCTATTTGAAGCAGTAAATCCATCACTTGATGTAATTTACCGGGGCATCCTCTCTGGGTCCGTCCAGGCAAATGGCTTATTGTCATAAGTATCTGACAGCTTTCAGAAATAAAATTGGTGATTGGATGGTGAAGATATTGAGACAGGAACCATGGGAATAATTGTTCCCAAATTTAGGTGCAGTTTAAGATAAAAACAATCAGCACACATATGTTTTTGTACATTACCCATTACGCTCAGCATGCTTACACCTTTACTGATATTTACTGACTTTTCTTATGTGTGCAGGTTTTTCTGTTAATTTTTAGCCATGAAATGGAGGTAATAATTTGATCATTTCAAATCTCATGTTAACACAGGTTTCTTAAACTGCTGGTAGTTTTGAATAAGCTGTGGATTCAAAAGCACTCAATTTGAGTTAAAAGTTGGCTTGCAAATGTATACGATTTCCTAAAATTCATACCCTTTCTCTTTTTTTTTGCTTTAATGACAGCATGTACACGAGATGGCATGAACTAATAAGCCATGCTATTCCAGTATGATTTTATCTTGTGTGCTTGAATGGAAGCAGAGATATCTGACCTTTCTACATGGTCAGTGTCTTAAATTTGATTAGTGACCTAGAAATAGTGCAGAAACTTTTTTTCTGTTAATTTTATTCTATTTATTTGTTATTTGAAATTTGGTAAAACTATTTTATATATGTCCAGGTTTGAAAATCACAGATTCATCCAATGTAGTCTTTCAAAAGCTGCTGTATGTGCTTGTTAATGACAATCCTAACAAACATGGTTGTGTAAATATGTTTGGCTCACATATCAGAGCTTTTCCGTTTTCATTTTCCTCCATTCACGTGTATCCACAGAGATTGTGGAACTGCACACAGATGCTTCTGCACAGCCTCCCCTCTATGCATGCAGCACAGCTGTTTGATGAGTTTGTGCTTGATGATAAGAGGGTATTACACTTACAGCTGTAACAAAAGCTTTTACCACCATGCATCAGCAAAAGCAGAGATGGTCAACATGAGTGAGGCGATGCAGCGTGCTTCGCTTGCGGCTGCATCCTGGTTTAAACTTCAGTCTTGTCCATTCCTATTTATTTAACCATTAATGCTTTAGAAGGGACCACAGGGAAATAAAATAAAAACTTCAATCTACATAGTCATGTTGGGGCTTTTTGTGTCTTTTTGCTGCACTGATCAGCAGTATTTACACAACCTCAGTGCAACCTCGAGATTAGACCCACCAAAAACAAATTTGCCTGTTTTCCTCTACTTTAACTCATGTATCACTGACATTTTAAAGGCTCTTGAGACTACTTCTACTTTCGCTGACACTGGTACTAGTGTGCTAGCACATTTTTTGCTATTCTATATGGCAGTACAATAATAGATTTTTTATAACTGAAATGTATCATTCAAGCATAATTTTAGGGTTATTTTAGGTGAACGAGAAAAGTATGGCCCTGCTTTGGATAGGAAACCAAGCAAATCTTCTGTCCTAGTGTACACAGACACACACTCTCCCACACACAACACGTCAGACAATACATATGCAATCAAGGTCCAAGGTGGCCTGGCTTATCAAACATATCAAGTTAACCACTGATGTCATTGATCAGAAAGTCAATTCCCGTTCTATAATTGTGACAGAGAAGAGAAAGATTGCAAAATGACTTTGAGAGGTTTACCCACTTGGTAAACATACATATGATCCATTAGGCTGAGAGGAGATTATCAAGACTGAATGCAACAATTTCGGGGGATTATTCAAAACGACCTTGTGCTGCACTTGAAAGACAATGGGAAACATGGCAATGAGCCATTTCGCTCACATTCACTTTGATTATACCCCTGAATATGCTGGAAGTACCTTGTTCCATGTGACAGTGTCTTAAAGAATAATTTATCCTTATCCATATAAGGTCGTCTGATAAAGTCCAGCTGTAGCACAACACTAATGGCCCCCCAGACATTGCTCCCAGCTCTTAATCATGCCATCTCCACTCCATTAAAGAGATGCAGTACCATGCCCCATCCTCATCAATAATAAGAGGGAAGATTTGACAAAGTTCCCTTATTCTGTCTGCCAGAGTAGGGCCTCAAGAGGATTGGTGACCTCTGTTGAAATATTCACAGATTTTTCAATGCTCATCCAAAAGCCCAGAGCATATTGGCTAATGAGCTCATCTCTGTGGTTCAAATATTAATGTTGTTTAGTTACATATGAACAGATATATGTTGGTTAAAGAAAAGCACAAATAATTGAAATAACAGACAGGGTTATTAATGCCTACAATTTTATATTTTGCCATTATCTAGTTGAGTGTCAAGACAGTGTCAAACTTGCAATAAGGGCATTTAACTAATATGTGATATTATAACATGGTGCTCATGACTATTAAACTGTATTGTTGATCATTGTCCAAGGTAACCGATTTTCTACATAGCTTTGCTTGTTTAATGTGTTTCATATCAGTTCATAGTCTATTTCTTCTCACATAAAACAATAATTTATCAAATCAATATTTCGTGCCCATTTATTTATTTATTTAATGACAATTAGCAATGTAGCCATATAAAAGGTTATCTGTAGTCTTTGATTTAATTTATTAAAAAATTAAGTAAAGCAGTGTAGCCATCAAGTAAAAGTACTTTCCTTGCACCTTGAATACATGTGAGTCTATACAAACTTTAAATGCACAATTCAGAAATAATAATATCCACAGAATTGTATTATTTATAAGAGGAAATGTATTTTCACATTAATGTGGAAACAGATGTTACAAACAGTGACAGCAATGAATGGTAGCATTTACTGTATAGTAAGGGAAAAACCACTCTGGAACCTGCAGAGTTTGACCCCTGAGATATAGGCATGGTATCCATCAAGGCTACACAATTGACTGTCCTTGCACAGTAGCGCTTCACTGCAGAAAAATATAGCTTCTCCTTCAGTGTTTGAATCAGAGATGCAAACAAGCTGAATTCCATTAATTTAGCTATGCTGATGAAAGTGGTTAGGAATTTTTTCAATTGGTATAGTTTACTTGGCTTGCTCTGTAATGCACATTAATATCCACCGGTGATTAAAACTGACTTTAACTACCTGTGCATTCAACGGTTTGAACGGCTCATCTTCCAACCAGTCAGAATCATTAGAAGAGACAATGGTGTGTGTGTGTGTGTGTGTGTGCATATCTATCTATCTATCTATCTATCTATCTATCTATCTATCTATCTATCTATCTATCTATCTATCTATCTATCTATCTATAGTGTATAAACACGACACACACACACACACACACACACACACACACACACACACACACACACACACACACACACACACACACACCATGGTCTAAACTCAGGAAAAATGAATCTTCCCTTTTTCAGGACACTGTATTTTAAAGATATTTTTGTAAAAATTAAAATAACTTTACAGATCTTTATTGTAAACAATGTTTTCCATGCTTGTTCAATTACAGAACCATAAACAATAAATGAACATGCATTACAGTTTTTTTTATTCGCTTTGGTACTATTTTCACAAGTAAGGTGTACATTTTCAAAACTCTTAGTACAAAAATCCAAACTGATCACACTTGTAACACAGCTAGTCATTCTTTCAAAACATGATCCCATGCTTTCATTACAGTTATACATTTTTTAGTCCACATAATCATTGTTTCAAAAGCAAGATTATTGTAATATGTAATGAGAACATTTGGTTTAATCACAGAAACACAACAGTATGATCTTCTTTCAACTTAGTACTTTTAACAATCAGTTCATCCAAAAGCAAAGAATAATAATAATAATAATACATTTTATTTAACAGCGCCTTTCTAAGCACTCAAGGTCGCTTTACAGATAATAAAACAGGTACAGGGAACAGAAAAGTATAAACAAACAATTATAAAAAAGGACAAGAACAGTGCATTTACAAATAAGCAAGCTGGAACAGGTGGGTTTTGAGTCTGGTTTTGAACAGAGGGAGAGAGTCGATACTGCGAAGGTCCGGTGGGAGTGAGTTCCAGAGCTGTATGAATGCAAGATATATGTTTCAAATCGGCCTTAGAAGTGCTGAAATTAATATGCTACAGTACTATAAAAGACAGATTACACAGTTTTCACATTAGGCAATACACTCACATTACCCAACATTTACATAATCTATAATTTCCAAAATATCCATCATATGTGTAATCAAGTGAAGGATCAATGAAGACACCCTCTACAATCATTTGGGCAAATTACTGTAGTTTTTATTTTTCAGATATAATTGTAACATAGGTATACTTTCTATAATGAAATGTAACTAAATAAGAACAAAACATAACATTTAATGCAAACATTACATTAATTTGGATCAAGCCTGTCTTGAGCATTTGGCCATAGATTCTCGTCCACATCACAATGAATGTTATCATTGTTCATGCACCTTGGGAAAAACATTTTGGCGTGACGAATCCATGCTTGACATTGGTCTACACTGATGTCATCACATGCATCATCCATGGCCTGAAGGAGGGTGGCACGCTCAAGGGGTTGGTGATCATAGACCTTCCACCTCCATGCTGAAAAACATTCCTCAATAGGGTTGAGGAAAGGAGAGTATGGAGGCAGGTAGAGGGTCATGAATCGGGGATGGGCCTGAAACCATGCTTGAACTACCTCTGCGTGGTGGAACCTCACATTGTCCCACACAATTACATAGGTGACCCCTTCACCTTGACAGGCCGGCTCAATTTCATTGAGAAACTCAATAAGATGTGCAGCAATTATAGGAACCAAGTAATGGCCTACGTCCTACGACACCATCTTCAGAGATAGCTGCGCACATGGAGATGTTTCCTCCACGTTGTCCAGGCACTTGGACAGTGGCACGTTGGCCGATGATGTTCCGTCCACGGCGACGAATTTTGGCCAGGTTAAAGCCCGCTTCATCAACAAAAGTGTACTTGTGATGGTTCACATCAGCGTCAAGCACCATAACCCTCTAAAAAATATATTTTGGTTAGTTCTTTTTACAGTGTTGTTCCAATATACATATGACGTAAGTGATGCATCAAATAGTAACAGTAATACAATATATAGTGCTGTACCTGAACATACTCAGCTCTTAGTTGTTTCACCCGGTCATTGTTTCTCTCAAAAGGCACCAGGTAAACTTGTTTCATTGATACCTGGTGCCTCTTTAAAAGGTGGCCTACTGTTGATAGGCTGATGGATGCCACATGGGCAAAGGTGTCATTGTTCTCCTCAATTGCCTGCTTTATTTCTGACAGCCGTATATAATTCCTGGCCCTCACCATTTCCACCACTGCCCTCTCTTGCTGGTCGGTCAGCACACGGCCATGGCCACCACTATGGGGTTTTCTGTCAATTCTAAGCATAAAAGAGTATACTGTCAATAAATCATACTGTATCAATACTGTAACATGTCTGATGAATTTACATGCATTACAATTTACTGTAAATTTAATATAGTATACATCCTCCACACTTACCGGTTTTCTTGGTGAAAAGTTCGGATGATAGAATTGACAATTGATCTTTTTAGATTTGGATCAACTAATCTGGCAGCCACTGCCATAGTAAGGCCTCGGTTCACCACCTGATCAACGATGATGGCCCGGACTTCATTAGAGACAACAGTTCTGCCTCCCTCTCTCTGATGACCAACCCTTTGACGGGCCCCATGCCCACCTCTCTGACCTCTCTGACCTAGCCCATGCCCACCTCTCTGACAGATCCCTTGTCCACGAGCTCTTCCTATTCCTTGCTGTCTATCCTGCTCCATGTTGAAAGAAAATGGCAGTGTTTACACCCCCACTTTTATGTTACTAGTATTAGTAACACCATACTAATACTGTGTTTGACCCCCTTTCGCCTTCAGAACTGCCTTAATTCTACGTGGCATTGATTCATCAAGGTGCTGAAAGCATTCTTTAGAAATGTTGGCCCATATTGATAGGATAGCATCTTGCAGTTGATGGAGATTTGTTGGATGCACATCCAGGGCACGAAGCTCCCGTTCCACCACATCCCAAAGATGCTCTATTGGGTTGAGATCTGGTGACTGTGGGGGCCATTTTAGTACAGTGAACTCATTGTCATGTTTAAGAAACCAGTTTGAAATGATTCAAGCTTTGTGACATGGTGCATTATCCTGCTGGAAGTAGCCATCAGAGGATGGGTACATGGTGGCCATAAAGGGATGGACATGGTCAGAAACAATGCTCAGGTAGGCCGTGGCATTTAAACAATGCCCAATTGGCACTAAGGGGCCTAAAGTGTGCCAAGAAAACATCCCCCACACTATTACACCACCACCAGCAGCCTGCACAGTGGTAACAAGGCATGATGGATCCATGTTCTCATTCTGTTTACGCCAAATTGTGACTCTACCATCTGAATGTCTCAACAGAAATCGAGACTCATCAGACCAGGCAACATTTTTCCAGTCTTCAACTGTCCAATTTTGGTGAGCTCTTGCAAATTGTAGCATCTTTTTCCTATTTGTAGTGGAGATGAGTGGTACCCGGTGGGGTCTTCTGCTGTTGTAGCCCATCCGCCTCAAGGTTGTGCATGTTGTGGCTTCACAAATGCTTTGCTGCATACCTCGGTTGTAACGAGTGGTTATTTCAGGCAAAGTTGCTCTTCTATCAGCTTGAATCAGTCGGCCCATTCTCCTCTGTCCTCTAGCATCAACAAGGCATTTTCAGCCCACAGGACTGCCGCATACTGGATGTTTTTCCCTTTTCACACCATTGTTTGTAAACCCTAGAAATGGTTGTGCGTGAAAATCCCAGTAACTGAGCAGATTGTGAAATACTCAGACCGGCCCGTCTGGCACCAACAACCATGCCACGCTCAAAATTGCTTAAATCACCTTTCTTTCCCATTCTGACATTCAGTTTGGAGTTCAGGAGATTGTCTTGACCAGGACCACACCCCTAAATGCATTGAAGCAACTGCCATGTGATTGGTTGATTAGATAATTGCATTAATGAGAAATTGAACAGGTGTTCCTAATAATCCTTTAGGTGAGTGTATATAGTGGCCAATTGTGGTTACCACTATGTGAAATCAATTAGCAATAACTAGTATTCATCATGTGTGGTTACACGTAATTTACGTAAATGTTCATACAAACACACATTTTATTTCTGTAGTTCTCAAAATCCATATACTGTATATTGCTGAAATGAAAATCTATAGGTTTACCAAATGATTAATTGATTAACCATTAAGATCAGTTGGATTAAATAATAGACAAATGTATTAAACTGAAAATCAAAGTTTAATAGTAAGAGCTATATGAAAGGCAGTTACTGTGAATGAAACAATAATGTAGATGGAACAGTTATTTTGTGTTGTGAAAAGGATACTTTGTGATTTTGTGAATTGTACTAACACAATTGAAAACATGATGAAATATTTGACAAAAGTGCACTTTTGATGATCTGTTGTGATATTAGCACTAAGAGTTTTGAAAATGTACACCTTACTTGTGAAAATAGTACCAAAGCGAATAAAAAAAACTGTAAGACACTAACAGCTTACAGACAGTAGGCAATTAAGGTCACAGTTATACAAACGTAAAGACTCCAAAGACACCTTTCTACAGACTCTGAAAAACACCAAAAGAAAGATGCCCAGGGTCCCTGTTCATCTGCGTGAATGTGCCTTAGGCGTGCTGCATGGAGGCATGAGGACTGCAGATGTGGCCAGGGCAATAAATTGCAACGTCTGTACTGTGAGACGCATAAGACAGCGCTACAGGGAGACAGGAAGGACAGCTGATCATTCTCGCAGTGGCAGATCATGTGTAACAACACCTTCACAGGTCCTTATAACTTTGCGGTGACACACCGGGGAAAAGTGTATGAACATTTTGGGGGAAAGTTTATTTGAGAAAACTGGTTTGTCACAACAGCCCCAGCATTTTTTATGGGAGTACAACATGTGATGCTTATGTTCACTGTGTGTTTCGTGTACAATTGAATTCTGTTATGCATATCTCGAGACTCTTGGTCATGGAGACAGAGGCTGAATTCGGGAAGCATTTAAAAAAAGCTGCAGGGAAAAACTGTAACATATTCTGGTTGACTGACGTCCGAGGCACGTACGACGGCAAACTAATTCTGATACAGACAGATGGGCAAACAGGAGAGAAACAGATATGTTTATATGGTCCAATTTAATTCACTGAATGGGGACTCATCCTTCTTTACACAGCAAGTCCATCAGGCTCATGTGTAGACATATTTTTATTGGACATTGGATTATATTTCTTGTGCTCTGAGACCCTTGGTCATGGAGGCAGAGGCCAAGCTCAAGCTGAAAATAGTCAATGCTCATTCGCCAGTGTAAATTATGGGGGAAACTGAGCTAAATTTGTGAACTTAAAAACAGGTCAGACACTAAACCAATCCCAGCATATAATGGGTGAACAACATGTAGTACCCGGATAGCACTAAACACCCTCATAAACAAAAGCATCACCTTGACCAACTCGTTTCCCAGCGTGAGCCATAGGGGGAAACCATGAGGAAAATTCCAAATGGAGCTGATCTTATCTCAAAGTCATTTCTTAATGTGGTGCATTTGTTGGACTGCAAAACCATTGTGTGTAGATCCAACAGCTGATTGAATAGAGCGACATCCATGCCGCTACCAAAAAATCGTGTAGAGATAGCGGTGCACATCTCTTGTCTTGCCAGAACGAAATGAAACAAGTGGGAATACTGCCTTGTGGTGAGAAATTTTGAGTCTTGAAAAGCGCAGCTGTCCGTGTCAGACCCTTGAAATGTAAAAAAATAAAATAATAAAAATTGCTCTGAAATTTACGCTGTATAAACGACGTCTTATGTGTTTGCCACTTAAAAGGGATGATTAATGACGTGAGTCATTGGAACAAACACGGGCTTAGACAAAATCGTTCACTGAAGAACAGAAAATCTGACTTGATGGGACAAAAGCGAGTGCCTTTATGGAGCATGTGACATAGCTCACTAGGGGCATTGCTTAAGCGCCATCAGCCAATAAATTGGTGTAATGGTATAAGAGCTTTAGACCACGTGACAGAGGGCATGTCCCAATGTGATTATAGCTCATGGTCCTACGAAAGGGAACCCCTTTGTGGGACCTTTTTTAAAATCCCCAACATTACTAATTAAGTTCTTTCACAACAAATAATATTGCTCCATCAATATTCAATCTTTCAGTCTTGATACACTTTGTGACCAGACAAAAAATACCCTACTTTAACTTAGTTCCAAAATCTGAATTTACTTTGCAAACTGCATGAAAGAAATACAATAATTCAAATCAGAAATCAAAGCTGTCAATCAATACAGAAATGCATAAGCGTTATTTGTGAAAAGGAATCTGTTTTGCAAGCAGATAAGAATCTCATTTCCAAGTCTAGTTGGACCACGGAGTTTGTCCTCCACAGAGGGATTGTGTTAGTGGGTTGCTGGATTGATTTTCTGACCACAGCTCTACTCTTAGTACACACACACACACACACACACACACACACACACACACACACACACACACACACACACACACACACACACACTGTGACTTGCCAAGCACTGCAAAACTCAGTGTAATAATAATAATCCTCTGCCCTGAGCTTGGCTGTGCATGAAGATGAGGAGAACCCCAGTGCCGTGTGTCTTCATTTTTATCAGATCTCTGGCAGTCCCAGAGCAGTTGGACTGGAGGAGAGGCACACACACAGTCTCCCTTGGTGTCATCTGCTCAGGCACAGATCCAGGGATGCGTTCTTCATGAACACCGCCAACTCTCACCCTCAGAATGTGGCAGCACTTCTCTGCTGATGGTTGAAGATATTCTGATGTCTGTTGTGTGTCACACAAAACCACAGAGCAGTGGTACAGCAAGAGAAGCAGAAAGCTTGTTTGCTGAAATGCTTTATTCAGGCAATATATATATAAACCAGTGGAACCAAAACTAGGCATTAGCTTGTTCGTTTCAGTTGCATTTAATGTTTACACTGAATAACAAGCAATTTATTAAACTGTAACTATCCTGCAATATTTTTGGAGATGATCATACAAAGAAACAAACCTCTAATCTAACTAGTGAATTACCAAGAAATGAGGATAATATTTGCAGAAAAAGTGTAAATATGTAATCTGTGTTTCATAATACACTTAAAGCTGATGTGTGTCATTTTGTTTTTATTTTAAAATACTTTCTCCTATCTCAGCTGAACCCTTAAATGCATGGCAATTTCACAAACATTATTTGGGTTTTTAGAGACCCGGAACTTACAGTACTGTATATCTATCAAAAATAGATGTACAAATTGTTTAAAATGTAAAAAATATTTTTAAGACAATTAGAAAACAATATATATTTTTTAATATAATTTGAGGTTTTATTTTTAATAAATTAAAGAGACAATTCAACAAATCAGGACAAATCAAAAACAGGATTCGTTATTTTAACACTGAAATTTCATGAGATTGAATTGGCTGTCAAACACATATTGAGCTACACATAACACATATTCTACAAGTGTAATGTATGTGTAATTTATCTGTAGCTTATGTGCATCTTGTGTATTTTCTCAGGCACTTGTTGAGTCTAATTAGATGCAACTTACAATGCTAATTATTTCAGTAATACACCCAAAATGAGAGTAGTCATATCACACTTTTCATATGTTGTATTTGCTAAAAGTTTACTTCGATGTTGTTTCTTCATCAAATAGCAATACCAAATGTAAATCAAGTCAACCACCTTGCCACCTTGAGTAAGACACTTTATGTATGTGTATACGCATATAACATACTGATAATTCACGATTGTTGATTGTGCATAGTTGCACAGAAAGTCAACGTGATAAAGTGTTTATTTGTATGAATATAGTACTAATTTCTCTTGCAATACATAAAGAAATAGATATCATGTGATAGTAAACTTAAATGGATATTAAATAATCATAAAAAAAGTATAATTTATGGAAGTAAAAAAAGCAAAAAACAACTCAGTTCTCTAGAGACCCAAACCATAATACATTTTTGGAATTTTTTGTGTGTCACAATATTTATAAGAGATATATTGAGGAACACTAAAGAGGTGTGGGCACAACTCCAAAAAAATGGATGAGGTACAGGAGGTGGAATGATGTCTCTAAAAGACCCGAGGTATGCGTTTAAGGGTTAATAAGCAGAGACAACTTTAAGTAAACGTTGGAAGACTTCCCTGGAAAGTGTAAACACTGTGGCGCTTTTAGGACATTACTCTGTCTAACTCATTGCTCTGGCACAACAAAACTGTCTCAACCAATGATGTGAGTTGGGGAATGGACTCAGTGGTTCCCATCACAGTTCCTGGAGGCCCCCCAACAATACACATTTTGGATATCTCCCTATCAAACACACCTGATTCAACTCATCAGCTCAATAGTGGAGAATCCAAGATATGAATTTGGTTGTATCAGAAAAGGTAGATATACAAATTTGCAGTGTCGGGGGCCTCCAGGAACAGGTTGGGGAACCACTGGAATATCTGTTTGTTCGACTTATGGTTAGGGATGTTGAGTTTGTGAAAGAATCCTTCTGGTGATATCTGCTTTTGCCAACTCTTCTTTGCAATTAACTGCTCCAACTAGTTCACAAATCGGACTTAAGGCTTGGGTCGCAACGGCTCTCGAGTCAACAGTACACTGAACAGAGAATCGCCTTATATATGACTTTATTGAATGTGTTTGTGCATGTATTCTACAATTCCGGTGTATAGGCATTATATATAGTGACATCATTACATGATGATGTAAATTAACTGGTGAATCGTTTTTTTGAACCAGTTCATTGAAATGAACCATCTGAAAGAACAGGTTCCCATCACTACTTATGGTGGATGAAGGGAGTTTTTGGGAAAGCAGTTTGAAAACAATGCTAATTTTTCAGTTATATTTGGTGACGCTACATTGGAAAAAAATATTTTACCCTTAGTAAATTGTATGTTATCAAATTTACGTCTTTTAATTATATGTAATTTAGGCTACCATGTTGGAATCACATGAGCTGAAAACTACTTGCTTAATCTCAGTAACCACTCTGTTATTGGACACTTTCACACGTGGATTAAATTCATCATGGCTTACTATGACTAGTGATTTTTTTTCAATGGCATTAGTAGCTGAATGATAATGTGTATGAATGATGCTACATCCATGCCCCTAGGTGTCAGTGAAAGTGCTAGACAACATTAACAAAAACGTATTCAGTGCACCTTTAAAACTAGTAATTTCTGTAGGCATATACTGATCTGTATTTGCTAGCAGGAAGTTTGCAGAATATGGAGTTAACCTTACAAAGGTTAATTAAGACTTTATGTATATTTTGATTAAGTAGAATGATCTGGTTCGAATGACTCACTTTACATAATATAATTGAGCTGTTATAAAAAAGTAAGTTCAACTCAAAATATATCATTTTAAATGTAGATTAAATAAATTCTGTGCAAATCCTAACCTTAAAAAAAATAGTAAAATCAAAATAGCAATTTTATTATGGTGCAAAAATTACACACTTTAGTTTAAAACTTTATAAATGTCAGTTTTGCAAAGATTAAAGTCATGCTAAAATTCTGTCAATATGTCTCAAATGTGTGCAAACATTTAGTTGCAATAATCATAGCAAAAATGTAATAAGTGTAATAAGTTTCAGGAGGGGTGAAGTCCACAACTGACTAATACTCTATTATGGTTTGTCCACTTTTTACCATTCACTCAATTCCTGATGGATAAATCAAGTCCCGCACAACTTAATTTTCTTGTTTTACTCTGACATTACATTATGGAAGTAAAATAGGTTGCAAATGTCATTTCATGTTGACATTAAAAGTAACTGCATCCATTTCAGGTTATTTTCCATGCATATTTCTGTACACTAGTAGTTGGTAGTTTCAGCATCATGATACCAATCTGTTAAGTGGCCTTGTCTCTCTGAGCCTGGGCTCAACATCCTCTTAGTGAAGTGTTAGAGGTGAATTGACACTCATTATATGAACACCATCATGGGAGTCCATACTTCACCCTGTGCAGTTCTACAAGGGACTTCACAAAGTCTGCCCCTGTGATGATTTTGAAGCATCCCAATTTTATTGTGATCTTTGTGTGGACTTGATAATATAACCCATGTTTCTGTTTGAAACTTGCTGACGCCACTTACTCTTTGTAGTGCAGCCTGGGCATGACATGGTAAATGAGTTGGTTTCAAAGGAAACAATAAGCTGTTTGTTAGAACAAAGTGTATTTATCGGTCATATTTTCTCTCTTGTTTTGTTGTTATTTTTGTCATTGTCATCATCTGTTTGAACTAACAAGCCACTGCAAACAAGCATGCAGTTTGAAGTTGATCTTCTTTGTTGACCTGTGGTAAATTTCAGCTGTCTGGATAAGGGTGTATGCATCAGAGCTTTCAACATTTTCTTTTCTGTCGAGGCATGATTGACAGGTGGAATATATGCATCATTATGATCTGCATCACTGTGACAGGCTTCCAGTAGAAGTTCTCAAATGACCTTTCCTTTAGTCTCTGATCAAACTCTGGCTAGATTCTTCATGTACAGCAGCTCTTTTCATAGTGAAAACAGAGGGGACACATTTCTTATCATCTAAGACACTGACACTGCCAAACAGCAAATAAGCCAGATCAGTGGCCCCAATTCATTCTTAATAAATTTCTCCAGTGTTTTTTATTTACATGCACTGTCTGTGCCTAGAAACTTCAACCTGGTCTCATAGAATTAACATTTACTGCAGTTTCCTTGTGAAATTAACACCTGAGGCACTAAAACAACTGTGCGTTTTATTTACTATTACAAAAATCAGCTGCTGATTATGACTATATTAACACTTATTTTTCACACTATTACTCACACACTGCTATGCGATGATATCGAAACACTTTTACTGAAACAAATAATTTGAAAAACTATAAATTTTAACGCTTGTACATGTACACACGTATTCCAACATGATTAGCTTCCGCGGTAGCCAAAGGCAAGTCAGTTCACTTGACGACCATCTTTGGAATGCTCCCGGGCAGGCTAGGCAGCTATTTTCTATGTAAAAAAGTGGCATAATGGTACAGTTCCTATCTACTTGAATGGGAAAAGAACAAAATCTCCAAAATGTCATGGTTACTGTCATAACCTCCGTTCCCTGGTGGAGGGAACAAAGCGTTGTGTCGATGTAGTGACTCTAGGGGTTGCTCTCGAGAGCCCCAAACACCTCCCATTCTTTGAGAAAAGGCCAATGAGAATTGGCGAGTGGAATTTGCACTCCCCCGGACATAGGGGTATAAAAGGAGCTGGGATGCAATTCCAGGTTTTGTGCTGATGAGCCGAGACAAGGTCCGGCCATTTCAATGGCTTGTGCAGTGTTGTAAGAGGGACAGAACATCTCGTTCCCTCCATCAGGGAATGGAGGTTACGACAGTAACCATGATGTTCCCCTTCTGTCAATCACTCAATGTTGTGTCAATGTAGTGACCCTAGAGGTCCTTATAGAAAAACACCACGACAGCTGAACCGTTACGTGAACTACTTATGCAGGTGCAAGCAGACTGCTGCGTGCATAATAGCTGATGCATCAGACTGCATGTAACCTCCCCCAATGCCCCAAAAGACGTCATGTAGTTCCCCTGAGGGGGGATGCAACGTAACTAGTATGGGAGCAGGCCATGCCAGCCACAGCCTTTTCTCTCTATGATTATTCTCCACAGAGTATTAGATTTGGCTGGGGCCATCTAACACTATCATACACATTGGGGATTGTGTTCTTTTCCTTTCCTGTTATTTCAGGGGGAAAGACCCTGCATAGTCCACATCCTGCCCAAAAGGGGAGGTCAACATGTGGCAATATGATATAGGGGCTCATCAGGAAGAGGCGCGGTGGTAGGTCCCACCACGAGGGGGAGGACTCTACAAACACAGCGGCCAGGGAGAGCTCTGTGCATCATGGAATATACATCACAGGGGTTACCAGAGTAATCAGCACCTGTGGAGCACCTATCCCAGTACAGGGCATATTAGACCCCATAGTGGGACTGGCTGCAAAATCCTCCACAGAGTTTGCGAACCATAGGGCTAGGGAGGAAGAACATCCGGGGTCCACGACTTTGTGAACTCGGCTGGGGGTAAAAGCACATGTTTTCACCTCAGGGGAGGGGAAAGGCACTATACACAAGCAATACACCCAGCCAGCTGTTCTGTATTAATGAACTCTACCTGTTCATACCTGAAGAAACACGGGACACAACCGGCTCAACGCTGAGATTTTAAAATCTTGCTAGGGCATTGGGTGTTGCCCAGCCCACTGCTCTGCAGATGTCTTCTAGAAAGGTGCCATTGGCCAGCTCCCACGAGGACGCCACACTCCTTGTAGAGTGTGCTTGAACCTGCAAGGGGGTAGGCATGGCCTGTGTCTGGTAAGTCAATGCAATGGTATCCATGATCCCGTGGGCAAGCCTCTGTTTAGAGACAGCGTTCCCTTTCCGCTGTCCACCAAAGCAGACAAAGAGCTGCTCAGAGAATCTAAAGCTCTGCGTGAAATCCAAGTAGTTGCCCAAAGCACGCACTGGACACAGCAACGACAGGGCTGGGTCTGCCTCCTCCTGGGGCAGTGCTTGCAGGTTCACCACCTGATCCCTGAAGGGGGTTGTGGGAACCTTGTGCACATAGCCCGATCGGGTTTGTGGCTATAGTGGCTACATATACCTTCAAGATGGAGGGGGCTGCCCACATCCTGCCCAAAAGGATGTGGGCGGCCACATCCTTTTGTACAAGGAGGTTCCAGAGGTCTGGGCGCAGGTTCCAGATTGTGCCCCATCCCTGAGAAAGAAGGTCCTTCCTCAGAGGAATCTGCCAGGAAGGTGCTGTCCCGAGGAGCGTGAGGTCCGAGAACCAAGTCTGGGTGGGCCAGTATGGGGCCACGAGGGTGACAGCAAGAAGGCTCACATGGGGGAATGTGTATTTGTGCAGCCCCCGGTGCCAGCTGTGTGCCAGAGTGTAGGTCCAAAGGGGGGCTCCCATCAGGGAATACCAGAGCGGGCAGTGGGAGGATTCCCGGGAAGCTAACAGGTCTACCTGTGCTTTGCCAAATCGACTCCAAATCAGCTGGTCCACCTAGGGGTGGTGTCTCCACTCTCGTGTTCACTGTGGCTTTGAGTCTGCCCAGTATATGACCTCAGCCACTGCTAACTCTAGAGGAGGAGATGGCGGGCGAGTTACGACTTGCAATATATATATGCTACTGTCGCTGTGTTGTCAGACTGGACCAACACATGCTTGCCTTGGATCAACAGAAATAGCCTCCGCAGGGCGAGTAGTACTCTAGGCAGTTGATGTGCCAACCCAGTCGCGGTCCTACCCATTGCACATGGCACCCCAGCACAGTTTGGAGGTGTCTGTGGTGACCACAACACATCTGGATACTTGCTGTAGGGGAATTCCTGCCCATAGAAACGCAAGGTCTGTACAAGGGCTGAATAAGTGGTGGCAGAGCAGCGTGATAACTATTCGATGTGTGCCGTGCTGCCATGCCCATCTCGGGACTCGATTCTGAAGCCAGTGCTTAAGCGGTCTCATCTGCATCAACCCGAGAGGCTGCTGCTGAGGAAGCCATATGACCCATGAGCCTCTGAAAGTGTTTCAGTGGTACCGCTGTCCTCCGTCTGAATGACTTCAAAATTCCAAAAATTCCATTCTGTGCCAGAATATGGTATTCATATCATAATTTATATAAAAATTAATCTTATATTCATTTGAAGAGAATAACTAGGGCTTTCAAATGATATAAATATATGTATGATTATTTAATGCTAATCATCCTTTATCAATAAGATTTCACAAAGCAATTTTTACAAAAATCTTCTCTGACCACCATACTTCATCAGATAACTGCATTTTCAACCATTTTAATTACCAGCTAGAGGTAAACTTAGAGTGTATGAAATATACATAATTTTGTGGGCAATGTAGAATAGCAGACATATAATATATATAATATTTTGTTTAAAAATTATGACCATTCTAGTGATTAGGGGGGAAAAAGAGATACATTTCACATGACCACTCCTCAAATACTCCTTTTGAGCACCTGTAATAATAAATTGAGATTGGATAGATTGGAGGCCCACGAGCCCTGAAGTGACTTGGTTCCCCAATGACGATGGGAATCAGGGAGAATTGAAAACCCCATGTAAATGAGCAACCCAAGAAATTTGATAAAATTAATTGGGGGTCACCTCCATCCAAGCTCCTTGGTAGCTAGAATATGATGGACAGTTAAGTACGAGCTCCCACCCCTTACAGTTTGTAAAGTTGCATATCTCAGCAACTACAGCCGAGTACAAAATAGCATGAAAAATGCATTTTCTCGCAACATCATATTGGATGTTGACCGCACAGCCTGATGCACGCTACCTAAGTCAATACCGAATGGATGGCTAGGCTTAAATGGGAGAGGTTTTGGTGCCAGTGAATCAATGTCAGAGTACGAGGGATAAGAATCAGAGTCAGTGAAGCTTTTACGCTTTCTAGCTGACTTGGGACCCATGTGAGAATGGCTAGCCATACCCAAAATAATAAGAGTATAACAGTGTTAGTGTTACTGTGAGTATCAGTCATATGAGAAATAGAAACAAACAACACATACACATACATGCATATCTAGTTGATGGTCTTGGCTGGGGATTCCATCTCATTCTCCATATTCTAGTGGTCCGGGTGTTCCTGCAGTTGTTCCAGGTCCAGCAGATCTTCCTCCTGTGTGCTCATGCCCTCATGAGCCTCATGAGCATCTGCCCTCTGCCTCACATTACTTCAGGTGGATTTTTCACAAGCGACAAAATTGGCCAAAAAAGTTATTGATATTTTGTAAAAAATTTACATATAATTGCTAGCTAATGTTTATTTACCAAGTTTCACAGAAACGGCCAAAAAAAGTTATAAATATAAAAAAGAGGCTCGTCGATGACGGTCACGTTTGATTCCAGAAACAAAACTAGCTAGCAGCAATACTACAAATAAATGCTTCGTTACTAAAATGGTTTGAATCTCTTCCAAAGCGACAAAATTGTTAAAAAAAGTTATTGATATTTAGCAAAGAACTGACATAGAATTTCTAGCTAATGTTTATTTAGCAAGTTTCATAGAAATGTGCTTAAAAATAGAGGCTAACTGCCTGTCCGATGAATGCTGTAATTTTTTCCAGAAAAAAACTAGTGTTACTCCTACAAATAAATGCTTCATAAATAAAACGTTTTGACTTTCAATAGGCAATATTGACAACACATGTTAAATAACTTGTCTTACTTTAAAATATCACCTCAGTTTTCAATTTGAAGCAGTAAATCCAACACTGGAGGTAATCCCTGTGGTGTCCTCTCTGGCTCCTCTAATGCAAATGGAGGATGATGCAGATGACGATACATTCATTGTTCATGCCCAGTAACCCCTTATCCAATCATATGTGCCTTTAACTAATATTGTCAAGAGTATCTGGCAGTTTTCAGAAATAAAATCGGTGATTGGACGGCGAAGATATTGAGACAGGAACCATGGGAATAATTGTTCCCAAATTTGAACGCTCCAGCTGGAAAGGTTTAACGGGTCAAGAGCTGCCTCTGCAAAGTTTGTGAAGACGTGAGGGGACAGGGACAGGCCGAAGGGGAGGACCTTGTACTTATATGCCTGGTCGTTGAAGGGTCTTTGTCAAGGTAGAACCGAGATGTGAAAGTAAGCATCCTTCAGGTCTACCGCTGCGAACCAATCTTGATGCCTGATGCATGTCAAAATGTGTTTCTGTGTCAGCATCTTGAATGTGAGTCTATTTTCTATTTAGGCTCTGTTCAGAACTCGCAGGTTCAAGATTGGCCGCAACCCACCGCCTTTCTTTGGCATGATGAAGTAAGGACCATAGAACTATTTCCACATTTCGGCTGGAGGGACAGGCTCTATTGCGCACTTGCGAAAAAGGGTAGCGATCCCACTGGGTGGCGATGTTCTCGCCCTGCACCGAAGTGAAGCAGATGCCGTTGAACCAGGGTGGGTGCCTGGAGAACTGAATTGCTTAGTATGTTAAGAATTCAGCAGAATACCGCAATCTCAACACTTTACTGGGACTGTAAAGCATCACTCTACCATTGTGATCCAAACAAATGATTTGGCTTTTTTAAATGCAAAATGTGCACTTGTCTACACAGCACATTTGGATATATGCACTGTTATACAGCTCTTTTCCATCATTTGATCAACACTTCATCAATTACTGCTGCCATCATTGATTGAGCACAACGTTGATTTAACCATGCAGTGGTGGAGATAGGGGGTGGCCATGGTTGGCCGTGGCCACCATGGACCGAAGCCTGGCCACCCCATTGGCCACCCCACTCGCTATTTCTGTTTAAGTCATTTCTTTTGTCACAATTTAGTTATTTAGAGGTGAAATAATCTCTGTACAAATGTACAAACTTTACATGTGCGCACAGAAGTTTGACAAACCTCTCACCAACCCCGCCCCCAAACAGTCTGATGATATAAAAATGCTGCCTGAACATTTTTGTGCCACAGACTTATCGCTTGCCCCTGCCTGGCCACCCTTTTGAAAAACTCCTGGCTCCGCCCCATGCACCCATGCAAGTAGTGCTGAGTTTTGTGAACAACCCCTGAGCATTTCACCTGCAGTGAAATAATTATGAAGTGCTGTCTCCCTCCTATAACATACATAGGAGATAACGGCATATATTTATAGCCTTCTGTGAAAGTAGAACAGCTTGCATCAAGGCTAAAAGAGAGCGTTTATCATTCTTTTCAAATCTATAGACTCTATAGCTCTGTATAAAAGCTTATATCACACTGATTGTGTATGGAGCCCTCTCCATACACAGTATGTATACCAAATGCTACATTTATTACATAGATTTAAACGTTTCTTTTATAGCTGGTGTTCTTACCAAAGTGGCAAATGGTGCATATGGTATGTTACGACGATTATTATGGGTAGCAAGGTTTAGTTAGTCAGCATGGCTAGATTTAAGGTAAAGAAAACCATTGCTCTTTTCAGATTGTAACTTTTAAATGCATATTTCAGAAAGTGATGGATGGATGGATGGATGATATACATTCACAAAATACCCTAAGATATGTATAGTGCACAGATGATTTCAAAATAAAATAACCCTGAACTGAAATGTTGAGAGTGCTTTGCAAGTTTTACCTGTGTTTATACTGTAATGTGGATCAGGCATTTGGAGATATTGCAGGCCAAAAACAGTGTTATGAATTTGATTTTATCAGGTACAGCACAAAAATAAAAGAGATCTAAGAAAAACAAAAAGGTGCAATATGAGCATTTCTGAAGCATAAGCTCGAATCAATGGTCATCTTTGACAACTCCCAGGCCTTGTACACTCTGTGATTATCAGCAGAAAATGTGCACTGGAGATTTTGGCCAGGAGGAAAAGGAGTTTAGTCTTGTTAAGTTTATGTAAGGTCCAGACTACCAGACAAAAGGTTGGACATACCTCCTTATATTCTCATACTATATTACTTTATTACTATTTTCCACATTTTAGAATAATAGTATAATCATCACAACAATGAAATAGTACAAATGGAAGTTTGGAAATAATGTAGTGACTAAAACATTTTCAACAAATCAAAATTATCTTATATTTGAGCTTCTTCAAAGTAGTAATTTGTATTTGTCTAGATTACAGCTCTGAACACTAGGCATTCACCTAACCAACTTCATTAGCTATCCACCTGGGATACCTTTTTTACCCTTAAATGCATTGGTGTTTCAACAAACATTATTACATACTTTGGGTCTTTTGAGATTCGGAAACTATGTCTATCACAAATGCCCAGAAAGTGCAAATGTGTTGTTCTTGCTATAGTTTACTTCCACATTGCTGCTTCGTCAAATAGCAATGTTGTCAAATGTAAATGAACCCAGTCACTAAAATAACAGTGCCACCTTGCCAAATAGCATGTATAATAATGTATGTAGCCTATGTGTACAAATATGGGATACTGATAATTCACCATCATTGCACAGAAAATCGACGTGATATAGTAGTCATTTAAATGGATATAGTACTCAAATTATATAAATATGAAATAATAATAACAACAAAATGTATGGATGGGCAAATATATATTACGTCACTATTTGCATATCTTAGGGCATTATTGACCTTATACACTTTTGGTAATTAAGTAATTAGAAAAAATATAGTTTTTTGCTATTTGGGCATTTTTTTGTTTTGTAATTACACTATGTATTTATCCAAAGAATTAAGGAATTCTAAAGAGGTAGGGGCATAAATAAAAAAAATGGATGAGGTAAAGTGGATGGAATAAGGTCATGGGTCACTAAAGACCCAAGGCATGCATTTAAGAGTTAAACAGCATTGAATAATTTTCCATGTATGCTTAGCGTTTGTTATGTATAAACATTTTAGATTTGTAAAGAAATTAAAATGTAGGCACAATTTATATTTTATATCATCATTAAGTGACTTGACCCAGAAACACATTTTGAGTTTCATGCATGTGGCGGCAATTTTGCAAAATGATATTACTTGCACATATCGTCACAGTTCCAAGGTTAAATGTCCACTCTGTGTGAATAAAAATGTTTTCCAAACAGATTTAGGGTTAATGTTAAAGTTTCTGGACATTTCTGGGGGGAATGGCCCTAGCCCTCACCTTCTGATCCAACAGATCCCAAACACGCTCAGTGGGATTGAGATCCGGGCTCTTCGCTGGCCATGGCATAACACTGACATGCTTGTCTTGCAGGAAATCACGCACTGAATGAGCAGTATGGCTGGTGACATTTTCATGTCAGGAGGAGCCTGCAGGAAGGGTACCACATGAGGGAGGAGGATCTCCGCATACTCTGAGATTATCTGCAATGACAACAAGCTCAGTCCGATGATGCTGTGATATACCACCCCGACGATGATGGACCCTCCGACCCCAAATCGATCCCACTCCATAGTACAGGCCTCGGTGTAATGCTCATTCCTTCGACGATAAACGAGAGTCCTGTCTGGTCCAGCGAAGGTGGGTTTGTGCCATATGCAACGTAGCACTGATTGTGCATTCCTGGTGTAACAAGGGCAGTTCTGTACCTGTCCCGCAGGTGTGATATTCGGATGTACCGATCCTTTGCAGGTGTTGTTACACATGGTCTGCCACTGCAAGGATGATCAGCTGTCCTTCCTGTATCCCTTTATTGTCCTAGCCACTTCTGCAGTCCTCATACCTCCATGCAGCATGCCTAAGGCACATTCATGCAGATGAACAGGGACCCTGGGCATCTTTCTTTTGGTTTTTTTTTTTAGAGTCAGTAGAAAGTTCTCTTTAGTGTTCTAAGTTTTTATAACTGTGACCTTAATTGCCTTCCATCTGTAAGCTGTTAGTGTCTTAATGACCGTTCCACAGATGCATGCTCATTAATTGTTAATGGTTCAATGAACAAGCATGGAAAACATAGTTTAAAGCCCTTACAATAAAAATCTGTTATGATTTTTACAAAATTATCTTTAAAATACAGTGTCCTGAAAAAGGGAGGTTTTTTTTTTTTGATGAGTTTACAAGGGAGCACGTAAAAATGCATTTTTAATGTATTGTAACTTGATTCTCTGAGACCAAGTAGATAAAATTAGAAAAAAAAACATTGTACTCAAAACCATTGCAGATATATAATAATTTACATTTTGGCTGAGACATTCCTTTTTAGCTGTTGTAAAAATGTGTTTCTTTGTCAATGTGATTTGAAATGATGACTAACTGATTAATGACTATTAACTGTAAAATATACAGTATTTTTTTTATAAGACAATACAGCAGTTTTGGCAATAAAATATAAATTAAATTTTTTAGATGTAAAAAGTATGATTTTCCAGGGTAATTAATGGTAAAAAACATTGTTTATCAAGAGAGTGCATGTACTTTTTACGGTAAATTATTGTTAAAATTACAGTCAAAAACTGAGCATTGAGGTGATAAGTAGGAGGTAGTGGACTGAAACAATAACAGTAACGACACAATTATTAAGGTAAAGAATGAAAATATTTATATGAGTAGTGTAACGGCCACCTATGTTAAGTACTGTTATGACATGAATGTTGATGTGCCTTTAAGATGACGTCTCCAAAGGTGTATGCTGTTGTTATGAGAGCGTGCATGCACTGAGAGGAGAGCATAATTGCTTGTGTGTAGAGAGAGATGGCCGCTCTACCGCTGAGTGCTGTTACTATATGCGCTCACCCCTACTTTTGTTTGTAGCGTTTAACAGAGTATTTCTTTCCCCTGTTTATACTCACTCTTTGACATGTATGAGAAGAGTGTGTTCATGTCAACATCTATAAAGCCTTGTGGGACTACCTGATCCTCTGCCTCGGAGTTTTCCTTATTGCATTTCACTATTTTTCCCTGATTCATCTGGGCAAGCTCAAAAATCCTTTGACAGACGTTACAGTAGGCATGAATAGTATACAGCATAAATGTAAAATCCTAGGGTGCACCCTCTAAGTAGCCTAAGATTTCTATACAATGTATACAATGAAAATAAAATAAATAAAATACAATATTCAAAAGTGCTTCTTTACAAAGATCTTGGTCTTGTCTTTAGTCCATGAATGTAAAATAAAATACCGTCCTCTAAGATTCTGTAGTTCTAGTTGGGTGGCTCGCCATCAAACTCCAAATCTTTCCAAGGAACCAAGTTTCACGTCGGATAAAACACAAAGAAAATCCCACAAAACGAAAATCCCTCAATGCTCTCTGGCAGCGGTGCAGTTCCCAACGTACTCTTCAAAGTGTTTAGTTAACATATGTAATTATATTTGAACGCTTTTTATGTTAATGTCTCTGATATGTCTCGCATAGGCCGCTAACAGGCTGGCTGTGTGCTGTCTGCATGGCAGAGAAGCTTCTGCTGTCATATCAATCAAGGCAGGATCAACTCTTAAACTGATGTTTTAATTGGTTCATAATAACTATATGCATTTATAATAGGTTAACTAAGTTTTTATATTTTATTATATACATATTTTATTATATAATAATAATATAATATATTCATATTTATTTCCATACATTTTTTATATTTATTTCCATAATTTTTCTAGTGGGCTACATTTACTCCATTATTTAAATTTCACATGTGTTACCCTGACGGTGTCTAGCGTTTGTGAGAGTGCAATGGAGCACTGTCTTTATGTGTTTATTAGTCATTGCTCCTGGAAGGGCCTCTTCAATCAAAATCATATGAAATCACTTTATTGTCACACTACTATGTACACTGGTGCAACAGTAGGTGAAAGTCTTGTGTGCAGTTCCGAGCAACATAGCAGTCATGACAGTGACGAGACATATACCAATTACAGTAAACAACATATTTACACAACACAATTTATATATCAAATGTACATATACTTACACAACACAATACTAATATACAATGTACAGTAAACAATACACACAATATAGAATACACATACAATAGAAATAAAAAATAAGAGTATATAAAAATATATATGCTGTAGTTTTATTGTGGAGAATATATTTGACAGTCCAGTGTGAGATAATAAGATGAAGATTAATAAAGTGCAGTGCTGGTGTATATTGATCATGAGAGATCAAGTGTTCAAAAGTCTGATTGCTTGGGGGAAGAAGCTGTCATGTAGTCGGCTGGTGCGGGTCCTGATGCTGTGATACCGCCTGCCTGATGGTAGAAGTGAGAGCAGACCATGACTCGGGTGGCTGGAGTCTCTGATGATCCTCCAAGCTTTTTTCACACACCGCCTGATATAGATGGCCTGGGAGGGAGGGAAGCTCACCTCCAATGATGTTTCTGGCAGTTGTCACGGCCGGCTCACAAGCCGCGACAAAGAAGGAGATGACACGTTAAAGTTGCGTGCAAAAAGGAATAACATTTATTAAAGTAAGAGAATAGACCAAAACGGAAATAAAACAATAACAAAATGGCACGAGAGGAGAGCGCGCCCCGTCACGACCGAAGGGAGCTGTTTTTGTTTGCCGGCATCCGCTCTAGCACAGGTGTACTCGATCAGTCATCATGATGTCACTCACTCCAACTCCAACCTACAAAACAAGTGACAAGACAACCGAACCCACACAATACGACCCACACTGGGGTCGTAACACCCCTCCATAAAAAAAGGGTGGACATTTATGAAAACCCCTCACCCGATAACTCCCAAAACTGGAAAGACCCACCACTCTGTAAAACTCTCCAATATCCTCAGCAACCACGGGCCCTGTGGAAGCAATTTAAGACAGACAAGTAGAGCAAAACATAGTTAGTCAATCAGTTAAAAGCAGATTATGGGGGTAGGGTGTAGTTAGAAGGAATAAGGAGCTCTAGACAATGCGTCAGCTACCACATTGTCAGTCCCCTTGATGTGTCGGATGTCAAGTGCATACGATTGCAAAAAGAGGCACCAACGAGTCAACCGTTGGTTTGGGCACCGCAAAGAATGTAAATAGACAAGCGGATTGTGGTCCGTATACACAACCAATGGGTCTGACACAGATCCCACATACACTTCAAAGTGTTGCAAAGCCCAAATCAAAGCTAATGCCTCCTTTTCAACCACCGAATAATTCAACTGATAAGAGTTAAACTTTTTTGAAAAGTAGCTAACTGGACGATAAATTCCTTCCTCACCAGCCTGTAACAACACTGCTCCAGCACCCACATTGCTAGCATCCACACATACCTGAAAAGAACGATCAAAACGAGGTGCTGCCAACACAGGAGTGGATGTAAGCAGTGATTTAGCTGCCTCAAAGGCATCCTGACAGGTAGATGTCCAAACAAAAGCTGCTTTTGCTTTCAACAGATCAGTGAGGGGGCTACCACGGTAGAAAAATTCCTGCAAAATCCCCGATAGTAACCTACTAACCCCAAAAACCGCATCAACTCCTTCTTAGTAGTAGGAGAAGGAAAGTGATCAATGGCCTCAACCTTGGCCCGAACTGGTCGCACACATCCTTGTCCAACTACCTTACCCAAGTAAGTCACAGTGCCCTTGGCAAACTCGCATTTAGCCAAATTGACGGTCAGGCCAGCCTCTTCAAGATGAGAGAACAGGGCTGCGATATGCTTCAAGTGCTGCTCCCATGAATCACTGAAAACTACTACATCGTCCAGATAGACGGCCACTCCCTCTAACCCAGAAACAACCCTATTCATGAGCAGCTGAAAGGTTGCAGGCGCATTTCTAAGGCCAAAACTCATAACATTGTAAGAGAATAACCCCTGCGATGTAATAAAAGTGGAAATCTCTTGAGCTCTTTTGGTCAATGGAACTTGCCAATAGCCTTTAAGCAGATCGAACTTGCTTACAAATTTCGCCGACCCAACCCGGTCAACACAATCCTCAATACGAGGCAGTGGAAATGAGTCTGGTTTTGTTACTCTATTTATTTTACGATAGTCTGTACAAAACCGATAAGTACCATCAGGTTTATTCACAAGCAAGCAGGGAGATGCCCAACTAGAAAATGAAGGTCGGTGCAATATCATGATCCAGCATATACTGAACTTCAGCGTTAAAATGCAGGAGTTTATTTGGGGACACCCGATAAAAATTCTGGCGAATGGGCTTCGAATCCCCAACATCAATATCGTGCTCCAGCCAATGTGTACGTGAAGGTATATCACCAAATAAGGAAACATGATGATTAATAATATCAATCAAATCACCACATTTATCCTCAGGCAAATGGGCCAGCATTTTATACAAATTTTTAAGAGTCTCTGAATTTTTAGGCGTCCCAATAGTACGGCATCATCTGGAAAAGAAACTCCCTCATCTATTTCCTCCCCCACAAGCGAAATTCTCTCAACTACTAATGCAGGCTTCACCTCATCGTCTGACATCTTGTGAGAACGGCAATAATAGGGCTTCAACAAATTAACATGACACAACTGGGTGGACTTTCTTCTCTCTGGAGTGGCAATCAGATAGTTTAAGTCAGTAACTTGTTTTTCTACCACATACGGACCTGTAAACTGAGCTTGAAATGGGGAGCCCTCAACAGGTAACAGAGCCAACACCTGATCGCCAGGCATAAATTTCCGTTCCTCAGTTCGTCGATCGAAAATCGTCTTCATACGCTTCTGTGAAAAATGCAATTGTTCCTTAGCCACCTTACCTGCTTCATATAACCTACGCTTAAAATCATTCACATAACTTATCAAGTTTTTTGGTGGTGCACTTTCAACCCACTGATCTCTGAGTACTGCCAGTGGCCCCCGAACTGTGTGCCCAAACACCAAATCATTGGGACTAAACCCAGTACTCTCCTGACATACCTCACGCGCTGATAACATCAACCACGGCAATCCTTGTTCCCAATCACCTTCCATCTCAGTACAATAAGAACGCAATAAAGACTTCAGCGTCTGATGGAAACGCTCCAAAGCCCCCTGGCTTTGAGCATGATAAGCACTAGCTTTATTGTGCTTAATGTGCAGCAATTTCAAGACCTGAGAAAACAAATGAGAAGTGAAATTAGAACCTTGATCACTTTGCACAATCTTCGGAATGCCAAAAATGGAAATGAACTGAGTCAAAGCCTTCACCACTGATTTGGCAGTGATAGTACGGAGAGGATACGCTGCAGGGTACCGAGTAGAGGCACACATCACCGTGAGCAAATAAATGTAACCTGACTTTGATCTAGGCAGCGGGCCTACACAATCAATAATTAGATGCTCAAATGGCGGACTGACAGCAGGAATGGGAAACAATGGAGCAGGTTTGATCTTCTGATTTGGCTTGCCTGTTAATTGACAAGTATGACATGTCTTTATATATTGTGACACAGCCTTCTTCAATTTTGGCCAAAAAAAATTACGAAGGATTCTGTGATAGGTCTTTTTTACCCCTAAATGACCTGCAAGTTTATCATGGGAAATCTGCAATACCAGTGAGTGATACTTCTCTGGAACTACCACCTGCATGATAGGATCTCCAGCAAAATTACTACCATGAGGAATCCATTTTCTCACCAATATGCCGTCCTGCAAAAAATACCCATGAGCAACATTTCTAATTTCATCCAAAGACATCACATTCTCAAACAATTGATGGAGAGAAGAATCATGTTGCTGCTCCTGGAGCAACTCAGAAGCAGAAACAGAAAAGTCATCAGGCAAAGAGAATGGTTTTACTACAGCAGAATCAGGAGTTACCCTTGGCTGTACAGAGGTCATGGAACGAGTTACGGCACATGCAGTAAACACTTCCGGATAATTCTTGTGACTCTCGTCAGGACCTGGAAGAGGAACAGATAAAACCACAGGAGGTGAAAAGGTATCAGGCCACACCCTACACCCTGCCAAATTATTCCCCATGATTATATCCACCCCATCCACGGGCAGTGACGGACGTACTCCAATCACCACTTCACCACTCACAAGCTCAGATGACAACGTTACTCTGTGTAAAGGAACAGACACCACATCCAACCCAATTCCTCTAACAAGAACACTAGTACCAGTGTCACTCAAAAATGAAAATGGCAACACATCCTCCAATATAAAAGATTCCGAAGCTCCCGTATCTCTTAATATCGTTACTGGAATTTGTATCTCTGTACCAATCATCGACACATGTCCGTGGGTGATAAAAGCGCATAATCACCCTCTCCTAAAAGGTCACCCAGTTTGGGAAATCCTTCACACAATGATTTAACAGGACTTAACACGGGTGCCACAAGAGCAGCTGGTTTAACGCGAGGAAACTTTCCCCCTTTACTCTTGGCTTTAAGCACAGGGCACTCACTTTTCCAGTGGCCTTTACCATGGCAGTAATTACAGACAAGAGATGAATTTCTAGACATACGATCTCCTTTATCTTCGAAAAATTCGTCCCTTTTCCGAAACTCAAAATTCTTGTGTGTTAACACATAATCATCGGCTAATTCAGCAGCTTTAGCAGCCGTGTCTGCTTTCTGCTCATTTATATATGTTGCAATACGAGCGGGTACAGAATTCTTAAACTGTTCCAAAACTATTAAGTCGGTCAACTCCTCAAATGTGGTTACCTCAGATGCCATACACCAGCGACTAAATGCTGTACTTAGTTCTCTAGCAAACTCAACATGAGCAACATTGACACCTCTGGACAACGTTCTAAATTTTTGTCTGTACGCTTCTGGTACTAACTCGTACGATTTCAAAACTGCTGCTTTTACGAGGTCATAATCGTTACAGTCCGAAACTGGAAGAGAAGAATAGACCTCCTGAGCCCTACCAGTAAGCACGCACTGTAAAAGTAGTGTACGTTCCTTACTGGGCCAACCTCTCGCTTCAGCGATCCGTTCAAACAAGGTAAAAAATGTATCCGGATCTCGTTCACTAAATTTAGGCATCAAACGCAAGTTTCCGCAGTGTCAAACATTTTAGAAGCACCCTGAAAAGCATCTTCTGAACCATCATCTATTCTGCCTTCTCTTAACATATCCAAGCGATATTTCTGCAGCTCTATATCTGTCTGTTTAGTTTTATTTCTCTCACGCTCCATTTCTAATTTTACACGCTCCTGTTCAAGCTGTAACAGCAATAACCTCTCTTGTTGTTCAAAAGTTAACAAGCCAACAGGTGGTTTAATTTGACTAACAGTAGCTGTATCAGACATTTCAATCAATATAGCTTGTTCTATCAGTTTTGTTTTAATTGCTTCTCTAATTTTACTCTCTTTTAATCTCCTATCTTCAAGTTCGATTTCATAATGATCCGCAATATTAAACAACTGATCTTTTGTAAACGCCTCAAGTAATGCTTCAGAGGGAGAAATAATAAAATCTTCTACAAGATTAGACATACTTCCTCTAAAATATACGTTACAATAAATATTGTAATTCACAAACTTCACGTGGTAGGAATAAAAGGTTCCCTTTCCCTATCTATAAGAAAAACAACTACCTAACTCATCCCTAATCTTCGTGTGGTTACTGGCGAGGGGTATTTAAGCACCAACTACCGCTGGTACAAGAAAAGCAACCAGCACGCTGGCGACTAACTCATACCACGGAAATGCTCCCGAGACAACTGCTGTACTCACGGTCACCACACAAAAATAACAAAAATTACATTACCTACTTGTTCCAAAAGGGACCAAGCAGCTACACCTAACAAGGGAACAATCAACAATATTCTCCCCACGGATTTGCAAAGTCACTTACCTCTTAGAAACAGTATAGAACAGCTAACGAAGGATACAGCAACATGTCCTCAAAATAAGTTCAACGCGCATTTCCTTCCAAACGACGAATAAGACATCTCAAACAATAGCGTTAACCAAACAACATTCTTCCGGTTTTACGATCAGTTAATGAACGTGCCAAGTTCATTACAAAATAACCGAACGCAACAAAAACGCTTCCCAAATCACGTCGGCAAATAACAGGAAATTTCAAAAGTTACAAACGAGCGGACGAGCCCCCATTTGTCACGGCTGGCTCACAAGCCGCGACAAAGAAGGAGATGACACGTTAAAGTTGCGTGCAAAAAGGAATAACATTTATTAAAGTAAGAGAATAGACCAAAACGGAAATAAAACAATAACAAAATGGCACGAGAGGAGAGCGCGCCCCGTCACGACCGAAGGGAGCTGTTTTTGTTTGCCGGCATCCGCTCTAGCACAGGTGTACTCGATCAGTCATCATGATGTCACTCACTCCAACTCCAACCTACAAAACAAGTGACAAGACAACCGAACCCACACAATACGACCCACACTGCGGTCGTAACACAGTCCGCATCACCTCTTTTGGTAAACGTCATGTCATCCAGGGGCGGGTCTACGGGGTGGCCAGGGGTGGCCAGGGGGGGCACCCCCCCCCCTGAAATTCGATTGGCCACCCCAGGTGCCCCCCCCATAAGATGTCTTGTGATTGGTTCATTTTACGGCCAATCAGTTTATAGACTCTACTGAAGTTCGTGATTCAAATAAGTTTTTTTTTTTTTTTTAAAGCTTAATAAAGTCATCTTTATTGCCAAAAAAAAAGGATACAAATAACAAGTGACTTATCAAAATATACATAACAATTTTCTCAAATAACTACTGTCTACAATTGCCGTAAATTGTTTCGACATACTTTTTTTTGAAATTTTATTATCCTTCAACAACACAAACAAACAAGGTACATCAACAAATCTCTGAATATAACCTCAATTGTTCAGCCATAGTTTGAGCATAGCTAGTACAAAGAACAGAAAACACACTATGAACAAACCAATAATTAAATAGAAAAAAAAAACTAAAATAAATAAAAAGGGACTTTTTAAATTAATTTAAACGTATCCAAAAGAGAAATCAGTTTAAGGGCTTTCTGATTTTTAACAAATTTTAAAGATTTGCACAAGAGATTAACTTCATTCATCCAGTGATTAAAGTTGGGTTTAGATTTAAACCATCTGCATTTATGAATGAAAAACTTTCCAAAACATAACAAGAAATTATAATAAAATCACAATCTTTGTTTTCCAGACAAACACCAAACCTAATTAACTTCCACGTGAGAGGTGGGAGTTCAACCCTCCTAGACCTTAACCAGTTCTGCACCTCACTCCAAAAGGGTTGCACCAGATCACAATCAAAGAAGACATGCTCTAGATTTTCAATATTTGTTTCACAAAAAACACAATTATTCACATCAAAATTAAATTTAGATCTTAAAAATTCTTTAGTAGGATAAATCTCATTTAAAATTTTGAAGTTCACCTCCTTAGCTTTAGGAGGGAGAGGAAAAGACAAATCATTTTTCCTAATTTTTTATATTTCAACCTTATCATAATCTTTGAGCACGTATTCCAGTCTAATTGGGTTTGGGTAATAAGCCTGTAAAAAAAAAAATTCTAATGACTCTATTTGTAAATTTTTTATCACAAAAATCATAACCTTCTAAGGAGAGCTGTCTCTGTTACGGATAAGATGAAGGCAGACATGGAGTGAGGATCTATTTGCAGGTTTTATTGAAAAACCGTGAAAACAGACAAAACAGGAACAAAGGAAATACCCGCAATGGGGAAATAAAACAAAAACACGGAAAACATAGAAAGGTCGTACAGGCAGGCGAAACATAGAATGAGCACGGAAACAGGCGTCCACAAACATCAACAATTGACAGGGAATGGAGAAACAGCAGGGTTTAAATACACAGGAGACATGATGATGACAAACGATGATCAGGTGAGCACAGTGACAGGGCTGGCAGTGATGAGGGCCGGGAATCATGGGAAGTGTAGTTTTTACAAACGGAATAGGAGTTTGAGACAAAGACTTGTGAAACACAGGGCAGACAACAAGGGAATCGTGACAGTCTCAGTACTGGGGAGCCAAACTAATTAAAAGAAAATAGTTGACATCGTTTCTGCTTCTGGGTTTTTAAAATTGCTCATTATTAAAATTGCTTTTATTTTATAAACTTGTTAGTTTTATGAAAACACTAAAAATAATAAACACTGGCTCTCAAATTTAACTTAATGGATATATACAGGGATGACAAAAAACTAAATTAATAAAAAATGTGCTTTATAACTACATTTGTTTACAAGTAACTTTATTCAAGTTAAAAAAATAAATAAAATCAATAGGATTTACGTAATATACTGTAGAATTTAGCTTTTTTTTTTTGGTCACTGGCGGCCACCCCATTTGGAGGCAGTGCCCCAGCATGGCCCCCCCACTGAAAATGCTCTAGACACGCCCCTGATGTCATCATGTGCCCTTTTGTAATTTTTACAGTGGTGATTAACAATATATTATAAAGTGAAAAGCAGATTTTTACCATTTCAGAAGGTTAAAGTTTAATTTTTTTTTTACTGTAATAATTTTTTTTATAGTGCCAACGTGTTCATATAAATTACAACTATTTTAAACTGTAAAATGTACAGGTTGTTCTGTAAAGTTTTTAAATTTTTACAGAATTATTCTGGCAATCACAGCAATTTTTTTTGTAATAACAACAGGATTTTTTTTACAGTGTACATAAAACTTGAGATACAACTATAGCACCATGGAGTTTCTATAGATGGCAATCTAACACCAATAACCAAGCTGCTATTTCTACAACTCGTACTACAGAAACCTGGCAGATTTGCCTGCCACTCAACATTGCCGCATCCATCTTGGCCCCAGGCCGACCCAAAGAGCTTGCGTTCAACACGTTTCACAATACAAAATGGTTGTGTATATGTAAAGAAAGAGATGAGCAGCAAGTGTTGCTGTGAATTTCTAAAACACCTTCACTGCTTCAGTTTGTCTAACTAGCAGAGCATTTGTGAAACTGCCAACTGGTTACAGAAAAAAAATTGCTCTCAATGAATAAGTGATGAAAGGGAGAGTGGCATGCAGCATTCATTTTAAAATGAAGAAATTTCACACTTTATTTTTCACCCTCGCTGTGTTTTATTCCCTCATATTCCTCAGGGCTGGTCATTGCAGCTCCAAATAAAGCAACACTTTTGGAGGGAAAACTGTGCGGAACACTTTAAAAATGTGACGCACTAGCACATATTTGAACTTTTGACTAAAGTGCTCTTTCACTTATTTTTTCTCACCTCAGTTTTTGGGCAGACATTCAGAATCTTATATGGGGTTTTAAAATACACCAAAAACCTGTTTACATTGCAGACATGACACATGGAGTATTTGATCCAAGATGACAAATATGGAATAAATATGCATTTAATTTGAAATAATTATGATGCCCTTAAATCGAATTAAATCTGAAACCATTTTACATTTTTTTTTATATATATTTGTAAGGTTGACATGTCATGCGGTGTGACATGCTGTACTCCATCTAAAACTATTTAAACAGCATTTTTCTAATTCTTTTATAATGAAAGTTTACAATTATTACACATGCTGCTTTATGACCTCATATTAATTAAGAGACTACATGGATTATTTGTACTTATAAAATATCATTAATAATGTCACAATGCAGTGCTATTTAGTGAAGACAAAAAGGCTGATGTCACCTGATCTTTATTTTTAAGTCCTCCCCTCCAACTGCCTGTCATATACAAACTATTCACATTTCAGTTTTCATTGTTTTCCTAATGAATATCCTGTTAAGCTCAGAAATCATTCACATTTCAGAAGCAAAATGTGTTGTGAATGTCTTACATGTTTACTTTACGATCAAGTGGATTTTCAAGCACAGCTACCTGCACATGTTTTAATATGAAGTACTCACTCACCTTAACCTTGTCTATGTGTCAGCCAATCAATGAGATAGAATCTGTGAGGAAGAGATCTAATTGGAGGAGCCATCCTAACTAAAATGTCAGATAGTCTGTTGGAAGAAAAACAGAAAAATAATAGAGATTTTTTTTGGTGCAGAGTAGAAACAGATGCTTTTTGAAGTGTGAATTTTCCTGAATGTGAGCAGAAAATGGGACAGTTAATTAAAAATGCCAATTCCAAACCCCGATGAGTCAAGTCAAGCATTTTTATTTGTATAGCGCCTTTCACTACACACATAGTTTCAAAGCAGCAAGAAAATCATATATTAACAGAAAATAAAAACTGTAATATTTATAATGTCTTCGAGTCATCATTGTGTAGTTTGATAAAATACGATTGATAATTGTGTTTAAAAATAAGTAATTAAATAATAATTGTATTAATAACCCCAGTGAGCAAGCCGAAGGCAACTGTGGCATGGAACACAAAACTCCATAAGATGTAGATTAATAGAGAAAAATAACCTTGGGAGAAACCAGAATCACAGTGGGAGCCAGTTCCCCTCTGACTAACATCATGAATATAATGCCAATATTACTTTATTATAGTGCAAGTCATGGTTTAAAATTAAAAAATTTAAAAAGTGTTAAGGGTCAGTGTTTAAACAAAGATTTGTATGAACTGTAAGATTAATGACTAATGTCTTTGAAGTCCATTCTGGATTAACTGCAGAAGTTCACATAGATGCATTGTCCTTTGTTAGTTGGCTGATGAAGGGTTTTGTTGGCAATTAATTGATAGTCTATGTATTCAGTTATAAGAGTGTAGTCCATCATTAGACCGAGGTAATGCAAGCAAAGATCAGTGAGGTGCCTCACAGTTCAACCGGCCGGTAATTAGGTGAGTGTCTTTCTTGAATGAAAAACAAAGGAGATGTTAGTCATGAGAGTGACTAAATGATGACCAATTTTCAGATTTTATTGATCTGTCCCTTTTAGAGAAAGGACGCATAATGAAGCTTCTTGAGATGCGACAGGCTAATTTTAAAGTCAGGGCCGGTCGGTCTGCCTCGAGAGCCCCTAATCACACTGAACGTCACAGTGCATCTGCAGAGGGTTGGCAGGAGGAGGCAGCATAGCGATGAATGTATTATTTACAGCACAGAGGCTGCGTGTACCACTCACAGAGGCAGAAACGTGGCAAGCTGGACACAGCTCCACTGCTGCTGTCTACTGAGAGCTGAATGATTGCATTGAAAGTCCTAGATTTGACACATTCTCCTGTATAATGATACCAGAAATGGGCAGAGAGGGGCAAAGAAAAGCCATATATAAAACAAACAAACCAACCAAACAAACAAACAAACAAAAAAAAATAATAATAAAAAAAATACTGCAGACATACAATGCAAGATTGCCACATCCCAAATGTATACATTTGTAACAGCAATGGTCAGATTTGTTTTCCTTTTTGTGCCTTTCCTTTGCTCAAATGACCCATCTTGCTTTTAATACAGTATATCATATAGCAATGAAGTGATTTGTATTTTGAAGTTACTCCATTAACATGCACTGCTCAGAAGCATTAAAATGTTAAGACAATAATTTATTCATTCCAAATGTGTCTAAGCTCAAAGGTCTGCTGCGACGTTTGTCGCATATAAAGGTACAATAAAAAAACAGGTATCACATCTGATAGAATGTCATCATAACATTAAGTGTAATCGAAATATTTCCTTTCTGGTTACCTGGATTTACAACAGTGACCAACATATATACTGTACACACATTCCTCCCCATTTATCTCTCTTTATGGGTAGTTATTTTTCCCATTCTCAATCTTATTCTCTTCTTATTCCCCTCTTTCATGTTTCTATCTCCTTTCTCTCAATGCTGAAAAAAGGTGGATTGCTGATTTTAGCTGGATTAAGCTGATCTCTTATTCTGGCCAGTTTACAAGTGCCACAAAACCATCTAAAACCAGCAATGAGACCAGCCTAACCAGGTTTGTGGCCAGCTAAGACCAAGAAACCACCTCAAGCTGGTGTAGTTGGTCTACAAGCTGGTCTACATGCCTGACCAACTGACAAGTGCCCATATCCCCTTTAAATTCAGCTTAATAGCTAAATAAGGTCTTCAAACCACCTTAGGCTGGTTAAGTTGGTTTGCCAGCTGGTCTCCCAGCTTGACCAGTTGACAAGTGCCCAAAACCTTTGTAAAACCAGCTTAACCAGCTTTGTAGCCAGCTCAGACCAACAAACCACTGGTTATTAGGTTAAAATTAGGCTGGTGAAGCTTGTTGGAAAGCTGGTCTCCCAGTGTGACAAGTGACAAAACCTATCTAGACCAGTAAATAAGACCAGCCAGATTTTTAGCCGACTAAGACCAACCAACCAACCTTAGGCCAGCTTATTTGGTGAACCAGCAGGCCTCTCAGCCTGACATTTGCCTTAAATCCCTCTTAAACCAGCAAACTTAACCAGTCTAACCTGATTGATAGCTAAATAACAACTTAGGTTGGTTTAGTTGGTCAGCCTGCTGGTCTCCCAGCCTGACAATTTACTTAAACCCCTCTTAAACATGCAAACTAGACCAGCCTAACCAGCTTGATGGCCTTATTTGGCTAACAAACCAACATAGGCTGGTTTAGATGGTCAGCCAGCTGGTCACCCCGTCTGATATGCTGAGAAGTTCCCAAAACGCTCTAAATCCAGCATACTATACTAGCCTAACCAGCTTGAATAAGGTCAACAAACCACCTTAGGCTGGTAGAGTTAGTCGACCAGCTGGTCTCTCAGTCTAGAAAATTACTAAAAATATCTAAACCAGCAAAAACGATCAGGTTAACCATATTTATAGCCAGCTAAGACAAAACAACCTTAAGCCGGCTTAGTTGGTCAGCCAGCTGGTCTCTCAGTTTGACAATGGCCTCAAACCCCTCTGTGGTGATAGGGGCATGGTCGTGTGTCTGTTTGTTGGAGACGCCTGCCGGAAATGGTTGCTGGCGGGGGAACCTCCTCAGTGCCCAGGACATCATGAACAAGGTGGTGCTGGGGCAGTTCATCGCCCAGCTGTCCTGTGGGATGGCTGACTGGGTCCAGTGCCACCGTCCGGTGTTGCTGGAGGAAGCGATCCAGCTGGCCGAGGACTACTTGAAGGAGTTTCCGGGAAGCAGTGATCCGGAATCTCTCTCTCTGTCTTCTCTCTCCTACCCTCAAACCTCACTTCTGCCCCTCCTCTTCCCATCCTGTTCCTGCCCCCAGGAGGCTGAGCAGTCCTGTGCCCAGGTTTCCTCCCTGCTTAGGTGGGTCTTCTTGCATACCTCTCTCCTGCTAACTCTGCCTCTCTCTGCTATCCCTTCCAGGTTGGTTGTAGGGGGCGGTCCTGGGCCGGTCTGTTGGAGCTGTGATGGTCCAGGGCATTTCCAGGACTGTTGCCCTGTAATGGAGGTGGGTAAGCTGGTCCGGATTCCCGACGCTATACAGGCCGCCCCCAATCAAGCTGGGGTGTATCGGATATCGGTGAGTAACCAGGAGGATACATATCAAGCTCTGGTTGATTGAGGCTGTTCTCAAACCACCAACATTTGGTACAAGACAGGGCAATGGGCATAAGTAGTTGAGTGAACGTGGGGTGTGTGCATGGGGATATCCACACATCAGTAATTGATAGTAAACAGCTCCAGACTGGCATCGTGCTCACAAATCCGTATTTTTAAATTATCAAAGATTTACATTAAAATGTATGCATTTGGCAGACGCTTTAATCAAAAGGGGACAATCCCTCCGGAGCAACCTAGAGTTAAGTGCCTTGCTCAAGGACACAAAGGTGGTGGATGTGGGGATTTATCCGACAACCTTCTGCTTAAGTGCTTTAGCCCACTACGCTACCACCATTCCACAAAGATAGTTTGTATCGAGTGATGCAGGACACTCAAATAAAATAAAATACAACCCAGTTATTAGTTCAGAAGAGCCATTAGGTAGCTCTCTTCCAGGCAGCTCTCAATAATCCAATGGCTGGCCATTTAGGACAGGAAAGAAAAATGATCTGAATAATAGCCTGTTTTTTTTGGCCGGGCATTCAGAGGAACGTTCGCAGGTGGTGTGTGGCATGTCGTGAATGTCAGTTGGTGAATCCATGAGCCACCCCAAAAGCGCCATTGTCTCTACTGTTAATCAAGTTTCCCTTCGAAAAGAAATGGTAGGGACCTCATCAGGCCCTTGGAACGGACCGCATGCTGGCATCGCTTTGCACTAGTTCTGGTGGACTATGCAACACGATATCCGGAAGTGCCCCTGTGCTACATCTTAGCATGTAGTGTTGTGGAAGCATTCTTCAGAATAATCTCCCGAGTGGGGATTCCAAAAGAAATCCTCACTGATCAAGGCACTAAATTGATGTCACGAATACTACATGAACTGTAGGAATTATTAGGTATTAAATAGATTCAGTGTTTACCATTCACAAACGTATGGGTTAGTTGAACGATTTAATAAAACCCTGAAAAATATGATTCGTAAGTTTTTACACGAGGATGCTAGAAATTGGCATAAGTGGCTCAACCCCCCACATCAACTGCCTAGAGTTGCTGGCTGTATTTCTTGCCCTGCGCAGATTCCTGCTGCTGATCCGCGGCAAGCATGTGTTGATCCACTCAGACAACACAGCGACTGTTGAATATATAAATCGTCCAGGCAGCGTTCGCTCTTGTTGCATGTCACATCTCGCCTGCCTTGTCCTCCTTTGGAGTCAGCAGTGGCTGAGGTCGCTGCATGCCACTCATGTCAGCCTCAACGCCACAGTGGACGTGCTGTCACTGAACGTAACGCTCAGCGGAGAGTGGAGACTCCACCCTCAGATGGTCCAGCTAATTTGGGGTCCAGCTGATTCGGCTGTCCCCCTCCACCTTGAAGGTTTATGTAGCCACCATAGTGGCTCACCTCGACGCATTGGACTGTAAGTCGATTGGGAAGCACAACCTAATCATCAGGTTCCTTAGAAGCGCCCGGAGGCTGAACCCTCCTAGGCCATGCCTATTCCCCTCATGGGATCTCTCCATGGTCGTCTCGGGCCTTTTGAGAACCGTGTTTGAGCTGCTAGAGTCAGTCGAACTAAATGCCCTCTCCTTGAAGACAGCACTCCTGATTGCGCA